>NC_083764.1:21948397-22627436 GCF_963514075.1 Conger conger | reverse complement strand
AATATGGTAATGCCAGTGTCCTTTACACAGCAATAAAAAATAACTGAGAAACCTCGATAGAATGTCCATTGTTTACTTAGAATTTCTCTGGAGGAATTATAATTGTTGTCCTTGTAGACAGGAATGCTATTATCTATATTTTGTATAGGCGTCTGGAACACAGTGAGCTCACAGACGATCTTCTCTGACCAGTCACTGCAGTTGCATTATAGGCATTCTCCCCATCTGTGCACAAATCAACTACAGTATAACTTCAGTCCAGAACAGAGTACGTGCATGTTGATGTGAGGACTCAAAAGCATTTTAGCTTATGACATTACGTTTCCAACAGTGCATAGTTTGTTAGGCTTGCATGAAACAGCACAGAATTTTCTCACCTGCTAATTTTCACCTTTCACCTAATGAAACTAGCATTTTCAATACGCATGAGTTCTTGTGATTTTATGCCAAAAAGTTTTTGTTGTATTTTGCGATGCCAAAGTCTAAATAGAGGACTTCCTTTGGAGGACTTCCAAGGAATCTCTGACCTGAGTGAATATTTCTGAGGAAGACCGTAAAAATACCTTTGAGTCCAAAATAGAGGCATTTTCAGTGACGTGACCTCATTTTATATACAGTATTTAGATGTAGGGTGAGCATCTAAATACTTTCACAAAATATTTTATTATTATTCAGTAAGTTTATATATAAGGAGCCAGCCTGCTTTTGAATAATAAATAGCATGTGAAATTGTGGCATGTATTTGACTTGTTAATGGGGGTTGGGCATTTGACAAAAACTCCCATCAATGGACCTAAATGAATAGATTAGGATACGAGATGTTATTATTGTCATTATTGTACTTAGTTTGTATGATCTTCTTGAGAAAAGGAGAGGGAGAGGTAGGGGGAGGGTGACAGGTGGAGAAGTGCAAACACCTTTTTTCAGGATAAGAAGTTTAGTAACACAATATTTTACACCTCCTAAGACCCATAATATCATTTAGTTTCCACATGTCCTTTTGAAGTCTCCAAATGTCCTTTTTTGAAAAACTGCCTTGACATAGCCTGGAGGAAACAATGCATAATACATTTTCTTTGTGATCTTGTCATCAAATTTGAAACAGAATTATAATTCTCATAATTATAATTTCTCATAAATCCACAAAAAACTGTCTAAAAGCATGTTTTCACTTTGTCACTATGGGTTATTGAGTGTAGTTTAATGGGCAAAAATGTCAATTGATCCATTTAAAATTTTATCTACAATGCAATAAAGTGTGCAAAAAGTGAAGGTGTCTGAATACTTGCTGAAGCCAGAGTACATATCTGGGGTCTGACTGGCGATTTATCTCCAGGAGGGACAGGCCTTGCCTACTCACCTTTAGGTCCCTGTACACCACGTTCTTCTCCGAATGGAGGTAATCCAATGCCGAAACTATTTCTGCCCCATAGAAGCGCGCCCGCTCCTCAGAAAAGATGCGATCCCGGGACAGGTGGAAGAACAGCTGAAATCGGAGGGAGGCGGAGGGAGGTTAAAGTTCACCTAAGGCTGTTCTCGTGGAAACTATCTGCACCTTGCTATACAGTTTCGGTTTGGCTTGCACCACTACTTGGAGTTTACAATTTTGTGTAATTTGTGTGCCAAATTAACCAAAGTTAAGTCATTGACCAATTTTTATATGTCCAACCATACACTTTTCCTTAGCTTAACTTCTCTATCAGAACCACCTATGGTATCATAAAGCAGGTGGTGTGGTGTTGGGTGGTGCTGGAGGAGGCAAAATGGCCGACCTGTGAGCAACTGTTCCCTAGCAATTTCCCAGACTCACCTCCCCACCATTGGCATACTCCATGACGAAGCACAGCCGGTCATGCGTCTGGAAGGAATATTTCAAACCCTAGCAGTGGAGAAAAAACTTCAATACATTTTGCACCAACATGAAAAATTATCCTTGGCCTATAACTGGATCCTCATTTCAATGGACCTTGTACATTTGTATATTCTTCTGTAGTCTAGTTCTGTGTCCCAATTCTTTGTTGATAGATAAGATCAGACAGTACTGCTGTCTATAATGGCCTACGCTGGCAATCCGGGAAGAGTTTGTAATACAACCTCACAAGCAGATCTAATCCAGAAACAGAAACTCGGCAGCTGAAGCCAATCAAATATACAGTGGGCTCAAGAATTATTGGCACCCCTCACCAGCAATGCACAAACAAGGCTTTAAAAAAAAAAAAAAAAAGAATAATATAATTATAGAGAAAGGTAATACACCAACATGTGCCAAATACTGTACTTTATTAATGTTTCAATGGAAACAAACAAAATCATAACAATCATTTAATAAAAAATAAATGTCAACAAAATCAAGGTTTCAGAATTATTGGCACCCTTCACCTAGTACTTAGTGCAACCACCTCTGGCAAGGATAACCGCATGGAGTCTCTTCCTGTAATTTTTGACAAGATTTAGGAACACATTTGGAGGGATTTTGGACCATTCTTCTTTGCATATCCATTCAAGATCCTTCACGTTCTTGGGTTTGTGCTTATCAACTGACCTCTTCAACTCAGCCCACAGGTTTTCGATTGGATTGAGGTCTGGTGACTGAGATGGCCATTGCAGAACGTTGATTTTGTTGTCACAGAACCATTTCTGTGTGGATCTTGAGGTGTGTTTTGGGTCATTGTCTTGTTGGAAAGTCCACCTACGACCAAGTCCCAGACTTCTGGCAGAGGGAACCAGATTTTCAGCCAAAATTGCCTGATACTTGCTGGAATTCATTATGCCATCAATCCTAACCAGTGCCCCTGGACCTCTGGAATTAAAACAGCCCCAAAACATGACTGACCCACCACCATATTTCACTGTGGGTATGAGGTGCTTCTCCTTGTATGCATCTCTGTTCATACGCCAATCATACCGATGCTGTATCTGACCAAAACGTTCAATTTTGGTCTCATCTGACCAGAGAACCTTGTTTCAGTCATAATGTAAATGACGTTTGGCAAACTCCAAGCGCTTTCTTCTGTGTCTTGTGGTCAGAAAAGGCTTTCTTCTGGCAACCCTTCCAATGAGGCTGTGGTTATGGAGGTGGCGTCTGATGGTGCTTTTTGAAACCTGGTGACCCCAAGGTGCCACCAAGGCCTGCAATTCTTTCACCGTGATCCTTGGGGATTTTGTTGCTTCTCTCACCATCTCCTCAGTATCCTGGGGGGCAAGATGCAGTTGCGTCCTCTACCCATGAGATTTTCAACAGTTTTTATAATTGCTCCGACAGTGCTCAGTGGTATATTCAATCGTTTGTGAATTTTCTTGTAGCCATTACCACGTTTATGAAGGTCTACGACCATCTGCCTCTTTTGAACTGCCAATTCTTTTGTTTTCTTCATGGTGTTGGATGACAAAGGGATATTGCATGTGTTACCTCATTTTTATACCCTAGTGAAACAGGAAGTGATGTAATCACTCAATACAGTTCCTTAACACATAGATAAACTTAAATAAGTGGAATTTAATACCTGGTTTAATTTTGGTAGGTGTTATTTACAATAATATTTAAGGGTGCCAATAATTGTGAAACATTGATTTGGAGGAAATTGATTTTTAATTATTATTTTTTTAAATCAAATGATTTTTGTTGGTTCCATTGAAACATTAATATAGCACAGTATTTATCACATGTTGGTATTTCGAGTTTGTCTATAAATATATTGTTTAGAATGAGTATTGTTTGTTCATTTTCTGTAAGGGGTGCCAATAATTTGAGCCCACTGTACATTCCTCTTAAACAGTAGCAATACTCTCCAAATGCAAGTAACAGTGGCAATATTCTGAAGCATAACAATTCTCACAAACTTTAACACTACTCTCTTCAATGTAGCAAAGAGGGAGAGAAATAGGAAACTAATTTTGTGGTACAGTTCTCAGGCAACTGATAGCCCTGAATGTCATCATAACAAATAGACAAGACAGCATTGTTCCAATGGTACAATTACACATTATTTGTAGTTCCCTATCATCTATCCCTGCCATTGGCCCTGCCATCTATTTGCATAACTGTCTACAGTTCACAGTCCACATTCTCTTAAAACATGGCCTACAACTCATTCATAATGATTCTTGGTAGTGGTGGGTGAGTGAAGAAACTCTGTGGTGCTCGGTTATCCACAGTTATCATGGAAATAGTGACTCACTCACTTGAGCCATTCAGAGTGTTTCTATGGCTAGAACTTTGGATAGGCTCATGCAAGAGAGCTCAGAGGGATTCATTTAGGGCTTAATGAATCTTCAGTCTCCTGGCCCAGGCGGTTGCGGTCACGATGACCGAACTCACCGTCAAGAACGGGTGCTTGGAGTTCTGCAGCACTCGGTTTTCCGTAAGCGTGTGTGCCACTTCATCCTGTTCATAAACAGTTCATAAAGAGGGTTCATAAACAGTTCATAAAGAGGGTCTCGGTGTCATCCACACTACACACCAAGGTCGAATAAGACAAAGAAACACGCAATGACCCACAGTCAACTTGGACAGTCTACGGGAAGGCAGTACTTACTTTAGCCACAATCACTTCCTTTTTGAGGATTTTCATGGCGTAGTATCGGCCGGTGGCCTTCTCCTTGACCAGGATGACCTTCCCGAACGTGCCTTTCCCGAGAAGCTTGAGGTATTCAAAGTCGTGCATAGTCTGGAGGCGGGATGGGGTGGTGGGGAAAGGGGAGACAGGACATCAGGCTGCACTTGACACCCGCTACACCCAACCATTTTGGGCACGGATATGCCTAAACGTTGCCTAGACTGCAATGGACCGGCCGAGAGCTTGACCTTTGACCTCCTGACGCATGAAAGAATGTGAAAACATCCACAAATGGAGACAGCCAATGGAGCTGTCCGTGTTCACAGGCACGTGTGCTGGAAAAGGGTCAGAGGGGAGATAGAATCTGGACAGGTACTTTTGGTGAGAAGGTTCAGGGATCATAACTGGGTCAAATATATAATTGTTTTGGATTCAAATACCACGCTTTACTGAGCTTGTCTGATGCACTGGAACCTATGGAATACTCTCTTGGCTGGTCCAACTGCATCATGCAAGATCAACTGAGCACAGAAAAGTATTTCAATTCAAAGCAATTGACCCCTGTCAGGGATTGAAAAGTGGAATAGAACTGACCGGAAGAGAAGAACTGAGGAAAGAAAATGGGGAGGAAGAAGGGATGGGAGGGGAGTAAAGGAGGGGACTGAAGAAAGGAGACGGGGAGAGGAGAGTAGGGGGGGAACGTAGTGAGGGACTCACCACTTTGAGTCGGGGCTTGGTCAGGTACATCTCCATGTCCATGGGGTCCGGAGAGGAGTCCATCATCTCCTCCTCCTGCTTCTGCAGGCTGTCCGCCACGGCCTGGATGGCTTTCGTCCATTCCTCCCTGAAAGAGAGAAAGAGGGAAAGAAGGAAGGAGAGAAAGAAAGAGGGAAGGAAAGAAAGAAAAAAGAAAAACATTGATTTGCACCTTTAACTGTTATTGTCTCCAGCTGGGTATTTTTTTAATTTATTTTTTTAATAGTACTTGAGGGCAGGAAGGAATCATCATCCTGAACCAAGAGCGGTTCCAAGACACCTGGAGACACAGCAGACTGCAGCTTTCCAGGAGCAGTCCGGGTCTAACATGCTACTTACATACAGAGTCACACAAGAATGTATGTGTTAAGCAACGGTGTGATGGTCAGGAGAATTTACGTGTTAGTAACTGGGTGATTGTGTGTGTGTGTGTGTGTGAGTGTGTGAGTGTGTGTGTGTTAGTAAATGCGTCATGGTGAGGAGAGTACATTTTAATAACTGTGTGGCGGTGTGGTGCGTCAGTCTGGACACTCGCCTCTCCTCAGGCGTTTCCACGTGGAAGGTGCGCTCGATCACCGTGGTCCACTGCAGGCAGCGGATGATGAAGGTGCTCGGCTTCGGCCTCTCGGTCTTCATCAGCTGACATTCTGACCACAGAGGGCAGACCATGGTCATGATTATTTCACCCCCGGGCTGTTCCCACGGCTGCTACGATGTCCGACAGAACAAGCACGTGCATGGAGATACGGGCCGGCTTACGTGCGACGGAGAAGTTGTTCAGAGGCGTCTCCAGCTGGTCCACGTCTTGCGGCCGCTCCTTGTAGCCGATGAACGTACCGTCGCTCTTCAGCAAGAAATACCGCGGCCTCCAGGTCTTGATGTACTCTCCTGCAGGAAAGGGTTTGGTCCGTACTTTTAACATTACAGAATTTCTGCAACCAGACATTGTGGGCTCAGTCCTCAGTCCTGCAGACTTCAGAAAAGCTATTTCATATGCTTTCATTATGCTCAACTAAAATTTCCTTTATAAACATGTTTTACCTCAGAAAATGCATAGCTAAAATAAAAAGTATATAAAATTTTGAGAGTGGTTTTGGACTAGTGGGTGCACAATGAAGTCTGATGACATATATAAATGCTGCGGGAAATCAATGTAGACACAAACCCAACAACTGGTATAAGCCACCGCCTATGCAAAGGAAAAAATCTGTGTCATTTTATGCAAGCCTATGTATTTGTACACGTATGCAACGGTGAAATAGACTAAAATAGAATTTCTCTGGAGGAATTATCAAGTAAACAATTGGCATTCTATCAATGTTTCTCCGAGTTGGCATATATTTGGAATTATAAACTATGATGGATTTGGTTTGCTGGACCCTCGACATGAAAAGGCCGTCTGTGGATTCCCAAAATGCAGAGAAGGTGAGGCCACCCTCGCTTGAGGCCACCCCACATTACAAAATAAAGAACTGTTGTCGCTAAAGCAATGGCATCATAAAATAGTTTAAATAGATAGAACTGTGAGTTTTAACGCTTTCAAAATGTATATGCTGCGACCATATTGATTTAAAATTGCACCGTGAAAAAAGAAATAAAGAATACGGGCTGGTGCAATTTAATGGGTTAAAGAATTTAAAATTTCAACAGTCTTGCATCTCTGAAAGTTTAAGTTTAGTCAAAATTTCCACAAGTTTACATCATTACAGTTGCTCAATTCAGTAATCACATTTTCAGACCAGTAGAGTCAATGGATTTAAATAGCTCTAATTCCATTTAAGTTCTTGTTCTCTGAAAGAAATTGCTCATCATGTGCCTGACTGTCTACACAACTGTGTTGCAACACTGTTCACCATCCCAGATTGGCTGGCTGCATCAGGGAGAGCCAGGTCAAACCGAACCTGTTAGATAAGTACTCTAGCTGTGCCATACTTAATTCAGCAGCATATAACAGAGCACAAGATGATTCCCCTCTCAGTATTTATCGAGTGAGTGAATAATTTCATAACCCACACCAGACCTGGGTCAATCGTTTTAGATTCAAATACTTCTCTACACTTTACTGAGCTTGTCTGGTGTATTGGAACCTATGTAATACTCCTGAAGAGCAAGCCAACCTTCTGGTTCAGGAAAGATCAATCATAGAAAAGTATTTGAATCCGAAACAATTACGTATTTGACCAGCAACTATAGGCAGACTACCAAGGCAAATTTGGATCATAAAACCTAGTTTTTTTGACTTTATCGACAAATGCAAGGAAATGACTGTGCCTATAAAGACATACCATGTTGCATATGTATTAACAGTGTATTAACATTAACTTAATAAACATTCATAGTTACCACAGATATGATTTTACCTGGACTACATGAAATGAAATGAACCACAACTGCTACTGAGAGAGTACTAATGAGTGAACCAAGTACTGCTTATTCTGTTGAATTGCCTTTTTAATTCTTTGCTGAGGAGAGGTACTGGATGAATAAATGATGAAATATAAACACGTGTCCTAGATACATATAAATATAAACACATATAAGAGTTCCATCTATCCATCTAGATAGATACAATGAGACCTCAACAGACTTCAAGGGGGCCAATGTTTGGAGTGCTCAAGGCGGCAGAAATGTACAAAACCTCAACAGCAATGTCCCTTTCCAAATATTACACGGTTACTCACACACATCCACAGTAGTTTGACAACTACTTTATACCAAAGTACATCAACCATGTATATCGGAGAGAAAAGTCTCTTCCAGCATGCCAGTATTCTTGGTCGCCATGTCAACATTGGAAAAACAGTGAAACAATGTTTTCAAAATCATGTTGACACTGCGGCCCGAGAATACAGCCAGGTTTTGGCCGAGACTTCGCTGTGCGGGCATGCCTCATGACCCCATCCTTCCTCTTTCCTTCATTTCTTCCTTCCACTTTTTATTCTCACCACTTCTACTTTTTATTTAATTTTTTTTTTACCAAACATTCACCTCTTCCTCTCTTGCCTTCTGTCCGGACCAAAACAGAGAGGAAGCCCGAGTGGGGTGATGGGGATACATCCAAAACTAAGGTCCTACTCAACTTAGTTCTGACTCAACTTAGTTCAACTTAGTTAGTCTCACCCTGTTACAATTGGGCTCTCTAGGTCCCGCCATTGGATTGGATAAATAAATGGAGGGGTCACCCAACTCAGCTGATACATGTGGCGAGTCCCTTGGCTGCTATGTATTGCACAAGTGAAAAGGTCTAACACTTTCCCCCTGCAAAGACACAGTATAGATTTGAGAACATGGATGAATAAGTTCTATAATAATATGTTCTTCCTTGTCCTCCGCATGCAATGCATATTCCTGTGCTTTTCCAGGCAAGCCCATGTCCTGGTCTCACAGGTAGAGTCTGGGGATCAGAACACCCTGCCCTAAGGAGTCACTCACACAGTCAGATACTAAAGTCATGATCTCCCCGTTTGTATGTTAGTGTTATCCGTTTACCTTTATGTTCTGTGTGACTAATTTGTTTGCTTAACTGGGCGCTATTCCGTATGCCATTGTCCCCTCGTCTGTATGCTATGGTCTTGCTCTGCTTAGCCCCTTGGTGATATTCATGCTTATTGAAGAGTGATGTATTCATGTGGCCTGTTATATTGAAGAGTGATGTATTCGTGTGGCCTGTTATATTGAAGAGTGATGTATTCATGTGGCCTGTTATATTGAAGAGTGATGTATTCGTGTGGCCTGTTATAGTGAAGAGTGATGTATTCGTGTGGCCTGTTATATTGAAGAGTGATGTATTCCTGTGGCCTGTTATATTGAAGAGTGATGTATTCGTGTGGCCTGTTATAGTGAAGAGTGATGTGTTTTTGTCACCCATTATGTTAGTTGTATATTTGATTGTCGTGCTCTTTAAACCGTCCAAAGCTTGCCCTGGGTCATCACAGGAAGCTCAATTTTTGGGACACGGTCACACTAAAGAGGTAAAAGGAGGGGCGTGAACCTGGTAAGCTACAACAAACACCTGGTGTTTTCTGGGGGCTGGGGGAGGCAGAGTTGAATCAAAACTTGAATCAAAACCACACCTGTAGTAAAGACTAAGTCAACATCAACCGAGGAAAAAGAGCAACAGCATCAGGCTGCAATGTTCTAAATGTTGAGCACGAGGAGTCACATCGGCACTTACGGTAATGCACGGGGTAAAAACATTCGACAAATTCGATAGCTGGTTGGTCGCGGAGCTGCTATGAAACGACAGGCCAAAATGGTCCCTTGCACTGGGCGTGGTTTGAAAGGTTTTTTGTAAGCCACGAGCGAGAAAGAAGCTGTTGTTTCTGATAATGAACAAGAACATTCTACAAAACAGGAAGCGATGCACCAGACAGCCTGGCCAACCGCCAGATAAGATCAAAAACAAAACTCTGCACAGCACTCGCGACTGGAAACTGACAAGACTGCGCAGGACCATTCACACTAGGAGGGGGGGAGGACATTAGATTAGATTACCTGATGACAATCGCGTTTAAAAGTTTCTTGAAAATAACAAATTTTACCGCGAAGCGATGCCCAGCCTGTTGCTGAACACTCGTTCACTTGAGCAAAAGGTCTTCCGGGTCTCGGGAAAACAGAAGGGAGCGGAAAAGAAAGCAAGTGGGATGGACGAGAAGCAACGAAAGATGCAGAAACCAGGGTAGGCAGAGAGGAGAGAGAGAAAAACCTGACAGAAGAGAAACAGCGATGCTATCTTTGCCGCGCATGTTCTAGGTGGAAAAACGGCTTGAGGAAAGCCGACCAAGTGAAAATGCTGATAAAGTTAAGTAATGCAATATATTAAAAGCGTAAATTCAATGAAGAAAAGCATGTTTGCACGCGTACGCATTCTCCCGAAACGTATTTATGAAAAGCACATACAGTAGAGACACTTTAACAATGGCATGTGTGCAAACACGCACAAAAAGATACCCATGCACAGAAGACTGCTGCCATCCACAAGAAGGGAAGGTTTCATTAAAGCATCTTGACGCCTCGCTCACACGAAGACACAAAGACAAAACGATGCGACCCGACTTGCAAAAGCATTGCTGGCATTGCCATTTCCAATTATTTGAGCAGGGGTGCAAGGGACGGTGTAAGCTGGTTTTTGTCCAGACCAATTGCCTAGGATTAGATTCCAAAACAGCTAGTGATTTGCCAACACTGCTCTACTTACACGACCATCGTGAAACATTTTCACCAAGGATATGTGCGCAGTCTTCAGCTATAGCCACAAAGTAAAAGATTGAGCCTATTTAATAGAGAACAAGTTAGCACAAAATCCTGAAGTAGAGTAAGAGGATAACTTTGAGACTGCTTTATTACGCAAACACTTCTGAGACTTCACTCATCAAAATGATGATACATTACACTCATCCTCAATCACACACCCGTATAGATGGGCAGTGCACTGAAGTAACACAGCTAGCCCCGGAGTGCAACACTCGAGAGTAAAACCTGCAACTTGCTGACAGCAGAGCACCCCCACAACCATTCTAACCAGGCCAACTAAACACATTGCAGATTCAAAGACACCACACCGATACAGTAGCAGATATGAAGAGGATGTGGCCACACAGCAACAGGCTGCTTTTATATTAAGAATCAATTTCCTTCTCCACTTTGGTAGCATGTTTCATGCAGAAATTTTCTTTTCGATATACGCCAGTAACGCCACCCTGCATTCAGTTCAGCTACACCCAGCCTCCTCCCTTAATCTGGACCAAGGCCAGCGGAGGTAGCATCCCTGTTGATGTAGTGGCTTTCTTGGTCCGAGAAAGAGTCATTTAAATGCACCAGGTTGAAGCGATGAGGGAGGCCATTCTGAAATGCACTGCACCCATTCAATAGATTTTTTACAATGCCCTTGCAAAAAAATCTTTATATTGACATGTTTTTAGGAATTTCTGATTTCATATTTCATTACCCTATCATGGCCTGTCACTGCAGACTTTGTACACTTCTCTAGCCTTAATAGGAAAATAAAACCGTGAGAAGTCTTATTTCCTCTTCCTGTTGACTCATCCTTCTGTGGTATTGGTATTAAAAAAAAAAAAAATGAAAAAATGAAAAAAAAAAAAAAAGGCTTACAATGCATTTCTAGGATTACTACAGAACTACAGCACAGTACCTCACTCCAGGGAAATTCTTTTGACTAATGAAAGGTGTTTTTCGACAAACAACGTCATACAACCATAAGTTTTTGTTTTTTTCCCCCACATGATCTTAATTTAGGCCAAAATATGAAAAGTATTTTTACAGCCTAACCTCTCCTCTGAATGTTATTTGGTGCCATTGAGGACAACCCCAACATTCAAAAGAGGCTACACAAATACAGACAAAAAGAAAAAAAATTCAGTTGAAACTATACAAAATAACTAAAATCCCACCGCCTTCACTTCTCGGCTTTCATTAGTGAATCAGAAGCATCAGTGAATCAGAAACTAAGATGTTCTCCATTTCTTTTCAGATGAGCAAAATCAGAACTAAATTGTCCCTTTACATAATCCTCTGTAAAATTCCGATGGGACAGGCAGGGGAAAAAGCAAAACAAAAAACAAATTCAACTGCCCCTGGTCGATTAAGAGCAATTTCCCACAGATGATGTCACCGCTACAAAAGCCTCACAATCGCGTGTGGCCCAGCCACGTGGTAGCTAAAACAAAGCGCGCCGCATTCCGAGTTTCCAGACTCACTGACGGTGTCCATCTGAATAACTGAACTTGGATGACCCTGGGGCACCACAGCGCTGGTTGTGTTTTGGGGTGCAGGGCAGCAAATCGTTCCTCTGCCCTTCCCCAAAATACTCAAACGTGGGTAGCATCAAATTTAGCAGGATTGTGTGGAGTCTGTTAGTGAGCACCAGCAAAATACCCAAAAAAAGGAGGCAGCAAGTCTATGTCAACCTGGTTGGACCAAATAGCTAGACCGCTGCGATGTATATGTAAGCTCAAAACATCTCTGAAAGAGCTCCTGGCTAGCCATTAGAAGGCCTTAGCTCTGCCCACCTATATTACTAACGAACACAAAATAATGAATAAACAAATCAAAAACAAATCATAGCTAATTAAGCAAAACATATGGTACTATGTAAAGTAAATTAATGATCAATAATAAAATAAAATGAAAATAAGAGTACTGTTTCACAATTCCCCCAACCCTACTGGTTATGCTCCAAATGGAATTTCCCCATTGGATCCCCTCTAGAAAATACCTATTTGAGGGGTGTCTTGGTGGCGCAGCCTGCAGAGCACTAACCGCATGCTCATTGTGAGCCGCGACGTCAACGGTTCAAATCCGACCTTCTGACAATTTGTCGCATGTCTTTCCCTCTCTCTCGCCCCCATTCTTCCTGTCTCTATATACTGTCCAATAAAGCTGAAAATATAGATTATATAGATAAATATAGAAAATATATAAAAATATCTTAAAAAAAAAAAAAAAAAAAAAAATACCCATTTGGTTTCCCCTACTCTATTATCGCAGTGGAACCGAAAACGTAGAGTTAAAACAAATGTTCAAGTTTCACGGAAATAGTCTGTTTATAATATGGAGCATTTCCAATGTTAACAGGCCTAATCTAACACCTCAATAACGTAATGGTGAATAAACACAATAAATGCATGTTATAAACAATTCGGCAACTTCCCCATGTCGTTTAAACACCCAGAAGCAAATAGCAGCACCACGCCCACAAAATAAAAAGATGTGCGTGTTTGAGGAAAATATCCCTCGTCATGGCACTAGCCCGTTTACCGTTCTGAGCTCAGCCTTCTTTTAGCGGTCTGACTTAGTACTCTCAAGCAAAAAAGAGAGAAGAGATTGCATGCAAAGCTGCTCAAAGCCAACAGGTATTCAAAGTATGCCACCGTGCATAAAAATGGCAAAATTCCAGATGAGGCCCTGCTTTGTATTTGAACAGCACTCAGGTGCTGCTGAATAACATACAATTAAACCCTGGGAAACTATTTGGTTGGCCATGTAAAGTGTTTATACATTAACCAGAACAGTGTGTATGAAAACGTGACTATTGGACAGCTTTTGTCCAATAAATTTCAGTCCTTGGTGGAGTAGACTGCCTAAGGTAGACTGCCTAAGTCTATGACATCTGTCAAATGTATCTAATGCAAATATATCTAATGCATCTCAGTCAATAGTGTACCTTTGCAGGACAAGGGCCCATTTATGTGGATTGTGGGTGTATATTTGCCGTCATTGTTTGTCATCTGGTCATGACTGTGACTGTAACAACAGCTTTTTCTATGCTGCGAGATACAGGAGCAGAGCTCAGCACAGGCGGCAGTCAGAGGTCAGCAGAGGACCTGCTGTATTCTGTTGAAGGAACAACACTGGGGTCAAAGGGAAGCAGGTGCTGGTTGAAAACTAACAGTCTGGTCCCAGCTGACACTAAACCTCCATACCGAAGGCTTGCCCAAGAGGGCCAAAGTCAAGCAAGTTTTCCAGGTGTCTTTCAATAGCAAAAATTGAAACTTTGAAAAAAAAAAAAAAAAAACTTTGTTAGTGTTATAAATAAACACTAAATACATGTGTGAAGTTTTATACAAAAATACTGCTTAGATGTAGTCGTATCTAAATGTAGTCGTATCTGCTTGGAGCCCATTCACTGTGGAATCTTTGAAGCTCAATATCTCAAAACTCTCAGAATGCAGATAGAACCTTCTCATTCTCAGCTCACAAACTCTCAAGGCTAAAAACTGGTTAAACAGAACAGAAGTTAGATGGCTGAAATGCCAGCTGATCCATAGCTTACCTCAAGCAGCCATCCATGGCTGTGCCTTACAGTCTCATGGACGACTGTTAAGACGTCATAAGACGTCATGAGAGTCACAAGCAAAGCAAGACATCGCCAGCTCATTAAAAAGTTAAGCCATATCCTAAATACTAGTACAATAATGTCAAAGCAGTAAAGGTTTGGCTAAAGAAGTAGGGATCCCGGCAGACCAGAACCTGGCTTAATACAGTGCTTTTGACCCGGTAGACAGTAGATGAGAACAAATGAATATTCTGTTCTGATCAACATTGTAAATACATTTGAATATAAATATAAGGTCATAACGTTTACCTCGTTTGTGAAGCCATCCCTCCTTCACGATCACCACTTCGCTCATGGCGGCCCTCGGGGGGGCTCCACAGGGGTCTAAAAGCGAGATGAGACAGTCCGGTCCTGCGGCCTTTCACTCCAACCGGGGCGGAAGCTGAGGTCACCGGCTGGGGTTTTTCGAGACGAAAGAGGAGAGAAAAAAACAAGGGCTAAAAATTTACGTGGGTTTCTGTGAAACATTTCCCTGTGCCCACTCGAACGTCCGCTGCGTCCGGACGCTAACCCAGGTGACCCCCGGAGTTTGGGGCAGTTAGTCCGACACAACAGAGAGGCTACTAACAGGCCAAGGCACAACAGGAGAGTACATACTAGAATCTTCTCTGCAGACACCTGCTTGGAATACACCCTCCCTAATTGCAGTGGAGCTTCCTATGAAATAGATTCCTACATAAAACCCCAAAAACTCTCGTCACCCACCAAAACCAGTTCCGTCCCCCGCGCTCCATGACGTGAGGCGGCGAAGGGATTTGGCTGCTTATTAGCAGTTGGAACTTGCTCGGGAAAATCACTCCATGCGCTCCCTGTCCTGTTGTTTATGATAACCCCTTTTCCTCATTTGCGACGGCCGCAGGCACGCGCGGGAAGGAACACGTCCGTCAGCTATCGACAGGTTCCAAATTATCCACACGCACAGCAGACCCCTGCGTTTAATGATTTTCTAATTTGACCGGACATAGCATTTTTTTTTTGTTTTTTTTGCGCAACTCTTTCTGTCAGATGCGTCAAAGGGGGCAAAAGGTTAAAAAAAACGACACCTGCAAGCCTGGTGAAAATTATCCGCAACTTTTTCAGGGAACCAAAGTTCTGACAAGTCTAGCAAGCTCCATCTTGTACGACAGTATCGTTTCAAAAAATAAAAACTTTATTTCATCACCACTATATTTTACCTGAATTGAATAAAGCCGTTAGAATATATTGTTTGGCCATTTCCAACAGGGCGGTTGTACTGTACAGTGGACCACACAGCAACAGACTGAGGAGATGTCGTTTGCTGCCTCGGAGACACACGTGAGGTCTTACTGGTCTGCACTGCAGGCAGGTGGGCCTGCCGCATTATGCTGGGTGGGGTAGAACATGGTGTTCCTGCCTCTCAGACAGTCTACAGACACCCTGCTGCAGCAGAAGGCTGGCTTTCTGGGATTCACTCCCTGAACCAAACTCGCATCCAATGCCAGGGATTACAGACCGCTGGTGTATAGCGCACACTCTACCGCATATACGTACACACTGACGCAGAGATGCATCCTCACATGCACACGAACACACCCTGTATTATACACACACTCATTCCCTCTAGCTCTCGCACTGAAATTGACATGCATATTTTCATGCACCTAAACACAAATATGTTTTGTGTTTAGGTGCAGACACACACTGAAACATTCATCCTTTCATATGCGCAAAAACACCCTGTATTATACACTCATTCTCTCTCTCTCACCCTCACACACACACTGAAATATTCATCCTGTCATATGCACAAAAACACCCTGTCTTATACACACTCCTTGTCTTTCTTTCTTTTTCTTTCTCTCTCTCACACACACACACACACACACTCTCTCACACACACACACACACACACACACACGCGCACACACACACGCGCACACACACACGCGCACACACACGCGCAAACGCACTGAAACGGACATGCATCCATTACTATACGCATAAACACCCTGTATTATACCCTCATTCTCTCTCACACTCACACACTGAAACAGACATGCATCATTCATATACACATAAACACCCTGTATTATACACTCATTCTCTCTCTCACTCTCTCTCTCACACACACACACACACACACACACACACAGCCTTGCCCTCCCCTGCCAACAGCCGCAGCAGGGCTTGGAGGGAGAGAGGCTGGGAGGCAGCCAGCCCTGGCCTGGCGGGGATGTGATGAACCCAGCGCCCTCACAGGGGGTCACGTGTCCCCCCCGCCTGGATGGTTCAGCATTCGGGCCCTGGCTCCAGGCGTCCACCCTACTCCCCGCCTGCCAGCCTCAGACGGAGGGAAAACCATCGCAGTCTGGGCGGAGGCGAAGGACGCTGCCACGTGCGATCTGACAACATCTGCTACGGCGTCTGCTACACTCACTATGGTACGGATATGCAGCACTTGCTAAATGGTGACAGTACAGCATTTATATGGCACTATATATCCAAAGCTTTTACAGTTGATGCCTCAATCTCTCTCTCTCTCGCTCACTCTCACTTGCTCTCTCGCTCACTCTCTCACATTCTCTTGCTCACTCACTCACACTCTCACTGACACTCTCGCTCACTCTCACGCGAGACTGACATGTAAGGCACCAAATTGCTCATGCAGACACTTCGGCACACTCAGGGCGGGGAGTAAACGTCATGCAAATGGATTAAGAAGTTGCACGCTGGGCAATATACTCCGATGAAAAGCAAGTCAGCTTCGTGATACGGAAAACCCAGGGTTAAAGCTGAATTTAAGTTGCTACCCTCTTACTCTTGCTTCGATGTACACCCCCAGGTGTCTTTCACATCGAAGCGGTGGCAGGAAAAAGGCAGCTTTTCCTGGAGAGTGAATGGATACAGAATTGAATCTAGTGTGCCTTTAACCCTAGCTTTTACTCTTAGCTAAAGACAGTAATCCTGGTTTACTGCAGGAAAGAAATCCCTTCTGGCCAGTCGGAAAGGACTGGATAAATGACAATCTAATCAACTGACAGTTTAGTTGCTGCATGCCATATCAACAGCAACACAGTCAACAACTATTAGAGGAGGGGGAAGTAAACAGCATCCATCAGCTCCTGAAAAATGATTTGCCAGAATGCAAATGTAAAGCCTACCCTTGAAACCTGGTCCTGTGGCTGCTGAGTGGCTTATCCTATTAAGGCACCAGACCTGAGTCAAACACATAATCATTTTGGATTCAAATGTTTCTACGCTTTACTGAGCTCGCCTGGCGTATTGGAACCTATGAAATACTCCCAAAAAGTGCAAACCTTCTGGTCCTCTCAGTTGGCTCAATTGCACCAGGCAAGATAAATCGAGTACTTTGAACCAAGGACTTGAATCAAAAACAATTACTTATTTAATTCTACTTACCAGTTACCCCAGCTAGTCAATCAAGTGCCCCCAACCTGCTTGCCCAAGCTGTGGGAAGAGCCTTCCTCTGACTCACTTCATTTCAAACTCGGCTTGCCAACAGCAGTACTAAAAAGCAGAAGCGACTTGACACAAGACTGCATACACTTGTCTGTGCTCCTCCTGAATTGACAGTGGAGGCTGCAGAGATGAATATGACTGGGCAAATGGAAAAGCATTAAAAAAATGGTCCAAAGCAAATAAATAAATAAATAAAACGTAGCCCAACGAAATAGCACATAATCTGTTCCATTTGTGCTGAAATTGACACAGGGGATAACGGTGGAATTATACGAGTACAAAGTTGATGCGTCATCATAAACAAAAACAAGCACGGAATGGCAGGTCCATCCTCTGAAATGAACCAGGACTCAGCTAAGCACCACTACTAATTACAGCTTTTTAGTGTGTTGTTTGTTTTAATGCCCGGTAACTTAGCAACTGCCATCCCCTTGGTTTCGAACAGACCACCATGCAGGAGAAGGAACATTTTTGAGTCTAGCCTGAGGGGTGTGTGTTTGGGTGGGTGGGGTTAAAGGAATTACTTAGGTTAGATTTTTGGGTCGTTTAAGTTCATGGTCTTCCCTTTTAAACTCTGCGATGCAAGGCAAGTCCCTTAAAGAAGCGCTCCTGTCAAAATCTATCATACTGGTGCCAGAAATGTGCATTTGATGTACATACATCTTCTTTAGCTCAAAAGACTATGTGCTGTTCGGCGATGTACTTTGTCAGGGTGCACTACTCTTGGCCTTGTGAATGATGAATGTTTCCCTGTGGCCAACTGCTTCAGCTGATGGCTTCCCTGTCTCCTCCCACTGCCTTATAATGCTGCTCAGATCGTTTTCAGTTCTGGGTGTCTGTCGTAAGCAGAGGCTTCTGATCTGGTTGACCACTTGTTCGCATTCTTTTTTCTTTCCATCTGTCACCAACCTCTGTATTTTTTTTATCCCCAATTTGAAGCAGCTACACAGTCCATTCTCTTTCCTGTCACTTTCCCCATCGGTTTGTATACTCCCTAATAATTGTCTAATTTGATAAATAATAATTGTTATTGACACTTTTATCCAAAGTGATTTACAGTTGATTAGACTAAACAGGAGACAATCCCCTGCAGGCTTATGGGCCTTTCTCAAGGGCCCAACAGCTGTGCGGATCTTATCATGGTTACACTGGGGCTTGGACCACCAACCTTCCGGGTCCCAGTCATGGACCTTAGCCACTAGGCTACAGACCACCCTACCTCACCTTTCGGTGAGAATAGCATGGTTCCGTATAGCCAACGCTGGCCAGTAGCAGGTGCTCGCCACGAGCGAGAGACGAGGCGGGGCTTGTGCTTCCCCAATGAAACCACAGCCAGTAAATGCTTCACAGTGTGTCACCCAACACAGTCCACAATCTACACTGCCTAGGCCCTGCCCTTTTAGAATGAGAATAAATACCCTACAGCAGATTTGGATTAAAGTGTTAATTTTAGTGTGGATGGGATGACCTTAATGACCTGCATCCCACCAATTGCTTGGGATTTATATAAATGAACTCCGTTCAAAGGAAAACCAGTGAGGGAGGGAAATGAATTCGATTTGACATTTTAAAATATCTGAGCTTTTATCTTTCTGTATGTTCAAACTATTCTAATAACCAAATATCTACACATTTCACACAGGATGACTGATTAGTTATTTTGTTACATAAAGTTACAGTTACACGAGAAGAGTCATGAGTCAGCAGACCCTTTTCAAGGTATTCAAGGTTTAACCACAGGACTTGAGCACTGTGGGAACCTCCATTTCCAACTGCCTAATAATGCAACCCAACCTCAACACACCACCACTGAGAAAAAGTTCTACTAGCTTTCCACTGATTCTGCATGTACCTATATGGAAAAAAGGCCCATTCACACCTTATCCAAAATGTCAGGAAGTAACTGTTGGATGGGTATCTGTACCTTTCGAACAGTGCAAGCAATACAAGAGCCCTGATTGTGCAACTTTGGAATAGGCAAGTATATTTATTGTGGTACCAACTTGAAATGCAGACTCCCTGGTTACAAATGAGTGCAAATCCACCTCCCAAAAAAATCTTACTCTTGGAGTAGCATTCCTTGTCTGTCATCTCCAAAAATAATTCACATAGCATATGTCCAAAAGCTTTAGCCCAAAGTTTTAAAAAGAATTTAATAAAAATGGCATGCCTCTATTAAGAGCTCGTATAAACTCACACACATCATTACGACCCTTCGACATAAAAACATAATGCAGTTCCATAAATTCAAGTCTGAAAATGAAAATGTGGCGAGCATGTTGTAAAAATTGGAACCTGTAGTAAATGGTTAGGTTAAACATTGTAAAATGTAGAGAAGTTATTTTGACAGCTGCAGTATTTTTCTGTATGGTCAGTACGGTCATTCAAATAAATGACTTATTTGAAATTTAAGCCTCAAATCATCTTTTTTTAAGACTGAAAATTACAGCAGTGCACCTGTAGAAACAGAGGCACTACATTAGATGCAATTTTCAGTGCGCTCACATGCCTTTGAAAATGATATACAGTGTGATAACAACATACTGGTAACTATCAAAGCAACATCAATTTACTGGAGAATGCAACAAACTGACTTTGGTTAATTCTTTTTAAAATGGTTAAACACTAAATATTTACGTTCTACGCCACCCCTGTGAATGTTCAACTACTGATTAAAAAAATAATAATAAAAAATAAAATAAAAATAATAAACTGTTGATGTTTAAACTCAGCTACGTACAATTATGATTATTCCGTATGAAATTAGATTTTCACTTCTGGGATACAGGGTACTCTATAATGCGGAGATCCGAATATAGCTTACAGTTTCAGATATGATTAAAGCATGCTTAAGGTAATGTCACATTTTTATTCTCCAAGTAGTATGCAGTCATAATCGCTCATAATCCCAATGTGGTTTCCAGAGAATTTACCATTTTCATTTTTAAATAGTTAGGCATTTGCTACTTGAACAACACATTAGATGTTACAATTGTGTTACACTATTCGACATAGGCTACCCGATGTGAGAGCAGTGCATATTTCAAGAATGTATGTCGTTTTTTAAACGTATTGCCAATACGCTTCCACTAATGTCAGGCCTCCATAATAACCCAATACACAAGAGAACCACATCGTTCGCGGGGGACGCTCCATTTATCACAACCAGTGATGTTCCGAAGCTAATTTACTCATTACACAATTAGCCTATATTTATAAAATTCAACTCTTTCTGGAACTTGAATTTGTCATTCTTGTGTCAGTAATTAATTGATTAATATTCAATTGGGGAAATTATCGAAATGTTTAGGCTACTTGTAAAAAAGAAAGAACGAAAGAAACATTTGTCTTAATCCATGATTGTACAGGAAACACTGTAGTTATTTACCTTAACGGGAGTTCAGCAAATACAGACAAACAACTTGTTTAAAATTGTTTCAAGCGAAGCTGCAATGCGCACTCCATCCTGGTACGCTTTGGTCGACTGTCCATATTATCAATTTCCTCTAACAGTTACCAGCCCAAGAACAGTAGCCTACATCCGAAAGCATCAAAGCGTTTTTATCGCACAGCAGTCAAAAACGTCGTCGAAACTTCGTTTAGCGTTTAAGTTTTGAAGTGCAGTAGCGATCGGTTTACTGCAGCCAAAACACATTGCCACGCATTGTAAAAAATGTATTTCAAGGGCCTGTAAATGTGGTTTGAACAGTACTTTTCCTCAAGATCTCAAGTAATAGAGAAGTTCGATCAGTTTAAGGGACACGTGCAATCCTCCTAGGCAACTTTACGAAATAAATTAAATACTAACCTAAAGAACATTATGAAAGGGCAGAAAATTGATACGACTCAACTACAATATAGATAAAATGACTACTAAAAGTCTTCTAAGCTTCAAAGCCTTGCTAAACTAAACAGGTATCCGTAGAGCAAAAAGTGTATGTGCTCAGTCAAATAGGTCAAAGACGAAATAACAAAAAACCTCGAAACAAATTACTCTATGACCTATCGCAATATTCACATATTTTTCTCGTATTTTGTTCGTTTTTCAGTGGGTTCTGGGCCTAGCCACGGGAGAGGATAGCTGCATCCCATTGACTACAATAGAACCTACCTTCGGTAGTATCTGCAGTCGGGCTTTGACAAAACAAGGGAAACAAAAGTACAAATGTTTACCTGGCCCAATGTTTCAGAAGTGACTCCCGGCCATTATCAAGGCAACCTTTTGCGATGTATTAGGCTGATAAATCTTTGTAGATTCCTCGTAAAAATCTTCTAATGTACCTACTCTTAGTTCTCTTGCCGTTCTTTCACTATATCTCCCAAGCTTTCTGTCTGTACTGCTCCTGTGTCACACTGCTTTCTCCGGGGTCCTAAAACCGACGGTTCAAAGAACTTAAACCTCACTTTTGCAACTCAGACCTTTGGCGTGCAACGCAACATACATAGAGTAACAAACACCGACTGTTGCTAATATTTCCAGTGGGCTACACCGTACAACAAACCGTTTACTGTCGGGATTTTTGTTTATTTATTTATTTATTTTTTATTTTATTTTTTTACCACCTATACAAAGCTAACGAGCGTGCAATTATTGCTTCTGTATGTATGTTCCAGTCAATTCGCACAAAATGTGTTTCAAATACGTTCTAATTTTACATTTGTTTTTAAAAACGAATTCTCTAACCGCAATCTTTTTTTCTCCAAATGATGCTTGTTCACCGGGCGTGTAGCCCTGAATTAAGGATTCCCTTTGTGTGTAATAAATGCAGATTTGAGGAAACGAATAATGTTCATAGCAATCTAAAATGAAGACAGACTGGCATGGATGGACTGCTATTATTTTCAAGTGTATATGTATATGCATGCATATGTGTATGCACGTACTCAATAGTCTATGTGTGCATATATGTCACAGAACCACTTTCTCTTTCAGTTTCACAAAGTTGATATTCCTAGAAAAGGAGCTGTTTCACACATAGGAAATTCCCTGATGCAAACATTTCCAGTAAACAGCAAGATAGACTAGTGTAGTAGGAAGTACAAAAGGTTATTATTCCCCCCCCCCCCCCATTACAAAAAAAATAAGAAAATGAGTACAACTGAGAGTCTGTTATTTAAGGGAAAACATTGAGGCCAACTGAACTACAATTACAAATGCACCACTCAAGATCGTAATGTAGACCTCCCATCAAAACAGTCTAATTCCAACTCTTTAATACTGTTAATATTGTACATGTTGTACATACTCTGTTTGACAGAGTGAATGTTGATTTAAGAACTTGACCTTTTCAGGGCCTGGCCACACTGTGAGACATCATTTGCTGTTGCTGTCTCACAAAGGGAAGAACTTTGTTTCAAGGATGACCATGCCTAGTCATGCACCATTGGCCTCCTCTGGTCTGGTCAGTTCTGTATTGGCTACAGTACTCCTGCAATGGAATGACTACACAGCTCAGCTGGTGGACTGTGGAAAAAGACAGGACTTTGCCTGTACTCTCCTAAATGATTTGTCCAAACTGGATGAAAAAAAGACAAACGGTTTAACATAAGTAAATAAAAATGTGGAAAGAATGCAGTCTGCTGAAGTGTACTACAGCCTTGCTCTGGGTATGGTTTAAACCTGCATCTCTCACCTCACAGGTTTGGAGTCTGGCTTTTTGAGCTGTCCTGTAGTTCATAAGTGAGCACACACACACACACACACACACACACACACACACACACACACACACACACACACACACACACACACACACACACTATGTTTTGAATAGATTTGGTCTGATGGACTTTAATGAAACAGTTTCACTTTGTATTCATCAAAGAAATCCATTCTCTCAATCCCCAGTAGAGGTCAGACTGCTGCTGTTGTCATTGTTAAGCATATTAAAATGAGAATCCTTCTCTGATTAATCTGAAGCTAATGAATCCCAATATGAAGTTTCCTGAAGGAGTCTGAAGCTTTGTCCTGTGATGCAACATTTTGTTTGACTCCATTTACTGCTGTGAAGAAAGGAAAATGGTAACTGTGCGGCTTGTTATCTTGTTAACCCTTGTGTTGTCTTAAGGGTCAAAAATGACCCTTTCATGACAAAGTTGCCTGTGCCTGCTGTGCATGGAGTGCACTGTGTGGCTTGCCTGGTGGACAGTGCATAAGAGAAAATCAACCAGCAGTGTGGCGAGCACGTGTTTGCCTGCTCTCTACTGAATTTACTGAAGAGGCAGTAGCAATTAGGCTACACTAGAAATACAACTGGACATTCCAAACGTGGAGGAGAATATTTAAAAAAATCAGAGGATAGATTCAAGGAAATAAGGAAGATGGGAGAAAGGACATAACAGAGTCAGCCAAAAGACAATAGCCATGCTTAGTTTGGAACAGCTCTCATATCTGTTGCTACGAATGGATTCATCTTTGATAGCCCAAGTACTTGCATGGACACAAATTATCCTTCAATGCTTTCACTGGCACTATACTGTAACTATCAAAAGATTCCTCTAAATATACTAAATGTATTTATGTTCAAGTTAGGTGTTAATTTAGCAATGCTATTGGAAAAAATGCCGACTCCTTATGTACTCTTTGAAATTGAAAACAATTAACCTTACAAAAATGCTTGGGCCAAATTTTACTGAAAAAAGAAGGTCAGCCAGGTTATGATATGAAATTAAATCTAGAGCATTTTTTGAAATGCCTGCACCAACTCGACTTAAGCAGCTGCTGGATGAAGAGATGTGGCAGAATATGACTGGTCATTCAAAATATGGAAAAAACAAAAGGGCTTCTGAAGAAAATTAGTTTGTGCAATGCTATATTGTGTCTTCCTGAGTGCAGGGTGTTGTGGGGGCCAGCTGGTCTGTGAAACCCAGAAAATCACAGCTCTGCAATTAGTTTAACACATCACTGTAGGGCTGGCCTGCACAAGATGCAGTAATAAAGTGTTATACTGATCATTTCCACAAAGAAGAGAAGCAGAAGAACTGAGCTAAAAGTTATGCCTGGCCTCAAAATCATAATATTTTTTTTAATGTATTGGTGGGGATCAGGAGCCAGATATATTTCCATTTTGTGTCTTTGGTTTTACCCTCCCTGTTATGAATTTCACATTTAAAAAAGATAACGAATTGAGCAAATGGCTGCAGATTCTCCTTGGTTTTGCGTCTATGCTGATTATTTTTAATTGATTAGATGACCGCGTATGGCGTAATCGCGAGATTATCTATTTAAAGCTTGTTTCACAGACGCTGTTGGGACGTGGGCCGTGGGACGTGGGACGATAGGAGATCAAAACGTGTGGTTGCATGTAATAATGTAACGCTTAGCCATAAAATACATGAATGAACCAGTCCAACCAGTAGCCTAGGCCTATTCCACAATCTTAATTCAGTGTTCACCAAAACGGCCATGCACTAGTTGAACGCGGAACGTCATGTAAATTAGCCATGAAAATATCCGATTGTACATAGTTTACAGCCTAATGCAAAATATATATATATATTTTTTTTTCAAAATACAGTAATTGTTTATCAATGTGCATGAAACGGTTCCAATTAGTGTGTTCAATGCAGTCGGTTGTAGAGTTGTGTTTCGTGGTTTGTGCAACGAATGTCTTCAGAGGAAGAGGCTGTCAGTTCGCCGAGGGAACGCAGGAACAGCCCCACCAGCTGAGTTCCCAGTTAGTAGCATTTATTAGCAAACAGATTATTTAAATTTACCTCCTTCTCCTTTCACCGTGCTATTTCTGGTATTTATGGGTCATCTTGGTTTATCCGTGCATGCCAATCTGCGATTACGCAAGGAGGAAGAGCAAAGAATAATTATTGTGGTCGCCTTCACATAGTTTATGGTCTCCAAGGGAAGCACAAAAAGTAACTATCAACGAATCGACTGTCTCAGGTAGGACAGGTGAAAACCTCAACTGCTACTCTAGTGTATACTCGTTATACATGAATGTTAATACGATGGATGACCCACATCTTGCGGAACAAAACTTTGATAGTATTCAAAGAATATGTCTTCTGGTTTAAACAACGAAGATTTTCGTTGTTTAACGAACAACGTATTTTTTTTAAAGTATGTTTCATTAAACAGGTCAGAGCATACAGTATTTCTGGCTATTAGTAGTTACTAGTCTGCGTTGCCAAATCACACAGAACTGAAAAAATAAATGTACGAAAATGTGTCTATAAAGGTACAAACACTTGTCACTGGGGTGGTACCCAATTGGTACAGAATAGTGTACCCCTTGCCAGCAACACACAATCTAAACTTTATTTGCTTGTAAAGCGTACTTATCTATACTAGAACGTTGTTGTACTTTTTGGGTACATTTGTGAAATATATCTCCACTGTTTCTTTATTTCCAAGATTGAAGCTTGGCTTTTGTGTTTTCACTAGGCCTATCCAGTTTTTCCTGTTTCTGTTCAGGCTATGACAGAGGAATGGAGTTCCCGAACCACAGCCGTCGGTTGCTGCAGCGTCTGCAACAGCAGCGTTGCCAAGGGTTTCTCTGCGACTGCACCATTGTTGTCGGAGAGGCGCAATTCACAGCGCACAGGGCCGTGCTGGCCTCTTGCAGCGTGTACTTCCACCTCTTGTATAAGGAGCAGATGGACAGACTGGACGTTGTGCGTCTGAACAGTGACATAGTGACTGCCCAGGCATTTGGTCTGTTGTTGGAGTTTATGTACCAGGGAAAGCTAGAAACCCCAGGGCTGCTGGTGGAGGATGTACTGGCAGCTGCCAGTTACCTTCACATGTATGACATTGTGAGAGAATGCACTGGCAAGCTGGATGATACGGAGCTGCTTTCACTGCAGAAGAAGGTTAATGAAAGAATTGCCCTGGGGGCCAAGGACTGGGATAGTCCTGACACAGAGCTGCATCACAAGAGCGGGCTGCAGCATCAGACGGGAACATCCCTAGGGGAAACCAACAAAAAGCTAGTCAAGCCAGCTCTCTGTGACTATAAAGGGTCTGTATGGAAGTGGAAGGCTAGGGGCCACATGACTGGGTCCCTGGTCCTTGCTCGTAAGCTGGCACCCAAGTCTCACATCAGGGTTGGTGAGGAAACGAAAGCTGCAACATTGCCATCACAGTGGTCCCGGGATTTGGTTGATGTGGACAGAGCTTTGGATTTGTCTTGCAAGCCTCCACCTGGCAAAGATCACTGGGGCCCCTTCTGTGCCCCTGTCCCAGGGCAACTGGGTGAGGGGCAGCAGGACACCATGCTTCACGTTAAAGGAGGGCATAGCCTGGGTGTGCAGTCGGAGGTGGGGGATGAAGCCCAGGCAGATGCACAAAGAGAGCATTTTGGAACCAGCACCAGGAGCCCCATCCAAACTACTGAATTACTAGAGCAGGAATGGGGAAAGGCAGATGGAAGGAGGGATGGGGAGGCGGGTGGAGCACTTATGGAAGGTAGCAAAGAAGAGGAGGAGGAGAATGGTGACGTCTCCACATCCACAGTCGCCCCGCTGCGGAAGCTTTGCTCCAGCCCGCATCAGACCTGCACGTGCCCGCTCTGCAGCCTCCCCTTCCCGAGCCCCCGGCTTCTGCAGCTGCACCTGGAGACCCACTTCCGGGAGAGGGCCGGGACACCCTCCAAGCTGCCCGGCCTGATCCGCCGGGGGGGCAAGCCCACTTGCCAGCAGTGTGGCAAGACCTTCTCCTGCCTGTACACCCTGAAGCGGCACGAGCGCACCCACTCGGGCGAGAAGCCCTACACCTGCAGTCACTGCGGCAAGAGCTTCCAGTACTCCCACAACCTGACTCGACACACCGTGGTCCACACTCGCCAGAAACCTCATGCCTGCAGGCTGTGCGAACGCCGCTTCACCCAGTCTGGGGACCTTTACCGCCACATACGCAAGTTCCACCGTGGCGTGACCGCAGAGCTTGCTGCTGAATGGCAGGGGCTCCCCTAAGACACCGATCCCCAACACTTTTCAGTTGAGCGTACTGTTAACTTGCCTCTCCTGGTTCCTTGGGTCTCAGCTGGTTGTTGTTGTAAGGTATATAAGGAAAAACCGCCATACCCTGCAGCCACCCAGAGATGGAGATGGGGTCCTTTGCTCTAAGTACTTGTTTTCTTTAAGTCCTGGTGCATGCTGTGGGGGACAATGTAGTGTAGCAGGGTTGAGGGGCCTGCTGGTTTCTGCCCTGTCTCAACTGTTCATTTACGCCTTTGGTGGATATAACTTAAAATGATGCAGATAAGGTATTTAATAGTTCTACAAAGAAAGATTTACTGACTAAATTTAGATTTACACCATTGACTCTCTCAATATGTAATGTATGTATGTGCAGATATATGATACATAAATTCCATAAATACTAAATCAGATGTTCAGGTTATTTTGATCGTTGCTGAGAGTCAAATAAAATGTTAAACACAGAATAGTGGACTCAAAAGATGAGCTCACATGAACATTTGCTATGTCTTCATCCATGGACTTGCTAGCAGAACTCATGAACATATGAACTTACTTAACGTATTTCTGTACCTTTGATAGTGTGGTTTGTCTGTGATTTCATAAATTCTGAAGTTATATTGCTAGTGTTCTCACTGTATCTTTAAGTGATAGTAAAATGATATGTATATTGTAATAGTTTGCTAAATTTCCAAGGTGCCATGTGTGCTATACACCCAATGAGCACTTAGATATTGATTTGTAAATAATGCATATTGTAATGTTGTAATTTGCATTACTGTCACCTTCCTTTGTCTGGCCCTTCTCCTTTCACCTCTCTCATTAACAACGCATTTCTGCCTGCAGAACTGCTTTTCACTGGATGTGTTTTAATTTTTTGCACCATTCTCTTTAAACTCTAAACACTGTTGAGTGTGAAAATCCCAGGAGATCAGCAATTTCTCAGATACTCAAACCCCCCCCGTCTGGCACCAACAATCATTCCACCATCACCAAAGGCACTTGGATTTCTTCATTTGGCATGAACCTCTAGACCACGTCTGCATGCTTTCATGCATTTAGTTGCTGCCACATGATTGGCTGATTAAATATTTGCATTAACAAGCTAGTATAGGTCTACCAAATACAGTGATCACTGAGTGTACATTTTAATTGAATCTAATTTTTTGATTTATCGTCCTGTGTTAAAAAAAATCTAAAAAACAACATCTCTAGAATGCCACATTTCCAATGTGAAAGGCATCCAGCATATTAATAACAACTTTATTTGTATAGCACTTTTCGAGCATAGTGCTTTACAGCAGTGAAAACACATATCATAAAAATAGACACAATGCCATGAAAGATGATGACTGAATACTTAATATCAAATAAAAATATAAAATCAATAAACTCATAAAAACAAATACGAAAAAATGGATACAGAAAAATAAAGACAAAATGGATACAGAAAAAAACATTGTATAAATAATAATAAAAACAATTCAATTTGATTTCATAAAGACACTCCACAGAACAACAGAGGGGAAAAAAGGAAATGCTAGCCCTGAGCCCCGCTGATAGCACATGAGGTAAAAACTCCTTTGTGGGGAGAGAACTCCTCACCCTTTAGTGTGTCTTAACGGGCAAAAATTATGTTTTTTAACTCTCCATACAGGAGACTAACTTGCACATTGGACCATTATTATTATTTGCCACCATTCTCTCATTTAAAAGCATTCTTTTTAAAAGTGTCATTCGCTTTAGTCCCTTGAATAAATGATGGGCCTCAGTCTTAACCATCAAGATATAGAAGAACTGCAGACAGCTTCCTCTTACTGGCTCCATTCATTCCTATGGGAGCTGATCACTGGTGCATGAAGCTAGTTCATGGAGGCTGCTATATTTGACTATGGGGCTTTTTTGCCACCAGAGCATATGCACTGTTTATCCTAAACGTGAATTTTGCCAGGTAAAATAGTTTAGAATGGACATCAATTGGGGAATGTGCTTTTTGGCACCAATGGGGAAATTAGCTTTTTGGCTTTTTGACTGGATTTTGCAAGCTTGAATGGAAATGTCAATACCTGATCCCCTGGTCTCAGCACTCTAGCAATGATTAACCAGTGGTTTCAACCAGTTGTATATGCACATTGCATATATACTAATTTTTTATCTTTTGTATATCTTTGTATATCAATACATTGAATACATTTGGGGTTACGATGAATAGTTGAACATGAGACAAGAGTTTCAGCTTTTATTTCCTGGTATGTACACCTGAATGTGTTAAACTACTTAGAACATACCACCTTTGGTATCAGACCACCCAATCGTTAGGTGAGCAAAAGTATTGGAACAGAGAATATTTAATCAAATGAAAGTAAATAACACTTACTATTTGGTAGCATATCCCTTGCTTGCAATAACTGCATCAAGCCTGTGACTCATTGACACACTGCCACACTGTTGCTTTTCCAGGCTTTTACGGCAGCCTCTTTCAGTTGTTGTTTGTTTCAGGGGGTTTTCTCTTCAGTCTCCTCTTCAGGAGGTGAAATGCATGCTCAATTGGTTTAAGGTCTGGTGATTGAGTTGGCCAGTCTAAAACCTTTAATCTTTTCCTTTGTTATGTTGGCAGTGTGTTTTGGGTCATTGTCTTGCTGCATGATGAAGTCCCTCCCAATTAGTTTGGATGCATTTCTCCGTAAGTTGGCAGACATAATGTTTCTGTAGACTTCTGAATTCGTCCTGCTGCTACCATCATCAATAAAGATTAGTGAGCCCACTCCAGAAACAGCCATGCAAGCCCAAGCCATGACACTTCCTCCACCATGCTTCTGTCATTATCTGTTGCTTGGTACGCCAGTGGTTTCTTTCTTTTTCAGGACATTCCAAGTTGTTATTAAGCTATCCCCAATGCTTGTGCAATGGTGATTTCTCATCTTTTCTAAGCTTCATAATGGCTTGCTTTTCTCCAAAAAACAGCTCTCAGGTTTTCACCTTTCACCTTTTCTAACTCCTCTTCTTTGCTACCTTCTTTGCAATTCTTGAGTCTTTACAGTCAAAACCCAAGGCTCAAACAAAGAGTAGACATTCAGAACAATTTATTGTTTATTTATCAATCTAACAGGACACATCTGGGCAACAAGAATCACCTGTCACTCACATGTTCCAGTACTTTTGATCACCTAAAAATTGGGTAGTCTGATACAAAAGGTATTATGTTCTAAGTAGTTTAACAAATCTAGATAGAAATACCAGGAAATAAAAGCTGAAATTGTCTTCAGTGTATAGCAAAAACAATGGGCTTGACCTTGCTGTTGCAATACTTTTTGAATGGACTGTACATAAGGGTTATTCTTCCATTAGTTGACTCTTAACAGTTGTGGAAAATAGATAAATGCAACAGACACCGGTACAGCGAGCCCAAAGTCTACTGACATATTCTCTCTTGACAGACCTTGTGAATGTGTGTACATTAATATGCACTGTTAATATAGAACACACAAAGTCTCATTCTTCCATCACTAGTGCTTTTAGTGTCTTGCCCAACTTTTCGCGAAGCGGAATTTAATCGGTTAGAGGTAAAGGTACAATAGGTAAGATTTTTGTGTTAAAACATTGTTACAAGACCATTGTAAATCCCTTCCTATCATTAAAAAATGCTCACTGACATGTTGACTCACCCCCTGCCTGTGTTTATAGTCCTTAAATTTGGGTTTCAAAATATGCAGTTGATTGACCGGCACTCTGTACCAAAACATTGTATAGCTGTACAATAATTAAAGCTCATTGGTTGAAAATGGGTTCTAATTACCACAGCGCGTTCACAGAGAAGGGGTGGGATAAACAGTGTTGTGGTTTGAGCGTGTTTGTTGCTGCAATTCTGTTAGACTGTTAGAAGTCCGAAATTACCTATTGTACCTTTAAGCATGGATAGGTAGGTAGAAATGAAAGAGTATTGGCTGTATTGGATGTGCTCAGAATTAATATATAGCCATTTCCAAAGTATGTACAGCTTAGTAACATGTCCCTGCTTCACCATTGACCACAGTCTTTGGGTGCGTCTGCAACAACGAGGGCTATAAATGAGTATGCTAATTGGGCCCAATCTGTTTGGATGTTAGTGAAGTCTGCAGAGAAGCCAGGCAATTTCAGAAGCCTCAGTGGATTATTAAAAGATAGTGCTTTTTAACTGCAGCGGAGGGTCTTAAAGACGGTTGTGTTTCCTGTCTGGTTTGTCTTTGCTTGGCTCCACATAATTGTTGCGTTGGTTCCACTCTTCCTCCCAGTAGCCTTTCTTCATTATTCTGGTGACATACAGAAATAGGGCCTGGAAAAGGAGAGGGAAATAATCAAACATTGGTTCAGCATGGATTAAGAAACTGAGACTAAGTGGTTTGGAGAATATTTAATGGATGTACTTTAGTGGGAGGAGTTCTTGATTCAGAAAAGTACCATACTAGAATCACTTTTTACAGAAAGTCTCTGAAGACAGACTTGTTTGTTTCTTTTGCAATATAACAATAAAAGCAAAACATCTCTGACTTGAGATTACCGGGTGACATAATTACTATGGACAGTTGGTTTTAGGACCCTTACTCTGAATGCATTGCATAAGAAATGTCCTGTGGAGTAGAGCTATATTTGAAATTATACTCAAAGCAATTATGCTTTCCTAAACTAAGGCATATAATCTGTAAACAACATTAAATAGCATTAACTGAAATGAAAACTGTGAATGTTTCTATAATTTCATTTCTTACCATTGCAGCCATTTAAAAATAGTTAATTGAAACTCAGATTTTGGATTGTGTCATTTTATTCTATTTGGCAATTAAAAGGGTGTGTTTGTAGATTTTTTCAGAGGGATGCTATAATACACCTGGTAACTGTTCATATTTCCACCAGGTGCGTAGGAACTGCTGAAGTCTGTCCCACTAGAACCAAAGAAGTATCACCACATCTTCCACATTGCTTCCCTCTCTCTCAAACCAAGATTTATTCAGTCCACTTCTAACCCTCGTCAACTGTTTTTTCTCTTCTCTAGTCAGCACACTTCCTCTGCCACCTCAGTCCTCCTTCCCTGCTGATGACTTATGTGAGAAGATGGTAGACATCAACAGCACCTTCATGACCTCACCTCCTTCACCTCCACCTCTCCACCTGTCCTTCTCTCTGTGCCCTCCCCTTGTTTCTCCACTTTCTCTCCCCTCACAGACACAACTCCTGCTCTCCCACCAGCCTACCCTCCACCCTATCCCCTCATACTCCTCCAGACAATCGCACCCGACATCCTCCCATTTGTCACCTCCCTCGTGAACTCCTCCTTGTCTTCTGGATGTTTCCTCTCATCGTTCAAGAGGGCCTACATCACCCCACTTCTGAAGAAGCCCACTCTGGACCCCTCCATTATCCAGAACCATCGTTTGGTATCTCTTCCTCCTTTTCTATCCAAATCACTTCAATGAGCGGCCTCTAATCTGCTCATTTCTTTCCTTTCACAGAAAAACCTGCTGGACCAGTCCGGCTACAGACCTGGCCACTCAACAGAGACTGCACTCCTCTCTGTCAGTGAATCCCTTCAAGTTGTACAAGCAGATCCTTCTAGGTCTCGACACACAATCCTCCTATCCTCCATGGCAGCTACAGGGATCTGTGGCACAGCCCTAGACTGGATTGAGTCCTACCATTCTGGTCTCCGGACCAGATCCACACCAGATCCACTGGCACTGTTATCTCTGCTCATGGTATGTCATGCCACTGTTATGCTGATGACAGCCAACTCTTTCTCTCCTTTCCCCCATCTGATACACAGGTCTCTGCCCATATCTCTGCTTGCCTGAGAGACATCCAGAGTTGAATGGACAATCACCATCTAAAGCTCAACCCAGGTAAAACGGAGCTAATCCTCGTCCATGCTTGTCCATGCACTTTATTGTCGCTCTGGATAAGAGCGTCTGCTATATGACCATAATGTAATGTAATGCAATATCTATCTGGTATATTGTGATCTTATCCCACTAAGGGTTACAGCCCGACACGCAATGCCGCTTGTGATATATATGATGTGATATATATACCGCTTCCTGTCGTTTAGCTATTGCTTAAACAACATATGCCTTTCTCCTTATAATATTACATTTACATTACATGTAGGTGCCAATGTCACACTAAGCACCATTCATACAATGCCTGATGTTCTAGTCCCATCAAAAGAAGACATGTCTGGAACCTTCCATGACTCTTTATCCCAATTGAATATGTAGTAAAATAAGAGTATAACTGAAGCACTGTTCAGCAAGTACAGGGATGCACTAGCTTGCCTGGTATTAGCGTGACCATACTACTGAATTCAGTTATTCAGCAGAGCTTATTCAACAACTGCAGATAGAGTGAAGAAACATGACAGGAACAGCAAGGCAACCACAGGATTTGGATTGGCAGTAGTGTATCCACCTCTCCGCATCTGCCACACATCTGCCACATCTGTAACTTGGCTTGGACATTTGAAGGAGCAAGGGCATTCCATTTGCCTAATTTACGTTCTACATTTCCTCATCTTTACTTATTTTTCTAGCCTCTCCCAATGGGTGGAGCTCGGGGCAAGAACAGGAGAAAAGAAAAGGAAAAAGAGGAGAAAAATAAAGGATTCGAATGAGCCCACAGTGTAGGCCAACTTCTCCTTTAGGGCTCTTTCTGAACCACTGAAAAAAGAAATCACTGGTGGAAGTAAATTGTAAAAAAAATATTTAAAAAATCCGTTGCTGCCTAAAGCAGGAAATGTGTTCATGTTTGAGCTTGCACTTGATGAAAAAGACATGAGAATCTTTGTTTGGCTCAAGCTACATTCTCTGTTTTGAGTATCAGATGCATTTAATAAGTGTCAGCTCTAAATTGCAAGATGACAGACCTTCGTCACAGCTGTTTCCACCTTCCCATATGTGCTTAAAGCTGTGCACTCCACATGGTTGCCATGGTATTCAGTCTCAAGTGGTCACTGGGACATCTGATGTAAAAGTAATCTGTTCCTGAAGATGGATATTGGATGAATGCTAAGCTCTTGTTTGTTGGCACGCTGTCCTCTGGTATAGAGCCTCATGAGGCTTGCAAAGTGTCACTTTCACTTGTGTAGTATCATAACTTGAAAGAGTTCCTCTGCCCTCTATACTATGTATACATTTAAAAATATTTATATATTAATTTATATTTTGTATTTTCCTGTCAATAAAAAAACAAAGCAAAACATTTTCTAGTGTGTGATAGATTTTGAATGAATGGTGAAAGTCTTTAGTTCATCGCCTTTCCACAGGAGGTCAGTGTTTCCTTACCAGTGGGCCTAAAACGCCATGGTCAAAAATGGAAAACAAAATATATTCACAATTCTTAACTTAATACAAAGATTATTGAATGAGATTAATGTCTCTGCTTTTCCTAGCTTGCACATTTTGATCTTTTGGCAAGGTTGGAGTTCATCTGGAGACTAAATAATAATAATCCTTGGTTGTCAGCATCATGTCTTCCTTGTGGAAAAGTGTATATAAGAGTCTTACTATGTCTGATTCAAATCAGAGAGCCGGTAAACTCTCACTTCATGTTATTTATTTGCAAATAAATGAGAAAGTTAAATCTCAAGTATATTGTTGTTTTACTGTGGATCTGTTTCATCAGACAATGCTCACCTGTGATATGTAAAAAGGGCATTTTCCCTAATACAGGCAACGACATTAATTGGTAATAACATAATAATAACAGGATACTGTGTGACAGTCTATACCTTCCAGGCCTCCTCCAGCTCATCAGTCCACTTCTCCTTCATAATTGGCTGGACAGCACGGATAAACTCCACCCCCACATACTAAAAAATAACAGGCAAAACATTTACAGCTTTAAACAGCGATTATTGTAAAGCAAATAAGACCATTCAGCAGTGACCATTTACAGGCCTGGACTCACTGATGATCATCTCGAGAAAAAGCTTCACAAATATCCTCCAGAAAACAAAATATCATTACAACAAATGAAAGTTTGAGCAATGAAAGGAACCAAACTTTAAATGATGAGAATATGAGGCTGAAGATGCCACCATTTTATGCCCATTTAGCTATTTACAATGAATGGCTCTCATTCACCCATATACTCACACCCCAACAGTGAAGAGCCGCCATTCACCGATCAACTTGTTAGGTGTCTTGCTCAGCGAGCCTTCGACACCCAGGGTGAGGGATCAAACCAGCAGCCCTCTGACTGCCAGACAATCGCGCTTACCTCCTAAGCTAATATCATCCCATATGTGCAGTCAAAAATGTGTCATCTGCATCATGATGCAAGCTGCTTCTCTGATTGGATTTTATTGTGCATAACATTCAAACATTGATTAGATTCATTTGACTGTGGTAAGCGTAGTCCTGTAGCTTAGTAGATCAGTAGGTGGCCATGCATAAGCACTAACCCCATAGTACTTTGGCGGAGCATTGTAACGGTAGTGGCCCCTTCCCAGGTCCAGGGCCAGTTGATCCAGCCTCTCCAGCTGGTCCAGCCTGGCCACAGTCTTCTCAATGAAAGACATCACCCTGTGATGGCATAATGTTGTGAAAACCACTGGAAGCCACATTATACATCAGAAATTCTCAAAATGATCGAACAGCTCTTAGAAACTGGTGAACAGAAAATTAGCATCAGATAAAGAATGGAGTAACAGATGCTAATGCTGGGACCCAATCCCTGTTATTGTTCAGGTATTGCTCACGATTGACGGAAAATAATCAGCAATGATGGCCATAGCGAGTTCTGAGTGATCAGTAGGGCGACAACGGCATACTCTGGAATGGCGTGGAGTCTATATTTGATTTAGGTTTGAGAGACTCAAATGCCCATTGATCTCCTTACAGAGCAGCATGGTGATGAGCTGTTGAGCTTCCTGCCTGTCCCCATGGCCTTGCCCTTGTTGGGCACCCCTGTTATTAAGAGGTATCTCTCTTGTGGCTTGATGGGTTTCACCAGCCCCTTTTGTGCCTTTTTAAGGCCTACTCCATGTCTTTCAGAGCTCCCACTCTTGGGAGCTGAACAGTCTGGTGAGAGCTCTTCAAATGCCAATGTGTGACAGCCGGATACTGGCAGCTCCTCGATTTCAGGACGATAGGCCAGTCAAAAACAGTTTGCATTAGATTTAGATGTGTGAGACCTTTTCTTCGCACTGCAAAATGGCTTTTTCATCAGTTTACTTTTGCTTACTCAGTCTTTTGAATTATATGCTTTCGCACAAGCTCCCTAGGGGTGCTGGTGCCATGAGACTGCTCAACTCAGACATTCAGTGCTCCTGCAATCAAACTATGAGAGGAAGCAACAAAGTCTCTGTTCCAGTTTCATTAGGAAGCACAACACTAAAACTAAATCATATGCTTGGTTTTGAAAAACTCCTTTGCTACTTTAGCAGCATGTTTGAGATCATAGGGCCTCATTTATCAGTATGTACCATCATTGTCACATCGCTCTGGATACATAGCTCTAATACAGCAGTGAAAAATGCTGTTCACTGAATAGCGAATTGAACCACAGGAATTAATGTCTAATTATAACATGTCATTCTACGATTCGTATCTGCGACTAAATATAGAATACAGTCTTTCCACTGGTTTTAAACAAAGATAAGTGCCTTTTATGATTCAGTGGTTATTTGTTGTCTTGAACAATCCATTTTTGAAACAAACGTGCAAATGGCAGGCTTTAACATCGGCCACGCATACTACCCCAATTGCTATCTACTCTGTGAATGTAAAATGTTTTCAGTTATTTTTTTAGCCTTAAGGGGCGCGACCCACCTCAGTCCATGAGCCCGTAGCTCTTTGCTAGTCCGCAGCCTCTCCAGGTCCTCCACATCTCTGAACAGGAAGAAGACGTCTTTGCATTCTGGATGGGTCTCAAACAATCTGTTGCCAAGACAATGGATGGCTGTGAGCTCTTTAGATCGCACTAATAATTGCATGAATTCCGTCCCTTCTCAATGGTCTTGTTGGTTTTTCTCAGGGGGGCACGTAAACACATTCTCTCTCCCATCCTTGCATTTGAAGGCTACAAACCAGCACTTTGTGGAAGGGAAATATTTATTGTTCCTCTCATGGATAGCATGGAAATTGTGTTCACTGGTAGCATGAAAGCATAAATATACAGTGTTTTATTTTTTCTCCCCACATATGCAGATGTTTTTTGACATGCAGCAGGTAGGCTATAACCCTGCCAGAAATGGACATGACTCGTACTACAAGTACTGGAGTGGGTTTAAAAACAAGTGACCTATATTATAATATGCTGGTGATCAGCGGCCTTGTAAATAAGAGCCTTGTCTGTTGCTAGGCTTTAACGAAATAGAATAGAACAGATAACCTTGCAGCATTGGAAACAGAGCTGAACACAGTGTTCAACCCGCATGCTAACACCCACTACTTGGCAAACAGCCCCCCCAGTGGCTACCCCGACTGTGGTGACTGTGCTTGTTATTCCAACAGAACCTGCATAAAATATTTCCATCATCAATGATCACAAAGTATGAAGCTCCTTTAGCAACACAACCCACACAGTCTAGTTTACATACTGAAATGTCTATTGTCTTGGAAAGAAAAATAGAGCCCTTAAATTACCCTCTCCTTAGATTAACAGTGAAAAGCCCTGAAATGTGAAAATGTGACATTTGTCTACATGACATATATTTATTTAGGCTCTTAAATTCAATTACATGTCACAAGCATCAAACAAAGTGGTTATGTGGCCATTCACTACATATGCGAATAAAGCAGTAAATTTTATCTAAACAGAGGTACGTATGTGCCGTATAGGATAACAACGGACGGTGCAAAATGTCGCAGGGTCTTTTTTGTAGTTCTTAGCAAACTGTAGGTCAGCCATCCTGTTCCTTTGTCCCAGAAATTATGGGGCTCCTGTAGAGATGTGTGTTCCTAGCCATAGATAATAGATAATATGAGATTAAATATTAAAACAACTCAATTATACCTGGCAATGTTTTTTTGAGAATTTTGTTTTCATAAACAATGTTACTGTTCATGGTTGATCTTGAAGCAGAAATGGCATATGTTGCAATATACAGTATGTCTATATGTACAGATGTGTCTACCTAACCATAGTAAATGATTGGCCTCTTGTGTAAAAGTGTAAAGTGTAAAAAGCAATGAACTGTTAAAGGTTCTAATGAGAGGTTAAAATCATTGTGTTTCAGGAAAAATGTTCAGAAATATAATACTTTGTGAATGGCATATTTTACCTTATTATTATTATTATTATTATTATTATTATTATTATCTCAACCATATGGCTACATAAATGTTCAAGTTATAAACTACAAGACATTGTTATTTGGTCTCCAATTATTAGGATTTTAATGTTCAGCTATTTTTATGAGTGACAGTTAAAGGGTTAAGAGTATCTTAGCATCGTATTGTATTCAGTGGTGGCTGGTGGCCATTTACTTGGGTGGGGTACCATACACACATGCACATATGCAGGTACAGACACACACCAGTACTCCCTTCCAACCTCTATAATTATAAAAGAAAGACAAAGCAATGGCAATGTTAAAATAAACATTTTTGTATATAGTTAACAACAATCCTAACCTTGGAGGCTTAAGACACTGTATCGGGTTAATATAACAAGGAAACTTGAAGCCGAATACAAATGCTTCCAAAAAAAGAGTACTTAAACTTTATATGAAATCATTATCTACCCTTGAAACATTTCAGTCTTGGGAGCATGGATTTGTTTCTTGGACAAAGTGAAAAGATAAATTAATTAAAATAACCCTAGATGGTAAGAGGCTTTAGAGGGCAGATATGGGGGACTTTGTTATATACACAAGGGCTAAATACATTTAAACTCGGCTTGTCTTCACAGGGAAGCAACACAAAAAACAAGAGAAACAGAAAGCCTGCAACTAAAACAGAGGACATTTTGACCACATTAACCGTTTTTACAAGAACATCTTAACCACACAAGCGAAAAGACAAAGACGAGATGCATCAAGACCAATTTCCTCAAATGAGGAAGTTCATCATTTCATTTTGTTACAATAACATGAACACTACATGTAGTATCCTACAGGCTAAGGAGTACAATAAACAACAGCGGTGCATCTCAAGAAATAACTGAATGGCTTATGATGATTAGCATTTACAAATCCAAACTTACCCAGTTTAGAGGGGAGCAGCATTAAACTCTATTTTTATACAGTCTATGATTAAAACACAGTTGCCGGTTATGCACACTGTTGCATTTTATCAGGTTTTTCTAAAGCCTAAAATAGAATTAATTAAATCTGCTGATTAAGGCCCAGGGGTGCAAAAAAGCACTCCCTGGTGGGTTTCTGGGAGCAGCCAATCAGCGTGGCAAAAATACATCACCCTAAAGACAAAACACGCCCCTCCAATTGAACCCCCACGTGGGTACAGTCCAAGTGCGCTCCACGGCTGGAAGCAAGAGGCATGCCCAGCCAAAACTGACAGATATGAGAGAAAAAAGAAGAAAAGACTTTAAATATTATCTATTTATGTACACGTTTTTCTGTAAGCTAAAATCGACAATTCAGCCGGGAGAAAAGCCTAAATTAAATATTACAAATATGTTTATGAAAACATTTTAATGAAAATATTTAAATTCTGTTTTCCTCACTGACAGATTGGGTTTTCCCACTGTTTTCTGATTGGTATCTTAGTGTCTCAGTGGCCTTCATTTATAAACATCAATTGGTTTAAATCAGAACTTTCTCAGGTTGTGTCCTGGTTCTAAATGGCTGCACAGCTTCAAGTACAGTACATCAACGCATTTCACTTGGAATCCTGTAGTTGAGAGATATTCTAGCACAGCCTGTTTCTAGCAACACAATCACTTTTCTGCTACCCATTTGATTGTCGACAAGGGCTCCTCCCAGACAGATGATTCTTTCAGGCTGAGTCATCTATCGGATATCAAAAAACAATGATGATCTCCTGCAGAAGGTGCTCAGACAGTTGAACCGTATGCAAGCTGGTATTGGGCAGGAATGAGGGAAATCTCATTTCTAATTGAAAACTACAGTACAAGCGTATTTGTGAGTTTTCTATATACAGCTTTTAATTTGTATTACTATAACACTAATTTTACATTTATCTTGAAATATTATTTATATTGTAGTTCTAGCTCTAGAACTGCCAGTTAGTAGGCTAGTCTGTGCCCGACATGTTGTCTAATGGGGTGCATCTTGGACCTTCCAAGTGGAGAGTGTGCCTCTCTCTCTCACATCTGCCTGTTGCGTAGGCTGTACTACCTACTTTTAATATGGTTTAAACACTGAGTGAATTGCCAGAAATACTACGTACTGTACGTAGCATATCGCATATAGCAGGTCAAGATACAAATAGTAGTACTATACCAATCATCCCATTCTAGCAATACACGGCACAATTACATTTTGGCATACGCGTTTATCTAGACTGTTTACTGAAGCTAAATAGGTTACTACTCCAGACGGGAATCAAACCCACAGTCTTAAGAGTTGCAAGCCCAGTTCGCTGTAAAGCTAGCCTAGTGGTTACCATATGGCAAGTGTTCTGTAAACTGCTGACAACTGAATATGTTATATAGGCTATATAATACAATACAATTGTATATGGTACAATTATTATTATTATTATTATTATTATTATTATTATTATTATTATTATTACTAATGCTACTACTACTACTAGGCTGCTACAACTACTGCTACTACTACTGCTACTACTACTACTACTACTAAGAACAACAACAATATCAATGCATAATACTCATCATCATAATACTAATCATAATACTACTAATAACAATAATCATAATGAATAGGTACCGCTTAATATCATACAGAACAATTACAAATAACAGACACCAACCTGACGAACATAATTATTCCAACTTTGGCGATATCTTCTTGGATAACTTTCCAAGACTCTTTGATCATTTCAATTTGTTCCTGGCTTAGTTTTGTCACCGCAACGTCCTCATCTCTTATGTCTCCGGCTGGTTTTGCTACCAAACCCAGTCCTGATATTGCGCATCCCATCTTCCAACGTGGTACAGGAACGACGAGATGGTAATAAAATAACAATAGGAAAACAGCCACACAATATATCCGAGACGTAACCGGATCCTCGCAAACCGATTCATGCATTTACTTCACTCATGCGTAGGTTCCGCGCTAACTCTTCAATTTTATAGAGCTGTGTTTATAATATAATAATACCTATAGTAATATGGTAAAACGTTTAATTTGTGTAGGGAACAACCCAAACACTTTTCTGATTATAGGGATTATATTTCTCAAAAAAGTGAAAACTACGCAGATCTCAGACGTAGGCAACCGTGAAGAACAAATTAGATGCAATCATGATGAAATCCCAGGTGGCAAAGAAACTGCTTTGAGGTGATCCGCTGGACTTGGTACTGACCAATAATCACTCCAAGTACTTCCACAAACACCCACGAAAAATCAGCGCGCGCACTGCCCAAGCGCATACGCTCATCGGGACGTGACATATAGTGGACGTTTGTACATTTATAGTAACGATATTGTCAAAGTGGTAAACTGTCATATCCAAATGTGTATTGCTAAATGAGAAAATAGTCAATAGTTTATTTGATGCATTTATAATAATTACAAAAAATACATGGAAGTGCATTATTAATAACACTACGTTGCTGCTGATGTTAATGTCGTACTGCTGCTGTTAATGTGGTACCCGCCCCCTAGTTCTAAACGTATCTCAGTGATTAATGAACACTAATAGTTACATCTAAAGAGATTTATTTTCCATCGAAAATCGAATTCAGAACATGTTTTAGGAGCAGCTTATCTAATTGCGGTTTATCTATAGATCACCAATGGCCCATTACTGGTTTATTCATGAATAACTGCTTCTAATTTGCATCACAATATGTTTATGAATAATGTAATTTCATCTAGGAACAGTGAGTATGATTTACATGCTTGTTATTACATCCATACTCATATTGCATTATATTCTACTGTGCATTTTGCAGTATACATATACACTCAGTGAGCACTTTATTATGTATTTATTAACTTATTTTTTTGATGTATTGATCTTCTGCTGCTGTAGCCTGTCCACTTAGAGATGCTCTTCAGCATACCACTGTTGTAATGTATGGTTATTTGCGTTGTGTCACCTTCCTGTAACCTTTGACCAGTTTGGCCCTTCTCCACTGAACTCTCTCATTGAAACCCTTTTTTGCCAACAGAAATTCTGCTGGATGTTTTTTTGTTTTTTGCACCATTCTCTGCAAACTCTAGAGACTGTTGTGCATGAAAATCACAGGAAATCAGCAGTTTCTGAGATACCCAAATCACCCCGTCTGGCACCAATAATTCTTCAGCGGTCAAACCCCCTGCCATCAACTCATCTTCCATTGAAGCTGTCAGAGACAACTGACGCTCCCAGAATACGGACAGCTTTCTCCTTGTCTATGACATTGGGTGGAGCAAGGAACCTCATCAAAAATCCTGTGTAATTACCAAGGGAACCTGATCCTCAAACCTTCAAAGCCAGCATATAAATAGGCAAGGGCCTTTTATTGGTATTACTACAATTAGGAGACCAGACAATGACTCTGATGGTGTACTAATGGAGGGCATGAGCTATCATCTCTCTCTCTTATTTATTGACTTACTGGGTGTCACTTGGTGAGGAGCACAACCACACAACTTCCGGAGTTCTCTTCACACATTTAGTATTTACTGTTTACGTCTTGCCTTTATTACAGGCTCAATTTTTTCAGGATACTTGCTCTGAGTTCTTATGGAACCTACAGGGATATTTCTCCAAGCTTTCCAAGCTATTCTCGAACCAAGTAATCTAAAACGCATTGAATGATGTTGAGGTCTAGACTGTAGGGTGGTCAGCCCATTGTTCTGAGAACAGCAGCTTTGGCTTCTCAGCAGGGTGTTTGGGGTCATTATCGTACTGTCTTCGTGATGGTTATAGTTTTGGTGGTCTACTGGTTTTTGCACGGTTGTTAGGAGTCCCATTTTCTCTGTATCTTGCGAAAATGTTTGTACTCCAGTTATGGAAACTCAAGTTTTTTTCACTTATTTTTCTCTGGTGTTCATCTTCCTTATGCAGTCGAATTATTTAATATCTAATCTCATCAGAAATATCTACCATTTTAGAACCACATGACAAAGAATCTGCAAGGCAGCAGATGTTTGTGTAGTTGCTTATTTGAATGTTGCTTTTAAGGGCAAAGGGTTCTATTATTGACACATTTGGTAACACCTTTTTTGGGAGGACACAGTGGTAACTTGTTCATTCACTGGAAGGATGGAAAACATTAAGTGGTAGTAGCACAAATAGTGGGGAAAAAGTGTCTCTGACTTTTGCATACATTGCATACAGTATGTGGCTGCATTTTCTTTTGTACACTAGCATTGCTCTTTAAGGGTGCATTCACACCTGCCTTGTTTAATCTGGGGCGTTTCCCCCCCCTGGTGCAGTCCTTTTGGGCAGGTGTGAATACAGCGTGTGAACCCTGGGGCGGACCAAAACAACCTTACCAAGACCTTGTTGAGACGGTGGTTTCAGTCCGGTTACAAACAAACTCTGGAGCAGATCATTTGTGGTGAGAACATGATCGGACCCAATTACAGGAAGCATTGTGCATTTTGCGTAAAACTGGCTGCCATAGCGAGCTGTGCTGTGCAATACAGGATAAGGAAAAGTTTTCTTTTTCCGGTTTGTCTGACGCTGCAAATTTATGTCCAATAAATGAACAACATTAGCACACACATGGTTTTGTTTAGAAAAAGGCAATGTGAAACATAACCGTTCCAAACCAAAAAATGCAACATTGCATTTGGTTCGTCCCAAATCAAGCAAACTAGGTATGAAAGTGCCCTAAGAAATCGGCAAGTTGGCACTCTAAGGAAATCAACAAACCCACTTTTTTACTGTCTAGCAATCTGCTGTTTTAATATGGAATGTATGCTTATTCCATGCAACATTAAATTACATTTCTGTACAGCAATCTTCTGAAATGAGATAGTATACATGTAGACATTTATGTACAGACAGATGCATGTCAAATTTACAGCAACTTAATAAATAGGAAGTTGAGAAATATCCAGGAGTAAGGTTTCTTTTCCAGGCAAATTAAAACAATGTGTAATTTCTTGATAGTGAAATGGAAGACTCAAAAATTGGGGTTGAATATCTCACTGGGAAGTTAGCATAAACTTCAGTTTTAAACTGCAGAACTGGCACAATAACAGTGCAGGGGTTAAAGGAAAGTCATTGTGGGTAATATCTCTATTTCACATGGAGACTTTCTGTCTCTGAGACTGCTGTAATCCCTTTTGTGGCCTGGACCTTAGATCTCAAACCTATTTGTACCATTTTGTACATCTTTCGTAAACACATATTCATTGATTTCTTGTTAATGGGATGTTTACAGGAGGTACTAGGGGTTGACAGGCTTTGGCTGGATTAATGGCCAGGTTTAAACATTAATTCTGAATTTCATATTCAATCAATAAACAGAAAAAAGGAATGCATTTTTGAACAATTTAGCTACAACTCTGAAGAATGTAATAACATGTTTTACATTCATAATCTACTTTGACAGAAAATAGTGTCCAAGTGTGAAAAACAGAGAACAGACTCAAGCAAATATTTCACCCTGAAAGATACATTATGACATCACCATGGATAATGTGACTGGTTTGTGCTCGTCCACTCAGTTACTCTCAGTGTTGGGGGATGGTGGGCAAAGTTTCTCCTAACCAGACATAGAAGTACTTTCAAGTGGTCATTCCCTGTTTAACAATATTGTAATACTAAATAAAGTGTAAATGTTGAGGCAAAACAATTGGTTGTATTGCTAATGTGAGAAGCCATATTGGTAATAGGGTCATATGTGATACTTGTGTTGTTGACCTCACTGCCACAGTGAGGCTAAAAGAAAATGTCAAAGGAAAATACATTTCCTCTCCCCTTCTAAAACAGAAACAAGCCACAGGCTTTAGCTAAAATGGATAGTCACTTTCTTACATTAACACGATGCATACAAAACTGGAAGAGGTGTGATGTACATGAACATACCGTATATACTTTCCTGCGCTACATATGAGCCAAAATGGCACCTTCCCTAGGCTCTTATGATACAACAAGAGCTTTTACTTTCATTATAATTCATAGGATACTCGCCAAATACAACCACCGGGTTCACAGAAAGATAAAGGATTAAAAGATTGGTGACAATCCAATCTGAAGGAAAGAAATAGTACAAATAAAAATAAAAAAACTTCTTGTCCAAGTATTTTCATTGGTTCAGGTGTGACAAAGAGTTTGCAAATCTGAAATGTGATAGATGATATGCTGGAAAGTCTTGGCACATCATGAAGCTGCCAAATCATGTTGAATGATTAAGCAGCGACAGTCACTGGAACCTAAGCGAGTCAACTTCACAAATACTTCTTTTTTTTCATTTAAGGTGCAATTTTGCACATACTTATCCAAAGCTTTCTTCATTGGCGGAAGATCATTTCTAAAATGGCTCACATTAACATAAGGGTAGCTAAATGCTTTTTCCTTTCCGTAAGTGTTTATGTGTTTGATCTCAAGTTCAGGAACTTGTCCCTTAAGTTTTTCACCACACTGTTTTGCCCTCCATCAATCTTTTTGCCAGGGCTCACAGTGTTCCTCTGGGTGTCGTCCACCTGTTCACTGAGGGACGGTTGGTGCTCTTGCTTTTTGTCCCTCCCATGACTTGTGGTTGTCTCCACTCTAACCCCGCCCTCCTGCCTCTGTTGGTACTCGTCCGACTCCTGGTAGGCTTTACATCGGTCAATGACAGCCCTGATGGATATTTTTTCCCGGGAGGTGGGTGAACGGATCTGCACGTAGTTTCCATCCGAATCCTGAGCCTCTTCTGGCTCCATCCCCAACGGCCTACTGTCTTCCTCTGCCAGCCCCAAATCTGTACCGTCCTCCTGTGGAGCTGCCTCGGTGACCCTCTCCACAACAAAGACCTTGTGGTTGTTGGGCAGGAGGGCATGGCCAGAGACATAGTAGCCAGCAGCGCTGAGCTCTGGGTTGTGGAGGTCATGAAGGTTGCTCAGGTTCAGTCCGCTGTGTCGGTGGTCCAGGGAGCCTGCCCTGCACACCCGTGCACGACCCTCATTCTGGTTCCCCGGACAACAGGGCCTGGGGGCCAGCGGCTGTGAGGGGGGCCCGGGGGCTGTGCCTGCTTCTGGACAGACGTTATAGCTGGAGGAGCAGCAGGAACGCCTCCTGTAACCGTCCGACTCCATCTTCTCTAGCACAGAACGCCTACGTCCTGCAGGGATGTGGCCAGAGCCGGCCTGGGCCTCTTCGGGCCCGCCCTGTGCGTACATGGAGCGCAGCTCGCGCACGTCCGGCCAGTCGAAGCTCTCGGACTGGGTGGGGCTGACGGGGCTCCTGCAGGACGAGCGGCTGGGCGACGGGACCCTGGGGCTCCCCGCCGAGCTTGCGGTGTCGGTAGGGCTGGGGGACCTCACTTTCGCAGGGACGGCCAGCGCTCGCAGGACCACCTGGTCATATGTGGCTAAGGGCAGTGTGAGGTTGGGTTTACCTGTAGAAACACACAGACAGAGGAGAAAGAATTGGGATTTGTAACATGTAAAAATTGTCTACAGGTTTGAAGTAGCACTCTAATATAGTTCTAGAAAAATGCAGGCGTGTCACTATGCAACTGCTAATCTAAATATATTATTATAATATAATATTACTGTTATAATAAATATAATGCTATGCACCTGTCCTAATTCACATTAGGAATGTATGTACTTTGTACCAGTCTTTTATTATTACTACTAACATGACTTTCCCTGCTGAATGAATCTGCTCTATTCTGTTTGTTCTGTCCAAATATATCATATAGGTATCTGGGATATTCAAACTGCCCTGTCTGGCACCAACAATCATTCCACGTTCAAAGTTACTTACATCACATCTCTTCCCCATTGTGAAATTTGGTCTGAAAAACAGCTGAACCACTTGACCATGTCTGCAGGCTTTTATGCATTTAGTTGCTGCCACATGATAGGCTGATTAAATATTTGTATTTACAAGTTGGTGTACAGGTCTACCGAATAAAGTGCTCAGTGTGTGTACATTCACAATTTATATTCAAATTCATGCCATATCTTGTTAGAGGAGCAGGTGATTGTGGGAGTGTGGCAGGTGTATGAATGTGATCCTGGACCAAGGGGATAAGAGCTCCTCTCATTACATTATTGGCATTTGGCAGACGCTCTTATCCAGAGTGACATACAGTTGTTTAGACAAAGCAGGAGACAATCCTCCCCTGGAGCAATGCAGGGTTAAGGGCCTTGCTCAAGGGCCCAATGGCTATGCAGATCTTATTGTGCCTACACTGGGGATCGAACCACCGACCTTGTGGGTCCCAGTCATGTTAACCACTACGCTACATACCTTAACCACTATGCTACAGGCCATAGTAAGAAGCGGCCACATTCCATAACATACTCAACCCCCTCTTACAACTCAAAGTCTGGAAAAGACTTCCTCTGATTGGACAGTCACAGCCTGTGTTAAGGTGAAGCTTTTGGAGGGCCATGACCTTACCTTTGCTCTCCTTCTCTGTCCGCTCCTCCAGCAGAGGCGGGAGGTGCACGTTGGCGCTGGCGGAGATGTCCGTGTCCTGACTGCGTTGTCGCACCAGGGGCTTGCTGCACTTGATCCTCTGGCTGTACTGCCGCGCTAACTGGAACACCTTGTTCTTGGCTCGCTCCGCGTCCAGCTCTTCAGCTATTTCAGAGCCCAGCTGGATGACCCTGGGGATGGGGGCCCTTTTGGCTCTGACCTCCTCCCCTGGTCCTGCACCCATGGCCTGGCTCTTGGGGTCTTTTGCTGGCTCCTCGCTGTCTGCATCCGGGTTGGTCTCCCTGAGGGCCAGCGGGAGCTTGGAATGGTCTATTTCAGGCTTCCCACAAGTAGCCTGTACCCACCCGGGTAGGCGCGGACAGGTCCCTCCAATTCTTGAGCCCTGCCTGGGATACCTTGGGCCTCCGAGATCCTTCTCCATTTCCTGCCACACCCTGATCATCTCGGAGGAAGGCCGGAACTCTTCCTCATCCCCGTTGGCTTCTGAGCCGAAGGGCTCGACTGGCCCCTGGAGGTCTAACTCTGCACAGGAGGTGTGGTAGTCGCTGGGGTTGGAGATATCTGAGGCAGGGCCAGAGGCGGAGTCTGGGCTCTTCTTTGGGCCAGCGGCATCGTCTTTGGGGATGCTGTTGAGCCGGGTGACAGAGCTCCTGACCAGGCCGGCAGGGATGTAGGTGAGACTCTCGCGGCGCTTGATGGTGAAGCTCGCGCCATGGTGCTCGGCATGCTCGTAATAGCTCTTTATCTTCCCGATGAGTAGCTGGTCCTGCCGGGAGAGGGTGGAGTCCCGCCTCGGGTCTGCCTCAAAGGCGTTATCGGGGCATGTAGAGAGCAAGGCATGGTCTGGAGTGAGCAGGCTGGGCGGGTCATCTAAGCAGGTGACCAGAGGCCTCTGAGGCCTTTCCTGGGCTTCGGCACCGAGACTGTAGGAGCTGCCACGTCTAGTTTGCAGTCGGGGGGAGGGGCAGCCCAGCGACCGCACTTCGTCGATCAGGCTACCCCGCTGGGCGCTGCTGGTGAAGTGCTTAGCGATGACACTGGCCTGGTCCAGCACGGAGGGAGGAAGGATACTGGCAGGCTCGCCCCCTGGCGCTGTCGCCTCCTCGTCCTCATCGTCTTCTGTCGCTGATGACTCCTCGCTGCTCAGGGCTTTAGCCTCTGCCTGTTGGTGGACGGGTGACATCTCCATCCTCTCATCCCCATCGTCATTCTGGTCCTCCTTTAGCTCACACTCTTCCAAGCCAGAGGGAGCGCTAGAGATTGGCGCAGCCATGGTTGCAGCCTCAAAGTTTGAGGGAAGGTCTTGCTCAAGCTTTTCTGTGGACCCAGGTAGACAGCTGCTTTGGGCAAGTTGCTTTTCTGTAGCCCCCTAGGATGAGATGGACACATTTTGTAAGGGAAACTTGGCTTCTCTTCATTTACGTTATAGCATAACTATCAGTTTCACAGGTTTCTCAGTGTGGTTCGCTCAGTCTAGAAGAGGGAATTGGAGGAATCTGGGGCCACACCTACTGGTTAAGTAGCCGCACACACACCTTGGTTGCATTAAGAATCAGCCTTAAGGGCTTAAAAGAGTGTTTCTTTTCACGTTAATTGTCTGAGACTGGGAATGAGAATGAGAGCGAGAAGGGCAAAAAGAGTATCAAGCTGAAAAGCATTAAAGCCGGAAATGTCCCATTATGTTTGGTTTATTTTCACTGTGCTATTTTGGTTTGTTATTCGCGGTGGGTGAATGATTTTTGGTTATGTTTGTTTGCTGAGTTAAATATGTAATTGTTTTGGATATGAATGCTTTTATACGCTTCAATGAGCTTGGCTGGTGCATTGGAACCAATGAAATACTCTCAAAAAGTGTATGTCCTGCCTTCTGGTCCTCTTAGCTGGCCAAATTGCACTAGGCAAGATCAACAGAGCACAGAAAAGTATTTGAAGCCAAAACAATTATGTATTTCACCCATAAAACACCAGTAAAATCCTGAATTGTGAAATCCCCAGAATTGTGAAGTGCCTTCAGAAAGTATTCAGACCCCTTCACTTTTTGCACACTTAAATGTGTTGTCAATTTAATTTAAAATTATTGCCCAACAATCTACACCGAATAACCCATAATGAAAGTGAAAACATGTTTTTAGAAAAACATTCGTAAAAAATGTATTACATTTATTCAAAATAGAAAACTTAAATCTCTGTAATGGTGCATTATAAATATCACATGCAAATTAGTTTGTTTCGTTTGGGGAAATAAGAGCCAATCAATAAGATGAACTAAAAACCTCATAGAGGGAGGATATCTCACTGAAACAGATGCAAAGAGCATATTTGAAAAAAGCTCAATAGCTTTCAGGCTTAACATGAACTATACTACACAACAAAACATAGAGTGCCTCTTTTGACATGAATCACAGAGCTGAACATGTTTATGCAGCTGTTATGTAAGCCATTACGTCAAACAAACAGGACAGCTCTACAGCACGATCGGATTTTGGATGGCCGGTCCAAGCCAGGTGGCGGAAGCTGTAAATGGGAGATAAGAGAGGGATATGCAAGAAGTGCATTATGGGAACAGGCATCCCATAGTAGGGGCTAGCAAATTTGCTAACTATCAAAATGTTTGAATGAATGGATAACAGAATGAAATGACGCATGAGAGCATTGTTTAAATGTACGCACTTTTATTTGAGTGATGGAAGTAGAGAAGTGGTCTGGACCCAAAAGGGAAAATTTGAGATGGGGTCTTATGTTGTTGGTTTTTTTGCATAGCATATGTGGCAGGGACTTGTAAAAACAAGTGGAGCCAGATAGCAATTTTCCCCTCTGATGCAAAGCTCTCATTGCAGAATGCATCTGAACTGAACAGCCGCAAGAAGTTGCTACCAGCTAAAGGACATATGCTAAGTAGTAAAAGGTTGTGTGGCTAGTAAGTGTTGGTGTGGGGGGAGGGGGGTGTAGGGATGGGTAAGATGACCTCTGTGAAATATGAAAACTTCAAGACAGAGGCGAGACATGAATTTTGTGTTTTTTCCCCAGAATTATTATTTTGCGTTCTGATATTTCCTTCTATGAAAATAGATTTACCTGCTTAGAGAGGAGCCTGCGCTCCATTGTGTCACATGTCTCCTCTTGTCCAGATGAATGGCCACTCTCCCTGTGAACCCCATTCTCTTCCATGATGTCATTCCCTTCTTCTTTCTTAAGGAACATAAAAATGAGGGTTTATTGAGTACAGATACCTTCATTTCAATCAGTCTGTCAAGAGCCCACACGAACAGATATCCTGAAAATATATTATTATTATTATTATTATTATTATTATTATTATGATATGTGTAATTATTACGACTACTACTACTACTACTATTAATAATAATAATAATAATAATAATAATACCAAAAATATTTTGCTCTTTCCACACTGGAGAAATGCACTTCTTTCAGGTTAAAATAACTGACAACTAGATTAGAATTTCCTTGTGAATAAGACACCTTTACAACTTTAAACAATAATGCTACTTTGGAATTGTGAAATGCAAATAACCTCTGGTATAAATTGATAATAAAAACAGACTGAATGTGTAGGATGTGGTCATGTCCAAGTTGACCATTACTTTTTTTGGAACATTATGATCCATCTATAAATCAAATGTTCGAAAATAAATCAAATGTTTGAAAAAAAAGTGTTTATTCAGTGAAACAAAGTTAAATTGCTCAAATTGCCCAACTGAAAGAGACATTATCATTGCATATGTTTGTGTGGGTTCAGACAGTGATGAGCTGCCTAAATATGGTTGTGTAATTTAAGAATAAAAATCCATCTTGTGGAATGTTTCAATTATGAATGTCATTACTGCTTCATTACCTCTCAGTCATTCCAGACCAGACAATATGGCACATGGCCCAATTACATTAGTGTACAGCTACGGCATTACATCAATGCAGAATACTAATGTTGGACTGGAAAAACCTTCAACAGCATAATGAAACAATTCATGAGAAACTGTCTCTTCGTAAACATTGATACTAACAATTTCACAACATACACATTTCATAATTTGGTTGCTTTTTACGTTTTTTTAGAATATGGAAAACATGCATGGTTTCATTTTACATGAAAATGGTGTGGCGAGTCAGTATGTCTTCGTTTATTATTATTATTATTATTATTATTATTATGACACATGTAAAACACAGCTTGAGACAATTTAGGTGATAACAGATCTAAAATTGAGGATCAAGCATGTAAGCAAGGCATTAATATAAGATCAGGAGCAGGTAAACAAGGTGAACACATCCTCAAGAGCACACAACCTTGCACCCAGAAACAGCCATGCAACCGGTCACAACCATACATTGACATGGAAGGTGAATTTGTGAGTCTCACATCATCCCACAAACCACAAACAAGGACAACAACTATTGTTTTTCTTTCCAAGCTGGACTAAGCTGAAGCTTCACACATATTGGGAGTGGTGAAGATTCATCCAAGTGTCTAACTGCTTGATATTTTCGTGAAAAAGTCCACACCTTTTCTCTTGCTTGACAGTTCAATATTTCATGTTGACAAGTGAAATTGCACTGTGTTTTTTTTTTTTCTTTAAATGACTTTAATGCTAATAAGTAGCACCTTCAAGGTCCTTTCACCTGGGAATGGATTAGTCACCATCTACATGCTTGTCAGTCCTCAGCAGTCAGTATTAGTGGCAGTTAATCAGCATTCAAGGGAAGATACATCCATCCATTTATGCATTTAGGAGAAAAACACAAGATTTTCCATGCTTTGCCAAGACTTTTTCCGCTCACCGGCGTTGGTTAGCTTTGGCGACGTCTGGACATTCAAGAGTTATTAGTGGGTTAAATCAGATTTCGAAGCGCAAGCATAGGGGTTGGGTGTGTTGAACAGGAAAACGGGAAACCCGATGTTGGCAGAAAGCCTCACCGTTGGCACCCCAATGGAAAGTAAAGCCCTGGCCCTGTAGTGCCAGCAGGAGATGGCCTCCAGCATAGAGCTGGCAAAGTCGGCTACCTGGTCCCCCTCCATCAGAACATCGTCCTTGTCGCTCTCTCCCTCTGCCGCCTGCTCAGCCCCACCCTCTCCCCCGCCCGGGCCAGCCTCCTCTCTGCCGCTAGGGAACGGCTGCTCGTAAGCGTTCTTCCCAAAACCTGGATCCTCCTCCAGGCTAGGCCTCTCATCCTCCTCCAGGCTAGGCCTCTCATCCTCAGGCTCGCCTAGGCTGGAGCCAAGGGTGCTGACGCTATCACGGGGGCGCACGGACCACGCATTGGCCTGCAGGGCCCCGTCGCTGTCTGTGCGCTGTGGTGTGGAGTAACAAAAGCATTTATGGCCTTGGAGTTTCTTGGAGTTTCTGTTCAATCCTGGCTGCCAGATTTCTTGTAAAATCACTTTATCATTGGATACTTAACAAGTCCATTTGATTTTCAGTGGCTTGGAGAAGAAATTCAATGGAAAATATTTGAATGTATAAACATACATTACTGTGACCAGAGTTTGAGTTCTTTGCTTGAATCTAGGGCTGCACGATATATCGTTAATTTTTCATCATTGAGATAAACACATCGCAAAAGACTGTTCATATGCAGGAATTACCATGTGATTGTAAGCTTGTTATATTTGAGCACCGAGTTATGTGGGGTGCTTCCACTTGTTGATACATGATTTACAAAATGTATGCATGTTCCAGACATGAAATTAATTGATGTTATATGATTGATTGATCACATTCTTTCGTAAAAACCTTTTTCTAAAGGTTATGGTTATGGTGGTGTTTGTTCTTTTTAAATGATATTTGTCTGGTCTAGTTGTGTGAAGTTACAATGAAAATAAATCTTGAACAGGGAAAACCATAAATGTACTGAAAACTGGATAATGTTATTAGACAAAATCAAGTAAAGTGTAATCCTGGCAATTTTAAGAATACATTAACAGTAAACACACATAATGTATAGTTTTAATGTGCAAACATGTACCTTGAGATTGGCTGCCAGATCCACACAGGCGACAAGGGTAAAAGACAGAGAAATATGTTAAACATTTTTATCAAACATCATTTTCTAAACAAACACTTATCTTTGATTTAACTTTTATCCACTTTGGAATACCCAATCATATTTGTAGATCTGTAATCCTCAGGCAAGCACAGATTAATATTCAAGCACAATCGACATTAGCGGAAACAGGATTTGATTTCGAACATTGGGCTGCATCAAGGAATAGGATGAGCTCCTGCTGAACCTGAAGTTTGTATACATGTACCTAGTAATCCATAAAATCAGCAATCTGCACTTCAGATTAAGCTCTGAGTTGAAGAATAGGATGAATAAAATAAACCTTGAAAACAATCTGGCTTCCAACAGCAATATTTGTACTTCAATCGAAGGTTCATTTGCAAGACTTTTACAATTTGTCAAACCTTTCATGTAGCGTAGCAATCGGGGGAGAGAATGGAACCCTTAACATTAATGTATTCAATTGAAGGGGGGTTAAAAGGGGTTTAGTTTAAAGTGGGGGGTTCTTAAAACAAATTTGAAGAAGAAACAGTTCTTCCCAAACATCTAATGCCAGCACTGCTAGTTGCTCTCATCTCCCCCTCCCCCCATGCCCTGCTAAAATTAGCGTGTAACACGCAAAACAAAAACCATGCACCGCTAGGCCATCTAAACCACTACTATATATGGATTATATGCAACTGCTTAGCTTTCCTTTTCATAGCACGTTCTAATTCACAAAATGGGAAAGCCACTGATATCTGGCCAAAGCATGTTTGACGGCAGCAAAGAACTAAAATATAAGAGACCCTCAATAATGCAACACAAGGGGCTTTTATATAATTATTTCAGGAGGCTAGGACAGGGAGCACCTGGCCTTTGATCTCCTTTAGAGGGCTACATGGCTCTCACCGCCCGTTACTAAGTCTTTTGAAGTCAGAATGATAGCTGGGGACTATGGTGGGCCCACCACACTGCTGATGGATTTGCAGCAACAAATTTGCAGCTCTATCTTCAGACCTCGCTTGACTGTTTCCACCCTTTGACTCCTTGCAGCATTTGTGGGAGACAGCAGTGCTGTCGCTGTGTAATGCACTCCAAATGTGATTACTAAATAAAATTATGGGCAGTGGCTGCACGCAGTGTTATTAACCCTCCTATTATGCTCAGATTGTATGACCGGTTTTACATTTGGGGTGAAATTGAGCCAAACAGCTTAAATAAATTATTATAAAATGATACCAGTTTGTTATCGGTAGCAACAAGCAAATTAACTATTAGTTAGCTTGCTGAATTTACGAATATCCTTTGCTACCGATAGCGAACTGGTATTGCAATTTGGGCAGCTACACGCAAACAATCAGAATTACCCCCCATGCCATTGGCTGTAGCAATTAGAACCAATTTTCAACCAATGAGCTTGAATTATTGTACAGCTGTATTGTACACTTTAATGAAGTGTTTTTATTTTGCATGGGCCTTTTATGTGTTGTATATGCCAGACAATTACGTGTTCAGTATAATGTTGATTAACGAAATGCTGAATTTGCTCGATGCCAGCAACAAAGCTGAGAGACAAGACAGGTCTGGGTACAGGTGAGGGACCATGGAAGAATATGTGTACACTGCTATTTGCTTACCTTTGGCGATCTTGGTGATCTGCTTGGTGGGCTCTGGGGAGAGACAATCAGAAATGAGAAAGATATCCATGAATCTTCTATCCTAATTGCACCATTAACTATGGCCACAGGGTAAGAGTAACAGATAAACTGTGGGGGCAAATATACATTAATGAATGAATAAATTAATTAATAAATTAATAAATAACTAAATAAATACATGTTTGTGTGTAATTGCCTCTTCCACATTATGTACATTTTCTCACATAAGACAGCTGAAAATGGTCTCAAGGGTTGGACAAACAAGCAAGTCAAAAAAAGTTAATAGCGAAATTATTGAATATCACAGCCATGTTGAGTGAACCACTCACCGTGTAAATGTTTTTGTGAGTCAAATAAATCGCATCGATATATTGAGCTTCCACATGTACTCACTATGTGTGTGAGAGGAGTGAAGGCAGAAGGGTTCAAAAGCAAGATTACCTGACTGCCTCCTCCCCTGACGACCCGTACCAGGAAAGTCTTCCAATTGGCTGGACTGTGCCCTTTTTATCCTCTCAGGGCTATACCGGTACTTTGTTGGGTCTGTCAGGTGTGGCAACAACATTAGTAAAGGGATGGAATTGCAAATGCTAAAATTAATCAAATACAATATCTCCAAAATGCTTGAAAGGTGTTTCTATAAGACATTCTTCCCCGTGATTTATGGTGCAAGCAATAGTCGTGCCAGCCAAAGCATCCATCAGTAAACATAATGTGATTTCTATTGTCTGTCTTGTTCACCGTCATGCGGACAATAACAGCTTTTTGTTGCTTCCGTACGCTGTCCGCATCTTATGTCATTATGATGTTGCCATAGCAACCGGAATTGAGGCAGAGGAAAGGGTAGAGCAATATGTGATGAAAGCTAGGCCCTTCACTGCCAGTACTCACAGATGGAGTCCCTTTCCAAGATGGCTTCTTTTGCCTGGAAAATGCAAATATAATATATCTGTCTAATTCAAATTTCAATTCAAAATGCTTTCTCACCAAAGCAGATGTAAATCAATGAAATCTAAATACAGTACAACAAAAAATAATGAGAGTGAACAGTCAACACAATACAACAACACAATAACAAAAACAATGTTAATGCTGAATCAACAGAAGGGAAAAAGCTATTGTTTATGTCAGTGGGTTTGTTCTCCAGAACTCTAACTCTAACTCTAATATACAAAATTCAAAAATAACACATCCAAAGTTGCTGCACATGAAGAAATTACAAATTATCACCTTATTATCACCAGTATTACATTACAGCATTGCAAAACAATACTCTAAAATATGTATATGTATAATTAATATATTTCTATGAGAGTGGAAATTAGATGTTTTTTAGATGCATTATGCAGTATGTTTGAACAAGTCCATTACAAAATGGCAGTAAGTAAGTAAGTACCTTCTGTGGAATCAGGGCATGGTGATTTTCTAAAATAAGTCGCTTGATATGATGAGCCCAGAGCTTCTTTTCTTCAACAGTTTTTGCCTAGGGAGGAATATAGTGAGGAGGGGGTATCACAACACTTTACTCTATAACAGTGTAAAAACGTGACACTGTGCAAATGCAAACAGCTTTCCTGGGACCTCACTCAACGGGTAAAGTTACAACCAGACCTGGGTCAAATATGTAATTGTTCTGGTTTCAATTACTTTTCTACGCTTTACTGAGCTTGTCTGGCATATTGTAGAGTGCAAACCCTGACTTCTGGTCCTTGGTTGGTCCTTGGTTGGCTCAATTGCATCGTGGAAGTTCAACCAGGCACAGAAAAGTATTTTTATCTGAAACAATTACATTTTTGACCCAGGTCTGGTTACATTCTGGTAAATTCTATTCAATTGAGTCGAAATTCTGTTCACTTTGGTGTGAACAGAACACTTTTCACCCCCCACATTTACAGCAGGGATCAGCAACTCATGGTCCTGCTGGTCTTCCACCCCCTCTTTACCAGGGAGTCAGGAGTGAAGACAGTCAGTAGCACTAATTATCCGGGAGAAAAGAAAACCAGGGCTGGATTTGGATTTGAGGGCCAGAGATGATGAACCCTGATCCACAGGCTGTGAAGAGGACACTGTGCAGGTGAGAGGGTTCTTCGCTGGCGGTTAGAGGTCCCGTTGAGGTGGAGAGGATGTGTGAGTCACTCACCAGCATGGTGTGGGGCTGTTTCGGGTGCTTGTAGTGGGTGACGCTGAAGCACAGGCAGTCCTTGGCGCTCTCGATCAACATCAGGGTGGAACACTGCAAATGAGAGGTGGAGGGGTGACCATGCTGCTAATTCCAGCTAAGACAGGCTGGGATTCTAAACTGAATTTAGATGGTTTAAGCTGTGTTTTCAACACTTCTAGCGGGTCATAGCTGGTCTGTGGCTGGTCACAGCTGGTCTCTAGCTGGGTAAAGCTGGTCAACCCGACTGAGTATGCTGATGGTCAACTGGTTCACTAGCTTACTATACTGCATTGACCCACTAAAGGTGTCAAAACCACAGTTTAAACCAGCTTGACCAGCTTAGACTGGTATAAGCTGGAATGTTCAGAAAGGGAGGCGGGAAGGAGCACGCATGTTGCAAAATGGGCACCCTAATACGCTCACTGAATGCCTGACTGGTGAATTGTCTTGGCTGGGAAGCCTTAACGAGATGTGTGCCTTGTAGACAAAGTATAGATAACAAGAAGGGGGAGAGGGCAGGTGAGGTAGGGAGGGGTGGAGGACGGTCCTCACCTACATTGAAAAATAGCCGCTCTAATACGCTCACTGCATGCCTGACTGGTGTACTGTCTTGGCAGGGAACCCTTACCGAGATGTGCGCCTTGTAGACATAGTGCTCCCCTCTCTTCTTGGTGATGAGGATCATTTTGTCAAAGAGGAAGAGCGTCCTCTCGCTCTTGGCCCGGTAGACCCGGAAGGTTCCCTCCAGCACCAGCTCCCCATAGGTGGTTAGGTCTGGTCCCTTCCAGTTAATGAGCAGCGACTGGACCTCCTGCAGAGACACGAGCCCATACCTGTCATTGCCAGTAGATGGCAGACCAACCAAAGAGTGACCCTGACTGACATTACCTTACTGCAGGGATCAGCAACTCACAGTCATTAAGACAGTCTGACCAATCAGTACACTAATTACTCGGAAGAAAGCAGGAGTTGATGACTCCTGTAGTTTTCTTGCATATTGATTAAAGACTTTATGTGTTAAAATACAGTGACTGCACAGTGTTGCCACAATGATTTGGGAGTGTTGTGGGAATGTTAGCACTGGGCGATCACTCACTGACACTTCCATACCTTTTAATAATTGCATTTAATGTACAATCATTCAATTCCCCAATGAAACTAATAAGAGGAACATTGGAAAATGTCACCAGTGTGAATGATGACTTCAGTCACATTCAAGAATGGGAAAGGTTCAGTAGAAGGAGTCTTGCTTTATCGGGGAGTTTGGGCAAGGCCTGTCTATTACATGATAGAAATACAAAACCGTTTATGAATACAGACTGCCTAAGGCAGCTGAACTCCAGCTGTGAGGTCCAACAGACACTGAAGTCAAGTGTGTTGAAAGCACAGATATAGTCGGTATGGTTCACTAAAACAGACAAAGGAAAAACATTTTGGGCCTGCTGTGGTTAAATCTTTAACCCATTCCTTCCATTTTTTTCCTCAACATCTCCATACACAATTTGCAGCTTACACGATTGGAGTATTTAGTAGTCATGTAAGTCCATGCAGATGTGTGTGTGTGTGTATGTGAGAGAGAGCAATAGAGAGAAATAGAGGATTACCACCTGAGATAAGTTATAAAAGGCTTCTGTCCACTACCCAACGCTTAGCATCATACCACTCCAGACAAGCACAGTGGGGTACTGGCCTGCTGTGGTTTTATGTTCTAAAATCATGTTGTTCCTGTACCAAGCAGGCTGGTATAAATGCTTTTAGGCCATCTAAACCCAAATCAAACAGTGGGATATCGCTGCTGAGTATGAAACGTCACAGCTTTGCACTCGAGGATATGTGATAGAAGCAGAAGCTTTCTGATTAATCCTCTCATGCAGGGATGGTAGCTTCAGGCTCAAGACAAGACTCCCAACCGATCCAGTCATGTCAGGAGAAATGTCTCAGCCAATTTGTGCCGAATGTGTTTTGACAGACTGTTGATAAAATGTCCGACAGGAGTGAATATGTGTTTGTGTGTGTGCACGTGTGTGTGTATGTGTGTGTGCGTGTGTGTGTTTTGAGAGCTGACCTGCAGTCGGACAGCGTGCTCATGTTTCCTCTTCATGTCGTTGATGTACCAGGCTACCCCTGTCATGGTGTAGATGGCCTCCTCTACCACCTCATAGCCTTCTTCCTCTGGGTCAAAGTGCTTGGCAATCTCCTGCAAAGAACTGACAGTTAGAGAGGAGTACCTACACGGATACACGGATTTGGAGTGGCCTAAAACACAGCTCTTTGGAGAGGGAGAGATTTAGGCTGCTCTAAAGTCTGAAGGAAAGTGTGAGGTTTGTTCTGATACACAGCTTAATTAGAGAGACATTTGGACTGGTCTGAGATAGCTCAGCTCTGTTAAGAGAAAAAAAATTCAAATAAGAATTTAAGACAAAAATATTACCATTGAAGTAAGTTAGTTTATATATTTTCTAATATTTTCTACTTCAGATAAAATAAATATGATCTTAAGTCTTATTACGAGACTAAAAACACTTAAGACAAACATTTTTTGCAGTGTAGTCAGATTCAGCCTGGTCTAAAGCTCAGCTCAGCTGTGTGAGGTAGGTACCTGCAGGAGCAGGTGGTATTTGAGGATCCTCTGAACAGGCTTGAGCAGGTAGGAACCCAGTGGTAATGAGCGCTTCAGTGAGGCCTGCCGGTCCCGGAAGAACTTGGCCAGAGTCTTATTCCTCATGCAGTCTGTCAGAGCGGCCACAGAGCTGAGAGAGAGAGAGAGAGAGAGAGAGAGAGAGAGAGAGAGAGAGAGAGAGAGACTTGTGTTAGTACTAATCTGATACAGCCTAGCTGTTGTTGTTACCACACTGTTGTTTGCATTCATGTTCTAATGTTTTCCTCTATTTCTGTGTGTACGCTTGGGCAGTATTTATGAAAGTATGTCATGCCAATAAAGCATTTTGAATTTGAGAAGAAAGAGAAAGAGAGATCCCACCCACACCAACCACACATTAATACACGCCTGCTGCTAAAACCAGTCAATCATTTCTCCACTGTCTCACACGCATGCACACACACACACGCATCCACACACATACACCAATGCACATGCACACACACAAACGGACACTTCATACACCATACTGTACATGTGTGTCATTGTGCTCTGAACTTGTGACCTTTCTGAGCTCTGGAAAGTGTGATGGTGCCAGACAGGGTGTGGGAATAGGATCAGATGCCTTCTGGTTCTGAGCCTAGATTATAAGGCAATAAACACTGAATGGGCTGGCCAACTGCACAGCTGCCACAACTCTCGAAATGACTTTGTCACATGGCCACAACATGCCAGCAAAATTGTGAGAACACTGGCACCGATTACCAGGAGAAGTGCAGCACTGCACAAAAGGACTACATATTGAGGTTATTCTACTGATGGCTACCTTGCTGTAATCCAGCTATGCCAGCTTGACCAGCTTGGAAATTGAGCTAGTCAAGCTGGCATAGCTGGGTATGAGCCAGTCAACCAGCTGGTCTAGCTGGGTATGAGCTGGTCAACCAGCATGGCCAAAATGGTCATAAAGCTGACCTAGCTGGGTATGAGCTGGTCAACCAGCTAGTTCTGTTAGCTTGTCTGTGCTGGTAGCTGTTTCAAAACACATATTGAGCTGGTAAAACCATGTCAAGCTGGGAGCTGGTCTGAACTGGTCAACCAGCAACCAGCTGTTTCAAAATCCTGAGCTGTTTTTTTCAGCAAGGTACAGCTGTTCCTCAGGGTTTGTTCCAGTTTGGCTGCTATCATTTTCCAGTGACAACAGAAAACACCATTATCAGGGAGGTGTTTTTGCTATATTGTCATAATGCACTAAATATATCATTGGATTTTCATTCCATAGTGGCATCTGTGTTTTCACCAGGAACTGTTTGTGTTGGTGTTCCCAGTAGGTGGCGGTAGAGTCAAACATCAGTCAGGCCTTCCTGTTGTTTTTCTTTCTCAAAACCAAGTGACAGTGACTCACTGGCTCTAGTTCAGGCTGGGCACAATTAATCAGGTTTGGCTAAGCAATAACAACTGATATTTACAGATATCTACTATAAATCATTAGCAGTAGAAAATGGTCAATGTGCCTTGTGCAGGGTATTACCCAATGTATGTTTGTTATGTTGTGCCATTTAGTTTAGTAATGAAGTATTAATTCAGAACAACTGTTTACATATAATTTGTAATCTAGAACAGTTAAAACAATTAAGTTTATTCACATTTCTGAATGTCACTGTTCCAAATAAGTAAGTCAAGCTTTCCGCCTTTCTCTTTCTGCGAGCACAAACATCTCAAATTACTCTTCCCTTTCGCAGTGAAGTCATCGCCGGATAATCCTGGAGTGATGCCACACCCAGATCATCTTTCATTTTAAATGTTCACTAAAACCTTCAATAAAACATTGAGCCCTATTTCGACCTGGAACACTATCAGTCAGCCTCACAAAATCAAGTCAGTCATCGGCATAAAGCCCTGCTGATGACAAAACACATTTCAGGCTTTCTTCCAGCTTGCATACTTCAATTCTGTCTTCAGCACACATAGTTATGGATTTTCATGGCTGATGTATCAAGTACTGTTACAAAATTGGCTTATACAACAGTATGCATAGTATGCAAAGAATTTCCCCCTTTGGGTTCTCGCATGCTTAGGAAGATCAGCGCATACTTCCTTTTCTCAGACTTGCTAACCAGTGACAAATCTTTTAACCCTTGTGTTGTCTTCAGGGTCCAAAATGACCCGCCACAATGTTTAACAGCCGAGAAAACCCCCTAAATTATATTTTTTGAACTTGAAATTTGATGACAAATTTGTGATGGGTGACAGGTTGTTTTCTCATAGAAAATAGATTTGGGGCTTTAATTAAGGTGCTACATTTCAGGGGTTTAGTGAAGGTGGGTCATTTTTTACCCTTAGGACTAGGGGAGTATACAGAATGTTAAAACTACACAAGGGTTAAATTCCAATTGAAAAGAAGCAAATCCTGCTGAATAAAACAGCTCAAGGTAGGTTTTGAAACAGGTGGTAGCTGGTTGACAAGCGACCAGCACTAGCTGGCAGACAAGTGACCAGCACTAGCTGGTTGACGAGCTCATACCAAGCTAGACCAGCTTAAGACCAGCGTGAGCAGCTCAATTCTCAACCTGGTCAAGCTGGCATAGCTGGATTTTACAGCAGGGATGGTAAAGACATTTCCTGTATTGGCTTTTTTTGGTATTGGCAATTGGCTTGGACCGGTTCACTTACTTGGGGTAGTTGGTGCAGTACTGGGTGTAGATCTCGAAGTACTCACTCTGAAGAGGAGAAAGTGGGGAGAGGGAGGGGATGTGACATGTTAGTTATTCCCAAATGAGCCATAATCTCTAAAGTAATGCTGCCACACAAGGACTGAATCTAGCCACACGTTGGGTTTGGTGGAGTGGAGTGGGGTGGGGTGGGGTTGGGGTCAGGGCGAGAGCAGAGCTGTTGCGGGGGGCAACGCACCTTGAGGACAAAACAGCGTGCGATGGCCACGGGGTCGTTGTCGCACAGGTCCAAAGACTGGAGCAACTCACTAAAGGGAACAAAGCAGGACTTCTCCAAACCTCAGCCATTAAACTGGAAAACACCCCACCAACACACACACACACACACACACAGTGGAATCCCTCTAACATACCTAGAGTCAGCATGCTTTCACTCCAAGCCATGCATAAACCACACCTTCACTTACCCTTCCCACCACATACCAAATAATTGTCCTTCCTCAATGCACTAAGCAAGGGGACAAATATGTCAGCAGAGTAAAAACAACACCACCAATACGCCATTTTATGTATTCAGAATTACTGCACAGAAAATGGTCCGACTGCAGAAAATGACACCCTGAATATCTGTACTAGGCCACTATGCTCTCTTTAGTACCTCAGGCTGGCAAGAAGATGGACGACAGTGTTATTCTAAGGAAGGGCAGCTATTTTAGTGTTTATTTTAAAGCTTTGTTTGTAATGTACTCCAATGGCTGAGAAAACCATGGGGACAGCCTCACACATGGAGTTTCTTTTTAACACACCTATTGTGTCAGTACTGCTGGATACATGCATACGAGTGATTTTGGAGTGTTAGCTCAAAGAAAATAACTGTCTACATTGGCGGTTCTAGCCCAATGCTTTTAAAATCCTTTCCACATGGTAAGATGAACAGAAATGGTCTTGTGAAATGAGTCCTTTGCCAATTGCGACTGATGTCAACCGATGCACAAGTCACAGCTAGTTACAGATCAGCAGCAGATAGAGTTTCCCTGAGTCTCCCTGAGGTATGCTGCTTCTTTCATCCACGCGCACCATTAATGTCACTGTGTGTGCATTTGTGCTTTATCCTATGCAGACCTGGGTCAAATATACAATTGTACTGCATTCAAATACTTTTTTGTGCACAGCTGATCTTGCCTGGTGCAATTGAGCCAACCAAGTGGACCAGAAGGTGGGGTTTGCACTTTTTGAGAGTAATTCATAGATTCCAATACAGCATACAAGCTCAGTAAAGTGTAGAAAAGTACTGGAATCCAAAACAATTACATATCTGACCCAGGTCTGCTGTGTAAACATGAAACTCGGGGTGGTGGCTGGGTCTCACCTGTTGAACTCGTAGATGTCTTCGATGTTCCCGAACAGAGCACACACCTGCTCAGGCTGGATGGGCAGGTTTCCTGTGTCGATAATATGGGCCAAGTAGTCCTGGAAAGGAAGGGCACGAGGGCATAATGTGGTCCAGACACATCTTACATAGATCTGGGATATACTGACATCGTGATTTAGATCTGCTTATGTACTATTTTGCCAATTGGCTGCTGGATTGCAGTCTGTAGTGGTTGTTGGATAATGTCAGATGTGTCAGATATTAACAGTTTTATTGGAGGGCCCTCAACCACAGAGTGCCTACATATAAAAGGGCCAGGGACCCCCGTTGTTGAAAAACACTGTCTTGGTTGGCTCTAGTTTGCGCAATTTCAGCCACTTATCAGTAGAGGGCGCCTGTACACAGATAGAACAGCTGTTCACCTGTGCTTATATTGAGGATGATAGGTTTGAGTCTAATGCAATTTGAACAATAAATTGCATTAGCCATTTATACAGTTCTTGAGACGAATGAATGCTTCTGTATAGGCCTTATCTTTTGCTGCCATCCAAGCAGATGTATTCGAGATGTGGACCAAAAAGAGTGGAATCGGTTCAACTCCCTCAGATGAGCATCTAATCTTTAATGCCAAGGTTATCTCTCCCCCAGGAAGCCTCCTGACAAAAAATTATAATCAGACATACTCCCCCTAGTGGCAAGCTAAGCAGATCGGCAAAGCTGTGAAGAACTCCTGGTTATGTTGAAGTGTCTTTTAGCTTTGCATGTTCCCCTGTCCAGGGTCCATTGGCATACTGAGACCCTATAACTCAAACAGGTATCCCACAACATGTGACAGTGACCTCTGTTAGCCATTACTGTGGACTCCCTAATACACCAATATCATTCCAAGTTTCCATTTACAACAGAAATTTTACTATGAAGGAAGAACTGCACTGCCATCTTTATACACACACACACACACACTGAAAATACAAGCGCATGTACAAACCCATGGGGCACACACGCACACACACACATGCACGCGCACACATACAAATGCAATCGAATATAATATTGGCATGCACACCAGACCTGGGTCAAACATGAAATTGTTTTGGATTCAAATACATTTATGTGCTCGGTTGATCTTGCCTGATGCAATTGACCCAACCAAGAGGACCAGAAGGTGGGGTTTGCACTTTTTGAGAGTATTTCTTAGATTCCAATACACCAGACAAGCTCACTAAAGCATAGTAATGTATTTGAATCCAAAACAATTATGTGCATACTTGACCCAGGTCTGACACACAGAGACAAAATATATGTGAGACACATGCACAAACACAGAGGTATGAGAACAAGCAGAGTGACCAAGATTTGGCACAAAAAGCAGTCACTGCATAATCTTATCATGCAAACATTTCAAGAAAGTATAACTGCAGCTGTTCATTTTGGCATTTCTACACACATCATCTCAAAAGCTGAGATAATTTGTTCAAATCTGCAACAGTCTGTTCCAAACTCCCAGGGTGGGTTTCTACGGTGACCTCAGACAGATACAGTATGGCTAACAGCAGGAGAATAGCCTTTTTATGACGGGGTGTTTGTGAAACCCGTGGAATCGTCTTATCTTTTTAATGAACTGAGTCCCTATAAGCCCCTTTCCTTGACATCAATAGAAGGATTCATTAAGCTTTTCCCACGTGAGAGCACAATCTATGTACGGAAAATCGACAGGGGGGTCTTCTATTTGGAAGCACGTTTCAGGGAGCGCCATTATGAAAGGAAGATTCAGCTTCTCCGAAAGAGAGAAGGACATCCTATCTTTCCCGAACAGAGTGATATTTCCATGGGAAACTGAAATTCAGCCGACAAGCCCACCAGTTCTCTGGAAAACTTGCTGCAACCTTTTGTAATACCTACCACTGCATGGAGGTATAAAACCCAAATTCCGGCATGTGATGACATGATTTAGATTAGATTAGATTAGATGATAAAAACTTTATTACCCACACATGTGGAGATGCGTCTTTTAGCTGTACTTGCCATATGAAACACAATACTGAGATAATACACATAGGTAATGTACTCATAAATACTCATAAAAACTCATGTCCAACAAAGATGTGTAACCGTACATTCCACCACCATTCCAGTACATTCCAAATACAAAACTATACATTGATTCCATGTTTTAGCAATTCAGTATGCTTACTGCATTTGGAAACTAGGGCCTCATATAGAGATTCTTAGTGGCCCTTGGCATCCTATATCGCCAACCTGAGGGAAGGTGCATAGACTATGAGAAAAGGGGATGACACATATCATCAACAATATTTCATGCTTTCTTATGAGTCCTATACAAATTTGTGAGCGGTTTCTGGTTTTCCCCCAAAACCTTACTACCTGTATTCACCATTCTCAAAAATGTGCCCTTGCCATTAAGATTACCAAACCAAACAGTCCTACCAAGCACAAGTCACTTTTAACAAGGTTTTCATATGGCATCTCTACAATACCTTGGCTAACCTGCAATACCTTGGCAGCCTGTAGCATAGTAGTTAAGGTAACAGACTGGGACCCGCAAGGTCAGTGGTTCAATCCCTGGTGTAGCCACAATAAGATCCGCACAGCCGTTGGGCCCTTGAGCAAAGCCCTTGTCTCCTGCTTAGTCTAATCAACTGTACGTCGCTCTGGATAAGAATGCCTGCCAAATGCCACTAATGTAATGTAATGTCACCTCAATATCACAGTTTCCTAATGAGGTCTGTCCACTGAAGACACTACTTGTATATAAAACCACAAGGCAATTGTCTAAAATTGTCCCAAGGTACTTAAGACTAGTTACCCTATCAACAGTTTTCTCATTTATTACTGCATGGGGCAAACACAAGCTCCTTTGTGGGCATTCACTCAGGCCTGTATGGGCCTGCCTGCCTTTTGTCCTGTCCACCTAAAGACCAAATGTAGCACTGATGCTAACAGAACTGGCTCTTCAACATGGTATTATTTCATAATGATAGTGGTAGAGTCTTAAACCAACATATATTTTTAACCAATACAGTGTTAAAAGGAATGATAATGTACTATTCTGTACACGCATACAATGTGCTCCAGAATTATTAGCACACCTCACTGGCAATGCACAAAAAATACTGGTACAACAAAGAAACACACAAAACCAGACACTCAATGCATATTGTGATCATATTGCTATGGGAGACAAAAATGAAAGCAAACAACAAAAGAAACGCAAAGACAGCTCCTCAGTGTATGTTGTGATTCTGTTGCTACGGAGACACTTTCTTCTTGCACTTAGACTGCTCATTAACCCACAAGGTAACGATGTATGAATTATATATATCTATTCGTTTTTTTTTTATATATCAGGAATATTAACATAACACAATTTCCTTTTGATATAAATAATATAATTCCTAAAAACTGGTCTGACACCCAGCCGTTCTATTCCATTCAACTTTATTTGTCATATATACAGAATACAGTACAGAGTACTGAGATAATGAAACGCTTAACATATGCTTCACATTAAAAACTCCCAATATGAATACACACAAAAAAGAATAAAATGGAACCTGGAAGTCCACTAACATTTCAGACAATGGGGCAGGGGCATATCAATATATTCTTAATATCTAAATATTAAATATATTAAGAATATTATAGGATATGTATTTTAGGTTTACTTCTGACTGGCAGCCCACTACATGGCTGCACCTCTAATTTGGTACAAATATTAAATGCCATGTTACTTACACAATTAACAGCATCCAAATGATCAAACCCAAAAAAGATTGCTCCCTGTATTTGTTTTATTTGGTTATTTTATGTATAATGCAAGTATTAAAGATAAAATCTACATGTTGTAGATTCTGGTACATCACACACTTGTGAGATAGCCTCAGTGACCACTTTATTTGGTATTTGACTTCCAGACCTATTATGGAGGGCACTGTATGCATGCAAGTGCATTCACATCTGCATGCATGCTTGCATGCCCACCTACACACATACATGCATGTGCTGTTATTATACTGCATGTGTGTGCCTAGATGCACATGGACATATGCAACACGTGCATGCACATGCATAACTGCTTGCAGATGAATGTAAACATGCACACAGGCACACACGCAAGCACCCTAAGCACGAGCAAACACACACAGCTCGGCAGTGTGAGCCTTTAAATGCTTCTACAAGCGTCACTTAAGTAGCAAGGCCAGCATTACCTCACGGTTACGCAACATGATTATCCTGGCAAACAGGATGTCTGGGATTTACAGGGTTAATTATAGAGCCTATCACACATCAGCTAGGAACACACCCAGTGAGATGATGTACGCTGTTAACGGAGATGCAGATTTACAGATTTACAAAACAAAACATTTAACATGGATCTTCTGTATGGTAATTTTGAAATAACTTGTTGCTCTTCATCGCAAGCACTGGATTGCTTTTATGAAAGAATCACACCAGTACACTGCAACCTCATACCCACCGAACATGCACACTGCCAAATAGGGATGCACACACTTGCATACACACACACCCACACACACACACACACACATACAAATATGCAGATCCATAGGTCTTGGGACAAAGACATTTGTTTTATTTGGCTTTGTACTCTGTATTACTAGATTTGTAATCAAACAATTTACATGTGGTTAAAGTGCAGATTTTCAGCTATTTATTAAAGTATTTTTATACATTTTGGTTTCACCTTGTAGAAATGATGGTACTTTTCACACCATTTCAGGGAACCATAACATTTGGGAAAAATGGCTTCACAGTTGTTCCTGATTAGTCGGGTGCGTTTAATCGATTCCTTGGTGCAGGTATAAGAGAGGTCTCAGTATCTAGTCTTGATTCTATGCTTTTGTTTGTCTTTGCAGTCTCTCATTTGCATTTGTCAACATGAGGAAGAGAGTTGAGCCAGTGAAAGTCAAGGATGCCATGAAAAAACAAACAAACACAACTTACCGGAACAAATCATTAAAGACATGCTGAAATCGAAATTTATTTTCCTCAATTTAGTCAATTCTTCATAACCATACAAACACGTCTTCAAGTATACATTCCAGGAACATTATGAAATTGAAATACAAAGTTCACCATTCACTCCCTGGAAAACAAGATTTTATGAGATTTCACATCATTGTGTACCAGCTCAAATGGAGTATTTAGCTCAAATGTCTGTAAATTTTCTGTTCCCTTCAGCATTGCCAGATGTACGATAGTTATTGTATTTGTATGATAGTTTGGCCCTTTGCACGATGTACAATCCCCCCCACAGACACTACGGTCGCCACTCCATCAGCCTAAAAAAGGGAGTGAAGATGAAGAAAATCCTTTCGTTTTACAAAATGTCCGGTTGGAAAATGAATAAATACAATTAAAAATTATAATTAGGGAGCAGTTCTGGGTGTGCCACAGTCTACATTTGAATGTACAATAGTTTTCCCTGAAATACAATAATTCTGGAATCTTTAAACGATTATTTGGTTTTCAACATCCAACAATGCTGGTTCCCTTCCTAAATCAATATCCTTTCACGCGGTGGTGCGTATTCCACCCAGAGCCATAAACTACGGCTTTGCTAACGTCAGTCAAATCGACTACCTTGCCTTCCAAAAATTCCCCCTAAAAGGGCCGTTCACTCGTGTATACATATTGTGGAAGCTATTGCTGCTAGTTCAGCATGGCTTTAAGAAGAAATAGAGCACTGCTGTGTTAGGGATCACTGCCTTGCTGTGGGATGAAGCAGCATCAGAAAAATAGGCCAAACAATAGGCTTACTGATAATACATCAACTGATTATAAATAAAGAATTGTGGAGTACAGAGCCAAATCAAGAAAAATATGTCTATGTTTTACATCTATGACACTGGACTACTAATCTGTGTTTAGATTAGTCCTTAAAGTTGAGTGACAGCTTTCATCTTAAAGTATTTGTCAACACAGAAACACGGATGTCCATGCGTCACGTGATCCTGTTAAACCAAGCTTCACGGAACAGTGAAACATGCTGAAACATATTTGACTGCCACAGCCTACACCATAATATTTTAATAAAAATATTCCAGTCCAAAATTAATTTTGCTTTTAAACATTAGCCAATTTCAGTTTTCATAAAAGGAAACAGGCATTTCAAATGTGATTGATCTCTTTTTCAAAATCGATGAGTCATCACCATATACATTACAGTACAGTATGTTATTCATTTCAGCTGAATACTTGCTTTGGGTAGGGGTACCAGAGCAATGCACCCCCTTGCTTTTAGCATTTTAGCTCATAGCACTGTCTGTCTGCCTGTCACTCTCAATAAGTCTGTTATCTGTTATTTGATTGTAATGTAATGTAATACCCTCAGGTCATAAGCAAATGTAAGGTAAGGTAAGGTTAGGTTAAAAAGTTCAACCAATCAGTGTCTTGCCTTTTGCCTGAGGGCGGAGCAGACCATCCTACTGATGGCAACTGACTGGCTTGCACAACATCATGGCCGTTTTCAACCACAGGATGGTGTTTGACACTGTGGACCACTTGTGACACCACCCTAGAGTGCTCTCCACCTACCTCAACATGTAATTTCTTACTCTTACTGACTGGAACCAGGTTCAAAAACACCACAGTGACATGTGGTGACCTCCTGGGGTCAGTCCGTGAGCCCTTTCTCCCACATGGCTAAATCATCACACAACCACATCGACTTCCACCCTTATACTGATGATATTCAGGTCTACATTAAAACCAAATCCAACCAAATCAACACTCTTTCCAACCTCAACTCAAACTGAATCCATCCTTCTCCAAAGCCTCACTAGGTAAAAGAAGTCAGCCCACATTACCCCCATATTCACCCAACTCCACTGGCTCCCAATCCACTAAAGAATCAATTTCAAAGTCCTCTTCCTGACCTATAAAGCCCTAAATGGCCATGGCCTACCACAGTCACTTTATCACCAAGTGGCCTCATGTTATCTGTGATCCAGCCATTTCCCATTGCTCCACGTCACTCCTACAGGAGATTGAGTCTTTTGCTCATTTAGCCCTTGCCTCTGGAACTGCCTATGCTTTTAAAGAAAAATTCTTACCGGAAAGCCTTCCTATGAACCTTTTTTTTCAGCTACTGTTATTCCTGTAATGTATGTTGAGATTTGCCCCCATAAATGAGAGGTGCGATATAAATGTAATTATTTATTATTCCTCACCTCCACAATGCTTCGGAGATCCCGGACATACATCCGCTCCGTCTCCAGGATCTCCATGATGACACGGTCCAGGTAGGAGAGTTTGGGGTTGGGCGCCATGGCTGCGAATGGCGAGAGGGGGCGCTGGTGCGTCCTGTCAGCTTTGCCCTGGACACCCACGTTGCTGTTGCCCTTCTGCTGTGTCTTGAGCTGAGGGTCAAGCTGCCCCCGTTCACTTGTGAGCCCGTCGCCCTCTGCTGGGCTCAGTTCCAAGTCGACGTCGCGATCGTTGTCCTGAGCGATGGATGCGGTGGGCTCGAAGGTGGCGCTGCTGCAGTCTGAGATACGCCCGTCCTGGGACAAGCCCGAACCCGAACCCGAGGAGATGGTGGACACTAGGCTTGCTGGGCGCTGGCCTTCATGGAAAGCGGAGCTGAGCGGGACGGGGTAGTCCAGCACGGAGAGAGTGGGTGTCTGGTCATTGCCACTGATGGTGGAGGCTGTGGATAACCGGGGGGATTCTGAGAGAGTAAGAACAGTAGGGGTTAGGGCAAGGAGGGATAAAGGTCTGGTCCAAAGCATTCTTGCATACCGAGAGACCTTCAGCTACAATGAAAACCTGAGTTACTGAACCAGATCTCAGAAATTCAGATCATCTCTGAAGTCACATGAGCTACTTATAAATCACCCTGGGATGTTCATCTAAAGAAAGCAATATGAGAGCTCAGTTGTAATACATTTTAGGGCAAAACTGCTTTGAGAAGCTACAGTACTTAGCATCCAATCACTGGTCTTTGGGATGTGAAGAGGAGGGAGAAGAATATGGCATCAATTCACCTGCCGTCTCACCCTCCTTAAAAATTGAGCACCACAAAACATAGACCTCAGGAAAAGAGACCAGTATGCTAACACTGTCACGGCAAAATATCACATGGCGTTTCCATTTGGCTAGCATGTTGACACAGTGGGCATGTGGGAATATGGGTTATGACACTGAAGTTGCTGGTCGGAATACCAGAAAATACATTTCTGTTGTGCCCCTAAGCAACACAGCTGCAGTGCACTGCTTCAATACATATAACATAACATAAGGTAATGACGAAAACCAGCCATTCAGCCGAGCAACACTAGCCTTTTCCTACCCCTGAGTGTACCTACTGCTTAGTTTGCCTAAACCGTATAAAGCCTGGTCTTGAAAAACCCCAGTGTTTCTGCCTTCCAGCTGTATGAATGCATAATGCATGAACTGCTTTCCTTATCGCTTCCTGAATAAGGGGGTTTGCTGTGTAAATAAGCAATACTACAATACTACAAGTATTTGTTTGAAACAGCACAGATGAAGCCTCCAGACTCAATGTTATACCTTCTAACCCAAAGCACTTTACTGATTTCTCCTTCCATATCTCTCAGATGCTCCAGCTGTTGAAAGCTAATCAGATCAGAACATCTGCTTGTGTGACTCATGTCCACAGAGAACAAAAGTGATATCATCACTACTTCACCAGACCCTCCCTCCTTCAAAGAAACCTAATCTCACCATCCAGTACAAAACCATGGGTATGGGCATTTACTTATCAGACTTTTGTTTGAATGCATGAAGTATCAGCCTTGAAAGGCCAAAAGATTTAGTGTGTGTTGTGTTTAACTATGGTTTTAATCAACAAATAAACAAACAACAAAGCAAAAGCGACCAAACTTAACTATCCAAATACTGCTTACCTAGCCAACTAAAAATACCGAAACACTATGTAAATCACAAAGACAACAATTAAGGTTCACAGGGAGGTAGGGAGGGTTGGGGAGAGGTGCTGCTTGAAGAGGTGCGTCTTCAGTTTGCGCTTGAAGGTGGGGAGATATTCTACAGTTCTGACCTCAACGGGGAGTTTGTCACCGTGGAGCCAGAACAGACAGTAGTCGTGAGCGTGAGGTGGAGGTTCGGAGAGGGGGAGGTGCCAAGCGGCCTGTGGAGGCTGAACGAAGAGGTCTGGCAGGGGTGTAGAGTCTGATGATTTTTTGTAGGTAAGCTGGGGAACACCCCTTAACTGCTTGGAAGGCTACCACCAATGTTTTGAATTTGATGCGAGGTTATATTGCAAGAATACCTGCACCCTCAACTCTTTACTGAAACACTAAAGAAACAATTCAGCCATCTTAAAACTTCACTACACATATTATTTTCATATACAGTATATTTTAAAAGAGTAAAAAACAATGATGTGCATAAGTATTTGGGTAGTAGTACAATTTCCGTTTGTTCCACCTCATTGGATTTGAAATTAAACAATGAATATGAGGTTAAAGTGCAGACTGTCACCTTGTCAGCCACCAGATGTAAGCTAACCAAAACAAACTGGAAAATCATTAAGAAGAAAGAGAACACTGATGTATGTTTGGGATCACTACCTTGCTGTGGAATGAAGTGCTGTCCAATGATTTTGGAGGCAACTGAATGAACTTGAGTCGGTAAATATACTTCAGAATTCGTTCTGCTACCAGCAGTTTTTGTAAACTTAAGATGTGGCCAAGCCTCTGATTATATTTCCATATTTCTCAGCCACATAATGGCTTCCTTGACTGTCCATGGCACAACTCGTTTTGGTCCTTATGTTGTCCTCATTTTAGAAAACACCAATAACAAACTGGAATCAGAGGCAGCTGAAAAGCCAACTGTCCAATTAGTTTTGGTCCCTTAAAATGGGGGTACTATGTATCAACAGGGTTGCATTTCCTACACAGATCACCAGATATGGCTGGAAATAGCCTCAAATTAACCTCATATTCATTGTTTCATTTCAAATCCAATGTACTAGAGTACAGAGCCAAAAGAACGGAAATGGTACCACTGTCCAAATACTTACAGACCGTACTCCATTCCGATACTGTAATAAACTTCCACTCACACTTCTAAGGCTTCAAGCAGCTTGACCATTGACACAAACTAACACTTTCTTTTGTTCTTTTGTCACAGTGAGTGCACATAGATATGTCAAGATCCCTCCCCGAGAAGACCAGAAAAGGAAATACTCATTAATTTGCTATTAAAGGGGTCTTTCCTCAACATGCCCCAAATAAAGTATGCCACATTCTTAAGGAAATACCCACGTAATTTCCTATCACCACTGCATACCAGACAGGAGCTTGGAAAGCAGAACAGGAAAAGGTCAGGGTGAGGCCCAGTCTTACTGTCGTCACAAATCAGAAAATGACTGTGAGTGCCAAATGACATCATTGTCCCCATTCTCAACACTGCACACAGCATTCTGAATATAAAATAAAATAAAGTAAAATGCAAAACATTGCGCAACTACTGTTTATGTACTGCGGGCATCATATACTTCAGGGGTCAGTTGTTCAAAGACTTGAATAAAGTAATGTTATCGAAAAACAGTTATTTGAAATTTCATTGATATATTTTATTTATATAGGTTTGACTGTTGTGTAAGTATCTGTGTTTCACATTCACATTTCACACTTTCCACAAGATCAGGGTTGTCAAACTCCAGTACTGGAGGGCTGCAGTGTCTACTGGTTTTTGGTTTGTTTCACCACGACTAATTCATTTCAGACCATGATTGGTCTGAGCACTGATTGGTGTCCACATATCTTGTTTTCATGGCCTTAATTGGCCACTTGTTGAAAGGAAACCCCAAATACCTGTACACCATAGCCCTCCAGGACTGATGTTTGACACCCACCCCTGTATTAGATTAAACCTGACATGCACAACTAAGCGATGTATTTAGAAAGGATACTGGCTGCCAGTGGAATTACTGCATTAAAAAGAGTATTTGCTTTTTCAAAGCCATTCAAATATTTCAATAGAATCCTCAATACAAACTTATATTAAATACTCCAATATACCACCTGATTACAAAACTAGTTGGTTTCAGCAACAAGCTCCTGATTAAAGTTCCAGTTAAAGGATAATATCTTCAGTGGTCAAACCTGAGGGTAAACACAAAAAACCCCCACCGGAGAACAATCCAATCCGATGCGATTAGGATGGACAATTTCCAAAAGTTGTACTTTCACATTACATTTCAAATCACAAGAATTAAAGGTTGTTTAATGATTTAAGAAGATCGATTCAGCATGAGATCAGGTTGGGAACACATACCCGTAAACCAGCCCTGCGCTGGTTTGACAACGCTTTTGTAAAGAATTGAGCTTGCAACCCCACCTGCTAAAAAAAAACACAATAACATATAGGCGTTCATATATCATCCCACAAACACAGGAGAGCTCAAACACAGGGACTGCAGCATTGCTTTATATGGAGATTGTGTGTCTTGCTGCAGTGCTTGAAGAGGAGAGTGTGAAATATTTCAACCCTGAAAGTAACAGTCATTTAGATAAAGGTTAAATAGAAAGCGTGTGCTATTTACACCATGTTCAAACCAGGTAGGTGATGTCATGACTAACCGGCTCAAGTCAAAGGCTGTTAGGCATTACATGTGCTGTGACAATGGCTGTTTAACGGACAATTCCAAGTAGATTTATGAGCAGGGACTGTGTGTGTATGTGGGGGAAGGAGTTAAACTAGTGGAGCATTTCCAAGGTCAATCTTTGAGGAAGGAACAGAGCCCAGAAAGCATGGCGTCTCTCCTCCTTAGCCTGGCCACACACACAAACAGTGACGTCACACACCTACTTTTAAAAGACAACACTTTTAAACTGCCGTTTTCGCTCAGCCACTCCAGATACAGCTGAACTGGACTTTCACCTCCACAGTGACTGCTGTTATCAGAAATGGCAAAGCATGCAAATACACACACAGACACACAGGTGCGTGGACTGATGATATTAAACTCAAAGACTCCTGAAAGTGTTGCTGCTGTCCTATAATCATAGCACACATCACTCTCCTCTAACCAATTAGTTACACATGCACAAACATAAACACACATACACACACACACATACACGCATGCAAACACACACACACACACACACACACACACACACACACACACACACACACACACATACAAACAAAGCAGGAAAGACAAAGTGACCTGCATTTTTCTTTGTGAGCCATATTTCTCAACAGACCATTGGGTATAGTGACATGGACAAATGATTTCACAGACAGACCAGAGGCTTTCTTTCTCAAGCGCCAGCTTTCATCACAATATAAATAACAGTTTTCATTTATATGCACATCCTGAATGCACCATACAGCCCAGCTGCAGGTCTGTGTGATTTCAGCTGCGGGCCATATCTGGACAGGACTGAGCCATAGCTACACACAAATCAACTGGCCGACAGTTACATAAAAAAATTTTTTTAATTCAAACTGCCACTTCAAAGGGTCACACTCAGTTCAGAGCAAAGCTCAAGATGCTAGACGCAGCCCACAGTCTAGTCTTCCTATAGTACAGAAATCAAAGATATTCACCACAGCTTTCCTCACTATTATTTCATTTCACTGCTTGTTACTCATATACCTCAGTGATGACTTTATCAGGCTGATAAGTGACTCACACTGATCACTGTATTTTGTAGGACCTGCATCATGCTGCTAATGTCTGAAAATCGCTACCTGTGTATGAATCTGATTGTGACTCATCTGAGAATGTGGTCGGACTGAACACAAACTCTGGGGGCCCTAAAATGGTACCTCTCCCCTTGGATCCACGGTCCAGCCATGGTCACTCCATGTGTAGCCTGGCCCCTGCCGCTATGTGTTCCAAAAGAACCAAACCACTTCCAAGTCTCAAAAAGCCAGCAACTCCAAAAAAAATGAACTGCATGTTCCTTGGGATTCACAAACATTATTTTGATAACATTTTGACTACATATTCACCCTACTACTTAGCATGTGGTTAAGTGACCAGAGTCTCAACAAACAGTAGTTATAAGTTTGAATCCCTGGATGGACTGGACCACGACAGGCCCCTACATCAAAGAGAAGTCAAATGTACAGGTTTTCTTAAAAGCTTTTGAATGATAAGTAGTAGTGCTGCAAAAAATGAGAATCAGAAAGAAAAATAACCATAATCATAATAATGAATTAGTTCAGAAAGTCTTTAGAGAGAATATTGTGCCCTGATCCATGTCTGACTCACCAAACCACCGTGAGATTCGACGGTTGAGTCCGATCAGGAAGCTCCGATTGTCCCACGCGTTTCTGGCAGCGGCTATCTCCACAGCGTCCAGGGAGACAACCCAGCCCCGCTCCTTGTTCCTAGCGAGCAGACTCATATCCCCTCTCTCCCTGCTACATACAGCGTGTGTGTGCGTACGTGTGCATGTGTATGTCAGAGAAGATGGATGCTCCAGTTTGCGGGCAGACTCATCAGCCCTTCTCGAGACTCCCCTGGTAGCCCTTGAGCCAGAAAAAGAAACTCCCACTCCCACAGGTGTGACCGTAACCGAGCTACCTGCGCTAGCGCACACTCGCGGGGACACGCCCCGCCGGGTCCAGGAGGGGGGCCGGGCTGGGGAGGGAGGGGAGGGGTTGAGAGCGTGTGAGTAAGGGAGTGGGAGGCTTGCGGAGGCTTGCGAAGGGAGGAAGGGAAGTTTCCAGCCTCCTGTGCGAGCGCAGGAATGCATTTGGGAAACATTATCCCGCTAAGAGCTCCGGCTTCACGTTGACTCGGCGCGGGTGACCTCGAGTGGCAGAGCCGCTGGCTCTCAGGACAACAGCAGCCTCTGTCTGAGCCCAGAAGTGGAAGGTAGCCTCCCTGCCTGGCTACGTACACAGCCTGGGTGCATGTCACGCCCTGTACCTGCAGCAGAATACCTTCACTATCATCACTACACACAAGCACACACTAGCAATAAGACTAATACGCTATAATACAGCCCAGAAGGTTTCTATTACAAGAGTCTACAAGCTAATTAGCATAGCTTTCCAAACTAACAGCATAAGACAAATGCTGTGTCTGCTGCTCTATGATCTCACGCTCATATTAAGTATAATATACATTTTATTATACCAAGTTGTTTATTATATATAGGAGTTGTACAACACTGTTGTGTATTTATACATTTTCACACATGCAATTAAGCACCTTGTTTAGAGGTACAAGCACAATTTCCCTCAGCAGCATTTGAACATACAATCCATTGTGTAAAAAGTCCTTGAACCACAACAACACCACCACAATCTTCCCCACAATAAATAATAGAGATGAGGCCTGCCACAATGTTCTACATCTGATGGGGTTAAATATGAAGTAGGTTGCTACCAAGAATAAGTTTCCTTTACTCATAAGGAAAGAGCAGTCTCAGATGGGGAACAGATAAACTGCCCAAAGGGTAGAGTTTTATTAAACGCTTTAAAGTGTCATGGAAAAATTCATGACAGGGAGGCAAATCAGACAGCAGACAAACCCTGCTTGGTACCTGAGGCACCAGCGACGCTGACTCACTGCTGGTTGAATTCCACGGTCAATCATCTGGCAGGAGGCTTAGCAGCACAGACCCTTGCAGTACACAGGTACCAAGAGCTGACTGGCAGAGAGGGGAGATGGTTTGTAGCTAACTATGAATCAGTCAGTGGCCTCATTGTTTCATATGACATTAAATCTGATTCACTTTTTCATCACCTAATGAAATCTGCCATTTTGCTTTTCCTTCAGACTTTACCTTGTGTATTGTCAGGGGTATATCACTAATCAACACAACTGAACCAGAAGCCATCACACCATTTAGATACTGGGACTTGTTGAGCTAATTGAAGGATTAAGTTAAGCACTTCCCGGCTATAAAATTCAAAATTCAAAATTTTATTTAATTAAAAATTAAAATTAACTTCAGCAGTTCAAGCTGGTCATAAACTGGTCTAGCTGGGTATGAGCTGGTCAACCACCATGGCAAAGCTGGATATGAACTGGTCATCCAGCTAGGCTGGTAGCTTGTCTGAGCTGGTAGCTGGTCAAACCACGTCAAGATGGGAGCTGGTCTGAACTTGTCAACCAGCTAAACCATGTCACAATGGGAGCTGGTCTGAACTGGTCAACCAGCAACCAGCTGCTTGTAAACCCAGCATGAGAAGTTTTCTTCAGCAGAGTTGCACATGGCACAGTCATGCTTCCTATGACTGAGAGTGAACAGAGACCACGCCAGCCGTGACTGTGACAGCGACTCACGTGGGGTGATCCACAAGTGCATACATGTGTAATCCACAGTAAGGGAGAGTACGCTACACACCTGAGCTTTCACATCATTTTAAATACTGAGACAGGAAATTCAGAAGAGTGTTTGAAAGGGGGGCCATGGTTCTGTGTTGGGCAACATCAGAAGGTATTTTGCCATGTAGGTCAGTGGTTTAAAGCTGATGATGTAATTTGTGAGCTATGGCAGGGCTTTGAACAGGGGAAATGTCAGAGGCTGCATGCGGGCAGCGAGAGAAGGTCAGCGCTAGCCCGCTCTGAGATTTTGGCTTCATGGCCTCTGTTGCAATATTTCTGAGCCTACAGTCTGAGCCATTAACAGACACACAGGACAGAGGTCAAAGGGAAAAGGGCAAAGGTCAGAGGTCAGTGAGTAGTAACATACAGGGCGCTCCCTTCCTCATTCCTGAATTCATGGCTGGCATTCAGGCCAACAACATTGGCGACAAAGTAAAAAATGTTTAACCCAGTCATCGTAAAGGAGGAATTTCACTTCCAGTTGTGGTTGAATTTCCTTCTTTTCTTTTTTTTTTTTCTTTAATATTTTAATTGGACCTTATTTCCAGAATTCCAGAAACATAATGACTGGTATTAACATTGGAAAAAAGAAACTTGATTGGCTGATTTTGGTCCAGTTCATATTTGTGGTCAGATAGACAATCTGTATTTTTTTTCATTTGGTGGGCATTTGTGTCACAAACTGTAACTGATTAGGAGTTTCTTTTACAGATTATGACCTAGTCAAAGTGTACATGCAAATCATAATAATAACCATCCATAAATGTGTAGAATATTAGTCTAAATAAAAAACATAGACAAGGGTCACTTAAAATCACTAATTAGGCTATGTTTCAACAACCAGATTTTCTTCCTAGATCTCATGGTACTTTAAATACTTGTGGCATTAAATACATTTTGCCTTAAATAGTGCCCCTGTACCACTGGCAGTAAAACATCTCCAAAACATCAATGACTGACCACCATATAAAAAAAATATTTAAAAAAAGATTACTAACTAAAAAACATTGCAACATGAGAGTAAATGTATTGAAATAAAATGATATAGTTTTCCCGTTTGTTTGAACACAAAATATAGATCATTATCCATGTTGTTTATTATATGCACCCTTTTTTCTCGATTTTTATTAAGGGTACCAATAATTCTGGAGATCACTCAGTGCCAAGCACTCTCACTGGTGCTTGGTGATGCTCAACTATGTTCACTTCACCACCTGCCTGGAGGGACTGTATTTATCATACACTAAAACTGTCAGCCTAGAGACTGCTCATAGTCTGGGAGGATACTGCTTTTGACAGAGGCAGCCTACCCACAATGCATGGGATACCGTATATGGAAAGAGGCCATTTCACATTCCTTGTAAGGGTGAAACATAATAAATATTTTCATAGCACAGCATGATTTAAACAGAAATGCAAGGCAAGCTGACCCTACGTAGATTAATTTGTCACACATGTTATGGCAAATGGGGGGTGAGTGTGTGAGTGATGGGCAGATGACCTATTTGCTGCCTTCATCCAGATTTGTCCATTCAACAAGAGCAGGCTAAAGAGAAATTATTGCTGCCTTATGTTATGGTAGAGTAGAAATCCATAAGTAGAATTTAATTCAGGTAAAAGAGAGAGCACATTTACTCATTTTATTAAATTGCTGCTTTAATTCTGTGTACTGGTGTGCTCCTTTGTACTCTTCAATAGATAAACTGTTCATTGAGTATTTGGTCATTTATAGAGGGGCTGGTCAGCATACATAGAGACATTTCTAGAACTGCAGAAATGGGCGGGCACGTTGTTTATGTGCATCTCTGTGTCTCCATGCAATACAATGGAGCTCTGTTCTAAAATCACAAGGGTTCTCTCAACATTTCATGTGGCACAAAAAACAGAAAGGCTCTCTGATTTGAAGGGTCATATACAGTCAATAAATGAAAACTGCTCATGCACTGCATACCAAAGCCAATCCAAAACATGCCTATAAAACACATCAGCCACAGACACACACGCACACACACACACACACCTTTTTAACTCACACAAAGCTGGCCGCTCCAGAGTAAACAAACAATTATTAGCATACGCTCTGTGCGATTGAAATTCCTTCATACCTCTATTGTACTGAACAAAGACCCTCCAACAATGGTTCTCAAATGTTTCTCAAACTAAAAGCCACTTACAATGGATGAGGACACTGTAACTCAATAAAATGGTTAACTTTTCACACCTTTATCCAATAGCCACCACACAATGCAATACGTTTGCTATTTAAGAGACAAAAACCTGCATATACTATACACAACATGTCAAAAGTGTTAAAATATTTCATCAATATTTTATAGGGGCAGCCTGCCTTGTGGCTAGGGTACATGACTGGGACCCGGAAGGATCCAGGGGGGTTTGTCCCCTGCTTAGTCTAATCCACTGTAAGTTGCTTTGGATAAAAGCATCAGCTATATAACAAAGTACTGTATATGTAAACCAATGTTAATGAAAAACTATGTGTCATTTATGAAATATGGAAAAATATTATTTGAGGGGAAAATATTTCTTCCATTTTCCTGATGGAACCCAGAGACTTGAACTTTTTCTTTGACCTGGCCATTGTATATGATATAGGAATGGATCAAGGAAGGTGCAGAGAGGAAATGCTGAGTGAGCATCACACAAAAGGCATCCTTTGACATATTTTCTTTCGCATGTTAAAGTTCTCAAACAGCATACTGCTGGGGACCACCTCACGCTACCTCGCACTACACCCCAAGAAATCAGGACGTATGCTATTAATCGCAGGGCGGCTAACTTGGAAAGAATAGCTGGGATTCCAGATGGAGTAATTCCAGACTCCTCGCTCCAATTCTCTGAATTCCTGTTCGGTGTCTGTAATGCCCCCAGTAAAGATATCAGCAAAAAAGAACAAAAAAATCAGCAAGACCCCCACTCCTCCTATCCTGTCTCCTGTCACATACTCCCTAAAATCATGTCACAACCTGCTTATCTGTAACATATGTTTTCAGAGGAGGGAGTGCTAGCTGCTGACTCTTCTCAAATTTGGACAATGTGGTTCATGCTCGTGTTGTAAGTGTTCATGCATGTCATTTATGTGATTTCCATATTTTTGTGTGTTTCTATGTACTGTATAATATTGTATGGCTTTGGCAATATGACTGTTGTTCTCCTGCCAATAAAGCAAGCAGAATTGAATTGAGAGAGAGAGAAAGAAAGAGAGAGAGAGCGAAAGAGAGAGAGAGTAGTAACTATGAACTATATCAAAGTACTCGTCTGACAACGCTCTCCAATTACTCTGGTCTCAGTACAAAACGCAAACTTTTTTTATACAGGACCTTTGGCTACTAATGAGGGTAACAAAATCACTATAGAAAAAAAAATATGACCTCACCCAGATCAGGATAAATTCATCACAAAGATGTATCTCAGTGTGTACTGTATCTCAGTTGTGTACTGTAACAGGGCAACTGAGGACAGCTCTGTTTTTTCCCATATTTCCCACACCAGTTAGACACACCAACATGGGCAACATGATACAAACAATCTGTATGCCTCCTTACAAAGCTAAAACTCCCTGAGGCCATTTTAATAAATCCTTCCCTTCATTTCCATCATTTATATATAAATATTGTTTCATTCACTCTTTATGGTGCAAGAATGTCTTATAAAAATACTCCTGTCTAATTCAGAAGTGTGTGTCTGTAAATGTTTCCACAGCTAACAATATGGCTAGCTACAATAATGCCACTGGCAATGCCATATGTCAATGTATGTAATAGTGTAGCTTCCAAAACCACAGACCAAGTTTTTGCTGGCCCAGAAAAGAAAAGAAAATTGGCCTGTGAGACGACTCTAGTGGGGACGACTCTCCTATATGTGAGTCCCTCATGTGGGTAGTGGTTTGACCGCCACCATGACACTTTCCCAGCTGCGGCCCATTCCCTCTCTGTTACCTTCTCTACTTTCACACTGTCTGAACAAAGCAAAGAAAACCTATCCTACTCTTTGAAATAATGTTAGACAATTCATGATGCCCCATTTCATATGGACACATTTCAAGTCTAGAAAAAGCCACTGCTAAAGACTGAACAAATGACATTGGAGATTGGTTTTCGACCCAAAATTGTTTAATTACAGCTGATATGAATTCATGTGAAATTAATAAATTGCCAGAGCCATTCAATTAAAAAGAATGTGCTCCTTTATGAGTGTTCCATCAAGATGATATGCTAATCATGCTTAATAATTCAACATATTACAAAAAGGTTCAGGATGAATTAATGTGGAACTCTTGACAGTGCTCTTTGTGAATTTGTGAGGTTAGTGCTTAATAATTCTAGTGCTGATGTCAGGACATTTCGAGCGTCTCAAGCAAGAGTGAAGATTATATTCCATAATCCTCCATCCCCACCCCAAGTGAAACAAAGTCATTCTTCAGTGGCCTGTTAATGTTGGGGGAAATCGAAACATCGGCAGGTATTTCGCAGGATTTTTGCTTGAAGGAGAGAGAAATAATGTCTACAGGTCTTTCCAATTATACACAGAGTGTGATGCGAGGCTTATGTAAAATTCCGTCGGCCCTTTAATTTGCACTCTTAAGAAGAGCTCCCATACAAAATAACTGTTCAGTTTGATGATCTTCATGGTCTACTTATACCCCCCAAAGAAAACGGGGGCAAACAAATACACAGAAAAAAAGATGCAGACGTGCATAAACTAGGGCACGGCTTGCCTCTACAGACAGGCCAAATAAATAGTCTGCTCATATGTTTTACCCATGTTCTACCTATTCTGTCCTCTCTCTCTCTCTGTGCAGCTAATGCAGGTGCATCAGCGAGCACACAGCGTGTGTCCTCTTTATCCCTAAGAGGGGAAATAAGCAATGTTGAAATAGTTCCACGGGGTCAAAGGAGCAGCCGTGTGTGGCAACAAGGCTCCAGGGATTGGAAGCCGTCTAAGGTTTCGTGTTATTCGCACGTGTAAGCCTCCGGCCGGAAAACCCTTTCGGGGGCAGCAGGAAGATTAGTTAAATCCAAAAAATCCCGCCTGGTTGGTGAGGTCGTCAGACAGACTCCTCCCATCCTGCCGCAAGGCCAACGGGACACGAGCCAAATGGCGGCAATCAGGGCTGCTATTTTTGTGACGGGGTGGCCTTCATTTCCAAAAAAAAAAAAAAAAGACCAAAACCATCGCTTGTCGTCACCATATACGGTGCGCAAAACCACGGTAGGATTGCATAGAAAGGAGTTACAGAAAGCTGCAGTTACACTTACTTACAATAGTGGAAATTAAACTGCTTTGGGAAAATGTCTTTAAACTTTAAAACTACAGAATTATACTGCTAAAAACAGTTGCAAGTGACAAGCTAAGCAACTGGGAAGTAGCTGATGTTCAAATACCTAGTCTGGAGAGGATGTCAATCTACAGTAACAATGGGTCATTACCCAAAATTCATCCTTTTATTACTGAATGCCAAGCAGAGAAGGACTGGGTACCATTGTTAGATCATAACTGAGATAATACCACCAAACTAACATACTGCTCTGTAAAATCCATCTTTGGCATCTTGAAAATTGAGCTGGTCATAAAGCTGGTCTAGCTGGGTATGCGCTGGTCAACTAGCTAGTGCTGGTAGCTGGTCTGAGCTGTTAGCTGGTCAACTAGCTACCAGCTGTTTCAAAAGATAACCTGAGCTGGTTAAACCATGACAAGCTGGGAGCTGGTCTAAACCTGTCAACCAGCTAAACCATGTAAGGCTGGGAGCTGGTCTGAACTGGTTAACCTAGCTTCAGCTGTTCTGGCCCAAATCTGTGACAGTACACATTAAACAGAACTAAACTACTCCTTAGACAAGCAGTTGGCTTGTGATTTCTGTGATGTAAAGGCTAACTTTATTCTTTGTGCTTAGTGCCACTGACGTTTGCAGTGGTCTGCTGGCTTTGGAGGAGCCTCCTTGTCCGGCTAAGTACAGCCTGCAGGCAACACAGTGTTGCTTACAGCATACTTCAGTGTGTGGGAGGTGGGCTGCCACAAGGCCAGTTCCACACAGACACTCTCATTGTTGTCAAATCGCTCCGTCTTTTCCCTTTTTAAAGGGCCTTAGCAAAAAAATTATCTTGAACAGCATCGCTGTTTACTGTGCCACCATATGGTGGGGAAGGGGTCTGTAACCATTGTATTTCCAGGAAGGCCACCTGGATATCTACTCATGCAACTCAACTACCCGGAAAAGGACATTTGCCAAGGTAATAAAAATAAGCCACGCTGTTATTTGAATAATGCATTTTTTATACAAAGTACTGGAGGGCTTGGTGCTGTGTATACCTTATTGTAACACAGCTATGTGCAGCTGAGCACATAGAACAGACCCGCACACTGAACATCCAAGGACCTTGATCCCCCTCTTGCTGTACCAGTACAATTCAAGCTTGCAAAGCATTTTTAAGGTCAACGTGGCCCAGATGCAGTCAATAAGCTACCAATTCCAGATGCTTGAGCACATGTAATGAAAGATCAGGACATTGGAGGAATGTTTAGAAATTATTCACACAACTTCTTGAAATCATTGTCAGAGGAACCCTCTAAGTTTGCAGAACATATATTTGTATTACCAGAAGCAGCACTGCATTTAAGTCATTCTTCATTCCACCAGAAATAAGCTTTAAAACTAAAATACTGGGAGCTAAGCGGGTAGGTAGGCAGTAGGTAAGTCTTTACTTACCTTGCAAAAGTTTTTTTTTTCTTTTTAAAGAAAAGTATCTCCCAAACAGCCTGTTTGTTTGCTCCGGGGAAGGTAAGGATTCCCAGCTGGTTGCGCTAGCGGAGCTGATGTCTTGTGCACTCCTCCTGCTCACCTACACCTGCCCCTGGCCTTCCAGGCAGCACGCAGGGAACTTCAATCCAATTACAGCAACGCGAGAGAGAGGGCAGGGCAGGGCCCGCCCCTTGTCTGCACTGACAAGCAAGGCCAGTGAGGGACAGTGTGTGTGTGTGCGTTGTGTGTGTGTGTATGAGAGACGGAGCGAGAGGGAGAGGGAGTAGAGAGGGAGAGCCTGTTCTATTGGGTCAGCATTGTGCAGACTGTACAATTGTACAATGACTTTCACAGTGCACAGATAGGTCAGAACAGCAGGTCAGTGAATGGATAGAGCTATCTAAATGATTAAGAGGGCAGGGATCCACAAATTAAATAAAATACAATTCATCCAGTGCAAGACACTCTCGAGGTATCTGCCAGACATACAAGTTCTGCACTGTCCTGGCTACATTGCGCTACTGTTCTGTCCATTCCCTGTTCCAGTGGCCAAATTATGAATGTATGGTCAAATGAAATAAAACAAATGGAACATCAACACAACACTACACTTGCCCAATCCATAATAATCACCTTAAAGTTTCTCTAAGAAAACAACATCAAGCATTCTTCCACAATGCCTATTTGGCCGAACTGTGTGCGGATGATTTCCGGCACATAGGCTAATTAAGATTTTGAAAGCCTGTGACCTCGATCGATGCAAATCATGGCATGTTGCAGATGACCGGTCAAAGAGTAAACTGTATTTCAAGAAAGCGAACGCGATCAGGGTTGCAACCAGTGTCCTGTAAAATTTGCGGTCTGGAAATCCTTTATGCGGCCTTTCATCTCCGACGTACTGGAAACTGAGCCTTCTGATTCATGTTGGCACGCTACACAAGGACGCTGCACAAAAACTCCATTCACCAAAATCACAGAGGCCCATCTAAGCAGGGCTGTAGAAGTCTGTGATCCTGAAATAGCCAAGATGTAGACTTAAACTTCAAATATACAATAATGCCTCCACCTGCATCTAATTACTGTTATCAAAAATTTATAAATCAAAAAGTCAAGACTGACAGAGCCCAGAGAGTTAATGTTCACAACAGCAGCTCTATGTACTTCGTATTTTTAGAGATCACTTTGTACTGATACAAAATGCCAACAATGAAAGCTGGATCCTCCTCCAACAGCTGATGTCATCAAAACGTATTGATTCTCCATAGTTTGCAATGCAAACAAAGAACAGCCCACAAACCTTATCTATTCTCATCTACCTCATTGTCTAATCCACGTAATCCACTTACCTGTGTTAAAACCTACACATGTAACAAGCAGCGACCCTCAGAGAATGTGCTAATGCAAGTGGGGCAAGTGTCATGGAGACAACCTGTCAAAATATAGCATGTACAGTGCAGTCCGTAAGTATTTGGACACTGGTACAAGTTGATTGCACTCCAGCACATTGGACTTAATTAAACAATGTTTACAATGTTTACATGTCTATTTACAGCCACATCGGGTGATCTTTTTTTATACGTAGTCCCTCCATCTTAGGGGACCAAAAGTAACTGGACAGTTGGCTTCTCAGCTGTTTCTGATTAGTATAAAATAGCATCCCAGGGGCTCAGGCATGCAAGTGTGAAACCCTAGGGAGAGAGTAAGCTTTCACATCCTATTATGTTGAACACAGGGTACCTAAAGCCAGTGAATGCAACAGTGCACTCCCTCAGCATTACATAGTTATGCACACCACTCTCCAATGCAATTGTGTGTATACATGGCAGCCATGAATGTACATGGCACTGAGGATATTAGAGGCTTACAATTGAAAATGTGAACAGATCAAATTTGGAGGGGTGGGGCTGTTTTATTACACCAATTTATGACAAAGCAGTTTTAATGGATGTCTTTGGGTGTGAATGTGCAGCCATTTTCGAGAACACAGATCTACAACTCAACTGAACTCATAAGACCCTGTGTGACAGTGCTCTGGGGGTTTAATTTGACATTGCGTAATGGCTTGTGTTCTTAAGCATGTGTCCTTTCCCTGTGGTTTAAGTTGGCACAGTCGATAGGATTAAATGGCTTTTCAAAAACGAAATGTTATAAATAAAAGTGACAAATAAAGGCTCATAAAAAGAGGGAGTAAAATGGGGGACATGGAGATTACTCCAGGTTAGTGATTTTATTACATTTGCTATATAATAATAACTAATTCAATAGAAGTTCATTTTAAAGGTGTTTTTTTGACATACTCAAAAGACAACACCAGGATTCCTGCGTGGAAATTCCTGTGGGCGCACTTGTTTCCAGAGGAATGACACAGAGTATAGATTACAGTAGATCAAACCTGACAGACTCTGAGTTGACTACAGCTGCGGGAGTACATTTTTGGTGTACCAACTAAATGTGAGAGGGTTTTGGCCAACAGGGTACCCCTGTTACTCGATCTGGTGCCTGTGGTCAACCTGCGCTAACTGCATCAGCTACAGTGGCTTCAGAAAGTATTCAGACCCCTTCACTTTTTGCACATTTTAATGTAATGCACTTTCTCATCTCTCATACATCTATACTCAATAACCCATAATGACAAATTGAAAGGTTTTTAGAATAATTTTTTTGGCAAATTTATTACAAATCAAAAACTGAAATCTTTCGTTTATATAAGTATTCAGACCCTTAAGTTAGTCCTTTGGCAGCAATTACAGCTTCAAGTCTTCTTGGTTAATTCTCTACAAGCTTTGCACACCTGGATTTGGGCAGGCTATCCCATTCTTCCTGGCTGATCCTATCAAGCTCTGTCAGACTGAATGGGAAGCGTCTGTGAACTGCCATCTTCAGGTCTCTCCACGGATGTTCTATGGGGTCTGGGCTTTGGCTGAGCCACTCAACGACGAGTTGTCCTGAAGTCACCCCAGCGTTGTCTTGGCTGTATGCTTCAGGTCATGCTGAAAGGTGAACCGTCACCCCAGTCTGAGGTCAGGTGTACTCTGGAGCAGGTTTTCTTCAAGGACCTCTCTGTATTTGGCTGCATTCATCCTTCCCTTAATTCGGACCAGTCTCCCTGTCCCCTGAGAAGCAACCCCACAGCATGATGCTGCCACCACCAAGCTTCACTGTAGGAATGGTATTAGCCAGGTGATAAGTAGTGCCTGGTTTTCGCCAGACATAGCGCTTAGAGTTCTGCCCAAACAGACAATTTTTGTCTCATCAGACCTGAGAATCTTTATTCCTCATGTTCTCAGTCCTTTAAATGCCATTTAGCAAACTCCAAACTCAAGAGTGGCTTCCGTCTAGCCACTCTACCATAAAGGCCTGATTGATGAAGAGCTGCTGAGATGGTCGTGCTTCCGGCAGGTTCTCTCATCTCTGCAGAGGACTTCTGAAGCTCTGTTGGAGTGACTGTTGGGTTCTGGGTCACCTCTCTGACCAAGGCTCTTCTTGCCCAGTTACTCAGTTTGGCCGGACAGCCAACTCTAGAAAGAGTCCTGGTGTACTTCTTCCACGTCACAATTATTGAGGCCACAGCTTTAGAAATGGTTTATACCCTTGCCCTGATCTATGCCTCACCACTTTCCATTTTATCACAAAGGTCTGCAGACAGTTCTTTGGAGTTCATGGCTTGGTTTTTGTCCTGACAAGCAGTGTGCAAATGCCTCATCTGTTTAAAGAGCCACCCACAACCAAGACTTATTATTATTATTTTTTTAATAAATAAAGGACTCTAGCAGGAAGCAAACTACGCTCTCCTCACAGGAAGGAAGTCAAGGAGCTGGAAATGCTGATTGGCATATCTGCACAATGTTACTCACTGGAAGCAAAAACCTCTCCACAGGGCCGGAAATATGCATTAATCAGTAAGGCTATCCTTTCAACACACTGCGGCTGCCAGAACTTACCCCCTTATGACCAATGAAAAATTACTTTTGGGTCCTCGTGTTAATTTAAGTGACCTTCATAACTGCTAACTAAGTCTAGCCCAATTGGCCTTGAACCAACTTGCATCCAATGCTTACTTTCCACTATAAAAGTTCACCCAAATTGTCTGGGGGTTGTAATGAGAACTGTCAATTAGCTACTACGTGGCCCCACTTTCCACACATTGTTACCAGAGCTCCATGATACACGCTCATCTTGGGAGACTGAATTTTCACTTATATAGCTAAATTAGTATATCAACTATCGATAGCTAAGGACACTGTCTTATCCAATGAATATTTCTGCTAGCCAGCTAGCCAATTTAAGATAAAAGCACAACTATAACATCCTTATGAAAGCAAAATAGTGTATGAATAGGACAGTGCAAACAAATGTTATTTAAAAGGAAACTTGCTTGAGCAGATCCATATTTGGAACGATGGCTGTGTTAGCACTGATGGAGACATCGTGAAAGGAGTAAACTGTGAGCAAGATGACACAAAGATGACAGTCTCATGAATCTATGCAGTTTAATCGGCTCTCAACTTGCTAAGAGCCATATTCAGTTTGCTGGATACGGTACCGTTATAGAACCGGACGAGAGAGGGAAACAGTCTCAGTCAATAAATTGATTAATAAACCAGGAAATTAGAGCTCCTGAAGCAAGCCGTGAGAGAGCTGACTCAGCACAGTAGCCAGCATCTGAGGTCACAGCCAGAGCAAAAAAAAATAAATGTCATAAAAATAAAATATCACCTCCCAAATTGCTGACAAGCAGTAGCTAGGCCCTATCATTGCAGGCTCAGTTGTCAGCATCAGCTATGCCAACAGCCTACTCTGACTGGGAATTGGCAATAGCAGGGCGCTAGCGGCTTCAAAAAAAATGGGGAACATAGAAACGTGACCATGACATTTTAAGGTTCTATCTGCGTCCTGTGCTGGTTTTGAGATATTCAGCTTAACAGCAAAGCAGTTATTTGTATATCGAAATGACACCCCAAAAGTACTCTGAATGTAAAACCTTTATGGCTTAGAGTGAGAGGTTTGATATGACAGCTTTTTGTTGGGTAGATTTTCCCGGCTGCACACAGAGCCTGCTCCTTTTAGGGGTTATGACTGTTGATCCTGGAATACCCAGCTTAGCCTGCTGCCACCGCGACCCGACTCCGGACAAGCGGGTGAAAATGGATGGACTGTTGATCCCAGCTCTGGATCTATCTGACAGCACCTTTGACACCTGGGGGAGGAGGACCTCTCGGAGAAAGTGGCATTTCTTACCTTCGCCCATTGGAATGTCACAGGCCTCACCGTGGGCCCTCTCTGGCATGGTACTGGGGCCTGAAGATCTGCGGAGACACAATCGAGGGAAAGGACAGGGTTAGAGCTAGGGGGGAAGATGGCCACACAGTGCAGTCAAGAGCCTCTGAAGACGATCACTGCTCAGCTCCGCAACAGCTGCTATCAAACCGTACACCAGTCCCAACATGCTTTGCACAGGATGTGGCCTGACCTTGGCAGGCTCAACAGGAAGCGCTGCACAGTGCTCTGACTGACTCATTAATAGTGGGGAATGATCTGATCTGTTATTTTTCACTAAAGAAATTACATGTATCATACAATTAAATATTGAATATTATTTTTTTAAATAAGATAAAATAATTAATTTGAGTTTGTCAATCTTTCTAGGTCTGGTATGGGATTAAGGAAACACTGGTGTAAACACTGCTGGCAGCTTTTCAGGAAGTGTACTTCAGATCAAATCTACAAAAATTAGAAAGTAACTCTTCCTCCTCAATTGACGCAGTAACATTCATTTGCAACAGACTTTGAAATTAGTCACAGTCCGTATTGACCAAGACAGTATAGTGAATCATCGCACAGAACAATTGTATTGCATTGGGCTGCCTCACTGATCTCAGGATATCACTTCCTGTAAATAGAAATCCCCAAGTACATGAAAACAAATCTTTGGTGGTGGTGTGATCACTGCCAGAGAACTGTTAGAGACTGTTAGTTCAAAACAAAGCTACTGTATTTCTTCTGACTGGTTTGGGTTTATAAACCAAGATGGGAGCAGGACACCAGACACTGGAGCATTTCCAAGTCTTTAGCTTTTACTTCTATTACTGTATGGCTGAATTCTGACACTTCATTTTCGTGTCACTCAGTTTTTTCTGGCAAGGACTAGCGGTGGAAAGTTTGTTTGAGGCTCCCTCACACATTCCCAACGCGTAAGCTAAATTTGTCTTATCATTAAGATTCTTAAGGCCAGAAGAGAGAATAATGTGGTTCAGATGCCCCTCTACCCTTTCCTACAGCTTGACACCTCCCTATTATCTCTGTCAATGAATGATTAAGTAGGTGGGAATAGCCAAACCCCCCCAAAAAACACCCTCCCATCTACCTCAACTCTGATTCCCATTCCCACTGGTTGCTAGAACCGAAGCAGACCTTCAAACCAGATTGAGTGAAAGAGGAATAATTTCCAAAAAATAAAAACAAATTCTGCATACCAAAAGGGGAAAAATTACTTTAAATTGACACTGAACAGAAGTGTCAGCTGGTTTACACATTTTGGATTGAGCCAAATTAGAAACTGCAGCACACGTGTCTGCCAGCAGAGGTCTCCACTGAGATGTGGGTGTCAATGACCACTCCTCTGGGGTGTGCCAATGACCAATATGAGGTAAACAATGGCTGTGTGCAGATCTTCCAGCTTTTCCAGTCAGTGATGAGAATATAAACAGCAATGGATCTGATTAAACACAATACAACCCAAACAAAAGCCATGACTGGAGCTTTTTAGAAAGCCTGTAACCCTCCAATAACCTGCTACCTAACAACACTATATTAATCAATTGAATATGATTGCATGAGATATTTAAATGAACAAGAATCACAGAAATAACCTGAATTCAAGGGAACATTTAATGCAGGGTGAAGAGAGTTTGATACGCAATAATCTAAGAGTAGAAACAGCCACACTATTTGTTGCAGCAGAGTGATACATCTACTTATTGAATAAAGCAAATGTATTTTTGAAAAGCTATGCCTCATTCATATGAAGAACCGGCTTGCATAAAGTAAGCCTATTATTCTTTAGGATGAGCAATACATAGTATCGTTATCATATATGATCAATATCGATAACACGTCATTTAAATGAGACATTAATACAACAGAAAATGCATATTAACTACAGGCCTACATCCCTTTGGATGTTTGTTTACAAACTAGCTGGGGTTTTCACCATTATTGGACTGAATTTCCTGTTGTCACATAACAAAGAGCCGCTCAGTGTGCCGCGGCAGCTTGTGCCAGTCACTGGGAGCCACACCAGGCCGTTTCTGGGCTGATCTCCAGGAGGTCTACGCATCTGTGTTCAAAGTCTCACAGCTGGACTGCGGGGCTGGGACTGAAGTGCTGTCTGCAATGGCGTCAGCGAGGACACGGCCCACCCGTGACCAACAGGGCAGCGCATAACAAAATACTAACAGGCAAAATAAAGGTTTCCAGATCTTTCTAGGTAGCATAACATAGAATTGGGGCATGATCTTTTTGACAGATAATAAACTTTGTAGACAAAAATGTTAATTAAATTACATATACTGTTAAGTGGTGACTGATAATCAGTGAATGACCCAAGATGCCATTTTATGTTTCAAACATTCAGAAAGAGCAGGTGCAATTTCTCATTAGCCTTGCCATTTTAAGGCCCTGCAAGCAAAATACCATGTAAAGCCCTCTGCCTCTCATGGTTTGAGCTTCTCTGAGATGCCGTCCTCGCTGAACGTTGTTAATATTACAGTGTTCCAGCCTTGCATCGGCAGTTTTCCACGTCAGAGGCTCAGGCGGAGCATTCAATTCGCTCTCTCAGAATTAAATTCATTCGTCCAGTTGAGCCGGAGCCACGCCCCTCATGCTCTTTCGAACAATCGCATACACTTGTCTCCTCTGCAAGATCAGAGGAGCGTGTTTCGGTGGTGGGGGGGCAGGGGATTAAGCCCAATATTGTTCAAAAGTTCAAAGTGTGACCCCCCCCACACACACACCCAGTCCATGGCTAGCCCATTAAAACGCACTGCAGACAAGAGCTCTCTCCTCGCCATGGTAACATTCCTGGGGTCAGTACCAATCCAGTGTGAGGAGGGGGGTGTGATGAGGAAAGTGAGTGCTGATGTTTAACCCCTCATTGCCCAGGCCTAGGGCCCGTACAGTGGTGCAACAGATTCCCTCAGGGTGAGGACGGGTTAAGTGTCCCAGCTGGTGGTTTGCAGTAAACAAACACACCCTGGGCAGGGGCCAGCAGTCATGTGACAGAGCTCAAACAAGACATGATCGGCCCCTCTCTAAAGACACACAAATGAAACACACACTCACTCGCTCCCTCACTCACTCACCCACACACACACACAAACCACACATACAGTGGGCTATCATCTTTGCCACTGATAGTTGTGGAACCTGTTTTGGGGGAAATTAAAGCTTATGTCAATAACTTATTGTCAGTAACATCACTTTTTGTGCATATTTATCAAGGGAGCCAATAATTCTGAAGCTCACAGTATGTAAATATGCACATAACACATTTGCAAAAAAGCATATAGACACACATGTACACATATATTCTTGCCTTGTCTAACATTCCAGGGTGGAATAAAATAGGGCTGAATGTTTTTTAAAAAGAACAATCTTTGGTTGAGCGCTGTTGCAGCTTCAATGTATCAACAAAGAGGCTGACTTGATGCAAACTAGTAAAACAACTGTGGACTGTTCTGTGATAATATGCAAATGACTCCAGCAAAAAAGCAAACAGTTGTTTCAAATCCTGGTAATGTTTAACATGGAGGACTGTAACTGCAGCTTGCAATCAAGTTTTCAGGAAAAAGGTCTCACCAATGCAGCTTTCCCATCTGTCTTAAGAACCCTGGTGTAAAATCCTGCTAGCTGAGTATGAGCTGATCAGATATAATGAAATTCATGAGAATGGAACAGATGTAAGGTCACAGTGACCTTGACCATTGACCAACAACATCTCATCAGTTCATCCTTGAGTCGATGTGGACGTCTGTGCCAAATTTGAAGAACTTCCCTCAAGGCATTCTTGAGATATTGCATTCAAGAGAATGGGACAGACGGACAGATGGACAACGGATGGACGGATGGACAACCCGAAAACATAATATCTCAGGCCATGGCTGTTGCTGACACAGAGGCATAAAAATGCAGCCAAAACATTGACAATGTAACACACATGATTTGCAAAGCCCCATGTTCAGCAAGCACTACTCCAGTATACTAATATTACACTGTTACCTCATCCTTACATAATCATATTCATGTGCTAATTTCGTACCAGAGCAACCACTCTCATTATGTTAAGTTCAGCTGAAAACAATTCAGCTGTTTAATGAAGGTAGAAATATCTTGTCGCTACAGCATCTAGTATACTTTCTGCAGTTCAATTCTGGTTTAAAAATGGCCAAAAAAGAACAGCCCCTCAACCAGAAACCTGTCAGCCAATTGTTTTGATAGATGAAGGCTATTCCTTGCCTGAGATTGGCAAGAAACTGAAGATTTCATACAAAGGTGCAAACTACTATTTTGACTGGATCTAATCCAGATAGATTTGAGAAACAGATACCACACAAGTACTCTGCTGGTAGCTTAATTGATTGCACCTGTCAAATATGAAATTCTTATGCAACAGTGAGACTCCATGATACTTGTTAGTACATTGGATTACTGGCAATGGGACTTTGCAATCATATGTAAAGACTGAAGTTAAAAAAATGTCATGTATTTCAAACAATTATACTGTTCTAATTTGTAACTTTATTGATGCCTTGTCTGTATTTGTCTGTATCAATTTAATGCTACCTTGGCAAATAAATGTATCAATCTCTTTCAAAAACATAACAAATTCTCAAAGATTCAAAACTACTGAATGGTAGTGCGCTTAGTATAGCCTGCTGAGCAGTTTCAGTTTCTCATGCAGTGTTAACACAATGAAAATGTTAACACGCACGGCCAAAGATGTTGTGACAGATACTGCTCGCCACAAAGCCATCTCTGAGGAAGTCAATCCACACACTGTATAATTTAGTGAATTTGCACATAATCATAGTTCTGTGCAGTGCATACACTCACAGCCATTTGGGGCAATGAAAAGCCAAAATCTTCTGTCCAGCAAAACCCAGAAGATGCTGGGAACAACATGAATGCCCGCCAGGAAGCACCAGCCCATATGTGCTATAAGTCACTTTACAAAAATATTCATTTTTGCCTCAAATGTAGTATTTTGCCAATGTCTTGCCTCAAGTCACACATACATACATGCACACATCAGCACAATTGTGCTGGAAAGATGCAGGCATGCAGCATACACACATATGTACATATACAGTGGGATCCAGAATTATTGGTACCCTTGATAAAAATTTCTGAATGTGTGTGCATAGACATGCAGTTTTTAGACTCTTGCTTTCCCACGCCTCACCTCTCCTACTACTGGAGGGCTAAGAACTACAACTCCAGCTGAAGGTAATTAAGAAATATGCTAGTTCCCAAAGGGAACATTGCACTTGGAAGACTGAGTTGAGAAACAGCTTGTATGAGCTCGCTCTTGGAAGGTGTTTATGATTGGAAAAAATATATATGTTCTGAAACCAGTGAGCAGCAGTTCTGCAGACAGAAACGTCTTGTTAATGAGAGATGTCAGAGGAGAATAGGCAGACTGGTCAAAGCTGACAGGAAGGTGACGGTAAGGCAAATAACCACACATTACAACAGTGGTATGCAGAAGTACATCTCTGAACACACAACGCAACATAAGTCATGTGGATAGGCTACAGCAGTAGAAGTCTAATAAATACCTAATAAAGTGCTCACTGAGTATTGCAATATCCCATGCAATATTATATTCTTCAAAGTGCTGCTGTAATGTGGTTATTTACCCACAATTTTGTCTTCCAACATTTGTAGAGCCAAGCCAAACTCCCCCACATACAGAAGCATGACCAGAAAAAAATTGCTTTTTCACTCAACCACCAGATACTCAGAAAAGAGCCAGACTTGAACAATAAACTTATTCTGAAGGATAAAATGGTTTATTGTGTGAGCATATGTTTTTAATATAAAGCGTATTTGCTTCACTGCAAGACGCTGTCTTTCGGATGAGACTGAAAGGTCCTGACTGTGGTCAAGAAAGATCCCATAACATGCTTTCCAAAGAGTAGGGGGTTCCCTGGTGTCCTGGCTAAATTCCAAACCTGGCTCATTCAACCTGATTCAATTGGCAAAAACATTGTTCTCTCCCTCTCCACCTAAGCTAGTGTGTGGTGAGTGTTCTGGGGCAAAATGGCAGCCATGCATCACCCAGGTGGTTGCTACTCACTGGTGGTGGTTGAGGCTAGTTTCCCCCTCATCACTTTAAAGTGTTTTGAGTGTCTAGAAAAGCACTATATAAATGAAAATGATCCATCAATCTATTTCACTGAGCTACCTATATTACCAAATTACTCCAAGTTCACCAGTCAGTTTTTTCATCCCACTGAGGCAGGCAAGAGACTGGCAAGTGAAGGTTTTCAGGCAAGAGAAAGTTTTCAACTCATCCCATCAAAAGGAAGCGAGAACCTCTGGAATGCACTCTTGGCCTCTTTTCAATGTCCTGCTCTGTTGCCCTGGCATCAGATCTGATAAACCAGGAATAGTGTTTCTTGGACACTAGCTCTGCAATTGTCTTTGCTGGAGGGTTTTCCCTTGTAATGTAAAGTAGGCAGTCACTGAAGGTGTGCAAAATGTGTCTTTACTGGCAGACAAAAGTTATTCCAGCATGGCCAAGCTGGGGGAGCAGAGATGCATTGTGGGTCGAGGTCCCTAGGCGGGCCCGTGATTTCCTAGTATTCAACTGCTGCTACTGTTGCAAGTCATAATGCGGAAAGAATTGCAATTGACCTGGTATTCTGTGTGAACACCAGTAACTGAACGCATCGGGGGACTGTAAAATGCAGCAGACACATTGAGGATTGGAGGTGGTTGGTCCTGAGCCGCTTTAAGCTAAAAAAGGAATGCAAGCAAATTCAGGGAGCTAATGTTGTTTCATGCTGATGGCAGTCTTACATACCCAGTACTACAGTGTCACCACAGGTGTACAAACTAATCACAGAGGAACTAACATTCACAGGTTGGATTTTCAGGAAAGCAATTAACGAGTATTGAACTCGCAGCAGATCCAAAAATAATAGATTTTTTGTGCTTCCAAACACACCGAGCAAGACATTTACAAAAGTCTGGTTTCAAAGCTTGCTGAGCCTCTATGTCCACTTCCAGAGATAAAGGGGCTTACAGCTATGTAGCAGCATAAATCCCTATAAGGTAGGTCAAGAGGGCCGCATTCCGATTACATCTCTGCTTGTTTTCTTAGGATTCAATGGCATTTGCTTTGTTACTTGACCACTGGCTTAGCAGCTGTCACGCTCCTGGGCAGTCAAATGTTAAACACAACAGACTCAAAGTTTTGTCACCACAGGACACAGTGAATTTGTGCAGAAAGTTTGGAAGGCCGGGGAAGAAGGCAGAGATAAATGGCAGCCGAGCCCAAGTCTGTCTGCGGGGACTTGCTGACGATAGCTGCAACTGTCACTTGGTGTTCACATGAGGATCATGCAGCTTAAGCAACTTTCATGAGGATCTTGACATTCAAGAAATGTTGCGGTGGATTTGGGGACCAGTTGGCAGTGAATGGACTTACACAGTGGTAGGATAGAAATAACCAAGAAAGAAGAGAAATCAGATCAAACCAGACAACTGTGTACCGGGGATAAAGCTGCCTTGCAACACTGAATATAACAGCATATTTTTGTAAAACCAGCAGAAATACGTAAGCCCTTGGTATGGAAAGAATGTTTAGAACTCCTGAAAAAAAATCTACACTTATGAAACCAAGATTCCATAACCCCCAATTCTGACTGCTACAGTGAAGCAGTCTCCTCTCTTGGCCTGGCTGTTGGTAACAGATGGCTAGCTGGCAGTATTGGAACCACGGTACAGTTCATGTGCCATTATACACTTGTGCCACTGTGAGATGACTCTCCAACTTTCGATGTGTTAAACTGCTTCAGTGCAAACCCGCTCCCCTCTGCGATCGTACAACAACAGAACGAAAATGGTCGCTCGATAACATGAGTGTACATAGAAAACTAGTAGTTGTGGATTTAGATAGATTAGGCCTCTCTCCCCAGGTCCATGCATATATGCAGCAGATCACAAACACCTGGAGGCAGAAGAGTACCCCATTTGCAACAGAGGTGTGTATCAAAGGCAATACTCCACTAAAAGAGAAAGTAGGTGTACCTCCATAAGGCAATACCATTATATAAAAATAGATTTAAAACCTCCTTGCTTGACCTAGCACATCCCAAAATCCCCCTTAAATTATTTAAGAGCTTTGGACGTGGTTACAGTTTTTGTTTGTTGTTGTCAACACCAGGAAATATACACTCAGTGATCACTTTATTAGGCAGACCTGTACATGAGCTTGTTAATGCAAATAAATCAGCCAATCATGCGGCAGCAACTAAATGCACAAATGTATGCAGACATGACTAAGAGGTTCAGATATTTTTCAGACCAAATGTCAGAATGAGGAAGAAATGTGATCTAAGTAACTGACTGTGGAATGATTATTGGTGCCAGAAAGGGTGGTTTGAGTATCTCAGAAACTGCTGATCTTCTAGGATTTTGATGCACAACAGTCTCTAGAGTTTGCAGAGAATGGTGTGAAAAAAACAAAAACTTCCAGTGAGCAGCAGTTCTGAGGGCAGAAATGGAAGGTCAGAGGGGCAGGGCTAGACTGGTCAAAGCTGACCGGAAAGTGACAGTAATAGTATGCAGAAGAGCATCTCTGAACACATAACGCGTAAAAACTGTAAGTGGATAGGCTACAGCAGCAGAAGACTTAAGTCTAAAAAAATAAGTCTAATAAACACCTAATAAAGTGCTCACTGAGTATATCTGCCCCATACAACATTTGTATGAATGTGGACGCCTGTAATGTGTCAACTTACTTTACCCCAATAGGGGAGAACATAAGGGAATGGCTGTTGGCTAAATTACAAACAAACTGCACTTGAATTTCTAGAAACCAAATCACACAGATTTTGGAGCATCATGTCGTTGGTAGTAAAGCAATGAAAAACCTGAAAACATGTAATCTGACAGACATTTCTGTCAAGTTTCAGATTATAAAGTCCCATTTTCATAATACTGCTCATGACTTCCAAACTTCTTAGACTACTAGTCATTTTCAAATGGAAATTTGTATTTCAAATGGAAACCCAATATGGTAATAAAACCTGTAAGTAGACATATTGCATCCAACGTGTTAGAAATGGTAAGCCATCACGAACAAAGAAAATAATAATTTATTAAATTCAATACTTTTGGATATGCAAATTGTAAGATGTGAGTCACCAAAAGCAGCCAGTTTGTTAAGCAAATAATGTATAACAATACATTTAAAGAAAGTTCCTAAAGGGAATCACGAGTCATACACCTTACCTTTGACTCCCAATACTTATTTTATGATCTCTCCTACGATTGTCATATTTGCCATTCGTTTTCTCAATGTAAATGCTATGAAATAGGTTATGTTCAGTTTAATATTTTACTCCAGCATTGCTTTTGACAATACCGCATTGTGTAAATGGAAAATTACTGAATGAATAGACTAATAAAAATATATATTACATGAATAGAAAATAAATCGGTTACATAACATAAAAATAACTCCAGCAGTGTCACTCAATCTGGATGTTCAGTAATGTAGGCTACACAAGCAATGACACGATGAACAAAACGGCTAACCATGTATTACATACACAAGTCATCACATCGGTTTCAATGTAGACTGCTCGAAACAGTGTTCACTAACAAATAACTACATTCTTTCAGTTATTTTGAGTATAACACCTCATCAAGACGTACGTACATACGCACTCAATGGAGAACTCATAATATTACTTGTCATTAAGGATCAATATTTGCTTTACGTCATCCGCTTCAATCTTTCTTTTCTTTCCTCATTGCACCCACATTTACACTTACACTTTACATTTACAATTGGAGACTTCTTTCTACATTCTCGGTATCGGGAATGCACAAACCAGATGCATCAAACTCAAGAACACAAGCCTAATGACAGTTTTCTTTCAAGGAAATTCGTAATTGCAGATAATACAGGTAATATGTCAGTTAAATAATTTCGTCATTAGTCACACAAAATCACATGAACGTGGGAAACATCAAAGTCAAAAGTCTACCTGAAATTGTACCTAAAGCACTATTGGTGGTTTCAGTACCCCATCTGCGTGCAGTCCAGTAGTTATTGATGTCCCAATTCCGCAAACAATACGCGTAACAACTTACCTAACGAGTTAAAACTTTTTCTCGACACTGCCCAAAGAGAAGCAATGCTTTTCCTGAAAAGTGTTTTTCCTGAAAACTTTTTCCTAGTCACCTGAAGACAAACTTAAAACTCCGCGCAAAGTCGATTCCGCTATCCGGATGCTCACGGAGCCGAAACGAATTTACAGTAAGCTTAACTTCTAGAGCGACTACCGTCAGGAAAGCGCCCCGTCCTTTGCGCTTGCGCGTAAACGCTGTATGAAATAACTGGTTTGTTTTACATCTCGAAGGGAAGTCTGTTCTTCATTCGGGTGCATAAGGCCGCATTTTTTAAACGGAATGGGTGGTGCACATCTGGAAGATATTTTAATAAAGATTTTAAATATCATTCAGCTGCGGTGCATACAAGCGAAAGGTGGAGAAACGTTCTAATATCCAATCTATCGGCGGAGTAGAACAATAAACATTTGTTTCGGGATTTAATTTCAGCGCCCTATCCTACATTTCCAAACACAATCGAGTTTGAGAATGAGAGATGACACAAAAGGCTGAAAATGTGAACATTTGGTCAAGGAAGTTCCAATATAAAGCAAACAGCAATGAACCAAACCTGGATTATGTAAAAATTAAGGAATCAATTATTAAAAACTAAAACACATGTTTTCAACACTGTTAATTAATAGTTTGGCTTTAACAAAAACGAACATAGGCACGGGGACCCTAGTCCTAGGTCCTTGTCCGATGACGAGACTTAAAACAAAGGCTGTTTTCCAGATCTTTCGGTGTTAAGACCCAGTAATTTTGAAGTCGATTGGAAGTAGTTCCATGCACAGGTGCATTCAACGTTTAAACAACGAATTCCTACGATATTGCTCAATATATATGTTAATACAGTAGACCACATTGTTTTGCTTATAATCAGTCAGACGTTTTCCTCAGGTGAAGCAAAATAAATTAAATTCTGCATGGTTACCTCATGCAGAAGCATGTAGTGGTGGCTCGGGACATTCATTTGTTATCTTAAATTATGTTGTGTTGCCTTTGTTAAATACATTGAGTGACAAGAACACAACATATCCAATTCTGTCATCCTGCCACTATCAGCAATCCCGGAACTGTCTGTAAAGCACGTTGCCCACATGCATTACGTTGTATGATAATAGACCACGTGTACACATGGCTATGAAGTCACTTTTACATTAAACAATAAGCTGGGACATTGCATAAAATATTTATCCTATAACTACTAATTACCAACACCGTTTTGATGCGTTCATATAGGTTTGCATCTATGGCACGCATCACCAGCAAGTGCTTGGCAAAATGTGAAATGTTTAAGTAATACTGCCACCTGCAGGACAGACGTACAAAATAAGGGAGAATAGAGAAGACGTTTCCATTATAAGTACATAAGCAAATCAGACACGGCTATGGGTTTGACACGAGATTGTCAAAGCCATTGTCAATCGACAATAAAAAGAAACACTGAAAAAGATCATATATGAGGAACGCATACATCAGCTGAATAACATTTAAAGCAAACGCAAAAGTTATATTAGAATCCAAAAGGTAATTAAATTCATAAATAATAAACGCTCATTTACACAAAGTGGGAAATCTTTATTCTATTGAAAATAAAAACCATCTTAAGCTTTAAAAGATAAATGCTTTGTTATTAATCTTCTAACAGCTGATAACCGAGCCATATTATGAATATATGACTTCAATAAGCTTAAACAAATACAATCAAAACATTTTGCTTCAGCATCAGTTCCACTGAGCAATTGACTGTGACATCAACATTTCACTGTTAGTTTTAATAACCACTCAACAACACACACAAAACACTATATACAGAAGGTATTGCAACTTTGGTGTCTAGTAATTTGAAATGCTACCAATTTGAATTGGTTTTTCTGTGGTTTTCACTGGGTGTTGGGAAGGCAAAGCATTCACAATGACAACCGTCTACCTTCTCATCATATAGACAAAATTATGTACAATTAAACTCACATTTCAAAAACACCCTCCACATTTAAAATGTTGTTAAAAACCAAGATAACCCGAGTGGAAAAAGTGGTAGTATCCCTATTTTAGAGATGAAGGTTTATACAGATATACTATATCATTCATGAATTTGTATTCAACAGACTGACTGGACAGATACAATGTGGAAGGTATCAACATTTCAGCTAATGGGAAAAGAATGGACAAAAAAAAAAATCCCTGAAAACTCAAACTCTAAAAATAAATAAGTCCCACTTATTTACAGATGTAACAGTTTCCTTGCCATGCCTCCCAGCAGTGGCTCTAAAATAACTAAAAGAAATATAGTGGGGGTATCTGCAATCGATGGAGAGGGAGGTTAAAACAAGCCGGGGTTGCTGGGTATGAGTGTGCGTTTAGGGTGTTGGGACGGGGGCATCACAGGTTTACGGAAGGGACAAAATGGCAGCATTTCCGGATTCAAATGCTTTTCTGCGCTTGATTGATCTTGCCTGGCGCAACTGAGCTACGGCGGGGTTCACACTTTACAGTATTTCATAGGTTCCAATACACCAGACAAGCTCAGTAAAGGGTAGGAAAGCGCTGGAACCCAACACGATCACATATTTGACCCAGGTCTGGATGGGTCAGGGTGGGATGGGATGCGGGGGGGACAGAGTGGAGGAGGGAGGGGGACAGGCACAGGCACAAGGGCTCAGATGGGTTTGGTGGTGCTGTTGTAGACCAGGCACTCTGTGTCCTCGGTGGTGGACACCGGGGTGGCTCCGGCCACAGGCGGGCGTGGCGGCTCCTTTTTGCGCTTGACGAAGCAGTACCCCAAGACGGCCAGCAAGATCAGGATGGCGACGGCCAGAACTACAGCAATGACGGCCGTGCCTGTGCAGGGAGGAGACAGAGATACCACGCCGCCTTAACGCCAGAACCAGTATTCGGAGAGCACATGGTCGCTCGATATGGATGTACATACATGAACATACAATTAAAGTGCGGACTATCAGCTTCCACTTGAAGATATTTACTATATGAGGTGAACCATGTAGGAATGACAGGGCTTTTTCAAATTGTGTTACTGTACAAATACTTATGGACTTGACTGTAATTCCATCCAAAGAGAAATACTATCAGCTTTCACTTGGGAATATTTACTGTACATCCATATGGGGTGAACCGGGTAGGAAATAAAGGCCTTTAAAATTGTGTCGCTGTGGACTTCACTGTAATTTCAATACTAAACACACAGAAGAGATACTGATAGGACTGTTGTTTAGCAAAGTCATCAAATAATTCATTGTTGGGGTTGGACTAAAAAAAAAAGGCGGCGAAGCCAGTGGATAGACGGTTACCTTTATCGGTGCTAGCTCCTGACCGTCCAGCAACGTAAGTCGTGAAGACGTCCTTATCTGCACGGAAACACACACAGGTGGGTCATAGGAGAATATAGCTGGAGTCAGCACGAAGATTCCAATTTTGTAAATTGCACTGCCTATGCATAGTGTACCATTCCAGGGGGGTAATTTCACAATGCAGGAGTACGAAGTTAGCTTGATAATTGCACTGAGTAAAACCTGGAACAACACTTTGAAGGTTGCAGGTTTTACTTAGTGTATCTATCCAGCTGACTTGGTAATGTTGCTTTGTGAAACTGGGCCCGGGTCTTCCGTTTTGATTCCATCGAATTCAATAAAACATGGAATGGCGCTGATTGGCACCGGAAGTGTTAATCACACCTCTGGAGGTTTGTGGCTTTTCCTGGTTACCTGTCACAGATCGGCAGGTGTTCATGCAGCTGTCCTCTTCGGCAAAGTTGTTCTCGTTGCCTCGGCAGCCTCCGAAGTTGAAGCGTAGGCACTTCCCCTGGAGGGGGTCATAGTACCAGCGGGACATGCTGGCTCGGCAGGGGCCCGTCTCAGGGGGCTCAGTACAGCGGGCTGCAGGGACAGGGGGGGCCTTTACCAGGGGAAACTTGAAGCACTGCCGCACTAACAAGACGCACAAGAATGACGACTCTTCAATCAGGGTCAGAGCAACTACCCAATCGGGACAGGGGGAGGGGATGGAGAGGGGAGAGGAGGAGGGTGAGAACGGGCAAGGGAGGAGAGAGAGAGCTCACCCTTCACTTCGCTGACAGGGATCACCAGCAGACGGCCAAAGGTTAAATTCACTGATGAAAAAGAGAAGTCGGGTTACAGTCAGGCCTGTCTAAGGAATAAACAAGCAGCATTCAAGCAGACGCTTTTCTTTCCTGGGATTGCTGAGTTAAAGGTCATATACGCATCAATAAACGTCTTAAAATTGCTGTACAATGCAACGGCAGTATACAGTGGGTCTTTGACAGGATTGGTGAAAGTGCATTTCTGTGTCTGTGTGTGTGAGATAGAGAGAGAGAGAGAGAGTATGCGTGAGTATTTGAGCAAATGCAGGTGTGAGTATTTGAGTAAATGAAGATGTGTGTGAGGGCGTGAGGATACAAGAATGGGCATTAGCATGTGAGTACTGTAGAATATGAGAATGGGTGTTAGCATGTGAGTACTGTTGAATATGAGAATGGGTGTTAGCATGTGAGTGTGTGAGTACTGTTGAATATGAGAATGGGTGTTAGCATGTGAGTACTGTTGAATATGAGAATGGGTGTTAGCATGCGAGCGTGTGAGTACTGTTGAATATGAGAATGGGTGTTAGCATGTGAGTACTGTTGAATATGAGACTGGGTGTTAGCATGTGTGTGTGTGAGTATACTGTTGAATATGAGAATAGGTGTTAGCACATGCGAGTGTGTGAGTATACTGTTGAATATGAGACTGGGTGTTAGCATGCGAGTGTGTGAGTATACTGTTGAATATGAGACTGGGTGTTAGCATGCGAGTGTGTGAGTATACTGTTGAATATGAGACTGGGTGTTAGCATGCGAGTGTGTGAGTATACTGTTGAATATGAGACTGGGTGTTAGCATGCGAGTGTGTGAGTATACTGTTGAATATGAGACTGGGTGCTAGCATGCGAGTGTGTGAGTATACTGTTGAATATGAGACTGGGTGTTAGCATGCGAGCGTGTGAGTACTGTTGAATATGAGAATGGGTGTTAGCATGTGAGTACTGTTGAATATGAGACTGGGTGTTAGCATGTGTGTGTGTGAGTATACTGTTGAATATGAGAATAGGTGTTAGCACATGCGAGTGTGTGAGTATACTGTTGAATATGAGACTGGGTGTTAGCATGCGAGTGTGTGAGTATACTGTTGAATATGAGACTGGGTGTTAGCATGCGAGTGTGTGAGTATACTGTTGAATATGAGACTGGGTGTTAGCATGCGAGTGTGTGAGTATACTGTTGAATATGAGACTGGGTGCTAGCATGCGAGTGTGTGAGTATACTGTTGAATATGAGACTGGGTGCTAGCATGCGAGTGTGTGAGTATACTGTTGAATATGAGACTGGGTGCTAGCATGCGAGTGTGTGAGTATACTGTTGAATATGAGACTGGGTGTTAGCATGCGAGTGTGTGAGTATACTGTTGAATATGAGACTGGGTGTTAGCATGCGAGTGTGTGAGTATACTGTTGAATATGAGACTGGGTGTTAGCATGCGAGTGTGTGAGTATACTGTTGAATATGAGACTGGGTGTTAGCATGCGAGTGTGTGAGTATACTGTTGAATATGAGACTGGGTGTTAGCATGCGAATGTGTGAGTATACTGTTGAATATGAGACTGGGTGTTAGCATGCGAGTGTGTGAGTATACTGTTGAATATGAGACTGGGTGTTAGCATGCGAGTGTGTGAGTATACTGTTGAATATGAGACTGGGTGTTAGCATGCGAGTGTGTGAGTATACTGTTGAATATGAGACTGGGTGTTAGCATGCGAGTGTGTGAGTATACTGTTGAATATGAGACTGGGTGTTAGCATGCGAATGTGTGAGTATACTGTTGAATATGAGACTGGGTGTTAGCATGCGAGTGTGTGAGTATACTGTTGAATATGAGACTGGGTGTTAGCATGCGAGTGTGTGAGTATACTGTTGAATATGAGACTGGGTGTTAGCATGCGAGTGTGTGAGTACTGTCGGTGAAGTTAGCAGTGAAGCGTGCGGCTCTCACAGTTTCTGCAGGCCTTTTCATCCACGCCGTTGCTGCACTGGTTCACATTATCACACTCAGGTTCCCCGTCCACACAGCAGTTGTCCCCGCAGTTGAACTGCTCGGCCTCACAGGGGGCGCCACACACCTCACCTGAGAAAACACATGCCTGTCAGAGTTGTGAAACTCCACAGAAAATACACACTGTGCTTCCGTCCTCTGCAGAGTGAGCTGCACATAACCATACATTTGGCTTGAGGACCCCTCTCCACATAACTGCATTTCATCCAATCATAATTATTAACCGACAATATAACGGTTTTCACACATAAAAATACGTTTTAATTGCATAGAACTGCAGCTAAAACATACATAAACCTGCAAAAACTAATGATTTTAAAGCATTCCATTTTTAAATGATATATTTTATTTTAGGAAATTATTATGTATCTTATATTCTCCCATATCTTCCATCTGTTCTATAGTATCATACATTTCACAAAGATAGAATAAGTTGATTGATTCCGCTTCCTGTCTCAACAATGACTGGCAACTGCTCATTAAGTTTAAGGGGGCAGTGACTTATTCACAAGGGAGATTTGGGTGTTTGATAACTTTTTTCATTAAATAAATGAAATTATTCATTTTAATTTTTGCTTTGCATTTCCTCAGGCTCCCTTTGCCTAACATTCCTTTTTGTTTAAAGATCTGCAACCATTCAGTGTAACAAATATGCAATAATATGCAGCATTGCATTCACTTTCATTCAAAATCAGTTACCTTTCGGAAGAGGAGCACTTCTGCTTGCTGAAGCTATGGAGAGAAAAAGAGAGACATGTTGACTGAAATACTTGTTAAGATTTACTTGTTTTTAGTTTTTGCTGTTAATTCCAACTAAAAACTTCTTCTGAGGCTCTTTCCCTAACAGCGAAGCCATTCATACAATTCAGGGAAATTCATCACATTTAATTAACATCTAATAAACAATACAGAACAATGTTGGTTACAGTTTTGACATTTTGAATTCACACCTTGCTCGCTGCTAACACAGATAATTGCACACATGCAGGGACCAGTGTACACCCACGTGTGCACGCACACACACACATGCATGCACACCCGCACACACATGCACGCATGCACGCACACACATGCACGCACGCACACACACACACACACACACACATGCAAACACACATACACAGGCACACACACACTGACACACACACACACAGGCACACACACACTGGCACACACACACTGACACACACACACTGACACACACACACGGACACACACGGACACACACACGGACACACACACAGACAGACGCGCACGCACGCAGGCACACACACGCACACACAGACAGTACCTGCTATTCCATCACATGCGGTGGAACACTCCTTTTCGTAGAGGTAGTTGTTCTGATTACCCCTGCAGCCACCGAAAAGGAACTGCTTGCAGTCCTGGGCTTGGAGGTCATAGTACCAGCGAGGGAAGGCTGCACGGCAGGGCCCAATCTTCAGAGGGGCCCGACAGTAACCTAAGAGACGCATGGGTACATTTCAGAACCCTGTGAGTCATACAGGTATTTTAAACATGACTGTTCACCTGACTACCATTCCCTGGGGGCGACATTGGCTTAGGCAGTAAGAGCAGTCGTCACCTAACCCCCTGGGTGTGTCAAAGTGTCCTTGAGCAAGACACCTAACCCCCAAATGCTCCTGATGAGTTGGTTGGTGTGTGACAGTGTGTATGAATGGGTGAATGAGAACCATCAAATATATAAAAGCCAACCATTTACCTGGGTCAGACCTGTGTCAAATACGCAATTGTTTTGGATTCAAATATTTTTCTATGCCTGATTGAGCTTGTCTGGCCTATCGAATTAAATACTCTCAGAAAGCGCAAGCCTCTTTGTTGGCTCAATAGCACCAGGCAAGATCAATCAAACACAGAAGAATATTTGAATCCAAAACAATTACAATCTGCCCTGGGTTTCACAGAGATTAGAAGGATGATAAAAAAGACCCATTACATCTGAAAATCTCACAAGTACTGGAATAAGTTGCAGCAGGGCATTTTTGGAAAATGCACCAGTTTCAAAGCGCACAGTTAATCGTTACATGGATGAATTAAAACAGGGAAATTTGGTGGGACAAACACAAAAAACAGAAATTTAGCAGACCCCATTACTGCTTTAGAATCCATACTTATTTGCAAAATTCTGTCTAATGCAGAGGATCAATCATTCATGTTATAACCTAGAGATTATTTCTCCTGCATTTTGCAATGTCTTCAATTATTTACTGGAAGATTGGCAATGTCTTCAATTATTTACTAGAAGATTTGGTGTCTTGTAGCCCAGCAAGACAAGCCTCTAACGCATGCAGCATACCAGCGTCGCATGTGACAACACACAGGCTGAAGCATAATAAAAAAGAACACATCCAAGCGAGGGGAATGGCATGACGACGGTCTCAGCCAATCAATGCAAATGCCGTTGGGCCAGGAGGAGAAGGGGTGGAGCAACCAAACCGGATGGAACAGCTGATAAGGAAAACTTGCAGAATACCTAATCGAGCCAAGTGTGTGCCTAAGCTGTGAATACCCACAGGCCCTCGCTCCAACTAAACCTTGTGACAATTTCTATTAGCATTTAAAACAACCCAAATCACAAATGGGTAAGAGATAAACCTATACATATGCTGAATTATAAACTCCTTGACCACAAGTGTGCAAAATCTGAGGATGATAGATAGAACTACTAAAGATCTATGAAGCAGAATGTAAGCAGTGAACCCTGGTGCCCCTTTGTGCCTCAAATCTATCCAAATGGATAAATTGTGCATTGTGGAAAATCATAAAACAAACATATTTTTCAACAACTTTTTGTTGTTTTGACTCATGAAACTCTACATCATTTCCAAGTGGCAATTACTATATTTTCAACAGCATAAGGTCTTTTGTCCAGTATAAAGCATCCATATTTGTCATTTCTTTGACTGGTGAACTAGGGGACAGCAGTAGAGCTGAGGAAACCCGCATTTTTAACACTTTCCCTGCATCACGTTGTAATAGGGGTGACATTGGCTCAAGCGGTAAGAGCAGTCGGAGGGTTGCCGGTTCGATCCAGTTCCCGCCCTGGGTGTGTCAAAGTGTCCCTGAGCAAGACACCGAACACCCAAAAAGCTCCCCATGAGCTGGTTGGTGCCTTGCATGGCCAATCGCTGTTGGTGTGTTTGTGTGTGTATGAATGGGTGAATGAGAAGCATCAATTGTACAGCACTTTGGATGAACTTTGAAGGTTTCCTCTCATCCTGTGGTTGCAGGAGCACTGAATGTCAGAGTCAAGCAGTCATGTGGTGCATGCGGCATGGCAAAACACGGTTTTCGCAAAGGGGTGAAGAACTGACATGATTCCAAATGGTTTCATCATTTGAATAAAATATGAAAGATTAGATCACATGCTGTTCTATAGAACCTTTTCATAAGCTTATAAAATACAGTTGTGAAACTTTGCACATGTTCTGAGATAATTTCACAATCTAAAAGAAAACTTAAAATCTCGCAGGACTAATCCATTTCAGGGAAACAACAGTGATGTCAACTCCAGATGGGATAACTTGTGCGTGAACATCCTAAATGAAAATGACAAATACATTTCGACAGCAGTAACTAAAGTTAACCTATTGATTTTCACACAGTTCACATTTTGTTCGCAGTTCATTGCGACTAGCATAAGTGCATACTTTCATCACCAGATCACCTCCATTCCTTCTTCTAAAAGAAAACATAATATCTCAAAAATGAACTGAAGGTGTGGGAGAGTAGCCTTGTTATGGAGTTGGGCTTAAGTTCAGAAGGTTCCGGAAGCATTTCCCTCTACTGTCGTACTCTAGACTAAGGTTCCTCTGGACCTAGTGGAACATGCGCAAACAAATGTTTCCTGCATAATACACCTGCATAAGGTCATTAGGTGGAACAAGAGGAGAAAGAGCTGCTTTCAAGGTCTCCATGCTGACCAGTGACAGCTATGTCAACTAGACTTGTTTTTGGGTTTTGAGGACCCTTTCACCTGGTGGTTGACTGCGTCTGGGACGTGTGGGCTGTCAGCCCAATGGATTGTGGGATATGTCATGCAAGACAATGAGGCAGCCCCTCCTTCTACAACATAGCCTTGTTTCAACATGAGAAAACTGTGCACAGAAGACGTACATTCCCTCAAAGCTTGTATGCCAACATATGGAAATACATGATCATGAATTGTGAAACACATTTCTCCCCAAAGTGAAGCAATTATTAATTGTTGGTAGTGGCCGGAGATAGCAGTGATTAAATACTTCTGTTTCAATGACTTTTTACTTTGTACCCATTCACTAACGAAAGCCATGTGACACTATGAATTAGATGTAGTAAATTTGGTATGCAGAACATTCAAATCATTCGAGTCAAATCTCTTATTCTGATCTCTTGTTCTATATGTAGACTATCCGGTTTCAGTTACAGCATGCGTTTGCTTAGCAGATGACCCCTTTACAAAACTACATTTTACAGCAATAGTCATTTATACCACTTGAAACTCACTGAAGTTGAATCGCTTGCTTCCAGCTATCCAGGTAACGCCAGACAGCCTCGATTAAGTTTCTATATGAAAAGTGGTCTATTACTAAATATGTAACTTTATTTACGCAAATGCAAAGATTTCACTGTTACATTTAATTTTGTGGAAAATGAATCTTTGGAAATCTCACATTTTCTCTTTCGTATTTACAAAAAATCTAGGGTGCCTAAGACTTTTACACAGGACTGTATGCAACAAAACAATCAACTGAACAACAGAAAAACAATAGATAAAGAAGAGTTTTTTTGTTTTGTTATTCAAGTTGGTGTATTGAGCAATGAGGTTGCGATGAGTCAGCCAAAGGAACTGGCTTGACTGGTTCCCTAAATCTGATGGGACAGCGCGCTTAACTCCCGAGAAAAGGAACAGTCACTTCCTGTTTCAACAGAGACTCTAGGGGGCAAGTGAAGATGGTCATGCCCTGCCCCAGATTCCGGGACCAATACAGATGCACAAACAGTTCTTGTTAATCATTCCTTCCTGGACCCCCCAGGTTAGCATTAGAATGCACACGTGACATCATAAGATAATTAAGTCAATAGCGGCATGATCAAAAAATTCCAACTGGAAATTTTAACTGTACAACATGTATAAGTATTTGGCACTGCTAGTGAGAAAGAACCAACTGCCAAATGCAAGAAACACAACACCTGGCCCAGGCTGAATAATAGAATAAGCTACACCCACGTTGCAGTGTATTGCCATTTTGTTAAAATGTACACTGTACATTACAGAATCAAAGCTTTCGGAACAATGTACATTTTAAATTGTGCTCAGGCCTAAACCATGGGATGTTTCTGGTTGGATTCAATGAGCATTTCCAAAACAGTCGTACAAGGTCGCCCAACATACACAGTTCAGTATATCCAAAAACACCACGTTCACCTGGCATAGTGAAATTAGATTGATTTCTAATGCCAAAAATGTGAAACAAATATTTATATTAGGCCATTTATCAATAATAACCACTATAAGAAAATGCCAGAGATAGCCATAGGAACCTTTTATACCCGCTGTGTCCTGGTTTCACATTCACTATTCGGTGTGATCTCAGAAGGAGGATGGCTGTCCACTTCACCGAAATGAGCAGACGTGCCTGAGCAGGTCCCTCTACCTGCAGTTTCCAAACAGGAAAACAGGCCTGGGGGCACAGGAGGGTGTGTTCAGCCGGATCTTCGTGTTCTTTCACGACAGTCACTTCACCACGGTCGCGTCGCACGATTGCTCATCTCGGTATATGAACCTCGGACAGATTTCCAGCCACAGGGTAGACAAGCCCAATGTATTCTTTTCTGTCAGTTTCCACTTTCAAGAAACAAACTCCTGGACATGGAATCCAGCAAATATTTAATATTTTGGATTTGGTGAACAGAATAAGCTGGTTCATCGTTTACACTTTGAAAGGACAATCCTGTTTGTTTTAACCATGAGACAAGGGGAGCTGGCAGCAGTTCTGTTGCTTAGCTGGAATGGCGTAGGACAAAGCAGTAGCAATAGGAGGACAAAATGCATGCACCTGCTTCATTATAAATGCTGTAAGGGCTTTGAGTACTGGAATCACAGCGCAGTATGATGTGTGGGGGGGCTTTACAGCGATACCTCAAGAACTGCTTGACAACAGACAGATGCTTTGCTTTACTGTTGTAAAACAGAAAATGTTGTTAAGAACGCAGCAAAAACACAACACATTTTCACAAGGAAATCTTTGGCTAAAAAAGGCTTTAGCCAAAGATTTCCCTGTGAAAGCGTGTGAAGCACACACCCAACCGGTCCCAACCAGTGAAACTAGTTCATGTTGAAAACATGAATATGCACAAGTTGACCTATCTAGCAGGAAACCAAAATCCTTCACCCAAAACAAAACTAATAGACCTAAAATTGACCACCGCCAAATAAAGTGGAACATGACAGTGAGTTGTTACTGGCAGTTCTGGGACAATACCTGGGACTATGTCACCATTTGCGGTGTCCAAACTGCATACTCGTGTTTGAGCTGAGGGTCGAAGTTAGAAAACACAGAATACACATTTACCCTTGTCAAAAACAGGGCTAAGCCAATGCTCAATGCTTCAGCCTCTCTAATAGATTTGCAACAATTCCACTGGCTTCAACTCCAGCCTGTGACGATGTTATTATTGTTGACTATTGTGCAGAACCTGGGTAAGGCGATGGACTACAAACATATCCGTGTTCATTGCTTTCCTGAAGCAAGAGTTTCTGACATTGAGCTGAAAGCACCTGCAGTTATCAGAAAGCACCATTCATCTAAAACTGTTATCATCTATAACATCAAATGAACCCTGCTAATCCTAAATTAACTCTCCTGTTATTTAACTTAATAACAATCCATACTCAAAGCTCAATTAAGGCTTACATAAATATTGGACAACATCTCTTTGCCAAGGTTGCACAAGATTTGATTGAAGGCTCAAAATAATAAACTCCCTCGCCAGCCCCCAGCGTTTTGTGCCAAGATAAAACACAGGTCAAATTTTACCGGGAAAAGATCTGTGAGAACCCTGAACAATTATCTTCATAAGTACACAGTACCGGATACAGGATTAGAGGATCTCTTTACCATTGAAGAGGGTGTGTCTATTTCACCTTGAGTGTATACGACTGCGTGTGTGCTCTCTCTCCTCCATATCACGGTCATGATCAAAGATATGATCAATAACCTCATAGACAGTGAATCTGTTGCACATGTTGGAATATACAGATGCTGGCACAGAATGAAATTGACAAGAACTCAAACAAGCCTTAATGGATGATCCCAGTGTAGCAAGAAATCTGTGGAATATTATTCATGCCACACTCCCCCATATTGCTGCAGGGGGGATTGGCCCTTGCTTAGTCTAATCAAGTCTGTAAGTCACTTTGGATAAAAAGCATCAGCTAAATAATTATAATGTGCTTGTCGGCGAGGAAAAAAATAGATAGATCGAAAGATCGAGAGATAGAGAAAGAGAAAGTTCTTTTTAGTATGAGTGTGTTTGTGTGCCTTTGTGCGTTCAAGTTTATTGTGAGAATTCTGCATGCCAACAAATCTCTGCTGGGTAATTTTTGACCCGTAACACCACAGATGTAACAACCTTCCAAATTGAATAAAATGGCGACCATTGGTTTTGTTGTGTTTATATAGCTGTTTTTGAGGATAGGCACTATTTTTGCAGATTATTTAGTTTTATTTTGGATTTAAGCTTTTGAGTATGTGGTGTTCTTACTAACAAACCATCAAGCCGTACTCTGTGTAAGATTTTACTGGCCTCCCAAGCAGAACATCTCTTTTTTTATCAGAATTCTCAGAGCTCCTATCATAATTACCAGGTATTTCCGAACTTCGTACCCCCGCCATATCCAGAGAACATCATAAATGGCAAATGGACTGTATTTATATAATGCTTTTATCCAAAGCGCTTTACAATGTATGCCTCTCATTCACCCTGTGGTTTCCTTTCAATCAGTTGCCAATTAAAGAGTTGAGAAAACGTTGTAGAGTTTTAGCCAATCAATAACTGAAATGAACTTCCGGTGCTGAGAACACCCTACAGCCAGCAGACACTGCAGCCCCCCCAGGACTGGAGTTTGACACCTGTGTCCTAGATTAAAATGCAGCATTCGACACCACTGAGCATGAGATACTCATTCACAGACTTGAGAACAAGGTTGCTATTTCTGGCACAGCTCTTAACTGCCTTTATACTTTATAATTCATACTCAAAGACTATTTTTCAGAAATAAATAATATTATCTGTGGAAATCCACAAGGTTCAATTCTTGGTCCGCTTCATTTCTCATTGTATATGCTCCCTCTTGGTAACATCTTGGTACATCACAGCTTTGCAGACGACACACAATTGTACATTTCTATTGCACCAGAAGATGTTGTTGCCCTAAATGCCCCGATTAGCTGACTACAGTATATAGCATCACAAGGTGGATGTCTACTAACTTTTTTTAATGAAAATAAGGAAAGACAAAGATATTATTTGGTTGAAAAATACAGAAAGAAAAACTATCATTCAAACTTGGGCATTTATCTGTGCAGCAAAGAAATTTAGCTAGTAGGTTTATTTGACAGTTGGATTAATTTGTGACTGAAGTTCGTGAATATTGACACATGCCACATTGACTGTTGTAATGGACTTTTCTCCAGTTCTGAAAGCTCCATTGGTGGCCTCGTATAAAATTGACAAGATTGTTTCATATGGTTACAGCCATAAAAATGCTGAATTTTGAAATTCTGAAAACAAACTTGTGCTGAGCAATGGCTCCCAGATACCAATTTAAAGAGCAACAGAATATAACGCAGAGATGATCCAGCTTCTGACACCTTAATCAATTATGCAATATTTAATCTTGTGAAATATAAAACACTATGCCCTTTGGGCAATTCAAATATTTTTTACATTACAATTAATTACAAAGTGGAAATATATATATATTGGTCAACACTCCCAACTCCATCTCTCATGGTATCCCAGCCAAAGTAGCCACCCATATTTTCCCAGGGTACGCACTATACAAGGAAGCAAGTAACCTGTACACCATTTTTAACGGGGAGGTGCTAGAAATGAAAAGTAAATAATGCTCTATACAGGCAGGGAAGAAACAACACTGGCAGGAGTTATTTTTGCTGAGTGGGTACTCACTGTCAGACTCCTCTGCGTCCAGCACATGCACTTTGACCTGTGTCGTGTCTGACTGGCCGATCGAGTCTGTGACGATCAGCTGGAACACGTATACTCCAGACTTGAGGTTGGTCACCATCACTTGGTCATCCATTGCGGTTTTCTAGACGACATTGGATTACAGTTAAACAGAGATCTTTCTTTGGCCACATTTCTATGACCAAACACAAACACAAGCAATCTAAGAAAAGAGTAAGCAGAAGGCTGGGGCAGAGATTGTGAATGTGTAAGAGGCTACATAGTTAATAGGAGATAAGATAGATTGTGATGTATCCACTGTCAAACCAGAAGTCATATGAACAAATGTATCTACTCAGTATAGTTTTGGTTTGGCTCCAATAACTGGATATACTGCAATCCTTCATAACCGTATCCTAATTTAATTCATCAGGATGTGACAGGAACAACAAACACCTTCCGAAATAAAGTGTATTGCAATCACACTGGGCAAGTCTTCTATCTTGATTTAAAATTACACATCCTATCTTATCTGGGCCAAGCTCTGTTTTGAAATGACACATGCTTTGTTCACAAACAACACATGCTCTTTCTTACGTCTTGCGCCTTACCCAAATAAAACAAACACAAACACACACACACACACACACACACACACAAACACATAGACGTAAATGCTTAACTACTCTTATTACAAGACCAAACTGTGAATCCATAAACATGTAAAGGGGCAAAGCTCTTCAGATGACGGTGGTAGTCCTGGTTGGTGGAAATGGCCCATTTCTGTCATTAGTGTAGACTGATCTGAGATCAGTTACCCGGGACAGAATCGCCCAGCCTCACCTTAATGACGGCTGATGAGTCCCCCTTGAGCAGGCTCCACTTGTAGCTGATGATTGCCTTGTCATCGCGACTCTCAAGCCCGTTCAGCATCAGAACCTGACCTGGTTGCATCACTCGAGCTGGCCCCCCATTGGCGATTGGGTGTTTATCCTCATCACCTGCAGATAGACAAAAATAGTCTGTTTTCAGGATGTTGTAGGCCTATTAGAAGTGATGTATTCGTCTAGTAAGCGACAGCTGATCTTGTCTAAAATGTACTGAAGTAGACAAATAAAGGCAAATAAATGTTACTAAACAAGATCATGATTTACATGAACATCTGACATTTAGCAAGGGATTTTACATGCAGAAGGATTCAAATGGCCTATTACACAAAAATTCAATTGCATTGCAATTAAAATGCCAATGCAACCTTCCCGCATCTGCCTGTATCATTAGTTCAGGTTTTACAATCACGTTATGCTATGCCACATATGCACGACAGTCAGAACAAAAAAAGTTTGCTGACTGTTGGTGTAAGTGTGATTAATTTGGAATTTCTGTGCAAAATCCTAATTTCATCAGTGGCTAAATATTGAATGCCAATTATTTACTGTATTGTGGTTTCACGGAAGATTGAAAGCTTACCAGGAATCTCTTCCAGGGCACCAAGGTACTTTGCGAAGACAGAGCTCAATATATAGCTGCTGAAGCCCTTCTTCTTCACAAACCTGCAAGCATACTTTTGCTTGTAGACACAGATGAACAAGAAGCAAGCTTTGATTGTATCCGCCTCTGGTCCCTTCTCGATCAAAGCTAGATCGCAATTTGGGTTTTTGCAACAGGAGTTTAGGCATTCGCGTACGCTCTGTACGTTGGGGGAACTGAAAAATTCGCCCCCATTTTTCACCGACTCATTTGCTTCCAGCACAAAGTCTTCTCGACCCTGGTACTTCACTGAGCACTCTTGGGCGCGCACCGGACAGCCAATTTGGAGCAGTAGTGAGGCACTCAGAAACAGTCCGATTAAAAACGGAGGCATCCTAAGGCAGTAAATAAAACCGTCGCCTTCTTTGATCCGACGGATAAGCTGAAAAAGAAAACAACTTTCAATAAGCAATTTCGTGTATATGTAGTCACAAAACAGAAATATCGAAAGTTTGGAATGATCATCTACTGATCTAGACTTGAGTAATTAACATATTCTCCGTCCCTTGCCACAGCATTCGTTTGTAATAGGGTCACTTCTTTTCACAGAAAGTAATTTCAGACATTTGATCTGTTGTAAAATTATGTAGCCTTTAACAATGATTATCGCGAGCAATACATTTTTAGAATCTTAGTTTATGATTCCCAACGTTTTCTGTGAACATTTAGCCTTATGCTGTATATTTAGATAACATGTATTAACAGAAAACACGGCTGTTGAGAAAAAAGTGTTTCTGCTTTGCTAAAAAAAAAAAAAAAAAAAAGAACACATACGCACCTTGATACATTAAACGCGACCCTTATTTTCCGTGCGCTGGATACCGCGTGAATTTACATAAAAGATACTAAACCTTACGTTTGGATATTTTATTTAGTTCTGAGTACGAGGTGCTAGCTTTTGTTTCGTTGGTTTGCCTCTTTACCTATAAGTTTCAGGAAGTGAAATTTTACGCCGCTCCTTCCAGACAGAGTGACGCAGGTCGCAGGGAAGGGTGTGGGAGCATTTTCGCGACCTGGGTTTGTCAGGTTACAGGGCGGAGTTTGAGTTTACGTTTTCAGCCTTCTTTATTTTTATTTTGAAGGAACAAAGTCTGCTGAGATTACACCAGGAGGTCAAAATCAGAAGAATTGTTTTATAAGTACACGAAGGGCCAAGTATCTTGCTTTAATCTTAACAGTCACTGTCCACTTGCTAAAACCCACTGACCACTGTCTTTTAGTGGTCTGTCTACAAGGAGCAAGACAAGAGGCTGTGGACAAATGCCCAATAACCCTGCATTAGCCGGGGAAAACATTGGCTTTAGCGGTGTCTGCGGCTGGGTAATTTGTGACACTTGACAGACACCCAGACGAGACAGCGAAACAATAGACTGTTTTGTTTTAAAATTGACTTTCATCGTGACATTTCTGTTGTAGCTGACATACATTTCAGACGGAAATTATTGCTATTTTAGATTACGTTATGAGGGGTTTATTGTGTTGTGAGAAAATGAGAAACACTGCACCTGTTGATCGCAAAGTACGGAGTGTAGACGCTGGGGGGCAGTAAATCTCTGCGTTCCAACCGAGGGAGTAATAGGTATAATAAGTTAATAGCATCCTCCTCTTACAGGCCTAATAATTTACTGTCGATTCCTGTGCAAATATTTGTGGACAACATTATATGTGTAAATGTGTAAGCACTCTACGTACTTTTGTGATTCAGTTTACTTGGACTTATAATTCTGAAAACAAAGTTTCATAATTCATACTTTTTATACTCATTGAATTGATATAGTTTACTCAATGAACAATCCTGAGTTTAAGTTCGAGTAAGAGGTGTATCTGTAATGAAGTAACATTTTTAAGATTAAAAATGCATGACCTAAAATGAATATTTGAGATACAAACAAATTATACAGTACAGGGCACTCTTGAAAAAAGTGTGCCATGGAAGACGGCAAAAGGTATGTCAATATGAAAAGGTTGCCAAGTCTCAGCAAAGCAAGAACTAGAGAAAACAGAACTGCACATAACAAATGACAAATCAGTGCATTAGGTCTGTCTTCTAAAAGCGGTGAACACTCCTGAGCAGTATGTGAGCCATTGCTGTGATTTCTATATTTTGCTACCGAATGCCACATTTTCATAAAAACAATAAATGCGTACACATATGTTGTGTGTGTCAGGAAACAAAATACTGGAAGAAAGCAAACACGCGAATGGCAGAATAAGTAAATTCATTAGTAAGGTTGTTTAGTCCACGTTCAAAACTCCAGAAAACAGGAGTACAGAGAATAGGCAGAACGTAGTTGAAGCAGGCGAAGGTCAAAACCCAGAAGTCAGTCCAATGGGAGTGGAATGGGAGTGGGGAAGGAGCTGGGAGCTGGAGAGGAGACAGAGGACTGGGCAGAGAATGAGGTACAGGGTGAGTGATGGCCAAAACCAGGCAAGTGTCAGGAACTGGCAGGGTGTCAGGAACATGGACCACAGAGGCTAGGAAACCAGGACACAAACAAAAGGGACGGCACAAGATGATCTAACAAAGGAAACAGGTAGGGTTATATCCACAACTAACGAAGAGACAATGAGGTACCAGTGAGACAATTACAAATGAGGAGACACATATCAGGTGCAGGGGGTGTGGTAACTGGGGAAAAAGGGAAAACATGAAACAGAACATTAACACAGAGAATGCATAGAAATGGAGAAACAAGGAAACAAACTAAGGCACGGGATGACAGAAAAACATGAAACAGAACATGGAACTGGAAAATACCTAAACCAGGGAAATCAGGAAATCACAAGAATGTAGCGGCACGAGACGTCACAGTGTGACTGTTCTTTTTGCTTTGTTGAACCATAAAGCGTTCATGATAATTTGGGTACATTTCAAATTTTTTAAACTGCACATGTGTGCATGTGATGTATGTACCCCGAAAGGTCAATCTAAACAAAAAGCCCAATATTAAAATGCTAGATATCATCAGAAAACCGAAATAATTACACTGGCATAAGTTTATGGTAGTATAACTATATACTGCAATATGGTAAGGAGAAATTATTTATTTATTAGCTTGTCTTCCATTTGAATTTCACCAGCGGAATTCAGTGCAACTGATAAGAAAGCATCATTTTGGACCATATCACTGGACCATATCGCATGAACATACTCATATGAAAACAGGTCATGACACAACAACGACCCATGCAAAGAATGCTCTAATCAGAATCAGAAAACTTTGCAGTACAGTTCAACAGTGTAGCCATTATATTAAATTCGAAAATACAATAATGCTGTTTGTTGACTGAGACATACAGCAATAAGTCAACATAGGTTTTCTCAAACTTACCTTTATCCATCATTGTATTGCCCAAAATATTTCTCAATATTCCCAGACTCCCATGCAACTATTCAGGACAACAGTCCCTCATAATTTATTTGTCTGTACACCCTCCCTACCTCACTACTATGATTAGCCATGTGTATACCATAGCTTATAATAGCACTTATGTATAGTTATTATAGTATTCGGGGTATTCTATGCTAGTTGGCATGCTGATGTATTCTTCACGGGTTCAAGTTGTATCTATGTGATCACTCTAGGACTGTACTTTCCTCTAGGTTCCTCAACGCACTTGTCCCTGGGTTTGATTTGCACCTTATTGTACGTCGCTCTGGATAAGTCCTTCTGCTAAATAACTGTAATGTAAGGTAATGTAATGTTGTGTGTGGGGTGAAACCTGATACCTCTCAATAAGACTCTGGGCCATTGATATATTTAGGCAGGGACCGTATGTGGACAGGCACAGGTTCGGGAAAGAGTGTGAATCCACTCACCGGGAAAGGCGAGCTGCAAAGCATGCTCAATAATTCAGCATGTGTAACTGACGTTCGCAGCGATGTCCTCACCATGCAGGACCGAGGTTAACTGCCATATTGTGAGGCATATCATTTGTTTCAACTCAACTTGATTACACAACGGTAATTGGCCACATCTAAATTGTCTTATCTTGGACTGTTGAGTGCAGTGTTACATGTTTGAAAACATTGTCAACCTAACTGCGAGAACTACGGAATGTGTAATGTATAAATGTAAGAGAAAAAAAAACATTGTAGGCTGGAAAAGCTTTGACTTGAGTGTGTATTTTTGTAGAGCTTTTCCAGCCTACAATGTTTTTTTTCTTATGGACTTGCACCCCATGTTTCACTGAGCAATTGAAGGTAGGTAGTGTCCATATTTTATTCGATCTAGAACTGTATTTTACTCATAAGAAAGTGTGATCTAGTTCTCAGTTGGCACCCCACTTGTTTGTTCTTATGCTTACATTTGTCCAATTTCTGCCCTTCTCTCCCTCTCTCTGTCTCTCACTCGCTCTCTCTCTCTCTCCACACACACACACTCACACACACACAGTAACAGCAGGCAGGCGTGCACACCCGCACAAACATCTTCTATCACCACCAGAGAACCAGGAATGACCGAGAGGCAGAGAGAGAGCGAAACAGAAAAACAGAGAGACAGAGAGAGCCAAAGAGGGAAAGCTCCCTAAGGAGAGGCAATTGAGACAGAGGAGAAGAGAGACGGAGACAGCACGCCATTCTCACTCGCTCTCCTCAGCCTGGTTCCCTGAGGAAGGCAGGAAGCAGGCATGGCGGAGGGGGCCGGCACCCAGCCCAGGGTGATGTTCCAGACGGCCGGCAAAGAGGAAGAGGAGGAAGACCCGCCGTACCGCCGTCTGGGCAAGCTGACGGTGAAGTACAACCGCAAAGACTTGCAGAGGAGGCTGGACATCGAGGAGTGGATCGACGGACAGCTGCACCTGCTTTTCGACTGTGAGGTGAGCTGCTGTCGGAGAGGGGAGTGGTGGATACACGCCGTCAGTCAAGGTGGGGGGGACACTCACAGGTCAGGTCTTTCCTAAGTGACCGGCTTTTGGGCGCTACTGAAGACGGATAACCCCGTTGCAGTGCGGTGTCATGCCATGGCAAGTTTTGCTGTGAATTCTTCACTGTGCTCCAGTGTCATATCTCCAGGACTTATCGGCCAATACTCCTGGGGTAGCCATGATTTGATTGATTATGCTTGAACATGATACCATACGCTCTTTTTGTTTACTTATAAAGAAACGTTATCTCAATCATGGTTTTGTGTGAAGATTTGAGGCTACTGTATGTAATGCTACCACTCTACTCTCTAAACTACTCTCAACTGGTGGAGCTGAATGATCAGTCAGTGTGACTTTAAAAGGTGAATGTAAGCACCTAGAGAACCGTTAGTTGTTCTGTTTTATTTGGTGGAATTTGCAGTGAAATACTAACCTTATACTGCACAATTTGGTCTGTGAAGGAATTATAGAGTATATTTGTAATTAACTAATAAGCTGTCTGTTGGACTTTGTATTGGGATTTTCCCACTGCTACCTTGCTTATCACAAACACATTAAATAATATTTGTCTAATAGCCCACAATAGCTATTAAGCTACAAATATTTACACCTATATATAACAGCTAAAGGAATCTTATGTAAGATAATTTATGACACTATATAAAATAGCTTATCTGAGAAATATTGCACAATGCCCTTCATTGTTGTTATGACAAATACTGTGAGTGGATAAATCACTTCCAATCCACACATTTTCATTTTGAATTTAAAATCAATGAATTAATATCAAATGTATATTTAATTAATGACTTGAAAGGTTGGACATTGACAAACCGCCCACCATATCTCAGAAACATATAGGCCAATGTTTGCTGAACCATTCTGGATCCACGTACCAATGAAAGTCCTTGTGCTAGTGACATCACACACTAGTTTGGTTTTTGGTTTGGTTACAAGTTCACAAAACCCTGGTAATAGAGTTCACACATCCCCTGGAAACTGGACCTATTTGGCAAAGCATCCCTGTGAGGCAGCATTTCTTATGGGCTGGAAACTGAGATTACTGCCCATGCAAACACAGCTACACAATGACAAAGCAGTACATGTGTGTGTGGGTGGGTGTTGTCTGTTGTGTGTGCATACATAAAGTACGTCAGGATTAATGGCATACAATGTAGTTCAATATACGTTTATTGCCAGTTTAGTGCATGATAGTAGGTGATATGGATCTCACTAATATGTTTTTTAATTTATTATTTCACATGTATTAGATCTCCATTAACATAATGGGGATACTTTTGGCAGCCAAGTGGTAGATAAGCGGAGATATGCTTTAAAAGGCACTAAGGCCATTTACAATGTATTGAATGCAAAGTTGCAACCGTTTATCGTGGAATAACAATTACTGCTCATGGCAAAAAATTAATTTGTTGAATAAATTAGTTTCTCTACCGGGTTGAGAAAAAAGCAACCAAAGGCAGTCAGTGTTCTGGGAGAAAAGGCTGCAGTCAGAGTTAAGCTGGGCCCCATTCCACAAACCACAGGGGTGACAATGGAGGCAGTGTGGTGTCTGAGTTTAGCCTCTTGTTTTAGTGTGACCCAGCCAGGTCATCTCTGGCCAACAGTAGCTGTAAAATCCCCCATAAATGATAAATAGTGTGTACCTGCTATATATACTGATACTGAATCATAAACCCTTCTACTCACTTTCAATTATGACAGTTTCAAACTAATTTGTTTTCCATCAAAAGTTGAATGCATTTCTTTCTTGTATTACTGAATCTAGATACGAATTACATGACAATGTGTTGGGAAATTATCCCTAAACTGAGAAATTTGCTGTAAAATTGCTTATGTCTAATTGGCAGGCTCCACTGAGGGAAACCAGGCTGAAATGAAAATTGCATGGTGTGAGATTGTGTGTACTTAACTGTGTGTGAACTGAGTTGTGTTTCCATAGAGTTTTGAATTCAAATACTTTTCTACTCTTTACCGAGTGTGTCTGGTGTATTGGAACCTATTAAATACTCCCACCAAACCTGACATTCTGGTCCTCCTGGTTGGCTCAATTGCACCAGGCAAGATCAATCAAGTGCAGAAAAGTATTATTATTAAGTATTTATCTACCATGGATAAAAATTCACATACTCAGTGATGGTATCTTTGTCTACTTATAAGCGTGATGACATAGACAATGAAAACTGTTAACGCCTAAAAATATAGAGGAAATAGTATATAGAATTATTGATATAGTTCAGTCAAATAAACTCTACAATTAAATACAGTAACTCTGTCATAAATTGATTATCACAGCTACTATATACTGATTTACATCACTTCTGAATAGAATCCCCTAGTTGATACATTAAAATTAAAAGGAGAAATGAGTACTTAACAACTTTATAGATATCATAAAAGTGGTAGTGCAGTAAGAAACCTGCAATGATTTCCAAGAAGCAGAGTGCATACATATGAGGTCACAGTCAGATCCTACAGTAATATTACACAAAGCTTTGTGAATATATTTCCTGTAGTTTATGCATTTGTAAATTCATAAGAACCAGAAGAAAGATGCAGAAAGGAAATTAACACAGACTCTCATTGTTTTCGGAAACAGTTGAAGTTATTCATCTTTGTTCGACTCTATGCCCACCACACACTCGTCACTCTTCAACCTTACTTTACTTGATAAAGGTCACCTCTCCTTGTTCCATGAGAACATATTTGCCATGTAAATCTAACTCACATCTCCTATTGGATTTCAGAATTAATGTAAAATTTCCCAGAATCAGCACAAATTTGAGAGCAAAACCACTGGGAAAAGCTGGAGTGACTGGAGCTGAATGGCTTATTTTATATAATATGTAATAGTGTGTGTCTGTGTGTGTGTGTGTATATATATATATATATATATATATATATATATATATATATATATATATATATATATACATATATATATATATATATATATAGTATTATATAAAATTGCTTGTTAATGTAAGTATTTAATCAGCCAGTCATGTGGCAGCAACTAAATGCATAAATGTGGCACCTGTTTTTTGGTTGATTCCATTGAATCATTAATAAATCACACTACTTTGCGCATGTTGAAAACTAAAGTTTATTTCAATAATGGTTTAATTTTTTAGTTTACAGCCTTTTTTGTGCATATTTATCAAGGGTGCCAATAACTATATACTATATACTATATACAGTATTATTGGATTTTTTTCACAGACCAAAAGTACTTGTGAAGAAACAGGTTTGTTTATTTGGCTGTGATGGAATCAGGTGTTTCTGTCTGCCAAGCATTAACTCAGATAACTTTTGCATTGAACGACCTTTTATACCATCAAACAAATGGCAGCAGACAATAGGTTTACAATGTTGCAAATTAACCTATGCTTCCATTGCAGATCAGATTCTTGGTCTTGATGCTAATGGTGTTTAGCCACCTTTGTCTGTGGTAGATGCCAATTGCCCACTGGTTCTTTTCTACAATTGATAGCTGTGAACTGTAAATGTGGTGGCACAGGTGTGGAGGTTCCTTTGTAACTATGATAATTAGGCCATCGGGTTAACAATTCTCTGATTCTGGACCATGTCTGCACTTTTCTATGTAGTCCCCCAATTCAATGTTTGACAGAAATTAACATAATGTCAAATAAATGCGCAATGTTTTGTATTTGGTTGCATATTCTTGCATGCCATGACTTCCTGATGTCTGTGACCTATCAACATCATCAGAGTCTGGATATCTTATTTTCAGGTTGTCCAGTGATACTAAAACTCTTGCATTTGAAAGGATCTCTATGGGATTTGGGGGATAGGACTAGATTGAGCTGTAAATCATGCTGATACACATTTGTTGGCTAAATGGTTTTAAGTCATCAAGGGTCCAAGGTATCAAATGAGCCTCAAACCATCATGCTGCTGATATGTAGATATTCAGTAAATATTACAAGAATGGTTTCTCCTGACTAATCTTCCCATTGAACTCAGTGGACAAACATATTCACGAGAAGCAACCCTTGATGTATCTACTGTATATCTAGTGATATCATTGATATTGTGCCCTTTTAATGACAAATGTGTTCCATACTATAGCATAAGCATAATTTCCAGCTCATAATTTACCATCAGCATAATTTACAGCTCAATCTAGTCCCACTCCCCCAGTTCGCATAGAAATCCATTCAAATGCAAATAATTTTACATTATGTTAATTTGTTTCAAACATTCAAGTTTGGTACTGCACATGAAAAGTTCTATAATTACCACATAGTGAAACCAAAATGTATGTTTTAACAAAAGCTCAGAGTATGCGCTTTGAACATATGTGAGTACAAACAGAGAAAATAAAACATAAAATCTGAAAAAGCAGAAACAGGCAAGGTGGTTCAAAACTTTTCAACGGAGGTGTATATACGTGTACAATATAATACATAATATTGCTGTAATAGTGAAGACATTCCAATCTGAGAAATTAGTCCATTCAAAAGTGGAATTCTGATGAAGTGGCTTCTGTTATTCCAGCTGAGTTTTACTTCATCCCAAATGGTTCTTTAGCAAAGCAGTTTTGTGGTCTACCATAAGGTCGAAATAGCTGTTACCATTTTCATAGCTTCATAGCATAGCATAGCATAGCATAGGTTTCACAGCTTTTTTCAGTTGTTATAATGTTATGGTTGTCATACTTTTCGTAGGCCTTACACTACGGTTGATTCTAGATTCCCTGTCAAGATGAAAATGTAGGGGAAAACATGTGTGGTGGTGTGGTGATAAGGGATGGTGTGATTGATTGACCGGGACACATGACCTCTGAATCCACAATCATCCTGGCACTTGAGCAGAATCTCTTTGATAAAATAACTAAACTGTGTGAGTGGATTATGTGTGAGATATCAGCTGGGAAAATCACCCTAGAAAACATGTATCTGCTAAAGCCAATAAATTATGTAGTGACTTTGGCAAATGCTGATTATTTTCATGTCAACTAAGAGTAAAGGTCGCACTGAGGGTGTTCTGTTGCCAAGTTCCTTGTGCAGAAGTCTGTCAGCCCCCTGTGTTGCTGTACTAAATTATTAAAGGACGTTTCTCATTTGCAACTGTAAAGGTCATGGCTTTCTGAGTCCTTCAAGAAGACAGTACCTATTTCTTAGGACAAGGACACAATAATCTTACATTATGAGTGCTATCACTTATTGCTCGATAGCAATTATTGTGTCTGTCACATCTAGTGCTAACCAGAAGCCAATCGCATGTGATTGTGAGATGTGTTCGAAGCATATCACAAGAACAAATGCAAATGCACATCCAGTACTGAACAGTCTGTCATACAGCAAAGCACCACAAAGCTGAAAAACCAAGGCTAAAGTATAAACATACAGCGCTGTGTTTGCCCAACATGACTTTAACATCAACATGCCTTCATCATGCTATTACATTGTGTACATATTAACATACACTCACCAAGCACTTTATTAGGAACATTTTTACTTTATTAAACCTACTTATTCATGCTATTATCTAATCAGCCAATTGTGTGGCAGCAGTGCAATGCATACAATGACGTAGATACGGGTCAAGAGCTTCAGTTAATGTTCACATCAACCATCAGAATGGGGAAAAAATGTGATCTAACCGTGGAATGATTGTTTGTGGCAGACAGGGTGGTTTGAGTATCTCAGGAACTGCTGATCTCCTGGGATTTTCACACACACACTAGTCTCTAGAGTTTGCAGAGAATGGTGAAAAAATCAGCAGCAGTTCTGCAGACAGAAACGCCTTGATAATGAGAGACGTCAGAGGAGAATGGCCAGACTGGTCAAAGCTGACAGTAACACAAATAACCACACATTGCAACAGTGGTATGCAGAAGAGCATCTCTGAACACACAACGCATCATAGCTCTAAGTGGATAGGCTACAGCAGTAGAAGTAAAAAAAAATCTAATAAATACCTAATAAACTGCTCACTGAGTGTATGGACCTCACCTCAACACCACACATGTAGCACCCACGTAGGTGATATACGGCAACAATTTTTAACACTCAACACACATTCACATATATTTTATTACAATGCCATTGAATTTCAAACAGGAATATCAATGATTTCAGTGACAATCACATTATTCAGGTTTTAAACTGTTATGTATCCCAAACCTCTTGTGGTCAGGGGAGAAGAAAATCATTGTTGTGCCAGTCCACACTCTTAAATCTAAATCTTTTGACTTTTAGAATGATACCCTCCATTTTCATAATAGTTTCTCTTGATCACTATGCCATCTGTTAAGGCATTTGGTGCTTCAATAGCAAAAGTATGTCTGAAATAAAATAATATTTACATGAACATCAATAATTGTCATACTGTGGAAAACTTTTTATGTACAGGTTTGTGTGCATGTGTATCTGAAGAGATTCATAACAAATGTAGCTTATATTTGATTAGACAGGTCAATTCAGACCATATTTGCAATTTGAAATTGAACACAAAATTATTACATTTGTGGCCTACCATCTACTATAGATAAAGTATATAATTACCATAATCCATATAAAGACACAAAACACAAATCTGGAGGGCACCGGCAGTGTGTGCCTTGCGCAGGTTGCTTACGAAAGATTGAAGTTTGTTTTAAGGACTCTACTGTCTGATTTGAAGGTTAAGGTTCCAAGAGCAGCATTACAGTATTAATTCATTAAGTCATGTGAATTGTATATTTTCCACAGCATGGGGAGAATATATAGCATGTAATAATGTGAGAACAGCTACATTAATGATGATTGCTCCACTTATAAAGAATAGTTCTCTGTGGCAGCATGGCCTGGAATTAGAAAGGCTCTTGTCTCTGTGTAGCTGTGGATCTGTTGTCATGGCTGCACGATCTGTCACAGGGGGGAAGTCATCCAGACTAACTCGTCTTGAACTATGTCTTTCAGTTTCACTGAAAAGAGATGCCTTTAAAAGCAGCTTTATTTAGGTAAGAAGACAGACTGTCTTTGTGTTGCAGGTGGAGGTACAGTATTTGTCTATGCACAAATTAAACATTCGCATCAAGATTCATTTCTTTTTTTCCAATTCAATTGAGTTCCAGGCCTTTCTGTGAATGAATAAAAATGTGAGCTGGTAGTAACTGTTTTCACAGCTGAAAGAAAGTCTTAACTTGGAACAAGAAAGAAACACAGAATTTCACAAGTGTTTAATTGTGTGGTAGGAGCTCTACTTTAATTGTGTGGAACAAAACCTTGTTCTTTTAAACTGGGTACTTTGTTGATGTTTCAGGTGATATAGACTGCTGCAGTCCTGACAATTGTCCGTAAAATGAACAACATGGGGGCCTAGATTGCTTTGCTATTCTGACCTGCACGCCTTTGTCAAGAGTCTATTTCAGCAGTTAGATTAACACCTTTTTAATCTGCCCACTTTGAATACATTCTCTGTTGTATTCCTCGTCACCTAGGCCAGCGAGGACGGACTCCCCTCAATAACTGGGTTCCTCACAGGATGAATTCCCACCAGGGAATTTCTTTCTCTCCACTGTTTGAGTACTTTTATCACTACTGGGGAGTTATTGAACTTCACTTGCTGTTTCACGCCCATTCTTTCTAATTTGTCCATTTTCAGTTTTCTGTAAAATTGACAACATAAAAAATGCTATTCATATAAAACAAATTGCATATTGGATATTGGATGAGTGACTGGTGCGTTGGGTTTCTTCCAAACCTTGGAGAACTTTTTGGTGACATATTTCTTGCCTGGATTCAATTACAATATGCAACATATTGTGCCAAATCTATCTTTCTGTATGAACATACTGGAATTAAATTCCAGTGTGTCCTTAATTAATCCTAATTACCTAACTGAACCCCACGATACAGTTACACAGTCGTAAGTACATTTATGTACTCTTAAAAAAAGTTATTTGGCTTGTCTCCATAGGGGAACCATTTTTCGTTCTTTATGGAACCCTCTATGATAAGGAAGTGAAAGCTGCATGATTGAACCAGATAGGGTGCGTCTATGGAGACACTATGGAGATTTTGGGAACCCTTTCTTCTGAAAGGGGAGTGATATGCGTTGCCTTCTTCAAACAGCTTTGAACTTCTTCTTGTCTCACTTTACCAATCTGCAGGAAGAGGACATCCCAGAGCTGGAAATCGATATCGATGTGCTCCTGGAGCTACCAGATGCTGATCAGAGATCCAAGCTGCAGGTGGGCTTATGCAGACAATGAGAATGTCCCTTTTCCGCAGTAAACGTGGGATCACCCTGCCGGATTTCAGACAAATTGCTCCTCATATACTGGTATGACCATCGAAAAGTCTGTGGAAAAAATTATGGATGGTCCATTGCATGTATTTGGGAGGGGCAAAGTGCATCTGTGAAACATAGCTGTGATTCATAATGGAGTTTAAAGCAACATAAATAAATAGATTAAAGAAAAATATATTCTTGGCAAGAATATCACAGATACCAATATCACATTATTCACATCTCTGTATATGTCAGTCCGGCAGTTGGATGATTACCACAGACATTTATTTTCTTTATTTCTATTTAACAATTGTGCAACACTATGGGAGCATGGGATTGAGATTAGAATGTTCACACCAATCACTGAATTTGAGTTCGAGGTCACTCTCTTTGCAGGAACTACTCCAGGAATGTGGCAAACCCAAAGATGTAAGTAAATGAAATGTGGCACAAGCAAACCGTCATATGGCCTGTATTCTTTGTTACTGTACAACACTGCTTCATAAAATCAGAGTCAAATGGATTCCTTTGTTCATGGAGCCTTCTTTGATAGGCAGTATGAGGTCATTGCAGAGTGTAAGTGCTTCAGTTTTTTACAACATAATCATCTATTCTTAAAAGACCGAATTCTCAATGATCTTTCGCCATACAGAAGTTTAAGGGTATATTCTTTAGTGGCATTGATATTTCATCACAGATTGTGTAGTGGTTCTGATGTCACTGCTGGTCTTCATTTACCTCTAGGATGTGTGCACTGTTTATTCTTATTAAGAGTAAAGCAGCCATCAACATTCATGAATTTATATGGGTGGAATTATAATTTGATATTATTTGGCGCCAGGATTATTAGCACATGGTTAAATCAGCCTGTAAGATATATGTGTAATGGTGCCAACCTAGAATTAAGTAGCTTAATCTATCTGTAACAGGACTGCATTGTAATCTGTCCTCATCCTGTTTTGATATCCCTGTTCCGCACCAATACACGGATATATCACAATCTGTCTTCACACAATTTTAACAACTCTGGCACTGTCTATGAAGCTGTCGGACATTTCGATAATCACACCACCCACTGTCTCTCCTACCTGTCAGGACTTCATTAACGGCCTGCTCTACCGGATCAAGGGTCTTCGGAAAATGTCAGGCACCCTAAGAAAATAAATGGGTTCACAGAGACATTGCCATGACAACGAGTTAACTGGCGACACAGACACCCTCCTGAGCCAGGAAGCCTGCGATAACAGAACTAACTGATGATGACAGCAATGGCTGTCTTTGCCCATGAAAAACACTCTCAGCCCCTGTGAAAACAGTCTATTTGAACTCCCTCTTAGTCGTGATTAATGGACAGTCTTAGCATTGTCAGCAAGGTCAACATACAGATGACATTATTTGTTGTCTTTTTACTTTTCTCACTAAAAGGAAGTAAAACATTGATTGTGTTGTCTGTTAGAAAACCTTTATGGGACACCTGTTTGTAACTAGCAAAGAAATACAATTGTTTTTCTATTTATATATTTTGTTCCCATTAGTATTATGTAATGTGTTAATGAAATAAATAGTTTTATGTATATCTCTCCGACTCTCTGCTTACTTTCACTGCAAACTGAATTCGTTCTTTGATTTGCTAGCTGTTGTGCAGGGATCATCAACTCTGGCCCTCAAATCAAAATCCAGCCCTGGTTTTATTTTCTCACAGGTAATTATTGCTACAGATTGGCCAGACTGTCTTCTCATCTACCTCCCAGGTAAAGGGAGGGTGGAAAACTAACAGTTCTTGGCCTTCAAGGACCTTTGAATGGCTTATTTTTCACCTCTTTTTTCTTTTCCTTGCTCTTGACCCGGAAATAGATCTAGTTACACCATCTCAACTGTTCCTTCTAGGAGCTAGAAGCAAGGACACATGAGCACAGCCTTTACAGAAATATTTATTTGGAAAGCTTGACGTATCAATGATTGACCTGTGGGTCCACCTCACCCCATCTGCCACTTCTGTAACTGACTGTCGGCTTCGGAGCCCCGGTATAGCCACGATACTTTGCCAAATCAAATGTAAGTCACTTTGGATAAAGCTAAATAATAACACATTATTAGTAACCCTGAATATACTGTATACATATGTATAACACACATTTCATAACACTTATAAATCTATACATTTCACAATTTTAATTGAAATACAATGAGCCCAGACCCAATCCTTTTTCATTAAACAGTAGAGAAAATGGGTTTTTAACCTGCTTCGCTGAAATTATTTGACATATCTTGTTCAGCAGGAAAAGGAGATTTCCATTTACTACTGAATATGCACCTGTAATTAAAAATGACAAGTAAATAATTTTGTCTTGACAGTGTCTTGACACTTTTTATTCGTCTTGTCTTCAAACATCCTTTAAAGCTTTTTCCTGGTTGTTAAATATATAACGAAACGATTTTGGCTGGGGTGATGTGTGGGTGTGTGGACTGTGGTCTATATGTGTGGAAACGTATACCTGTGAGAATGTGATGCTGTTTGGGTGTGTTGGTGGGGTGATTTCCTGTCTGCCTGCAGTGAAGTAGTAATGTGTGGGCGTGAGGTCATGTGGTGATGTCAAGATGTTCGGTGATGTGGATATAAACATGGATGTGTACAGCACGTACAGATGGCTCCAGAATTATTGGAATTAAAGGCTGTTGATAAAAACAACATGGATAATAATATATGTTCAAACATAAGGGAAAATGATATACTTTTATTTAAATGCATGTACTATCATGTTTCCATGTTTTTTATTTAGTAATCTATGTCAGGTGCCAAAATGTAAAGGTGCCAAATTTAAAGGTGCCAGAATTATTGGCACCTGAGGGGCTGTGAATAAAGGACTTATTAAAAAGTTCTGAGCTGATTGCCGTGACTAAAACATATATATCTTTTTAACTAATTAACATATATCTTGTGAGTGACCCTTTAACGTAAAAGAGTGTGCATGCACAGGATGCATGCTCAGGTCAAACAGTGTAACGTCTTGGCCTTGTCCGTTGCACAAACTCTTTTGAAAAGCTGAGCTAAACAGAAAAGGAGGGGGGATTGGTGGGGCCTGTCGCTGAGGAAGATGGTTTAATTCAGTGACAGGCCTCTGTTTGAACTTCTGCTTTCGTGAATCCAAATTTATGACTTAAGAGACACGAGTTTGCTTGTCCGCTGAATTTATGCAGTTTGCATGTAATCTACCTTTGGGCCTTGATAAGCCCTAGTTTAAAAGATTGTTCTGGAAGAGAACTGTGTGTACTGGAATGTCAAATGTAAAACATATGTATATCAAAGAAAAAGACTGTCCTACTACTAAAACTTATGTTAAATGAATGTATATAGTTTGTATTATGGCATTGTGACCTTCGGCAGAACAGCCCCCCTTCCTATGACGAGTTTTGAAGAAGGTATAAAGATTAAATGACCAAGAGATGTTTCGTTTTTGTCTTGTGCAGTACTCTTCTGCACCAGCCCCGGACTTTGACTCTTTTCCCAAGAACCGACCTATCAGCACCCCTAATATTTATTGTGAAATTGGCAATACATTAACTAAAATTTTGATTTAGTTAATCTCGGTCTAAAGGAACTATATTGTGTCATTCCATTGCTTCCTGTTTCACTAGAGGAAATGAGGTAACAAGCATACAACATTCCTTTGTCAACCATAAGCATGGGAAAAACCAAAGTTGGGTAATGGGTACAAAATATCCAAGAAAGTTCAAACATAATACTTAGCACTGTAAGGGCAATAATTAAACGTATAGAATGGTTGCAAACTTAATAAAAACAAAAAACATAAAATGGCCTCCATACCAAAAAACTCTTTGGAAGGGTGGCACGGAGACAGCACAATTAAGCTAACAAAACTAAACATCTTGAGTTTGCCAAACCTCATTGGAATTATGACTGGAAGAGAGTGCTATGGTCAGATGAAACGTTTTGGCCATAATCAACATGTGGCAAAATGGAATGCATACAAGAAGAAGCACCTCATACCTATTGTGAAATATGGTGGTGGGTAATTGGTGTTTTAGAGATGTCTTTCTGCCAGTGGTCCAGGGGCACTGTTTAAGATCAATGGCACAATGAATTCAACAAAGTACCGTGAAATATTGGCAGTAAATCGGGTTGCCTCTGCTAGGAAGCTGAGTCTTGATCATAGATAGATAGATTTGTGTCCAAAGCATAAATGTATAGCGCTTTTAACAAAGGGGCTTTGTCACAAAGCAGCTTTACAGAGAACCGGCTCCACAAGAGTATGCCTAGCGCAACGGTGGCAAGGAAAACCTCCCTGGGGCAGGAAGAAACCTTGAGCAGAACCTGACTCAGTAGCGGAACTCATCTGCCGCTGGTTGACACCGGTTTGTTGTAAATATAAACTATAGTATAGAATTTTAAGTCCAAGAAGAGATGACTCTGGTCACGAGGGATGGCAGGAACACCAATTATTTAACAACATTTATTTAAGACTTTGGTTGATTCCATTGAATCATTAGGAAAGTGCACTAATTTACACACGTTGGAAAATAAAGCGTATGTCAATAACTGTTTTATATTTTAGTTTACATTTTTTGTGCATACTGTACATAAACAGTGCCACTGTATATGTACAGTACATTCATCTAATTTTCTGTCTTGATTTTTACTCTGAATAGGCTGGCAAACATGGTTTATGGTAAAATAGCTCCCTCTAATGGTTGTCAGTGGAAAGGTTGTGTAAAAGTGGGGCCTGTCCCTAACTGCATGGAAGAGCTCAGTTGAATCGTTGGTCCTCCCCAGCTGTCTGGCAAGTAGCAATATGGCCCAATTTCACTCACAAGTTCACCTGGACCTCAAATAAATATTCTAAAAGAAAGCACATCATTTTCCATCACATTATTGGCATTTGGCAGACGCTCTTATCCAGAGCGACGTACAACAAAGTGCATACCCATAACCAGGGATAAATTATGTTTGAGTATGAATGATGATGATGATGCACTCAGTGACTTGTGTAGAAAGACACTGGGCTCTGGTTAGAGAGTTTTTATGGTGAAGACACACTGAAGACACCATTCATTTTCAATGGGAGGCAGTTGCGCCCCCGCAAAGCATGTTGGGATTGGTTGCGGCACAGGGCTTTCCGGGCAAGCAGTGTGGGGTGGAGTTAAAAGCTGGCTAGCTTGTTATGCTGTAACATTCACCACAAGTCTCATGTTAAACAGAAGATTACTTGCTCTTATCAATAGGCTACAAATGGTAACATATTTCTACATTGCACCAATCGCCACAAGCTCCTTAAATGAATCCATGCAAACAATAATAAAAACAATACTACGTAATGTCCCTATAAGTGAAAATGTAACCTAGTTCATATGAAAATGTTCATGAATAAAGTACCCCTTTCCACAGTCTCACAGTACACATAAAAATAATGCAAGAATATTGGCAGCTCAAACCACAAATGCAATCTTACATTTTCAAGATTTTTCGGTCTTATTAAAACTGGAGAATGAAAACATAACATTGAAATCAGTTGAAATTGAACAAACACCACTGTCTGTCAAAAAATTACATTTACATTTTTGTCATTTGGCAGACGCTTTTAATCCAAAGCGACTTACAAGTGCATAGGTTCTTCCACAAGTCAAAGCATCACATCCATAACTAGGAAAATACACATGGAATGCTGTTCTAAACATATAGTCGTCCTCATATATGCAATTTTTTTTCTTTTTTTTGGGGTTAGACAAGGAGGATAGGGATATCAGAAAGGGGGGGGAAATCAGGAGGGAGGACTAAGGTAGAGTTTAAAAAGGTGTGTTTTGAGTCTGCGTCGAAATAGGGGGAGGGATTCTGCTGTCCTGACAGTGGTAGGCAAGTCATTCCACCACTGAGGAACCAGAACGGAAAACAGGCGTGAACATGCAGCTCGACCGCCAGGTGCACGTAGAGAGGGAACCATAAGGCGACCAGAGCTGGCAGACCGAAGTGGTCTAGCTGGGGAGTAGGGAGTGATCAAGGATTGTATGTAAGGTGGGGCAGTCCCCTTAGCAGCCTGAAATGCCAACACTAGGGCCTTGAATCGGATGCATTGTACACCCACAAGTGGCCGATAGAGGGATGCGTGTGTGGTTCCAGGCGGTTTTGCTGCATGCAATGACAATGAGAGTTTTGCATTCACTGCTTTTGTTTAATGATGCTTTATATTTGCCATAAAACCGGTTTTATTGTCTCCTGAGTCCAGTGAGAGGTAGGCTATAGGACCCTTTGCATGGGTGGAGCTGTTATTACATTATATGTCTAGCTGATGCTTTATACAAAGCAACTTAAAGTTGAATTGACTAAGCAGGAGACAGTCCCCCCTAGAACTAAGGGCTAAGGGGGTTAAGGGCCCAAAAGTTGTACGGTTCTTATTGTGGCTACAACGGGGTTTGAACCACTGACCTTGTGGGCCCCAGTCATGTACCCAGTCATGTACCTTAGCCACTAAGCTACAGTCATACAATTTATTGTCACAAGTGACTAAGTGTGGTTTGACAAAGAGGCTGGAAATCTGGTTGGTTGCAGTAGGAAATATGCAATAGCCAATGACCTTAATTGTTTCTGTATCATGTTACTTTTCTTGCAGCCCATTATTGTCACAGTCTGATGGTGCTCCCAAACCAAAAGCAAAGCACTGGCCAGCCTGTGAACATCATGCACAGCAAGGCCCTCCATAGAAAATGAACGGAATGCGTTGCGTGCCAAGGTTGGTTTGTGAGCACCTTAAAGGTGGTAGGTGCTTTCCCCATATTTGTTACAAGCTTGCTGTTGGAAATGTGAACACTGTATTCTGATTGGCTTCCAAAGAATTTCCAGGCACATGTGTCACCTCAAGTGAATTCTGCTGCCGGGGACACAGAGATTAAAGAACTAAGCCAGTATTGCCCCAGGGAACCTCCCAGATCAACCTGGAATTAGGGGAAAGAAAAAGGCGGTTGCACCCAACCCTCAAAAGTCAAGTTTTGGCCTCTGTCAACGGTAACCTTTGGATGATTATTATAGACATTTTTATGAAATTGCATGAGGGCGTTAATGCCATTACAGTTCAGATGCTTTTCCTTTCATTCGTCCTGTTGCTTTATGTTGTACTTGCTCGCAACAGGTTGCAACCTGAACTTACAGCAACCTGCCACAACTCATAGTGTTAAAACCAATCTGATGACAGTGTTTGATGAGAACCAGCCTGCACCTTCACGCCTAGAGCCTTTCAAACATAGGTCCAAACTCAGGATGGGACCCAATCCCTGAACCAAGGAGCATGAGCTCATACCCAAACAAATGACCAATGGTGTGACTTGGACAGCATCACCATGCTGAGATCCATGAATAATGACCTTGGAATTATAAGGTTTGATCTGCATTCGGATTAATTTTGAAACATCGAGCTTCAAGGCTAACAGAACAAAATTGTTCACAGATCAAAATGACAAACACCTTAAAAGTACTCAAAATCCTACCAAATCATGCTCTATAGACAACATATTTATGACACATATTTATGACACAATATTTATAATTCTATGAAGTTTTCTCTGAAAATGGTCTGCAGGCAATGAAGTCTCTCATTTGCATGTGTGCATGTTTAAAATCCGCCTCTGTAATAATTTCTATGAATATTATTTCTATGAAGACTAATATTTATATCCACATCCTGAGGTTATTTCAGGTTTGTTTACAAGCATGTGGTCACAAAAAAAACCCTCATAGGTGAAACAGATAAGCCTACAGAAGTGTGAGGATTTGCTGATGTAACCACAACATATATTGCTTTTGAAGCCACTGTAGTAAACATATAGATTGTTAGTTTTAAACAGGCAGTTCACCGAAAGAAGAAATTAATGTATGTTTCCACTTACTCAGAGTATGATCTATCCATCCAGATAGTTTCACTAAAATCTTTTACAGATGCTGTTCACCGTAATATAATGGACCTCTTCTGGTAATCAATGCACCAAAAGAAACTTTGGTCTCTTTCCAAATATAATGCCACAATTACTGATGAACATCAACAGAGCTCAAAAATGCACATTTTAATGGTGAACTATTTCTTCTACTGCTGGCACTCGCCAACTGTGTCTGCGCAAGCAAATGTTTCCACCAAAGCTCACTAGTATTATGGGGCAAGTGTCCATTTTCAGTGTATTGTGCATTCAGTGCATTGAGTCTTTTCAGAAAATGTATTTCTGAGCCCCAGACAGATGTCTGGTAAGATATTTTACTTGTTTGTTTATATCCTTGTCCTGTGTAACATTGTTTTCACCTATTGTGAATTTATGCAGTTAGATATTAACTGAAGTGACTAATTGTACGTTAGTACTTTGATCAAGGCTATAGTGGCCTTCAAGTTATCAGTTGCCCAGTTCCTTAACTCTTGCTATGCCAGGATGCTCCCCTTATGAAATGGGATTTTGTAAATGAGAGGCCAGATCATCCTCAGTAGATCACAGCTGTTGTTCAGCCACCTAAGCAACCGCATAAACTACGTAGTGTAAATATAGTGTAAATTTCACACATACTAGTCTCTAGATTTTGATATAAAAAAATAAAAAATCCAGCGAGCAGCAGTTCTGCAGACAGAACGCCTTATTAATGAGAGATGTCAGAGGAGAATGGACAGACTGGTCAAAGCTGACAGGAAGGTGACAGTAACAGAAATAACCACACATTACAACATTGTGTGTTCAGAGATGCTAACTGTAAGTGGATAGGCTACAGCAGTAGAAGCCTAAAAAAATAAATCTAATAAATACCTAATAAAGTGCTCGGTGAGTGTATATAGAGTAAAATAAAAATACATTTTCTTTCAAGATTGCTTTTCACCCGAATTGCTCCAGAAAATACAATCTTTAGTAAAATGGCCATCATAGAACAGTTTAATCTCCTTTATTGGGAGCAATCCAGCAAACAAAGGTTGGGGACATGTGGCATTGTTATAACCCCAGGTTGGGGTGGGATATGAAGACTTCATAACCTCCCCAGTACTATTTCAGCTGTTCTATGCCTTTTCATGCAAATCTTGAGACTTTTTGAAAAGCTATCATGGGTATGACTGCTAACCAGCTGGCCAACTAACCACTGTTAATTGCTTTAAAAAACCTTGATCGGCTGGAAGGATATTTCAAGCAATGGTGACTGATTTCCTTACTATATTTCATGACTAGTTTTACTGCAGTAAAACATTTTCTAGTCACTTTCTTTTTGGCTTACCTCTGGTCGTGTGCTAGGCATGTCAAAGCATGGTGAAATGTCATGACATCCATCATGCATCACCCAAAAGATCAGAAAAAAACCCATTTCAATTTCTTTTGACATATCACCCACCCCTATCCCCAGGTCCCTGTCGTTTTACCCATGTCTCAACAAGAGTAGCTTTAGGCTCCTCAGCCAGATCCAGGAGACCGGCCTCCTTTCTGGGGAATGTTTCTAGCCTGAACGCCTTAAATCCCCACCACAAACTGGAGCCGGCCCAGTGCAACACAGACTCCACTGACAAGAGGAAATTCCACAGCTGGATTTGTCTTTCTGCTATATCCCAACACACCGACATCCCTCTGTCATATCCTTTTTAATTTGCTTATAGTGTTCCTCTGGGGACACCCCTGTGCTCTGATCTGAGGAGAGAGACACGTCACATTTGGATGGCAACAAGTTGTCTGTGGGAGATGTGGTACCGGCAGGCATTAGTGCAATGGTAACCCAAATGACTCTAGCTGATAAGCATTTCTTGAGGTCTTTAAAAAATACTTAATGAAAATTGTTGATGGTGGACCCCTGCAGTTTGAGAGTCAGTAGATGGTTTCTGGAGGATGTTGATCTTACTTCTTGTCCTGGCTTTGAGTCAAGTCCTGGCCTCCTGCCATCTATACATGAGTATAACGTGCTGTCTCCAGGTAACTCTTAACAGGAGGCCAGGGTCTTAAATCACCACTGATGGTGTCAAATAGGGAATTCTATTAATGATATAAGAGTTAGCCTCCATCACTCATGGCTGCCATTATTCATTACCTGGTACGGTCCATTCCTGCTCTTTTGCTATGAGCAAACTAAAGATTTGAGTATGTGGGACTAACCCATTTGTATTGGTTAATCAAAAAGTGTTTTTTTATTACGTTATCTCTATTATTAACTCTATTTTGTTTTATTTGACACAGTAATGGTACCTGTTAATGAGTTGTGTTATTTCCAGTAAAACTTTCTTTAAATCATGGACAACGTTAAAATAGATTTTTAAAAGTGCCTTATTTAAGCCAGACAAATTGTTTACTACTCAGAGTTACAGTACAGTTATAAACCTATCTGTTATATAAATATCCACAACACATCCACATCCCAACCCTAAAGTCTTCATCAACTTCATCTCATGATTGCAATGAATGCATTTCTTGTGATTATATGTGTGAAATTAGTTTAGATCATGCTTGATTTAGCAGTTTGTATCAAAGTGTTAGCCATTTGGTTGCTGAATAGCGTGTTGTGGGAGAGGGACACAGGGGTACAAGTACCTGCTGTCTATTGTCTGGTGGGTTTTTTTGTGAAGAAAATGACACAAACTGCCTGTCTTTCTTTACTGAGTCAATTTTCTATTTTGAATTTCAAAAAGACATTTATTTTCAGCCAAAATATTTAGGAAAAGTTCTGCAAAGTTCTACCTTTACAAAGTAATTTTAATTTAAAAATCGAAATGCCCCATGGTGTTGCCTCTGGCCTTTCTAATGTTAAGTGCATTCAAAATGACCATACCTGTCTCCTACTTTTAGTGGTTACTTTCAAGCAGTGGCTGGATATGGATGGGATTGGCTTCAGTCAAATGTTGGTTCAAATGTTCAGTCAAATATTGTGACAGTTTATTTCATGCTCTTTATTCCTCTAGAACCTTTGGGAGGTCCATGCACAAGGCCAAATTGACACTCTAGTAAAAAAAAAAAGTATTAAGAAAACTTTCAGTAATAAAATAAGATCCCACAAACGTAAAGCCTTTGGTATTACATGATGGTTGCTCTCTCAACCATGACAAAGGGACTTGAGGTGGGATCAGGTGAGCTGAACGTTCTAGATTTCTCCTCCTGTCTGGAACTCCAGCTGCAGTCATAGTGGCACCATGCAAGGGCCTTCCTGCATACCACCGACAGGGTGCTCTGTCACCCTGCTGGACACGGTAGCAGGTATTCTTGTCACAGTTGGCTAATAGGGTAACCCAGACTAAGCGGAACTTGGCCCGTGGTTGTGGATAGTGCACTAACTGGAATGTTCAGAGCTGTCATGTGCAGAGCAAGCCAAAAGCTCATTTCCCCTCATGCTGTTTGGAGTATGCTGTGATATACTGTTGTTTCTAAAAAAATAGAGTTTAATCTTTGATTGCTGATCTCAAATGGACAGCTGGACCTCCTTGGGATTGTTGAGACTGTGCACATGGTGCTGAGATCAAGAAGCATGCAGCTCATGGAGGAGAATTCAGTGTGCTTCTGCTTGAGGATCAGAGTCCTCTTCTAGGCACGGAAAATTTCAGCTTCATAGCATCCTGGTTCACCTCAGGTTTGCTCTTTACAGAGACGCAGACTGTTCCGGAAGGTTGTTAACCTAGGCACTCGGTCCACTGTCACAGTCCTGTCAGAGCTGTGGCAGGACCTGAGGAACCATTTTGCAACCCGAGACATTGACCGTGTTCAACCTGTGAATGACATCAGACAGATGACGAATCCTAAGTTTCCCTTAATACGAGTTTTGTACTTTATGTAGATGTAGATTGATATTTGCAAGAAATTTACATTATTTTTGTGTTTGATCAATTTTGTGTACATTGATTGGCTCCTTTAAACTTATTTGCTTTGAAAATGATAGCAGAAAGTAATTTAGCATCATGTTTTGTCTGAAATGCATCACTCGCATAAGAGAGAATCATGGGTTACACAGGGTAAGTGACGCGCACTGAAAATGTTGTGAAAGATAACAGTCTTTCTACTTGGCTGTCTTCAGTTTCCCCCAGCTGAGCATATTCCAGATGACAATCTTGTGAGTTTGCCTGGGTTCACGCCCAGCTCCTCTAAGCAGACCTCACAGTGGGCGTCAAGTTGTTTATAGGGAGGGAACTGGAACGTATTTTGGATGCAAACCAAATATGCTGAATGTCCATGCAGCTGCGAGAAATATTTTTTCATGTTAGATTTCTTTTGTTTTGGAGCAAAGTGTGGGCTTGCTCAGCCTTCACTGTCATTTATAAGCCTAAACAGCATTTCCCCCCCCTTTAGTCTTGGTTCGGGGCAACTCTTGGCATGAAGCGACTTTTAAGCGACTCTTAACTGTGAAGTAACTTTCGCGGGGACAGTAAGCGAGAGGTGGGGAGAAGCATACGAGGGTATGTGAAACATAACAGGATGAAGGGTGACACATTTGTGAGTCAAATCAGCACCGTTCGGCTGAGTGCGCGGGAGAAACTGGCTAAGCAGCTCCCGGATAACTGTGTCGGGGACTGAGGCAGCTGCCCAGGTGAAGCCAGTATAGCGGTGCATTTGCTGAAGTCTAAGGACTGACCACGGCCATTTCCTCAAGAGTAAAACTGGCCCAGCTCAATTGAAAAGACTTTGGATCGGTTTTGGTCTGGTAAGTGAAATGCACTTTCTATCAGCATGTTTGGGAAAGCTGGGACAGATATTAATCCACAGCTGTATGGTGGTTTGTCTGTTGTTTACGGAGTTGGAGCACTATGTCAGTCCAAGGAAAATGTTTGCTTGAATTGGCTTTACTCACACTATAAATATTGAATATGGCTTGAAATAAAATATCTTGCTTTTTTCTTCTTTTTTTCATTTGGCTCCCAGGTGTTTAAAAAGCTAAACAAATATTTGTAATAAATGTGTCCAATTAAGAGGAAAATTGTTTTCTAGGATGCATCGATGGCACATTCATATAATGAAATGAACATTGTTGATTGTTATTTTGAACTAAATACTTAAAAAACTCCTGCAGTGAGAGGTGATAAGTGAAAACATTTGGAGTGAGGGTTTAGATTGCAATGTAGTGTTCATGGCCCTTTAAGGCAGCTGATCTCTTTCAGCCACGAGGAGCAATTGCTCATATTTTAAATCCTGCCTTCGTTATTATTACTGGGTCTTTTTGCCCTATAAGTCCACAGTCAGGATACTTGTAAGGACTGATTTCTTCTCTTCTTAGTACATACGATTTCCTAATAAGGCAACATTAGCCTTTTTACTCACTACAAACTCTAATCCACAGTTACACTTGGCTTAATTTAATTCAGCAGGGGAATTTACTTAAAGCTATTCAGTGCCTTTCTCAAGGATGCACTGCCAGCATCCTTCCCTCAGTGAAACCAACAACCTTCTCTCAACATGGCTGCATCCCCAAACCCAACTCCAACCTACTATTTTACCATGCATGGAGGAGTTTTATGATGTTAGAGCCACACACTGACAGGTGTTCCTCAGTGCCTTACTAATAGTTGGAATTCTGTTCAGTTTATGATGGGAATATCAAGAATACACTGCATTTTTAAAATGTGCTAGTTATTTTCATTTACCATCATGTACAGCGGGCTCCAGAATTATTGGCACCCTTAATAAATATGCACAAAAAGTGCAAGTAAATTATAATAGTTATTGACATAAACTTTCTTTTCCAGCATGTGTAAGGTTGTGCACTTTATTAATGATTCAATGAAATCAACCAAAAAGGTTCTACAATTATTAACACCCCTGGTTTACTACTTTGTGCAAACACCCATGGCAAAGATGACAGCCCAGTTTGCCGCCAAACATGTGGATGGCATGTATGGCCAAAACGTTCAATTTTGGTCTCATCTGACCATAGCCCTCTCTTCCGGTAAAAATTCCATTTAGTTTTGGTTTTAGTTTAGTATTTCCAGACGCTTGGCTTTGTTTATTGTGTTCAGTACGGGCTGTCATTGTTCACCTTTCTAAAGAGTTTGCTGGTATGGAGGTGCCATTTTATGTTTTTTTAGACTTACAATAAAACCACAAAGTTCTATTTGTGAACATGTAGCGTGAATCCCCAACACCCGCTCCTCCCCACCTTAAAAGGCCAAAAGTCAACATAACCAAATCTGAGACCGAACATGGAGACAGCCATCTTGCACTGTGAGAGGGGGAGGGAGTGTTTGAGTGCCTCTCGCAAATTTGCTTCTGCTATAACAACTGAGGCAAAAGGGCACAGGGCTCTAATCATCTGCCATCTCTGCAGTGAGTTACAAGATAAAGACATAAATCGGTTTAAATGTGACCTATTCCTCTGATGTGTATCCTGCCCTGCAGTTCCTAGATCTAATTGTTGTTCCTGTCATTATCAAGGCTAATGGTTTTCAACACCTTCCTGTGTGCGTGGGTATGCATTAGCACAGACATGTTTTTCCTGTCCTCCAGTATTTATTTTATTTATCAAAATACTGGAAAAGCAGTGCTGAACACATAAATAATTTGACCCCAGTTCAACCTTACTGAGGCACCCAAAGCTATATGCAAAACTTGAGGAAAGGTTTTGGTTGGACATACATAGTGAATAAAATCTCTATTTTTCAGCCTGTAATTACCTGGTATTTGCTGGCAAAGTAACTATTTTGATTTCAGAGATAAGTACTGTGAAACAAATTACTTGACTTATTGACTTTGTCATAGTACTTACCACTGAAATTAAAGTAGTTACCTAATAATTACACAAGTAGCTGTGTATTTACCCAGTAAATACTAGCTAATTAACGGGCTGTAAAATAAAGCATCACTAAATATATCTTCTGACTCAATGTTTCACAAGGAAGGAGGCAGAGCTAATACCGTCCAGTGTTTTCCATTTGTTATCTTCAGACTTGGCAGAGCCAGGTATTGCCACACTCTGTCACTCTGCAAGGGCATCCTGAGGGAGGGAGAGGGAAAAAAAGGGAAGAGAGAGGTTATAATTGTGTGGAAGAGAGAGAGTAAATAAATAAGGTGAGAGAGTGAGGGAGAGAGGAGAAAAAATAACATGGTTATGAATGGGGGTGAAAGAGGAAGGGAACACAAAAAGATCAAACAGGAGAGGGAGACAGAGAGGTATAGAGCGTCTAATACTGATAGACCCTGGTATAAAATCCAGCTATGACCAGCTACCAACTGTTTCAAAACATAGCCTGGTCAAACCATGTTGAGTATGGAGCTGGTCTAAACCGGTTAACCAGCTACCTGCTATTTCCAAACCTAGCTTGAGCTGCTTTTTTTTCAGCAGGGGAGGGAAGGCCAGCTCTGGATGGTACCATTATCCCTCGGGACTGGGCACTGTAGTCGATTCAGCCCCTCCTGGGAAGGTAGCTGTGGGATGAGAAATTATTTGTGCTGCTACAGTAGGAAGAAGCAGGGACTATTTGAACTGCCGTCCTATCTCACTGCACCAAGGGAGGAGTTAACTCTACTTTTCCAGGCAAGCAGCAGCCTGCAGTGAGAGAGCTTACTGTATGAGTTGGTGTGGGTGTGTCGGTCGGTGTTCCTAGCACCTGTGTGTGGTCGTGAATGTGTTTGTAGGAGTTTTTGAAGGAGTGTGTTTGTGTGCTTTGTGATATACTAAACAGTTAGGTATGACCGCCTGTGGTTTTCAATCTAAGTGGGTGGAATATAAGGGAGACAGAAGCCAAATTTCACGCGCAAAGGACGTGAAGCAGTGAACAGCACAGGTGAGGTTAGCCTGTGTGGTGCAGACGTGAATGACCATCAGCGGGGGCAGACATGGGGATTTTGGAACGTAGCTGGTGCAGCCTGCACCAAAAGAACCGACATTCCCAGCTGCACCCACCCACCTGCCCTCTCTGACTGGACAAGACGGTACCTGTAGCCGGGTGAGAGGTGAGAAAGTAACCGCTGCCCTGTTCTGTGTTTTGCTTAATCTCATGTAGATTACTTGTTGATTATACATGAGCCGTTTCCATCACTGAGATTATGGTTCAAAGGGTGAAATCGTATCAAATTGCGACTGTTGTGCCAGATGCGCTTTCGATATTGCTTCAGTTAGTGCTTTATCCTGGTTTTCAGCATTCTTATGGAAATTTGTGACTATAGTGTGCCTCTCGCTAGGAGAAACAGTATAATGGGGGTGAAAGTCCATGGGAATGTGTACAAACAGGGAGCAGCTAGCGGCATCTCAATCTTCTGTTCTATAACATTGAAATATAAAGCAGTAGACACACCTGGTGTCTAAACAACACATTTACAGAACAGGTTTTCTGTATTTCCCCAAAAAGAGAAGCCTGTTTATAATTTTTTACAGTGTAGTAATCAATGTAACTTTCTGGAATAAAAATATTTGTGAGATTTAATATGTGTGACTTCAAAATTCTCATTTCAGCTCTGAGACAGCCGTTTCTAAACTGAGAGCTTCACCAACAGGTTTGAATTAGCATAGCTATTGTGACTATTTGGGCTTAGTCACAGCCTGGGAAGGAGAATAAGAAGAGAGGGGGAGAAAAAGAGAGAAGAGCCAATACCCAGGCAATCATGACACAACAAGTTCTATCAAAGTAAACAAAAAAATGGCTAGTGTCCATATTTTATAGTGGGTAAATACATTATGTCAACTTTAAGCCAGATTCTCTCGTGCCTTTTACTGTAACTATGCAAAAAACTGATGTTTGTTTTGGTTTTTTAGGAAGATGAAAGGTAGATTGAGTGAGCTGACGCGAATGGAATATACACGGTTGAATAAGAACTACTTTCAAAATTATGAAAATCCTGCCAATTTTCGTACACAAGGAAACAGTGACGAAAGGGAAGAGATTTCATTTACTGCATTTACACTGGACGCTGCTCAGGGTAGAAGGCAAGGGGCATGACACACTTTGTTAATCAATAAAGCTTTCAGAAGTCCATCCATTCTGTCTTTGCGAGCGCAGCCTGGTGATGCTTCGTTATCTACCCTAAGGGAGACTGTTTAAGGGCCAGTGCAAGTCAGGGGGTATCTTTAATTATACAGAGTGCGGGTGTTTCTTTACTGCCTGCGGCATAAAAACAAGCTTAGTTAGACTTTTTGGTGGTACTGGTAGTGGGGGAGGGGTGTTTAGAATAACCATAAAAGAGAAAGTAATCTGTGACTTTACATGGTGGGGTTTATCACAGATCAAAGGCAAGAATGTAATTGGTGATGATAAGAGATATGTCAACACTGTGTGTTTTCAATCAATCAATCAAACTTTATAGGTAATCAAAAGTTAAAAAGAAAGCCCCAATTGAGCCAATTTGCAATAAGCTAAAAATTATTCTATGATCCCTCAAAAGGATGTTTACAAGGCACCATTCAAAACATACTCATCCATTTGTGTTTCGGTTGTTATGAAACTCCATGGACTGGAATATCTATCAGTATCACCAAGCACTTTATTTGGTATTTATTAGATTTATTATTTAGCCTTCTACTGCTGTAGCCTATCCACTTAGGTTATGATGCATTGTGTGTTCAGAGTTGCTCTTCTGCATACCACTCTTGTATTGAGTGGTGATTTGCGTTACTGTCACCTTCCTGTCAGCTTTGACCAGTCTGGCCATTCTCCTCTGACGTTTCTCATTAACAAGGTGTTTCTGTCTGCAGAACTGCTGCTCACAGGATTTTATTTTGTTTTTTGCACCATTCTTTGCAAACTCTGGAGACTAGTGTGCGTGAAAATCCCAGGAGACCAGCAGTTTCTGAGATACTCAAACCACCCTGTCTGCCACCAACAATCAAGCCACAGTCAAAGTCACTTAGATCAAAATTTTTTCCCCATTCTGATGGTTGATGTGAACAATAACTGAAGCTCCTGACCCGTATCTACATGACTGTATGCATTTCACTGCTGTCACACAATTGGCTGACTAGATAATTGCATGAATAAGTAGGTGTAATAAAATAAAGTTCCTAATAAAGTGCTTGGTGAGTGTATATGCTGCCAGGGTACCAGTAAGCCAGGGTCATCAATGCAGGGCCCCACCTTGTTAAATGACATACCTCATGAGGCAGGTTGAAACTGCACTAAAATATCTCAGCAGGATCTTATAAAAACAGAAACAAAAACCATCTTAAACCAAAAGCTCGTGCCCACACTTGTTCTCTGTGTGTGTCTAAAAAAAATAAAGAAAAGGAAATGGTCTTAAATTACCGCAGGCAGGTAATATCCCAAGCCTGTCATTGAAAATGATCTAAAAAAAGTAATTATGAACCGGTTCGCTCAGTGTGTCATTGACAGTTTTTAATGAAAACCAAAAAAAAAGCTTTAGTGAAAGGGTAGCAAAGGATTTTTTAAATCCATCATCCTAACCTTAAGTGCATGTACTGCACTTTTCCAGAGTGACTTATGACTTGACCTTATGAGCTCACCTTTTCATGTAGCTGGCTGTATACTGACAGAATTCAGGTCAAAATGGCCGTGTCTCACACGACAATTGAACCTGCAACCTCAAAGTTAAAGCCCAGGTACCCTGGATTGCATTTTTTCCAATTACTGGCTATTTTTCAGGAAAAATAATTCACTGAATGCAAGCTGACCCTAAAAATTCCAGATATATCCCTTGCAAACAGAGTAAAAAACCATGCGAAGAACAAAACAAAACAAAAAACCAAGGGACTCCATCTGCAGGTATAAAAATTTTCAAAAGCCTTCAGTGAAGTAAATACATGATTAAAAACAACAGAGTGTCGACCAAGAACTGGTCTTCGTCAAAGCTCTAATGAGCACAAAAATCACAGTAAGTCTGAAAAAAGCCAACAGCCATAATTGGTTAATTGTCAGTTACCGGATATCACAGAAGCACAAATTAGAGGATGTGGAATGGGTTTGCATAGCACAGGGGAGGGGGAAAAATGCAGCAATCCCCATATTACAAAATACGTCTAACAAGAACTGTCAATTCAAAAGAGAAAGATGGTAAATGACCATATGTCTGGTTATGTGTACAAAAATTACATAAACGGTTAAACAAACCACTTAGCACTGCAATAATAATAATAATAATAATAATAATAATAATAATAATAATAATAATAATAAAAATAATAAAAAAGTAAAATATTTGCAGAATAATCAATCTCATCATTCAAACCCGGATATATAGAGGCAGTTAAAGTTACAATCCAAAAAGTCCATCACAAGCTCAGATCCAAGTAGCGCTTCTTCCACTTTATATTTTCAAGATGCAAGCGGACCCCATTCCCATTACAGAGCAGGAACCAAACTGGCACACTTGATCCTCTGAGCTCATTTTCCATGGCAAGTTGATCCAGATCAACCTGGCTTGATTTATTCATGAGGGAAATACTTGATACTCACTGGACAGGCTTCTTGTAGGCTTCTTGAGGAGGCTGGTAGGCTTATATAGGCCCATTTATCCTCTGAATATATAAAACAATGTCAAATTATTAACTTGATGATCAGATGCCTTATAATTTGATATTCATGAAAAGGCTTGTGGACATTTGTTATGAATACAAATGTGAAAATATACAAGTATACATGTATTCTTGGTTTGGTTTTCACAAGTGGTAAGAGATAACTTTCGTTTGTTAGATGGGCCTTTTGAGATGGGCCTTTTGAAATATAAATACATATATTTCAAATGTCATTAACTTATTATGCTACGTAGGCTATTGCAAAGCGTTCACCTAATGGGCTACCGACCTTGTCCTAAGCAATCATTTAGTCACTGGACATTTACAGGAAGACCGTATATGTGATATAGCACGTACACTTTATCATTAAGAATAAGCGGGAAAGGGACATTTGACAGGGATAGTGACAGAGTGATAAATGTGCACAAATATGTCGATTTGCTCTCCTTCTCTTGTCCTTTCTCTGGTTGACACCTTCGATTTATGCCAGAACTCACTGCATGGATGACGCACGGTGTTCGGAGAAACTGCGCAGTGCACGCGCTCGCTGTTAGTGGTTTCCTGCATCATCTGAGCGGAGGAGCATTGACTGCGGCTCATCTCTGATGGTCCTGGGCTTGCATAGCTCTTGCTCCTCTGGGAATGGCATACTGCCCTGGATTTTCCTCCGGTAACAGTCAGCCCGGAGCGGCTCGCTATTTTGGGGAAAGCGTGCATCACCTGTCATTCCTCTTGGAAAGAGCGGTAAAAATCGTTTAATAATTCTCCAGACTAGAGATGTGAAGACTTCATTTTTGACATTAAAACGGCTGCAGCTGCCACGTAAATGTAGGCTACTAATATATATTAGTGGATACATGTAAACCCAGATCTTACAATAGGCTACGATTGTCTGTCAGTTTATGCTTGGATAAAACCTTTTGTTTCTCAAATCGATGTACTATATCTTCATTGACAGTTCCGGATATTTTTGTAGGTTGTATTCACTGTTATAAAGTGGATAATGCGTTTTTTTCCTAACCCGCATCGTATCTAGTCCATACAGTTCGTGGATAAATAGGCTATGCATTCAGAATGCGAGATTACAGCCAGTCCGTTTTTAGACACTCAACGTTTTTGAGGTGCTCATTGAGGACTTAATCGATTTCGGGATCAGTGCATGTAATTGGAACATTTTTCGTTTTAACAGGTGCTACAATGCAGTCCGGAGGCGAGAGGGGCACATACATTTACTAATTTAGCAGGACTTGTTTAATTGAACGAACCTCTGTAGTTCTTAGACATTACTCTCAGAACACGGATTGGAATTTGTATCTGTTACACATTAGTTTAGGATAATATAATTCAGAACGAAGGAATCATTATCAATGAAACACCTGTCTACTAACTGAGATTCTGGAACAGAGTAGGCTAAAACCATGGTAACGTGGACTTGGCTACCAAGGGGTGTGCAGCTGTCGGTTTTCTATGTGTAGATTTATAACTGTGGGACACTGTGAAAAATAGCTGAAACCGAATTTAAATGCTGACCTATTTGACTGTCTATAATGATTTCATATTAACTTTACGGTCCTGTCTGCAGTGATATCTCTTTCCGTCTTGTCAGACCACCTGCTGACAGCCAGTCACTGTTGGGGCACTCCTTTTGTCCTAAAGTTAATATTGATTGCCCTACATGACTGCTGCTATATGACTCGACATCTGACTCTACTGCGCTATGTGTGCCACTATCCATCACTGTGTTGTTACACTTGCCCTGCAGAAGACTGTAGGACAGCAACACAAGAGCACTCTGGGCTGTCTACTAGCATCCATGTTGGCTCCATTTCACAAAAAAACATTTCCTTGGTTTACTGTCCCAGGATTGAAAATAATTGCCACAGGGAATTTTAAACAATGTTAAGCTATCACTAATGGATTTAAGTTGGAAAAAAACATGCCCTTGAAGAAGTTCATTCTTCCAGGTGGATGCCATTTGTTAGTTATTGCGTTGAATTCCCCACCTTGTCTGTTAGGTGATGCAAGATCATTTTGAAAAGATATTAAGCTTATAAAAATACAACCCATTATTGTAATAATGGTATCACTGAGGACTGGCCCATTTTTAATGGTGGATCTTTCTGCTTGACAGAGCCATTCCCTTGGTTGCTATGTTTCTGCTGAAACCTGCTTGCACAGATGGAAAAGTGACTGGTGCTTGGTGGTGCTGGAGAACGGAGAAAGTAATAGATAGCCCAAACAAAAGAACTGCCAGCCAGAGTACCTGGATGCGTCTAAATCATTCAGTCCACCGGCGTATTATAGAGGAAAGTGCAGGACTTTCTGTCTGACAACTAAAGCTTGGCAGAAAGTGGATAATGCAGCAGGATAATGATCCTGAACACACCAGTAAATCTATGACTGAATGGCTGATGAAGAGAAGAATTGAAGTTTTGGAATGTCTAAGTCAAAGTCCAGACCTCAACGCCAGTGATGGAGAGGAAAGGAGATGTGCATTAATTAATGCCCTCAAACATCAATTAGCTGGAGCAATTCTATACTGTAAGTGGGAAAGGGCCAGAATAGAGACAGATACACTCACAGAAAATGATTACTTCACATTATTGCTGCTGAAGGGGGTTCTGCAACCTGCAATCACTTGCTGTTTCACTGTGGGCTTTTGCATGTTTGGCTCATTTTTGGACAAATAAATCATGGCAAAGTATGCCTGTCAGGGTTTTCCTACTAATTTTCAGGCAGTATCATTTTTCGGGCTCGCACATGCAGATTGCTGCCTTGGTTAATTGGTTTCCAGGTGCAGTCTAATTACTGACCAATTATCTCTTATTGGTAGGCGGGCTCTACCCTATTTAAGACTCATTGTCCCTCTGCTCTGTGCTTGAGTGTTACTTTGTGTTTCAGACGCTGAGCCAGGTAGAGGTAGCCTTCAAGGCTGGTATTTCATTAGAGACTTAAAGACGTGTTACCCCGTATTCGGGTAACTGCATCAGGTTTTCTTTATTATTTTTCTTTCATCTATTAAGTCAAAATAGACTTGTGTACCAGGTTGGTGTTTTGCCGGGGAGTTTCGGTCCTGTTTTCCGTTTCCCCTTTCTCCTCTTGTGGTTCCCCCTAGATTATATTGGGGCGAACCCTAGATTATTTGAGTGGTTATCACACGTTCTGTGGGTAACTTGAAGATTCCCTATTCAGTCGGTCTGGTCCTCCGTAGAGCCTTCATAGAGCCATGTGTCATTTGTCCACCCTGGTCTCACACTAATTCGACCACCGGTGACCGGATGTTCTGACCATTGAAATCGGCCTCTGTTCCGAAATCTGAACATGCGCCACTAGTGGTTGAAGTTAACAAATACATTCTAATTCCCCAACCAAAACTCAGACACTTGAACACATGCGTACACATTGTTTTTGTGTCTCTATGCTCAATTAATATTATTAATGTTAAATCTTAACCCTAACCATAGCTACAATTATTTTGCCATTTGCCCATGGATTATGTGTAAATACATCTATTTTATATCTATTACTGTATATATCTCTTGGCATCTTTGGCATCGTGGGGTGGTGCTTATGCAGGATTCGGCATACGTGAACCGATTTCCAGGGCATGAAAATTGGTGCGAGATCACATGTCATACCCTGCTGGAAAAACCGGCGTAGAGCAGCATAATGGGTGATAGTCCCACCAGCAAGACCAGCATATGTTGTGTTTTGGCCTGTGGTATGCTGGTCGCCGGCATGGGATGCTGGTAGCCAGACCAGAAGCAAATCACATGTGTCACATACAGTAATGAATCTAAATGCAAGTTGTACTGGTAACTAGTTAAATAAAGACTATCTCCATAGCAACATAATTATTTCATAAACAAGAGCAAGAAACAATATCAACAGAACAAAATGGAACAAAACTCATTAGTCCTTTGGCAAAAAAAACTATAAATCCAAAAATGGAATTCATGCTGGTCTAAGCTGTTTATTTTTTCAGCAGGGATATGAGGCTAAATTTAGGACTTGGTGTTGACAAGATGAGTGTTAGTTGTCCTAAATTCCTAATATGTAAAGCCATAGTATTCAGAGAGGGTATATTTTCTTTTTCATATCGCTGTATTTCTATGCCTGTGAAGTAATATTCCTGAATAGCATATTGTAGTTTGTGACTTAGTTAGTTTCAGCACTACTGTGCAGTAGTGTAAATTATTTTTACATACACTGTATGAGCCAAAGTAATTAGCATACGCTTTGAGAAATAGTCTTGCGATGGTGCAGTCTGCTAAAATATGCAGCAATGGATTGCAAAGAACACCCCCCCCCCCCCTCAACCTGTAACCACACACACACCTCCAGCCTCCAGCATCCCCACTGGGAAAAACTGTTCTTGCGTTCCTGCTTGCGTGATTTGATCATCTTGGCTCCTGCTCTGCATTTTTAAGATAGCCCAAGATATTTTATATTTCCTCTGTGCCAACAGCTGATGAAGCATAGTGCACTAGAATGCACATGCACCATCTGAAGCCATTCCTGTGCGGTGCCACAGCTGAAACAGTATTCACACTGAAAATATGTTGCCCATCAACTTTTTTCATTTTTTATTTGCATGTGTAATCCCACACCAAACCCCTACCCCATGCTTCAGTGATTTTCATATTTTCCTTTCATTTTGAAAACCGTCTTCTTTGGTTGCGGGCTAGGCCAAGATTCTTGTCTTGTTACGTATTTGTTGTCTTTCTTGTCCTTTTCCCCCATGGGGAGTCCATCCATCATCCCTTTCCTGTCGCTGAGAGGCAAGTAGACCTCACAATATCCTTTCATGTCTCCCCAGCACCACGTAATAGCCATAATGACAGCAGAGAACAAGTCACGAATGCCTTAATATATTAGCATGCTAGCCATGTTCATTTGTTAGTTTAACCATTAAAGCATATCATGTAACTACTACTATCCTTGATGGGTCACATAATTTCCCAGCCATCAGTGCTTGGCTCCACTGCCATCTAATCTCAAACCTTTACCTGGTTTACTTCCTGATTTAGTATGTTTCCAGTGATTTCAATATGTTGTAGAACAGGGATAATTCTGGCTAAAGAAACAGAAGTAACAACATTACTGCTCAATATGGACAGGAAATTATGCTTAAGGATAATTTAAAAAAGTTTTCCAAACGTTGCACTTTGAGTGTCAGTTCTGACTATATTGCCTTGGTTTTTTAAGTATGGACCCTGCACACCAGGTAGGAAGCTGAAAATTACAAATTATAATCCAGTGTTCCAAATTTATTTATTTGTTTGTTTATTCATGTAGTATGTAATGGCCACGTATGCATGCATGCAGTGAACTTAAAAAAATTATGAAGATATTAATACAACCACTGTTATTGCACAAACAGGTTTGCTAAGCAATATAGTACAGAACAAAAATACATTCTTGTCTAAGCCCGTCATTGCAGAGATTAAAACAATAGGACCTGAAGGTGGTTACGGTTAAGCAATTTCATTCACCTGTTGGTGGTATTTCACCTGTTTCTGATGCTTTATCTTTCTAAGGAAGGGGGACAAAACTTGGGGCTTGTTTGATGGTACACTGGGCTCCTCTGCAAGTCTCTATAGGGAACAAATGAACTGCAATGGACTGGGTAGCCTTCATTTCATATACATCTTCCCTCACCTCTGCTGATATATCACAAGTATGAAAGGTTATAGACCAACCTCTGGTCTGATGTTATGTTAATAGTCACCAGTCTCGTTATATGCTTGAAATCCTGCACCATTAAGAATGCTGACACACGATGAAAGTGACAGCAGAAATGATCTCTTCATGACTTGTCGTAAAACCATGACCCAGGGTCAAGGAAGCATCTGCCTTTTTCTCCATTCCTCCTCCTTGTCCCTCCCCTCCTCCGCTAAGGAATGAGGCAGGCCTGGATGGTTTGGTTTGTCATGCGTCTCGGTGTTTTCAGAACTTGTCGCTCCTCCTTCAGTAAACAAAGGCCCGCGCATGGGCGAGGATCGCGGGCCCTCGCACGCCTCGCAGCAGCGCCTCGCGCTAGCGTCTCGCAGCGTCGCAGTGTTGAGCCCCATGCTCCTCAAGCAGGAGCGGAGAACGGCAGGCTTCCTCTCCCCTGACGGGTCTTCCTCTCGCCCCCCGCAGGTCCTATCTCTTTCTGGCCAGAGGATGTTCCGCAAGAAGAAGAAGAAGAAGAAGCTGGAGATCTCGGCGCCCAAGGACTTCGAGCACCGGGTCCACACCTCCTTCGATTCCAAGGTCGGGAACTTTGTGGGTCTGCCGACCCAATGGCATGGCCTCATCGAGACCCCGCGGCGCCCCAAGCCCATGGTGGACCCCTCCAGGATTACCCCCACGGAGCTGAAACCAAAGAAGGTAAGCCCCCTCACCTTCCACCTCACGTCGTCTTGTAATGTCCTGTTAAAGGGAGCTGTCCTTCATAAAGTATTATCTGTAGTTAGTCTTGCAACTCCTATCTAAGATATCACACTGCATTGTTGATATTCAGCATGTACAGCAAAGTAGTATATATTTAACATAATTCCCGTGCAAAAAAGTCAGTGGATCTCAAGAGTTGGTCTATGTTGTCAGAAAAATGGTCATTATGCCCACCCAAGCACTCGCTCTGAGTTTCTGTATGTCTACTTGCTGTCGGTTTTTCAAAGTCTTGTGTCAAGAGCCTGAGGGAAGAAGTCGGTTGTCGGTTATGAATCTCTGAGAAATGTATTCATTAGTCTGTGCAAGCGATTACTATCAGAGCCTTCCTATAGACCTCAAATTCGCACCATTGAACTGCAAATCTTGTTTGCGTCATGTCGCGATAATGGATTGCATTATACTCTTCTTTTTATGAAAGTTTTTCATGAAGGGGGGACTCGCCTCAACTCCAATTTTCCAGAAGGCTCACCACAGTCTCAGCTGCGATGGAGCCACTAAAACTGGAGGGTCATTAGGTGGCAGACAGAAAAGGCTGTTTTGGGATTTTTTTTCAGGTCACCAAACAACCCTCTACTCTTTGCAATGAGTACCATGAGACCTTTAAGAACCACGCTGTGTCAGAGCCAAAAGACAAAATCTCCCACAGTACAGTGTGCATAGAGCTGTCCTGGACCATTGGTTTTCTGTTAGGCACAGAGGGGAGAGAAGACTGCCCCCTACTGGCCCACAAACACCCCTTCCAGTAGTAACTACATTTTCACAGGAGCATCAAAATACTAACCAGTCTCACATTTGTCATTTGACAGAAGCAGGTCATGATGGTTTAAAACCAGCTCCATTATGTGCTGTAAAATCGGTCCTTATGCAACTGCAGGGGCCATCATACTGCTCTCATTTAATGACAAATGGATGGGTTTACCCCAATAGGCATTTCACCGTCTCCATATTTAAGAGAAAGCTTACCATTAAGCATCAAGGCTTCACTAATTAAATTGATTAATCGATACAGTATAACTTAATTAAAAAATATATTTATCTACACTACCACCTTAAGATTCCTTTTTAATATCCATCCATCCATCCATTATCTGAACCCGCTTATCCTGATCAGGGTCGCAGGGGGGCTGGAGCCTATCCCAGCATACATTGGGTGAAAGGCAGGAATACACCCTGGACAGGTCGCCAGTCTATCGCAGGGCACACACACCATTCACTCACACACTCATACCTACGGGCAATTTAGACTCTCCAATCAGCCTAACGTGCATGTCTTTGGACTGTGGGAGGAAACCGGAGTACCCAGAGGAAACCCACGCAGACACGGGGAGAACATGCAAACTCCGCACAGAGAGGCCCCGGCCGACGGGGATTCGAACCCAGGACCTCCTTGCTGTGAGGCGGCAGTGCTACCCACTGCACCATCCGTGCCGCCCCCTTTTTAATATTTATTCATTAAATCTTTTCTTTGTAGGTGTTGTCCTTGTGGGTTCATTTCCTGCTACATTAAGCTGTCTACTATCATTGATTCTTGCAAACAGAGCATTGTGAATGTTGATCACTGACAATGAACTTGTAGCCTTGATAATCCACCTTATGTTTAAAGCCATTTCATATGCTCATACTGTATATCTGAGTGGCTTAAAAACTTTTCAAACGTCTGGTGCCGCCATCTGTGAACACCCAACGAATGTGCAGAACAAGTATTTTGGAATTTAATCAGTTTGACATCTTCAAGCATTTTGATCATGTAAACTTAGCCCATCTACTAATTTATGAAGCAGTTATTTTTCTTTAGAAAATTATGGAAATAGACAAGCTGGGCCCTGGTCCAATCTGAATTAAGGGCCAGATGTACTTAGCCATTTGCAGCAATTTTCAGGTGCACATGTGATGCATTCTGCCTGGGAAACATGCATTGTATGTATCAAACTGGGCTAGAACTGCAGTATGTGTGTGATCGACTCGAGTCATCGCAAGACGCTATTCTGTCCTTAATGCCCATGCATTTAGGGATGGATAGTGCAAATAAAGGGCGGAGATATTATAAGTGTGGCTGATTATGTATTCCGTTGAATTTACTAAAGTCCACGCAATTAACGAGGGTCGAATTGTGCGGCAAATTCCTCTGACTCGTAAACCGAGGCGCAAGACAGATCTAAGCTACAAAGATTCACTGAATTAATCTTTGCAACAAGAACCGCACTAGAGCAAGAAATAATTACAGATTTTTAATAATAAATATTACTGAATGATTGCAGCCAAGCAATAAATAAGACTGGGTGTTCATCACAGAAAATATCTACAAAATAATTTTTTTAATTACCCAATATGTCATATGAAGCAGGGGAAGTGACTGAAATAACCGTAGTGTCACTAGCTGAAGTAAAATAAAATAAAATCAGTGTTGCCACTACTAAAACATAGGAGTAGGCTAAATGCAATGATATGCTGCTTCTAATCGTTTGTATCCAACACAGAAAGAGCACGTGTTTCTTTTGATGAGTTATTCTCCAAAACAATCATGGAAAAGAAACAGGGAATTAAAGAGACTGCCAAAAAACTGAAAATCCCATGCGATTCTCTGACAAACACCCAACCATGCAAATAAGTACGCTTCTGGGAGAAATAAAAGATGTACTGGTACCTCCCACGTGACGTTCCCATTCTACCTCGTCAATAGTGAAGCTCATTGCAACGTTACATCTCGCATTTAATTCAAACTAAAATAGCTGCCACAGCTGGACTATGTACTATTTTGTCCTACACTGGATGTTCAATGCACTAAACACCTGTTTTAACTGCGCTGTATAAGGTTTCTCAAAATGTGGTTCGTAGATAGTCCCATTCGCTGATTGCTTAATGAGCTGGAGCCTTCATGAATAAGACATTAATTTCCGGCAGACTTTGCGACTGCACCCACAAACTGTCGTCAGGCCGCATTACGTTTACGTGTACGTAAAACTGGCCCAGTGTAATATCCCTCTTCACATTACCCATATCACATTAATTAAGTCACACATTTGCATTCATTTTGTACAGTGAAATTTTCAATCAATATGTCAAAGTGTTGAAGTTCTATCTCTCTAGTTTATGATTCCAATATTTTCCAACTGAAAATGTGGAAGGCGGAGCAGGCTTATATGCATTTTGGAAACAACACAAATCACAGTCTCCCGGAAACAGTGATAGAGTGTCCGTTGTTTCCTGAGCAATTCTCCAGAGCGATTATCATTGTTGTCCATTTCGCCATATAGTGTATACTGTACATTCCAGGACTGCTGAGTAAATGTTACTATCTGTGGTTTGTATAGACTCTCAGGAACAAGATGGCTCTCTGACCAGTACTGGCCAAGCAGTCGCTCAGTATAGCCAAACTATAGTGTCAAATCTAGCTATGACCAGCTTGAAATTACCAGCTACATAGCTTGAGCTGGTCAAACCATGTTGAGTATGGAGCTGGTCTGGCTTTTTTTCGTCAGAGGGGACCCACTGTGCACAAGTGCTGGATGTAGACAGTAAAATTCCAGGCTAGTGCACAGCTAGCCAGTGCCAAGCTATTGTACTGAGGACTGAGAAGCATGTGAGCCAATTCAATTATATTTCTAAGGGTGTATTGGTTGGTAGGCTTGCTTAAAAGGACATGAATTGTTTCTCCTGCATAAACAAACCATAACTTTTTTCAGTACGCATACTGAGAAGGTTGTGCACCATCGAAAGTACTTGAGATCAGAAACAGTCATTTCCAGTTTATACTTTATACCCGGATGAAAAGTCTTGCTGCATCACAACTGTGGGTGTAGCTGTTTGGTTTAGCTATACAAGGTCCCATGAACAATGGGGATTAGTCCTGCTTTCACAATACAATTACAAAGGAAGAAAAACAGGAATTAGGGAACAAAGCACAGACTAGTGTACTTGCTTGGTGTATGAGGGATTGTGCATCACGCACATTGTATTACAACTTATTTAAAAGGGTAACAAAGATATCTGCAGTTTGCATTGTTATACCTGCCTAAAAATGCCATCCATTGTTCCGTACATATAGCCAGTGCAGGCTATAAGCGCCATGGTCTGCTGGAGGAATATGGCACCTCTCATCCATGAGGGAGTGAGAAGTGGAAAATGTTCCACAATATCCCATAAAAACTTCAGTGTGTTATTCTACTCAAATGATTGGGTGATTTGTGCTATGTGTAGGGGGAATTGTGTTCTTGAAGTACACCCCTCTCTGCAAGAGGAAAGTAAGGTAATACAGGGTGGAGATAATCGCTTGATTTAGGGTTCTAAGTTGCATTCATGCACCCTGTTCGCTGCCAGGAAAATTCACATGACACCAGTATGGAACCGCAAAAGAAATTATTGGAATATTGTTGATTTATTTTTTTTCTTCACTAAATTTATTTCATTCAACCGTTCATTTGCAAATATGCATGTCCAACTAAATACTTTCCTACGTTGAATGTTTAATATTTATTTAACTTTAGCTAGTTGTTCCAAGGTCCTTCTAAATAGATGCCAAATAGGATTTTTAAGGAAAAACAGTCTGGATTTTTCAGAAAGGAATAGAGTCCCTGCAATCTACTTTTTCCCAAACTGGCTCATACAGACAACTATAATGAAAATGTTGGCTAACTGTTCCTTTTGTACATGAAAAAGCTTTCAAGTGACCTGTGGTAAGAAGGTATAGTACAGATGGATGTAAAGTGGCTACAATGTTTCGCTTTCAGTTATTCTTTAAGGAGTTAAAAGTGTTCCAGATCTGGGTCAAATAATTGTGTTGGATTCAAATACTTTTCTACGCTTTACTGTGCATTTTCTGCAAACTCTGCCTTCTGGTCCTCTTGGTTGGCTCAACTGAGCACAGAAAAGCATTTGAATCCAAAACAATTGCGTATTTGACCCATGTCTGAAGTGTTTACTTGGAGTAGGGTGAAGGAACCCCACATTTTATCATGGTAGGGTCACTCATCACTCATCACTTTTGGACCATTTTCCTTTGAGTCAGCATTTTTGTCAGATTGCTCCTTCATGCCTAGCATTTAATTTGCTGCTTGAAGTGGCTGTCAGGCTCAATCTGAGAAATATGCCCTTGGTAAAATGACCTCAGTGTTCTCCTGACATGTGTGCTCTTAGGGGATCTTCTCTGGTAAATATAAGGCTGTTTATGAAATTGTGAAACCTTAGAATGTGGAATGTAAAGGTCTTTTGACACAACCTGACCCTTAGTTTAGCTTTCTTCTCATTTGGAATGTCCATTTGTCACATTTTAAGGTTTGTCTCAATGCTGGAACATCCCTTGCTGATCCAGGACTGTTCTGAGGTTGCTGGCTGCTGTTTGATTCAATTCCTTCTTCTTAATACACAAGCTTATTTTAAACTGTTTTACATTTCCAAAATAAATTTGCCATTGCTTGCTTGCTTACATTTCCAATCTGTTACAGTTTCAGTCAATTTGCTGAAAGGAAGTTTCGCCTAATTGAAGATTAAAGTTGAATATTGTGTCCTGTATACAAAATTTCGGACCTCATATATGAAATATATATATGATGTTGTTATGTTTTTGAAGGTAAGCGTTTGTGCTTTTTTTGGGACTGACTGACTCCAGGTCGTTCTCTTTCAGACCGTTGTTCGCGGGAGCATTATCGGACACGGGGAATACATCGCCGCGGCTCTATCGCAGCTGAGCCACCTCTCGGTCACAAGTTCGAATGCGCTGCGGAAGACCAGTACCTCAGAAAAGGAGAAGGCCCCCTCCTCGGGCCGGCCTGAAAAAGCGCAGGAGGATGGGGACCGCAGGCTCGAGGGCCTCGCCAATGACAATAGAGGCGGGGCCAGAACACACAATGCGGGCGGTGAAAACTGGAGCCACGCACGCCCCTGGACTGACAAGGCTGCGGCCCTCCCCCACTCTAACCACGAGGCGAACGCCCGCACCTCCAATGGGGCCGTGCCCCACATAGCTGCTGTGGAGCTGCCCCTCCCAGGGACACATTGCGAGGTGGTGCCCATGGATATGCCTGAACAGAATCCGGATGTGGCCCCCCACTCGGTTTCTGTCTCTGGCCACGGCCCCCTGGAGGCACTCGCACAGGAGCCTCAGGTGGAGTTCAGAGCGCACACACCGGAACCTCGAGTCAACGCCTCACCGCTGCTCCGCACTCATAGCAGCTTCCGCAGACCCAACTCTTACAATCGGCAGGTGAGCCTCTATCCACGCTTACCCACCCTGCTGAAAAAAACAGCTCCAGCTATGTTTTGAAACAGCTGGTAGTTTCATTTCAAGCTGGTCATAGCTGGATTTTACACCAGGGCGGGGAGAAATGTGGGTAACACATTTTACAGGCTGTTAATTACCTAGTATTTACTGGATAAATATGAGTTACCTATCTGTAATTATCATGTAACTATTTGGATTTCAGAGGTAAGTACTATGAAATGGGCTGTAACATGTATTTTCATAGTACTTAACTAGTGCGTCTCATGGAACTTACTGATTTTGTTTCATAGTACTTAGCTCTGAAAGCAAAATAGCTCCCTAATAATTACACAAGTAGCTAGCATTTACCCACTAAACACTGGGTAATTAACGTCTGTTAAAATAAAGCATTCCCAAAATGTGCAATATTTATTTATTTGTTGGCAATAATAATTTAGCCTATGAGTCTTATTATTTTTCATAGGCTGTAGTGTCTAGCATCTGTAATATTTGTTGCAAGAGCATTGCCTTAACAAGGTTAGTAGTTTCATATTCATATAATAAATACAAAGCAGAGAAAAGTTTTCAGAATGTGACAGTGGTTAAATTGGCACACACCGCAAATGCACATTCATGAGTAATTCAGCGCAGAACACACATGCAGTTTACGCAGAGCCAGTTTCATCTGGTTTAAAGACACTGTGATGTGAACACTGAGTGGCTTGTCATTAAAATTTACATTGCATTACATGCTGACAGACCATGCATTAAACACTAAGTGTATTGCTGTGTGATAAAATATACGCGAGTACCTGCTCAAAAGCACACATAAATATTGAGATGGTACGCTTTGTTGCCAAGGAAACATCAAAATGGGGCCATGTAGATGAATACAAATGGCGTCCCAAGGGCAGTGACCTCTGAGCAAGTGTTGGAATGGATTTGGGGTCATTGTTGAACAAGATGATGAATTTAGGTTTAATTGTGACAAAAATGTACTTCATTTGAGATGTTCCTGTTGAATGATACAGCTGAATTTTGGAGTCAGAGTTCATAAATAAAGGGGGTGCATTTCAGAACAAAGTGCACAATTTAGGGAATGTATTTCTGAAGGTGAGTATTAAATAAAGGGGATGTGTTTGAGAACAGAATACAAAACAAAGTAAAATAAAGAGTGTATTTCAGAATTAAAGTATTTAATTTTAAATAGAATATACTGTATATAAAATAAATAAGGGAATGAATCAATAAATATATGGATGGAGTAGTGAAGAGGGCTTTAGCTTTTGAGTCTCCTCTGTTTGATCACGCAGGCCGTCTCTGTTCAACGATATCACTCCTTTCACAACGGCATCGGAGACGCAATCCCCCGAGGCCTACGGACGTACCAGGCCGTGCGCGTGCCCGCCAGCTACACCGCCGGACTGTCTCCGCACCTGTACGCCAGGCAGGGCCTTAAGCCCCCCCTCCCCAGGCACGACAGTCAGACCCAATCCCGCCCGACCCCGGCGGGGTCCCCCTCCCCGGGCCCCCGCGGTACCGGCTCCCCCTCTCTCTACCGCCCCCAGCGCTCCTCCACGGACCCCGGCCACGACCCACCCGAGGTCAGCCACGAGCAGTTCAGGGCCGCCCTGGAGCTGGTGGTGGACAGGGGGGACCCGCGCTGCTACCTGGAGAACTTTGTGAAGATCGGGGAGGGCTCGACGGGCGTGGTCTGCATCGCCCGCGAGAAGCACGGCGGTCGACAGGTTGCCGTGAAGATGATGGACCTGTGCGGGCAGCAACGCCGGGAGCTGCTCTTCAACGAGGCAAGAGCTCTTCTTAACCTAGGGCAAATTCCACCTATTTTGAACTAGTCCTATAAAAGTGTCAATATCTCAAAGACTTTTTACTACACACACATAGTTGGAGACTTAAATTAAAGGCTTGTACCATTCAGAAATGTGAGACAGAACAAATTTAGAGCGTGTACATACAGTGTACAAGATAAAATACTGAAATACAAACAAAAATACAAAACGCCTTATGCTTTTATAGTTTAGCACTGAATATCTCAATTTCTAAGGCAAGGACCAACCCGGAACTACTTGATATGTGTGCACAAACTTTATGTCAACTTGTGTACATTGTAAATTGAAGTTCTCAAAACTGCACCCTCAAGTGTCCACAAATCTCTCCAATTACAAAATGTCTGCATATCTTTTTGTCCAGGCACATGAATGATTAGATTTTCTGATACAAAATGTAAAGAAAATGAACCTTCATTTGTGTTTTATTCACATACTATATATGAGAGTATGTTCTTATAAACCATGGCAAAAGTCTCCATAAAGCTCTCCAAAGAAGATTACTCACTTTCTAACCAAACTACATCACATTTACAATGGAATGAAATATACCTTCATGAGGGTTGTAAACCATACAAGGGTTATAAACCATAAGCATGAGGGTTGTAAACCATAAACACGGTGTGGAGGAGACTCGGGTTTTATTGCCCTACATTGTGAATTAGAGGCTGATAAGCATCTAAACTGCTGTTCTCGCTAGTGGAGAGTCTCTTTAACCTTCTGGTATCTTTGTATTCTTGTTTTCTGTTGGAAGTCATTTTATTGTGTAATCTTGGGTTTCAGAAAGGACATATATAGGGCATTATAAATACATAAAATGTATTATTATTATAATTAAAGTGGCAAGCTACGATTTCCTTGGTTTTGGTGGATTTAGTGGCCACCCATGTTGACTGGTGGTCATAACAGGTCTATTCTATGCTTCAATTCCCATAGTTCTGCGTTTCCTTCTTCTGATTGTTGGTGTGGTTTGCTTTTTTCAATCACTTTACTGCTTGTACTTTCATCCATTGCTGCAAACAAAGACAACTGCTTGAGCACAACCTCATCTTGTGTTTATGCCACTCAAAATCTCCTGTATTACTGCCGCAAGCATGTGTCACGCAAACTATGCATCTCCACACTCACAACACTGTTCCAGAGGCTTCGGTGGTTTCCTTGCGTACATTTCAATGCAGGGTGGGAGTGGCGGTCCCTTCACTAACTTTCATATATATATATATATATATATATATATATATACATGCAATTAAACAAAGCAAATGATCTGAATTGTCATTGCTAGAGAAATGCCAGTGGGAATATGTCTGAAATATGGTATTTGCTCATATGAAATAAAGATAGCTAGCCATTTTAATGAGCCACTCTACCATTCAATGATTCATGCCCCATGCTTTCTGCTGACCTGGCTTCCTGTTTTCTGTATTAACGCAGGTGGTGATAATGCGGGACTATCGGCACAAGAACGTGGTGGAGATGTATAAGAGCGCCCTGGTGGATGAAGAGCTGTGGGTAATCATGGAGTACCTCCAGGGCGGCGCTCTAACCGACATAGTATCTGAAACCAGGTAAGGACAGAGGAACAACTCAAAGGGAATATAGCACCTCATCACTTTAACTGTCGTAAGTACAGGGAAAGAAGTAATACAGGTGGAACTTGGTCATAAATCCATATTTCCTCATCAGTACTTACAAAACACTTGAGAAAACACACCAAGAATGTGTGGTTACTTCTGAATGCCAGTGTCATAGTGTCATTCGTGCTTCAGCATCCCTTGTTGCAGTAACTCTATAAGACCACAAGAGGGAAGTATGAGGATTATTCAAGGATTTAATTTGCCTGTGCAAGGGAGATTGTAAAACATATTCATGCCCCTCTCCCTTTGGGCAATCTCCCCTGTAAGACATTTTACTACATGGAGCCAATAGGAGCTTTTGAGGTGAAAAAACAAAACAAAAAACAGTATCAATCTGTTTATGGTAGAAATGAATATTCAATGGCCAAATTATTTGACTGTGTTCTGTAATTAAATATATACAATATATATATATAAGCAAGAAAAACAAAAAAGTGTCTGCAAGAGGGGAGAATGTTGTACAACTCTCTCATTAAATATATTCCGAAAATGTCAGCTGAATTAAATTAATCCGAAGATCGCGCAAACCAGAAGAGAAAATTTAGCAGACTCATTGGTGCCAGCCATTACGGTTTTGCTCAATATGCAGTTTAGCTGAGTTAAAATATTTCAGGAAGACTGTATTTTCATTATGCCCTATGGACATTTTAATTAAATTGCATTTGATGCATTGGAGGTGCAGTAGCTTACATTTTTAAGAATTAAGAATACAACCATAGACACAGAATGTGTTATGAATGTGGAGCATTTTCTTTGTAAAGTAATGTGGCATTGTGAAGTAGAATGTTGCCTCATAAATGAAAAACAAAATAATTTAAAACTGCACTGCCAAATAGTTAATGAATAAATAAATAAATAGCATGTTCTAATTATATGGAATATTACCTGTCTTGTGTAAATATCAAGATATTTTGTTTTGTTTAAAAGTCTGGTACATAATAGTAATGATGCACTGAAATTTCGCCTGTAAAATATATTTCTTCTAATATATAGTTGGTAACTAGTATGTTTATTATTTTAAACCATGCAGCATTACACTCAATGAGCACTTTATTAGGTATCTGTACACCTACTTATCCATGCAATTATCTAATCAGCCAATCATGTAGGGTCAGTGCAATGCATAAAATCATATAGATACAGGTCAGGAGCTTAAGTTAATGTTCACATCAACCATCAGAATCGGGGGGAAAAATTTGATCTCAGTGATTACGCCTATGGCATGATTTTTGCTTGGTTTATGGGTAAAAAGCTAGTCATTTGGGAGGCAATGAGGCAACACACAAAGTGTCAACATTTTTCCATTACAATAATTTTGTGCATATTCAAACTGTTGGGGTCAATTTGACCCCAAACATAAAAGTGACCATGAAATCCTGACATAATATGAAGGTTAAGCAATTGGTGTTTTCTAACTGTGGGTTGTTTTTACGTGTAATGCGGTCTTCCTTTGTAGCGGTTGATGACGTCCTGGCCAGTGTATATGGGTTCAGAGTGATACTGACTGTGTGTGGATCCTCATTCACCAGACTGAACGAGGAGCAGATTGCAACGGTGTGTGAGGGTGTGCTACAAGCTCTGGCCTTCCTCCACACTCAAGGCGTCATCCACAGGGACATCAAGAGTGACTCTATACTGCTCTCTCTGGACGGGGAGGTGAGCTTCCCAGCATGCACCTGTTCTCTCCGCATTAATTTGTGTACATAAATACGTAAGCATGTTTGTGCTCAGCGTGTGCGTATGTGTATTGTGTGTGAGCCACTGTACTGCATGTGTATGTCTAAGTGCTTGTAGTATGTGTTGCATTCACATTTGTGTATGAGTGTATGTAAGTAGGTGTGTCTGTGTGTTTCTGTTGCATGCACACGTGTATATGTTGTCCCAGTGTGCTTGGTTATGTGCATACATACATTACATACATTTTTTTATTGAACCTGGACTTTACTTTGCTGTAAGATGGAGTGTCAAAATATAAACTAGAGCCGTAATCTCTCACTCTCTCTGTGTAGATCAAACTCTCAGACTTTGGGTTCTGTGCCCAAATCAGCAAAGACATTCCCAAGAGGAAGTCCATGGTGGGGACTCCATACTGGATGGCTCCAGAAGTCATTTCCAAAATACCTTATGGCCCTGAGGTAAAATACAACCTCCGCAAGTTTCAGCAATGTGTGCACAGCCTTCCTCTTTCTGTGGCTTCTCAACCAAACCCAAGCTTTTATTCCTAAATGTAAGCCACTTTAAACTGTTATCATACGGAGTTTGGAGAGTGGTGGATGTTGTTGTATCTATAATCTACTCTTCTAATGAGGGGTCAAAGGTCAGGTGTGGGTCACTCCAGACCTCTCTTACAACCCTAAATGCGCTTCAGCCCAGTTAATGAAAGATGACTGAAATAGGAGCTTCATAGCTAGGACAGTTCATCCAAGATGTATACAGAAGGAATCTTATCCAGATAACTTCCCAGGACAACTTCACGAGGATTAACCTGAAATAAGAAGAACTGGAGCACTCAGAGCTCAAAAGCACCAAAAAGTCAAGCACTAAAAATATCAGTCAGTCTGTTGTAGTGAAGGGCTTGATCTAGTTTGTTGTATTTCGGGTCAATTCCTGCAAAATTATCTGTTTAAGGATTGTTCTGTATATACAGTAACATTTCCTAATTATATTTTGCACAGGAGTGTTATTTAGGTATGGGATGGTATGGCCATACCTAAGGTTCATGGTCAAATTTAAATAGAAAATTAAAAAAAGTCTATTAGTCCATTAATAACACAATTGAAATCTGCTTGTGGTATATTCCTCATAATCTATTCATAGTATTTTTGTGTGTCTTCTACACCTCTAAGTTCTGACTGTACGCTGCTAGACCCTGGTTAGTTTAAAACTAGACTGCTAATCACAGAAAAATAACTAAAAAATGTGAGCTAAATGGCTATCTAGCTACAGAATACAGTTCTATTAAACCTTAGAGCTATAGCAGAATCCTATGTGACCTCTGTTGCAGGATGTCTTTAATGCTGTTTAGTCATAATCACTGTTGTTGAAGTAAACACACTTTTAATCGATAGGACAGTCCACAGTGAAAATCAATTTTCACACATGTTTTAGCATCTACATTTTATGTGATGCCATTTTGCCATATGTTTAACTGAAATGACACCGCTCATTTTGCAGTTACCTTGACTTTAGAGGCACGGTGTTTTCCCACAGCTACTGGAGAGCCTTCAGACAGTTTTACAGAGATTATACTGTTACGTGACTGTCATCCTAAACCTGTTTTTTGGCGTACATTTTTACTGCGATTCTTCTCCCAGTCTGGAACGCCGATTTGCATTTGTAAGCTAGTCTCGCCACTGCGGCCAACCATAAATTTGCAGCTGATGCAGACAGAATGCAGACACCTGAATTAACTGCGGGGTATTTTGAATTTGGAAAGCTGGGTTTCAGATATTTTGCTGGAACAGTCCATTAAATCTTTTTTAAACAAATTAATTTCAATTGCTGATTTTGAAAGTTTAATACCTGGCTCAGTGACTGAGGTATGCTCCTGCTTTTTAAATAGTAATTGCACTTCCTGTTTCAGCCTGGCTACACTTTCTATACAATTTTGGAAAAATACATTCTGAGGTGGGTAGAGTTGGTGTGTCCAATCGTATTCTCTAACCAATCAAGGGCCGTCAGTGTTTTGTTTTGTACTGGTCCGTAATAGCAGGCTTTCCATCTTTGAAAATGAGCCTTTAAAATTAAAAGGTCAAATTTGTGGGCATCAACAATTTTTCGACTCAATATCTTGATTGACATCTATATGTGACGTAGAGGTACCCTGAAAAGGGTACAGTGACATCACGATTGGGGTGGGGGCGGAGTGGACTGCAGAAAGCATTTTCAAGCTTGTGTCAAAAAAAGGGGTAAATACTTAAGGGTTAAGTAGTAGGCCTGGTAGAGACCTAGTATGTCCAAGCTGTACAATTCTAAATACTTCACATATCCTGCTGAGGCAGTATTTTCATTTTTCAAGTGACCCAGATAAGATATTGTAGTAAAAATATTTTCAATAATATTCAATTTTTATTGAATGTGCCTTTTAGTGTAGGTTTCATTATAGCAGAATGAATATGGTTCTTGAGAGTTGAGACTTGTGTCTCCTACAGGGGACAAAAATAAATCACTGGGTCTTAGGAGCTTGTATCCCTTTGTTTGACTTTCAAAGCAAAGAGGAAATAATTTTGAAGAGTGGTATTCAGAAATTGAATTTAATGTTGTGTATATTAAAATGTTGACAGTTATGTTTCCGAAAAGTAGGAAGGAAAACTCATAGTCCTTGGGAAATCTGAAGTAGTGCAGTGCTTGGTTTGTAGCGTAACTCTGTGTGCACTCTGCCATTTGGAAGGTGGATGTGTGGTCTCTGGGCATCATGGTGGTGGAGATGGTGGATGGAGAACCTCCGTACTTCGACGAGACGCCACTGGTGGCCATGAAGAAGCTGAGGGACGAGCCCTCACCTACTGTCCGGAGCGTGCACAAGGTGAGACACAGTCCTACCGGTATACACTCAGTGAGCACTTCGTTAGGTATTTATTAGACTATTGCTCTTCTGCTGCTGTAGCTTATCCACTTAGAGCCTATCCATGCGTTGCCTGTTCAGAGATGCTCTTCTGCATACCACTGTGGAAATGTGTGGTTATTTGCATTACTGTCACCTTACTGTCAGCTTTCACCAGTCTGGCCCTTCTCCTCAGACCTCTCTCATTAACCAGGCCCTGAACTGCTGCTCACTGGATTTTTTTGTTTTTCTTTACAAACGACTGTTCTGCATGAAATACTCAAACCAGCCAGTCTGGCACCAAGAATCATGCCACGGTTGAAATCACTGAGACCACATTCTGCTGGTTGATGTGAACATTAACTGAAGCTCCTGACACGTATCTGCATGATTTTATGCATTGTACTGCTGCCACACAATTGACTGATTAGATAATCACATGAATAAGTAGATGTACAGGTGTTCCTAATAAAGTGCTCAGTGATATGCATGCGCAAATATGCAGTTATGTATATGCACGCAGGGTGCTGGCACTTGAGGGTCTTACAGCTTGAATTATGATAATATTTTGGAAGTTTTTGTTGCAGTTTATAGTCTGTGCTAATAATATAGCTAATCAGCTCCACCAGTCTTTTTGTGATTATTGTGGCCCAAAATAATTGAATTTGCAGCGGCTTTTCTAAAGAAATGTTTTACCATTTTTGGGTTATTTTGTAATAGAATAGCAGGAATGTTTGAAAATTACATGTCAGCTGAAAAAATGTTGGATCGTTTACAGAACTCAACAATAATAATATGTAATTTGTTCCAGTGAGTATCTGGAAATGTTTCGGTGAACAGAAGGTTCAGTTTGAAACACTGAGGGCATTGAACTGCGAATAATCGACTATCACCTCACTTTACCTGACACGTGTTTGTTCTTCCAAGATCTCCCCGATGCTGACGGACTTCCTGGGACGCATGCTGACCCGGGACCCTCAGCAGAGGGCGAGCGCAGCCGAACTGCTGGAGCACCCCTTCCTCCTGCAGGCAGGGTCGCCCCGGTGCCTAGTGCCCCTGGTGGAGATGCACCGCAAGCGCATGTCCAGATGCTGACCCCGGGGGACCCCGGCTCCGGCCCCGAGCCTCCACACCCGGCCCCTAATTCACCATCGGAGGGGCAGCAAAAGCTCCTTTAAGATACCGTCCAAGTCTGCAGGAGAATGGCGCGATTGTTGATATTCACCTTCGGCAGTACAAGGAGAACCTGTTGGAGCAAGTACTTGGAGCGGGAGGAACCAGGAAATCATCTAAATCTCATGGACTTTTTTTTTTTCAAGTTTCATTTAAAAAGGTGCAGTATTGACTTCTGGAGTCTTCTAAGTATAGAAGCTAGTTGGCCGCAGAACTAAACAATTAAAATGAAATGAACAGGTTTTATTAAAAGATATTTTTGAGCAAGATCTGGCGCCCACCTGCTGGGAGGGTTCACCAAAATGCTGACTGTGCAGTGCTAACAGTTTAGCATTCATCTTCAGCTTTCATAATCACAGGATTACTTTTTTTTATATGCACTGTACACGATACTAGGATTTGTATGAAGGCTTGTCTGAAGGTTGTAAAAAACATTTTTTAAGATGTGTAAAAATATGTGTCCATGTACAAACATTAAATCTCATCCTTACTGAGAATAACTTGCTGTACCTCTCTAAATGTCTATGTTCAGTCAGAGCTCCCCATTTTGAACTTTTTTTTATACCTTTTTTTGTTGGTCTTGTTTGCCTGGTTTCAATACTGAACCCTATTTTTATCAAGTAAAAGGCAATGTAAGCAAGCACTGCACAGTTCAGGGTTTGCCAATACCAAACAAGTTTCTTTGGGTGTTTATATAGCAAACATATAGAAAAGCACAATACAAGTTAACGTCCAACGACAGCTAATTAGAAGGCTTATTTTGGCATTACATCGTAGTATCATACAATTATTGTATCATACAATTATAGCTGTTATTACATTGCTGATTCATAGGACAGGTTTACTGCACTGCACATAATGTGCACAGAATACAATGAGTTAACATAACACTAAGGCAGTACATTGGGCTAGAAGTGGGCAACAGAAATGTATCTTACTGCACCAAGGCTGTGTGGGATTGCTTGGTGTGGTCGGTGTAAGAGGAGGTTGGGACGTTGGAATTATAAGGTTCTGAATTTTTAGTAGTTTTGAGATATTGAGCTTCAAAGCTTTCACATCTTAACACAGCAAAACTGAAATGCAGGTTCTTCATATATCAAAATGACAGACATCCTAAAAGTGCTCTGAATTTACAATATCAAAATCCTATCAAATTGCCCTATAAACAATATATGTATGACACTAACCCATTTTTGTCAAAAATGTCAGATAGGACCTTATAATCCTAAGGTCTTGAGATGTTTAAGATTGAGGAATCCACTCTTGGCCACAGAGACTGAGGTGTGTGATTTGCCAAACCAGGGCGTGTGGCTTGCACACCCAGTTCCTGCCTGGGGTGTGCCCTTCACTGTGATGTGGCCTGTAGTGTAGTGGTTAAGGTAAATGACTGGGACACGTAAGGTCGGTGGTTCGAATCCTGGTGTAGCCACAATAAGATCCGCACAGCCGTTGGGCCCTTGAGCAAGGCCCTTAACCCTGCATTGCTCCAGGGGAGGATTGTCCCCTGCTAATCAACTGTACGTCGCTCTGGATAAGAGCTTCTGCCAAATGCCAATAATGTAATGTAATGGCTCTTTTGTGGTGTAAGGCCACCATTATCTAACCCTTTCATTCCTGGTTAGGGTGTGGGGGGTGCTGGAACCTATCCCAGTTTGCATTGGGTGAGAGGCAGGAATACACCCTGGACAGGCTGCCAATCCATCGCAGGGCACACACACCATTCACTTACACACTCATACCTGGGGGCAGTTTAGACTCTCCAAATGAATGGTAAATGGTTACCATTTATATAGTGCCTTTATCCAAAGTGCTGTAAAATTGATGCTTCTCATTCGCCCATTCATACATACAATCACACACCAACGGAAATTGGCTGCCATGCAAGGCACCAACCAGCTCGTTAGGAGGATTTGGGGGTTAGGTGTCTTGCTTCAGGACACTTTGACACTTTCCCCCAGGGCGGGAGAGAACTGCCAGATGACTGCTCTGAGCCAGTGTCGCCTCCTGTAAATAACCTTACCTGCATGTCTTTGGGCTGTGGGAGGAAACCAGAGTACTTTCATTTTTTGGATCTACCAGTCTCTACCAGTCTGCCTTGTGTTGCCTGCCCGAGGTGCAAGACTGACAGGACAAGTGATGTATATGGATCCGGACATGAGCCGAGAGCCAATCCAGGAGATTCCTCTGATCTCTTCGAATTTCATACAAGGTTGAAGCCTCCTTAGGGCTCAATTAACATGTTGGCCATACAGCCATTGCTGTGGATACCCTGCATTTTGACCTAAATGCCCTTTTAAAAATAACAAGCTGCATGGCCAGTTGTGCCTTGCTTTTGAACACGTATGTCTGTAGTGCCCTCTAGAGGAGAATTTTTTAATTTTTTTATATATATTTTTTTCGGGACAGATTGATGTGGAGTTGTTCAGCAGCGTTTTCACACACCTTTCACTCAAATTTCCCCTCACCTGGATGGGCAGCCTTGCAATCTTAGTAACAGTTTAAATAATGTAATAATATAATTGGGTGCCCACGTGGGGCTGTGTATGTCTTGGTAACAGGCTTGTCTTCCAGTGGTCTCAAACATTCAGATCAAGCACAGGATTTCTGTGCAGCTACATCATCGAGAACTGGAGACAGCTTCTGCTTACTGGCTCCATGGATTCCTATGGGAGCTGTTTGACTATGGGGCTTTGTGGCACCAGAGCATGTGCCCTGGGTACCTTACCAGGAAAGGATGAATAGGAATTTAAATATCTTATATTACATTACATTACATTACATTATTGGCATTTGGCAGACGCTCTTATCCAGAGCGACGTACAACAAAGTGCATACCCATAACCAGGGATAAGTTCGCTGAAAGACCCTAGAGGGAAGTACAATTTCAAATACAATTTTATATTGGATTAATTAATGGTTGAGGTAGGTTTTCCAAATCCTGTCGTGAAATGACAGTTTTCAAATGTTTTTATTTAGCTAGCTAGCTAGCTACATAATTATATTTATCAGTGTTGGTAAAACAAAACAGATTACTCAGAGAAGGCTTTAACGCTTTTATTCATTTTGCCCTTTTTAACTAGCTAAACTGGCTAACTATGCTTCTAGTTTTGATTTAAATAAAGAAATCTGAGCACTTGCCATTACATGCCATGTTTTTATGATATGCATAAATGCTTTTATTTTACATAAATCTGAGCAATTACTGGTAGCCTACCTGCCATATCTAACATAGTCTTATTTTACAGTGTAAATAAATAGGGTGTACAGTTCCTTGTATGTTCCTTGCTTTTGTCCCATCACATTACTTGATTTATGGAATGCTTATGCAAAATTCAATGTCAAGCGGCCAAGAAAGATTGATTAAGCAGATTGACCCCACACATTCAATCATGAAGCATCTTATCTGGACTGATTGCACTGACAGACAGACTTTATGTTTCACATAATATATGACCTTGGTTCAAGTCCAAGGTCATGGACCACGTCCATATACCTGAAGAAATCAGACAACCATAATACTAATAACAACCAATACAGTTGTTGCTAGGTCTTCTTCTGTTCTTGCTTTTAAGGTATTTGCATTTGTTCATACCTTCGTCTTAAGCTAGTATTGTAAATCGTGCAAGTGTCTTCCTTCATGTAAGCCATTTTAGAAGCCTCTTTGATTCTCACCTCTGGAGCTATAAAGCCTCAAAGTAGAATACTGCACAAATGGGAAATGGTTGCTAGGTTGGGAGTCTATGCGAAGGGGTTAAGCTGAATTTGCTGTGAGCCAGCAGCTCACTTAGGTTCCAGAGCCATGGTATTTGTGGAAAGGACATGTGGCAGATGGTGTCTTTCTGAGAGGACACATGCTTTGCTAATCAACCGATTTATAAATACCATGTAACATATGATAATACCTTATCACAGGCTCTGTTCTGTTTTAGCTGCACAGAGTGATGGCAAGCCTCAGATGCAAGTGAGACATTGCTGGAAAGTGAAATACTTTGCAGCCACTAGCTGGTGTTATCAGCACTCAGTGAAGCCCTTAAGGTTTGGCAATGAGTTATGTGTCAGATCTTATCATTAAGTGTAGCCAAATTAAACACACATGCAGCCAGTTAGTACAAGACAGGAAAATTTTAGTTTCATAATTTGAATAATTTCTTCTCTTTTGACGCAATATTTTATTATTGAAGTTGATGATGCATCTTGATTCTCTACCTATGAAACTATGAAACCATTCATAAAAACAATATTCCCTGCAGTATTGGAGAGCTTGGAGAGCTTTGATGTAAAGTTGATGTCAAATCCAACAGGTCACAGTGACAGTGACAACAAAATCTGTACACAGATAAAAAAATTAAAAATCATAATCCCTGCTGGGAAATCTCTTTTCTTAATTGGTTAAAGCAAAACGATACACTGTACAGTTCAATAATATAAAGTTAAAGTGATTTGCAAGTGCAAGAATTTAGGTTCAATTAAGATACATCCATCACTCAGGGGGTCATTCTTTTTTCCTCTGGGTCATATTTAGTGGAAGAGCCCACCCCCTCTATTTATTTATTATACCATAATGTCTCAATGTTTCATACATATGTATTCATATATAAATTAGTGCATATATGCTTATTTGTGTGTGACTTTTTTCCACTCGGTTATAAGACAATCAGATATGGGATAGTGTAAGAGTTACTTTGTGTGTGGAGATATTTAAAGATCAGTGTTGAGTGTGAGTGAGCTCCAGCACTCTGACTGGACGGACAGGCAAGTGTCAGTGCCATCTGGAAGAGGGATGAGCCAGATAAAACCACGCTCTGTCTCCAGAAATTAACTTGTGTTGAATCCAGCCAAGCAGTGTGTAACAGCCTGCTCTCTGTGCACCATTCTCCTATCTAGCAGTAATCTAGACATACTTTGGAATCAGATTTGGAATATGAGGTATGGTTCCAAATACAAATATACAGAATTTTGTCCAGGAATTCAATTCCAAATAAATCTCAAGTGTAGGTCAGTGACTTCCTTTCCCGGAGGTGTGTGGAATGTCTAGTGGGTGAGGGTGATGGGAGTGGGGGTGAGGACATGGAGTTGGTCTGGGGAGATAAAATGAGGAGCCTGTTTCCCTAAATTGGATATTGGAAAGTAAAGGTCCTTGTACTGACCTGTCTTCCTCAATGTAGGGCCAAAATGGTTTACTTTTCCGCCCATGCCATCAGCCACCACCATATTTGGCAGTAGCTCTGCCTATATAAGTGCAACATGGTGCCTGGAGTTCTTTCAGTAGACCTCTGCATTCAGTGAAAGCTCTGTCTTTCAACACTTTCCTCCCACGCCAAAGATGGGTGATGCTGCCATGGCCGAGTTTGGAAAAGCGGCTCCATTCCTGAGGAAGTCGGACAAGGAGCGCCTGGAGGCCCAGACCAGGGCCTTCGACATAAAGACTGAGTGCTTTGTGGTTGATGATAAAGTGGAATACATCAAGGGCCAGATCACTGGCAAAGATGGGGGTAAAGTGACTGTGAAGACGGAGGATGGGAGAACTGTGACTGTCAAGGAGGGGGATGTGCACCCCCAAAACCCGCCAAAATTTGACAAAATCGAAGACATGGCCATGTTCACATTCCTCCATGAGCCTGCTGTGCTGTTTAACCTCAAAGAGCGTTATGCAGCCTGGATGATCTACACCTACTCTGGCCTTTTCTGCGTGACCGTGAATCCCTACAAGTGGTTACCTGTCTACGATGCAGAGGTGGTGGCGGCTTACAGGGGAAAGAAGAGGTCTGAGGCTCCACCTCACATCTTCTCCATTTCTGATAATGCCTATCAGTATATGCTAACTGACCGGGAGAACCAGTCTATCCTCATCACTGGAGAATCCGGGGCAGGGAAGACTGTGAACACCAAGAGAGTCATTCAGTATTTCGCCAGCATTGCTGCTGCAGGAGGAGGAAAGAAGGACACCAGCAAGGGGACACTGGAGGATCAAATCATCCAGGCAAACCCAGCGCTGGAGGCTTTCGGCAATGCCAAGACGGCAAGGAATGACAACTCCTCACGTTTTGGTAAATTTATTCGCATTCATTTTGGAGTAAGTGGCAAGCTGTCCTCTGCTGACATAGAAACCTACCTACTTGAGAAATCTCGTGTGACCTTTCAGCTCAAGGCTGAGAGGGACTATCACATATTCTACCAGATCATGTCCAACAAAAAGCCAGAATTGCTGGACATGCTGCTGATCACCAACAACCCATACGATTATGCTTACGTCTCCCAAGGAGAGGTGACGGTCACATCCATTGATGACTCAGATGAACTGATTGCCACAGACAGTGCCTTTGATGTGCTGGGCTTCACGGCAGAGGAGAAGACAGGTGTCTATAAGCTAACAGGTGCCATCATGCATTATGGAAATATGAAATTCAAGCAGAAGCAGCGCGAGGAGCAGGCTGAGCCTGATGGCAGTGAGTCTGCTGACAAGTCAGCCTTCCTAATGGGGCTGAACTCTGCTGACCTTCTCAAGGGACTCTGCCATCCAAGGGTTAAAGTTGGAAATGAGTTTGTCACCAAAGGCCAAAATGTGGATCAAGTTTACTATTCCATTGGTGCACTGGCAAAGTCAGTGTATGAGAAAATGTTCAACTGGATGGTTGTAAGGATCAACCAGTCCCTTGAAACCAAGCAGCAGCGTCAGTATTTCATAGGAGTGCTAGACATTGCAGGATTTGAGATCTTTGACTTCAACACCTTTGAACAGTTGTGCATCAACTTCACGAATGAGAAACTGCAACAGTTTTTCAACCATCACATGTTTGTGCTGGAACAAGAGGAGTACAAGAAGGAAGGAATTGATTGGGAGTTCATTGACTTTGGGATGGACTTGCAGGCTTGTATCGATTTAATTGAAAAGCCCCTCGGGATCATGTCCATTCTGGAGGAAGAGTGCATGTTCCCAAAGGCTAGTGACCAGACCTTTAAGTCTAAGCTCTACGACAACCACTTAGGTAAGTCAAGTATGTTCCAGAAGCCACGTGTAGTGAAGGGTAGGCCAGAGGCACACTTTGCCCTTATGCATTATGCTGGCACTGTTGACTACAACATCTCGGGCTGGCTGGTAAAGAACAAAGACCCACTTAATGAAACTGTGGTGGGCCTTTACCAGAAGTCTGCCCTCAAACTGCTTAGTAACCTGTTCTCCAATTATGCTGGGGCTGATGACAAATCTGGTAAAGGAGGCAAAAAGAAAGGGTCCTCTTTCCAAACTGTCTCTGCCCTACACAGGGAAAACCTCAACAAGCTCATGAATAACTTAAGAACCACTCACCCCCACTTTGTACGATGTTTGATCCCCAATGAAACCAAGACACCAGGAATCATGGACAACTGCCTTGTAATGCATCAGCTTCGCTGTAATGGTGTACTGGAAGGCATACGCATCTGTAGAAAGGGCTTCCCGAACAGAGTCCTCTATGGTGACTTTAAGCAGAGGTACAGAATCCTGAATCCATCTGCCATTCCAGAAGGCCAGTTCATTGACAGCAAGAAAAGTGCAGAAAAACTGCTGGGATCTCTAGACATTGATCACACGCAATATCGCTTCGGACATACTAAAGTATTTTTTAAAGCTGGACTGCTGGGCACGCTGGAAGAGATGAGGGATGACCAGCTTGCACGCATCATAACAAGAATCCAGGCTAATGGTCGTGCGATACTAATGAGAGCAGAGTTCCAAAAGCTTGTGGAGCGCAGGGATGCATTGATGGTTATCCAGTGGAACCTTCGATCATTCCTTGGTGTGAAGAACTGGCCCTGGATGAAGATGTATTTCAAGATCAAACCCCTGCTAAAGAGCGCAGAGGCAGAGAAAGAAATGGCAAACATGAAGGATGAGTTCCACAAACTGAAAGAGGCTCTGGAAAAATCTGAGGGCAGACGGAAAGAGCTGGAGGAGAAGATGGTGTCCATTCTCCAAGAGAAAAATGACCTTCACCTCCAGCTGCAGTCTGAACAGGATACACTGACCGATGCAGAGGAGCGCTGTGAACAGTTAATCAAGAGTAAGATTCAGATGGAGGCAAAGGCCAAAGAATTAATGGAGAGAATAGAAGATGAGGAGGAGATGAATGCAGATCTCACTGCCAAAAAACGCAAGCTTGAGGATGAGTGCTCTGAGCTGAAGAAAGACATTGATGACCTGGAGCTCACGTTAGCTAAGGTTGAAAAGGAGAAGCATGCCATTGAGAACAAAGTAAAAAACCTCACTGAGGAAATGGCCTCGCAAGATGATAACATCATGAAGTTGACAAAGGAGAAGAAGGCTTTGCAGGAATCTCATCAGCAGACACTTGATGACCTTCAGACTGAAGAAGACAAGGCAAACACATTGACTAAAGCCAAAGCTAAGCTTGAGCAACAGGTTGATGACCTAGAGGGCTCCCTGGAACAAGAGAAAAAAGTAAGAATGGACTTAGAACGGGTAAAGAGGAAGCTTGAGGGTGATGTGAAACTGACCCAAGAGAATGTGATGGATTTGGAGAATGACAAACAGCAACTTGAAGAAAAACTGAAGAAGAAGGATTTTGAAGTCAATCAGCTAAATGGAAAGGTGGATGATGAACAGCTGATCAGTGCTCAATTGCAGAAGAAGCTGAAAGAGAACCAAGCCCGCATTGAGGAGCTGGAGGAAGAATTGGATGCTGAGCGTGCAGCCCGTGCCAAAGTGGAGAAACAGCGGTCAGACATATCTCGCGAGCTGGAGGACCTCAGTGAACGGCTGGAAGAAGCCGGAGGTGCAACATCCACCCAAGTTGAGCTCAATAAAAAGAGAGAGGCAGAATTTCAGAGGATTCGCAGGGACTTGGAAGAATCTACTCTGCAACATGAGACTATTGCTGCTGCACTGCGGAAGAAACATGCAGACAGTGTGGCAGAGCTGGGAGAACAAATTGATAATCTGCAACGTGTCAAGCAGAAACTTGAGAAGGAAAAGAGTGAGTTGAAGCTGGAGATGGATGACTTAGCCTCCAATATGGAAACCATTATCAAAGCTAAGAACAACCTTGAAAAGCTGAGCCGCACTCTGGAGGACCAGATGCACGAGCACAAGACCAAGGCTGAGGAGGCTCAACGGTCCCTCAATGACTTCACTATGCTTAGGGCCAAGCTTCTCACTGAAAATGGGGAGCTCAGCCGCCAGCTTGAGGAAAAGGAGTGCCTGATCTCTCAGCTCACCCGAGGCAAGAGCTCTTACACCCAGCAGCTAGAGGACTTGCGCAGACAGCTCGAGGAAGAGGTGAAAGCAAAGAATGCCCTTGCCCATGCAGTTCAATCTGCCCGCCATGACTGCGACTTGCTGAGGGAGCAGTATGAGGAAGAGCAGGAAGCTAAGGCAGAGTTGCAGAGAGCATTGTCCAAGGCTAACACTGAGGTATCCACATGGAGGGCTAAGTATGAGACTGATGGTATCCAGAGGACAGAGGAGCTGGAAGAGGCTAAGAAAAAACTAGTCCAGAGGCTGCAGGAATCTGAAGAGGCGGTTGAGGCTGTTAATGCCAAATGTTCCTCCCTTGAAAAGACTAAACATCGCCTGCAGAACGAGATTGAAGACCTAATGCTAGATCTTGAGAGATCGAATGCAGCGTCTGCAGCCCTGGACAAGAAACAAAGGGCATTTGACAAAGTCCTTGCAGAGTGGAAGCAGAAGTATGAGGAATCTCAGTGTGAGCTGGAATCATCCCAAAAGGAAGCTCGATCTCTCAGCACCGAGCTCTTCAAACTGAAAAATGCTTATGAGGAAGCCCTAGATCACTTGGAGACCACAAAGAGAGAAAACAAAAACTTACAGGAGGAGATCTCAGACCTGACAGACCAGCTTGGTGAGGGAGGAAAGAGTGCCCATGAGCTGGAAAAAGTTAGGAAGCAGCTTGAGCAGGAGAAGGCAGAACTGCAGTCTGCACTGGAGGAAGCTGAGGGCTCCCTGGAGCATGAGGAGGGCAAGATCCTTCGCGCTCAACTGGAATTTAACCAGGTTAAAGCAGACATTGAGAGAAAGCTCTCTGAGAAGGACGAGGAGATGGAACAAGCTAAAAGGAACTACCAGCGGATGATTGAATCCTTGCAGACTTCTCTTGAGTCAGAGACCAGAAGCCGTAATGAGGCCCTTAGAGTGAAAAAGAAGATGGAGGGTGACCTAAATGAGATGGAAATCCAGCTGAGCCAAGCCAACAGGCAGGCTGCTGATGCCCAGAAACAGCTCAAGGCTGTCCAGGCCTACCTGAAGGACACTCAGTTGCAGCTGGATGATGTGTCCCATGCAAGTGAAGACCTGAAAGAGAACATTACCCTTCTGGAGCGCAGGAACAACCTGCTGCAAGCGGAGCTGGAAGAGCTGAGAGCCATGCTGGAGCAAACAGAACGGGGACGGAAGCTTGCGGAACAGGAGCTCACAGATGCCACAGAGAGGATGCAGCTTCTGCACTCCCAGAACACCAGCCTGATAAACCAGAAAAAGAAACATGAGACGGACATTATGCAGCTGCAGAATGAGGTGGAGGAATCCGTGCAGGAGAGCCGTAACGCTGAGGAAAAGGCCAAGAAGGCCATCACTGACGCTGCCATGATGGCGGAGGAGCTGAAGAAGGAGCAGGACACCAGTGCTCACCTGGAGCGGATGAAGAAGAACATGGAGCAGACCATCAAGGATTTGCAGAACCGTCTGGATGAGGCTGAGCAGATTGCCATGAAGGGTGGGAAGAAACAATTGCAGAAGCTGGAGGGCCGGATCCGCGAGCTGGAAAATGAGCTGGAAGCAGAACAGAAGCGGGGCATAGAGTCCGTCAAGGGGGTACGCAAATATGAGCGCCGCATAAAGGAGCTCACCTACCAGACGGAAGAGGACCGCAAGAACATGGCCCGGCTCCAGGACCTGGTGGACAAGCTACAGCTTAAGGTGAAGTCCTACAAAAGAGCAACTGAGGAGGCCGAGGAACAGGCTAACAGCAACCTGGCTAAGTTCCGCAAACTACAGCACGAGCTAGAGGAAGCTGAGGAGCGGGCCGACATTGCAGAGTCTCAGGTGAACAAGCTCCGTGCCAAGACCAGGGATGGCTCTGGCAAAAAATCACATGATGAGTGATAAATTAACCGGATCCATGTGTGTTATCCTCCATTACACCTTCTGAATGCATGTACAATTAAAAGTATGACATAGTATAGTTATGAGAATAATGACTAAGGTTATGAGTAAAAAAAATTAGTGCTCTCACTGAGTAATCTATTAGGAACACTATACTAATACTGGGTAGGGCCTCCCTTTGCTCTCAAAACAGCCTCAATTCTTTTGAAAACATTCCTTCGAGATTCTGTTATATGTTGATATGATTGCATCATGAGATTTCTGCAGATTTGTCAGCTTCACATTCAGAATCTCCCGTTCTACCACATCCCAAAGGTGTTATAGGAGTATAGCATCACTTGTTACATTTTTTCTGAATAGCCTTCTTAGTTTTGCAGCTATGCTTTCTCATTGTAACAGTAAACATGCCTGGCCCAGTTTCCTAGTGCCCTGATTTTCAGTTGCTTTGTTAACAAATGCAGCAATGATCAGGACCATTACTGAAGCTGAGTAACTACGTAATGCACCACATGGCTCAATCTTACTCAGTTACCAAATTACTTTGATGCTATTCACTGTGAGTATTTCTGAGGGCTTCTATGAAAATTGAAAAGGTAGAGCATCCAAAAAACTGAAAATAAATAACTGACCTCTACTGAAGGGTAGTAGAGGAAGTAGTGGCATGTACAATAAACAAATAAATTATAAAACATAAACTAAAGTATCCTCTTGCAATCCTGTATGCAATCGTCTTGAAATCTTCGTCCTCTATGCAAATTACTTTTTGGAAATTAATGGTAAATATTGGTTTCTGTAACATTCACAGTATGAACATCTCATCATGACACTGCACAGACCTAGGATTGTATCTTTTTTGTATCTTTTTCAGACTGGCTACTTTGATATGCATCAGTCTGATATGTGGCACAATTAATATTTGTGTAACACTTTCTATGAAGCAAGCACATATGATGATCTCTGCATTTATAGTGCCTTATGATATACGTGTAATGCACTCTAAACACTGATGTAAGCACTCATAACAACCTATAGGTAATTGTAACAGTTTATAATGTGATTTAAAGTATCCCTATGACAAACTATAAGACATCATATACCCCTATAAAATGTTTACCCTTTGGCCTTGTGATTTCTCATAGCAATTAATTATATAAAAATATAAAAGGCTTTTATGATTACCTATGTGTTATGACTGCTTATATCTATGAAGCAGTTCTCCTAGTGCATTAAAGTTCTCCTAGTGCATTAAAAGTGTAATGAGGCACTATAAATGCAGCTTTAAGCCATTATATTGGTTTGCTATATAGAAACCTATCAATATGTGTTCCTCTGTGGTGCTGGAAAAACAATAAAATAATTGACAATGAATCCTAAATAGAATCTTAATGCTTAAGCTGTGCTTTCAGTGATTAATCTGATAGTATGTCACCTCACTGACCTGTATTGTGGGAAGATGTCTTCTTTAATATTGAAGATTATACATTTTTGAGCATGCAAGTTCTAATGTTTGTCACAAACATGGTAATAAAACAATATATTTCACTGCAATTATGTCTCAGCTCTTTAATTTCCCAATTTGTCTCACTAATGAATATGCAATGTGGAAAGTCAGCAGCCATACCTCCATACACCCTGATCCAGATGAATGACTACAGGTAAGTGAGTGAGGGCTGGTACTTGGATGGGAGGCCTCCGGGGAAAACTGACTTGGTCCATCAAGCGTATTGATGGATCAAGTAAGCCAGCCTTATTTCAGGATTTCAGCGTGATTCCAGGGAAGCCCTCTGTGCACAAGTCTCTCTTGAGAGCAGTCTAGTACTATATACTTATTCATACAAAGTAGGGAATGAGAACAGTAAAAATAAATTGGATTAACAGTATTGTAAATAGCAGTTGTCCAAGAGGGACGAATACGCGAATATTAAAGGGAACATATTCAGTCTCTTTAAAAATGGGAATGTTTTAACCATAGTACATTAAATGCTCTGTTAGAGCACGGGCACTAATCTATCTCTAAACTATCAAACACCACCTGGCTATGTATGTTTCAGAGAACACTGGTTTAAAATCTATTGAGAATGCTATAGACACGGGATGGCCTTGCTCAGTTCTGTGAATCCGAAGAAAAATAAATAGTATGAAATCAACAGAAAAAGCTAAACCTAAGATTGCTGTACTTCAATCAATGTCACTGAAGGCCTTTGGGCACTATTTTAACGGCCAAGGTGCAAATGTCAAATGCTAGCCTTAAATCAAATTGAGGCGCGTCCAACTCAATTTCATGTCACCAGGCTTTAGCACAACTATGGCACAGGTGTAAGAGGCTGGCTCTATTGCAATAAATTAACTGCAGTATATCATATGGCCCCATTTCTTTCCCTTTAAAAAAAAATAGCCTAATTTCATCATGGACAAAGAGAAAGCTCATTATGAGAGGGGCCATTACAAGCCACTCGATAAACAATTACTTGTGATATCAAAACAAAGGTGAGATTGAATAGTTGCAGTTATCATGTTTATTTATCCCTCAAACAAAATTAATATGCTTTGGCATTATGAATGCACTGCATGTATGAACACAACACAGACTTGAGAAATATCTTATTTCAATTTGACTATGTAATATGCAAGCTGCATTCAGTTATGCAGCCCAATGCCAGCTACTTATGGAATGAATCAATGTAAGCTACATGAATGAGAGACTGGGAGACTGGCTCTATAGAGGTCTATGGTCTAAAACAGAAATGCAATATTGACACAGCGCAGAATGCTTCTATTGCCACACCCCCAATTGTGGCACCCAACTCATGTTGATGCAAATGAGTTTACTGTTCACAACAAAACCTGGCGCAACAACAAATATTCAATTTACAGGAGATGAAACCAGCACCCAATTCCACTTGCACTTGCATCAAGCTCATTTGTGCTTATGCAATCATGAAAGTATGACATTTCATGTTTAATTCATGGAATATGTTTCATTATGTCTTTTATGTTTCCATAGTGGATCCATTCCTTCCTATCTGAAGACAATGGGCTCTTTTCTGCCATGCATCTACTTTGACTTTGACCTGACCTTGATTGTGAAATAACTTTCCCTATTCAATAAACCCACCTTTTCAGACTACACCTCAATGTTCCTAATTAAAGAAGAAAAACAAACAACTTTTTTATTTCATAGGTCTCAAGACATGCACCTTCTCAGTAGTGTCACCATCTACCATATGACTATAACTTTACATATATTTAGTTCTTGTGGTGTTTGCTTATCATGTGAATTATACTTTTGTGAGGCACTTTGGCTGCAAATTAAATGATGGTTAAACGATTACATTGTAAATTGTACATATACAAATACCCATTACATGCTATATGTTCTCTGTGACCCATTCAACTGAGCAGTAATTTTGAAACAATTTAAATGTTATTCTCATAAACAGTATTCCACCCTGAATTGGTGGCAGCTTAGTTGTCACTTTGGGGGTTTCAAAATATTTGAGCAGTTTAGGCATCCTGACTATATACACTCTCTGAGCACTTTATGAGGTAGACCTGAACACCAGCTTGTTAATGAAAATATTTACTCAGCCAATCATGTGGCAGCAACTCAATGCATAAAAGCATACAGACAAGACAAGGGTTTCAGCTGTTTTTCAGACCAAATGTCATCCAAGTGACATGACTGTGGTATGTTTGTTGCTGCCAGACTGCGGGGGTTTGAATGTCTCAGAAACGGCTGATCTCCTGTGATTTACAGTCTCTAGAGTTTGCAGAAAATCATACAAAAAAACGAAAGAATTGTTGAGAGAGGTCAGTGCAGAAGGGTCAGACTGGTCAAAGGTGACAGGAAGGTGACTGTAACACAAATAACCATACATCACAACAACAGTGGTATGCAGGAGAGAATCTCTGAACACTCTGTGTCAAACCTTTCCAGTGGATAGGCTACAGTAGAAAACCAATAAGTATAAAAAATAAGTCTAATAAACACCTAATAAAGTGCTCACTGAGTGTATATTTAAACCAGGGGTGTACAAATCCGGTCCTCAAGGGCCGGTCTGCGTACTGCTTTTTGTTCCAACCAATTGCCTTGTTTTTAATTTGCTGACATTCTATAACTTACCCTGGATCAAGCCTGTACTTGAGCACAGTAAAATCATTAGGATACACTTGCAGTCTGCAGCTGTAGCCGGTACTCATACAAGTCAGATAAGATATGATCGAGTCAATTAAATAATTAAGACCAGAAGTTGGCACAAAATCCTGAAACACATCAGCCCTTGTTGTGCACCCCTGATGTAAATGTTTATGTAAAACTATGTAAAAATATGTAAATATTTCAGAATTTAGTGTACTTTACAGTGATTTATCAGAACAGTTATTAGCATTTTTATTCATACTGACGTTCACTTGGTCTCATGGTTACGGAATGTGCTAAAAATAAAATTCCAGCTTTCCCATTTCAGTCACTAGTGCAGTAGGTCTGTAAAAATGCATAATTAAATATGAAAACAGAATCTGGCACAATATTTGTACTCGTGTTAATTCTTTGGCTGTGACTGAATGCCTCCTGTTTGTTCAGGCTCGCATCCAAAGGGCCCACACTTTCACTCATTTCATACGGCCCTGCAGTGCTCTGTGATGTCAATGCTGCTCCAGCAACAACTGATGTAGGTGCGTCACAACCAACCAACAGGAACCAACAGGAACTTTTCAATATCAAAGAAAACTAACAACAAAAGTTGCAGGAAGGGTACATCACAAAAAAGGCAACAGTGTCAATGGGAAATTAGGTACAGTTCAGCAGGTAAAAAGTAGAGGTTGCATGCTGGTATGTTCTTTTCTCACTCTGCCATAATGATGTAGAGCTGAGGCAATTTATTACACTGGTATTACACTCGCTTAAACTGTGACTCAGTCAAAAGAACAAACCGCCAGAGAATACCCGTAATGCCATAAAGAATTGAAAAATGGAGGGCATGCTTAAATACGGTTCTAAATATTAAATTGCATTTTCAGAGGCGTTGTCTCTGGTTTTCAGAGCAGGAAAAGCAAGAGAGATGAGGGCTTACACAAAACAAACAGAAAGTATTCTCCCTTTACCCTCACCCAGGTAAAAATAACAAACTAAAATAATAAAGGCAAAATAAACCAAAACCCTTACTTTCAGCCAGCTCTGTCACCACGAATACCCCTCTCGGACTGCGGTCCCCCCGGTCTCAGCCACCTACTACGGATTGAAGCACACATTTTAACATATTTGTACATCTTCTGATAATTCACAGGATATTTCTCTTTGTTCTGGCCCAGCTCTTAATAATTTCTTTTCTGAGATGATAATTATATGGGGATAGGAATCATGTTGTAGGTGTCAGTCAATTACTTGGGGAGAAGCTTGCTTGCTGAACTCAACACAGGACTATAAGAGTGTGAAATTTTAAAATACACATGCATGCTTCTTGTTTGTACTCACTGTCAAAACATTCTGTTTACTAATGTTGACTAAAAAGCCATAGACTTATAACACAATTATAAACCAAGAGAAACAGTAGAACTAGGCCCAAAGAAGCCTATTCTAGTGACAGTTTATTAATAATGAATAGAGAATGTAATACAAAACGAGATATACACTCACCGAGCACATTATTAGGTATTTAGTAGACTTATATTTTAGACTTTTACTGCTGTAGTCTATCCACTTTAGTTATGATGCGTTGTGTGTTCACAGATGCTTTTTTTGCATAGCATTGTTGTAATGCGTGGTTATTTGCGTTACTGTCACCTTCCTGTCAGCTTTGGCCAGTCTGCCCATTCTCCTTTGACATCTCTCATTAACAAGGCGCTTCTGTCTGCATCATTCTTTGCAAACTCTAGAGACTAATGAAAATCCAAGGACATCAGCAGTCTCAAGCCTGCCATCAACAATCATTCCACTTTATTTTACGTTACATTTTTCCCCATCCTGATTGTTGACGTGAACCTTAACGGAAGCTCTTGACCCATATCTGCATGATTGTTTGGATTGCACTGCTGCCACACAATTGGCTGATTAGATAATCGCATGAATAAGTAAGTGCAATAAAGTCAAAATGTTCATAATAAAGTCCTCTGTGAGTGTACGCGTGAATACCTCCAAATTCTCACTTGTGTAATGAGCTCAGTCCAGGATCTTAATTAAAGACAACGTGATGCACAACTGAATGCAGCAAGAGGGCAACCAGGCTAGCATGCTAGTTAGCAGCGGAGGAAATAAATGTAGTCCGTGGGTAATTTAGGAGAGTGCTCACGAGAGAAACGATTGAGACAGTCCCTGTGGCAGTGGGCTCGCGAATGAGATGAGCCTTACTTGCGGTCATTCTACGTCATCTCACTGATGCCCTGCGTGTGCCTCTGTGACAAACGCCGTCAGCCGTCAGCTAATGCTGTACGGCATGTTCTCAAGGTCAGACGTGTTAAAAAGTGCTCGTTAGCATTTCCGTACATTGGGCGTACATGCTTCCACACTTTTTCCTCACCAGCCTCGCAACTCACTATAGTTACCATCAGGAATACAAAAAAGCAAACCATCCAGTAGTGGATCAGACCAATTAGCACCGACAGCAAATCATTATCATTGCATTGCCATTGTAGTTGAATCATCATTACTAATACTATAAGAGAAACATTAAAGTAAAAATCAGCAAGTTTCAAATGTGGATACAGCAGGTTAGGTTTTGAGAAATATTGAACCTATTTGGGCTCAAATAGAAGCAAATAAATTAGTTATACATTAAACAAGTTAATTAATTAATATCGTTAATATAGCCTCCTTGTACAAACTAGTGGACATAGAGGTATTTTAGAATTATGGTTTGCGTGGAGATATGCCTCATTAACATCCTTATCCTTATCTTACTGCATGCCAGTACAAGTGCGTAGCTGCACCTGTGTCACAGAGTGCATTACATTTATTTTTTGGAACGTTTTGGAATCCCTGTGAAATAACTATCGAACTAATCGATTTTCCTTTAGCACTGACATGAAATGCTAACCACAAGGATGGCTGCTCTTGTGTGGTAGGACTGCATGTGCCAATTGTGAAGAAAACAAAAGTATTCCCACAAATTCCCACAGTTTCTCAAAATATAGTCCCACCAGGTTGTCTTTCCGCTACATTGATCCATTATCTCGCAATAATGTGACCGCTGTCCAAGGTTCTGAATTGTTGCAATTGAGCCAGCCATGTGCATATAGGCCTAGTACACGTAAATGAATAATAATAATAATAATAATAATAATAATAATAATAATAATAATAATAATGTAATACACACCTGACCTTATAGTAGAAAGTATTCTGGAAGATTGCAAAGTGAAAAATCTAATACTAATTTCAAACTCATCATGTTTCATTTGTATACATTCATCAAGGTTATCTATTCTTGATATTTTAATATATCTTTAATATTTTGTTCATATTTAAATATATGTACTTTAATATATGCTTATTAAGACAAAGAAAATGTGAAACAAGCCGCATTTTATTCGAGCTGCCATTCACAGCATTCAGTTGCATAGACTATCAATTGTGAAGTCGAAAATAATTAAATGTGCGAAATATGTTTCAAATCAAGGAAAGCGCTAAGAGCGGTGCCACTAAGCACAACACATTACTATTATTAATTATGATTAATTCAAGCAAATTCTATGGGGGAGAGAGAATATGTTTAGGATGTGCACAACCACAACGACTTGTTAGGAAACCAATTTCCACGGTGCTAACACACGTTTTGTGTTTTAACGTTTAATTACATTTAATGTACCAGGCTTTTTACGCGCGTAAACTGCGGTGGATTATGCTGACAGATTAATGAATGCAGGTCTCTCAGTGGGTGTTTTCCCTTTAAGAACCACTGCCCGCCTCCCTTACAGTATTTGATGCTGAACCATTTACTTCATTTGTTGGATAAGAAAGAGGCGTTTTATGTACCTCATGATCGCATATAATAACGGATATATCACACCTAAACCTAGACTGCGGGATCCCCGTATTGCTGTATGTTTTGATTGTTTTCAGAGCGCGGAGAGTTCACAGACACTGGAAAACATCGTCAGAGCCTTGCTATCATTGTCATGTAGGAACAAAGTGCAGAAATGGATTTCAAAGACATGCGCGCGTTTCTTTTCGGAGGCTATATAAATGAAAGCAAAAGCCGTTTGTTTTCAAAATAGACAGTCGCTCAAAGGTGTATGGTCCACACAAATCCAGCTTTCTCTTGGATATTGGATAATCAAAAACCATTCAAGACGGACGGGGTCGTGGGGCACAGGGGAAGCCGCAGGGGGACCATGAAGGAGCGGGACTTCATGCCTAACATGGAGAGAGGAAAACCTGCCACATACACCGGGGACAAAAAGGCTAAGATGGCCGCGAAGACGAACAAAAAGTGGGTGAGACTGGCCACTGTGTTCGCGTATGTATTATCCGTGTCACTGGCTGCTATCATATTGGCTATTTACTACAGTCTGATTTGGAAGCCAACATCATCATCGTATTCGGTTGTAAGACCAGGGCTACCCGAGGGGGTCAGTGTCGCATCCAACCTCTCCACCAAAACCACCCCCAGCACTCTTGCCAATTCCACGGACACAAATTCCACGCAGACAGGCTCACCTTTGTTGCTCACTGTAACGGGTAAGACGGGGCTAATAACTGACCCGCAAGACGAAACCAAGGCCCAAATATTTCATTGGGGAAATATACCTAAAAGCCCTGCTGTTCTTTCAGGTGACACTTCAACTCAAAGTGCGCAGGTTCGACCCACAGGACACCAAACCACCTCACAAAGCTACACAAGCGTGAAGACCACAAGAGTTGCTGCCACCAAGCCAGCACCCCAGACTATTCATACTATTATTGCTGAAGAGGCTGCAGTAAAGAGAGAGGCCTCGGGGCTGATCAAGACATTTGAAATGCCACAGGAGACCCACGAAGGATCGGCAACTCTTTCCTCGACAGACTTCCAGTCTGCTGAAGCCTATCTCAGGCTCGACGAGCTTTCGTCGGAAGCCCCGTCTGACGCATTCATGAGTTCATACGGACCGTTTGGTGACACAAATACTGAACAAACCCAGAGAACCTTGCAGAGACAGAACCAGGAGAGTCCGACGGAATCACAACCTGTTACTGATACAACTGAAGGGCCATCTTTATTAAAGGACCTGCCTACGAAGAATTCTGAGGATACAGTGAGAGACAAGCTTTTTTAGGAACGTCTTTTGATAAAGCATAAACTGTGATATGAATGGTATGTTGATACATATTAAATACATAATAGCTGCTTTAAAACTAATAACTTTATATACGGATATGCCATTACATGTATGTACACAACATGCCTCAAACCTTATTTTTAATATTTATTTTGAATAGTCCAAACCGCGGTCACGAGATTGTCTCTGTCAACAAGAAACTTATTGAAAACATTTACACAAATATATAGAGATGAACGGTTTTGGATTTCAGTGAGTGTAAATATTATGTGATTTCAATAGGGATAGCCAGTATATGGAAACTGAGCCATGTTTCGAATGAACAGTGGAATTGGACAGGCATTTTAATTTGTGATTCGCTTGAATATAGCTATTTTCATTGTAATAATTAATCAGGAATCGACTGGCAGCGGAACCCGTATTGTGTCACGCTCAGGTACTATGTGCATATAACCATGTAAATGTGGGATAGCTACATTGTATTTGGTATTGTACATAGGAAAGATCATGTTAGTCAAATTAGATACTTTTTATGAAAGACAATGTTCAATAGATATATCATGTAATAAATAAACTTTGTTTTAAAAGATCGTTGTTTTGTAAGATATGGGCATTCGATTGTAATGTAAACGCTCTTTTATTGCAGACTGGTGATCCGTGATCATTTATCAACGACATACCGTTTTCAGTAAGATTACAAGAGTAGGCTCAAACGATGCATAGGTATAATACGATGTCTAATCTTGGCATTACAATAAGCGGTCTTGGTGGGAAAGAACTGGCAAGCAAAATGCATGTTATGATGTTTTGAATGAGTTCACTGAAAGTTTCCAAAGTCAGAGACAAGAGACCCGTTAATTCGCACATCTCAAAGCTATTTATTTTAATATTTCAAGAGTGAGTGATCTGCCTGCTGCTTGATGAAAGGAGTCAATTGCATTAACTCATTGCACGCGCAACTCTCTTCAAGTGTCACTTGCACGTGATAGAAAAATATGGGGGGCTGGTTAATGATTAATTTCAAGGTCAGGCACACTAGCTGCGGCAAATAACGGAACTTATACCATGAAAACAAAGACATCATACATTCCTTGGAATTAAAGAGATTTAGTTGACAAAAATACGTCAGAAACACTATAACATCACTACGTGCGAGTTTATTTGCTGCTAGTATCAAGAATAGCATCCAACTGACGCACATTTGAAAGCTGTAGGCTACATGTGTTATTCGCCGTTGCTATGCACACACTGTGAAGATAAGACCTGTCAATCCTTGACACTGCAATCACCTATCAACTTGATTGGGTCTTCAACAATGACCAGTAACTAAAAAATACCTCGCGCATGGCCAGACCAAGCCAGTGGTTCTGCAGCCAATTTCGAGAGGTTCCACGTTTTTAGTTTCAGGCAGCCTTACTTCGTGCGTGGACTGTACAACGGATTTTCGTGATTCCTATTGTCCCTGAAACAGCAGGCTTAATCGACTTCAGAACATGCTACATCATAACGACCGTAGCCTACTGTTTAAAAAGCTTCCTTTGGTGCTTATGTGCATAGAATTATGGTATTCTGGTAGAATGGTATTCTGAGAATATTGTTTTCCTCGATGAATACTAAAAACTCCCTTGCAAGTAGATAGATCTCTTACTAGTCGAGAACTGAGCCCGATGTAACCTCTGTCTGTGATGTGAGGCCTCGCAGATGGAAGTGAAATCAACATCCAATCAGAATGTGTCAATTCAGTTCAAAGGCCCAGGACATCTTTGAAAAGCAATGTTAAATGGAGCTTTGCATGTCTTTTGCAAAGGGGAGGAGAATAACATAAAAGGGAGCACTTTAGAAAACTAAATAGCTACTGGGGAGACAGCCAAAAACAAAGAGAATCTATTCCCAGTGGATTTCATGAGCTGGCTATTAGAGAAAGTATTACTGTAGAACATGGTGTTACTGAAGCAGTGAATTAAGTGTGGTGGAATAAAATAAATAAAAGAAGGGGAACTAGCCATGTGTACAACTGGCTTTTCAGCTGAGATAATTCCCTTCCTTTTTTTTTGGTCAAGCAAGTATTATGGTCATATGCAATACACTCACAGGCCGGTGTGAGGGAGAATCTATACATCATAGTGCATGTGCCTCCAAAATATAGTGAGGGCCAGATCGGAATCAGTAAAAATGATTTGCTAAGAAAGTAGAAGATGGTGCAGGTGCAGTTTCGGCTCCAGAGATCCATGTGTGCATTTCCTGTGCACGCCACAGAATGGAATTGCATGAGCCTTGCAAGCATGGTAAATGTTGGGCATTCGGTTTAACAAGGGTCTGGAAATGCCCACGATGTCACTGCAAATGCATTCAGAACACCCTCCCCCACTTAAGGGGAAAACTGTTTGGGAATGTCAGGCATTGTTAATGTTCCCGCTGCGCATACGTACAGTGAGCCGTCCTGGCTCATTCATCCCCCCCCCCCCCCCCACATCCCTACACCCGCCCACCCCCCTGGCCAGAGCAGTCTCCATTCTCAGCAGGAGAGCCCTGCTGCTGCTGGTACTTTTGGAACAGAACAGGGTTCCAGCTAAGGCCGCCAGCGAAGGTTCACAGTCAAAATCCGCTGAACATGGGCCGGGGGAACATAGCATTTAAAAAGCACATATGTATTATTTTTGACTGGGTGAGGGGGATGGATTGGGGATAAGCTGTGGTTATACAAAAATAACATGCAATCAATCAATAGCAATATAGTGAAATAGCGAACCAAGTCTGTAACAACCCTAAACCGCTGCAGAAAACTAGCTAGTCAGTGGTGCTAATGTTTTCATGTCATGCCATGCCTTTCAATGACTGAATAACTAGGCTACTAGCTACTAGCTTACAAAAAAATAAAATAAAAATGTGTTAACAAACTAGCTAGCCATTCAAAATGTTTGTTCAACTACTTTCTTTACTTTTGTAGGAACAACAATTTTAGACCAAACAACTTCGGAAGGCCTCGGACAGTAAATGTTAATGGGTAAAGACAGGCAAAAGATAGAGACGAAGAGTGACACACGCATATTTACCGATGACGCATATACCTTCCTTTACCAGGATGCTGGTCCCAGTCATGCTGTTGTCAGTATACAGAGATCTGAGGCTCAGCGGTAAAAATTAGATCAATGAATCACCCCTAATGGTGCTCTGCCTGTGAGTGTACCGTCTGATGTCATACTGTCTGGCATCACTCCGGCTATGACAGCGCTCTTCCTGTGACATCATCGACTGTGACATCACTGCCTGTAACATCACTTAGCTCGTTCTTAGCATTGTATTTCCATGATAGCCCAGACCCTGTGCTACTATGTGTAGCGACAGAGGGCTATCAGCAGGAACAACTGTGAATAGCATCACTGCAAGCCTGAGGGATGTGTTGCTTGAAGTTAGGAGGAAATAGAAATGTGACAATTGCTACAAATCAGTTCCTGTTTCAACCAGCAGCACGAGGCATAGCTTTTACTGTATCATTCAGTCTATTTACCACAATTATTTATAAGTCAGTATGTCAATCACATTTTTGGCATAATGGTCCTGCAAGCCAAGTCCATCACATTAATGAATACAGTCCAATGCTGCAATTCCTGACTGAGAAAATGGTCAGACTGTGTTACATTCCTCACTGAAAGAGAACAGGATGGTGGCATGCGTACAACCCCACCCCCACCCCTGAGCCTCCTACATTTATCCTTTGTGGCTAAAACAATCATGAAATCCCTGATTTTTTTTCTCACTGTCCAAGCCCTGTACTATTGGATTTCTTTTAGAGGAGGGGAGTGAATGTAATGAGAGGGAGGGTAGCAAGGGTACATCTGAAGGTTAAGGGAGATGCTAATGTGGCCACAGAACATGGATGTGAAACATGGCCTAGGCCACAAGTTACTCTTACTTACCAAATTACCCAAACAATTTACTCGGTTTGGCATACACTTTTTATTTGCAAATAGTAAAACAGATGAAGGTTGGGCTCGCACAATGATCTAATCGCAGCAATTCACGGAAAACTGCGAAAACGGCAAGACATGCTGTTTAAATATCTGAAATGCTCGGCACGCGCACGCTAACATCCCGGAATTGCATATGAAGCCATAGCTCTTCTTAATAAGGAAGATTGGAGCGGGTGGGCGGGGTGTGTCTCTTTCCAGTACGCAAACACACAAATAACCGTACCGTGCAAGGTCTCTTGCGACCCTGCCAATACGCCTCAGCTTTCACATGACATCGCAGAGATCCGCAGAGATGTCGTGAGAGCAACATGTCGCTCGGGAATGCAGTAATAAGGACAGCAAGGGAGGACAGAATGCTCACAGGAGCTGTGGAGACGGCTGACTCCTCCCTCCCCTCACTGTTCAGGCGTATTAATTGATACATCAAGCTTCGCAACTCCGATTACCGGTGCAATACGATACTGTTGCTACCGCACGTTTTTTTTAAACCCTCCTAATATGTTTGGGGTCAATTTGACCCCATGCCGTGTTTGATATCTCTGAAAAACCTGTTAACCTTTTTTTCATCTTGATACTGTACGATTTTTTTCATTTTGTATTTTGGTGGGATTAAATAGTAAACATGCAATAACATACTGCTTGGTTTTCAAAAGTCCCATACCAACATTGCATGTGTTGTATGGGCTCATTTTGACCCACTGTAACTGTATCAAATGTCAGAAAATATACAACCATTTTTATTGTTATCTCAGATTTCTTTGTGGATGATTCATTATGGGGATTTTTTTGATAACTACATTGGCTCAGGAGATGAGAGCAGTCATCACGCAGTCGGAAGGGTGCCGGTTTGATCCCTCCCAGAACAGAACATATAAATGCAGACTATTTACCATTTATATAGTAACAAAAAGCACCGGGCAATGAAAGATAAAAAAAAACTGACCAGCAATTAGACAGCTTCTTACAAGTATTCTTATTTTTTATTTCAAATGTATCAGTGCCTTTGCCAATCCTGGGATATTAAAATGACTATTACAGTATCGTTGCTGGTGACATAACACACATATCAGCAGATACCTACTCTGTGGTACACACATAAATATTTTATTATAAATTTGGTTTCAAACTGAAACATTTTACACCGCTTACAGCTTCTACAAGGTCTTCCTTTATGGACTTGCCGATCAAGGTGAGATATATTTGTTGAGGCTTCAAAGACAACCTGTATCCAAATTTCTAAATGTTTTCACCATGTTCTGTCCCCATTGCACATTTTAGCAGAGATGGGGGAGGGAAAGGTGAAACAGAGGTGTCAGCTCTGACCCCTCCAGTGTAATCAATCACAATGCGGAGGAAGTGTACAAAATAGTCACAGCACCAGTATAAATAATGACATCATGAGTAAAGCCATAGTTTCAATTAATATGAACCCAGCAGTGGCCAGCCCTGCTTATCTTCAGCATGAGATGGTTACATGGTGGATTGTCTGTTGTTGTTTTCAACAAAAGAACTGCAAACCTGCAATGCTTCAGGATTACAATGTCAATTTGAAATGGCCTGTTTACTTAACCACTGCAGGGCAAAGTATGAGATATGACAAAATAATACTATAATTAAATTAAATTGAACATTGAAGTAAAATTACATTTGTCTTAGAAAGAAGAAGATGAATATGTTGCAATTACTGTACTTTTCAACAGGCTTAATTGGATGCACCACTTGTTCTGCCCATTAGGTCTGAAGCAAAGTGATAAGCAAAGCCCTTGTGAATTGAACAGTCCTGAAAAACAAATCTGGAATTCTCTATGGCACCTTTTTATGCATGCACTTTATAGCACTGTGCTTACAATGGGCCAACATACCTGATACAATATCCCTTTATGCCAACAACATTGTGAAAACACCTACACTTGGCATAATTACATAATTCCTGACTTAACATGAGTAGTAGCACCATTCTTACTCCTGTCGGCAAACATTGGTTTTGTTTCAAACAACAAACAATTAGCACTATAATCCCAGCCAGCAGGACTGTGGTATATTATATAAGTGACAATATTATTATTATGATTATTTTTTTTACCATAATGAAATGCTCTGAAAACCTTGCTATCAATTAATTGCTTATTCACAATATATAATGAAAGACAACCTCAATCTTTCAGAGAAAAATGTTAAAAGACAGCCATTTTCAGTTCAAACTTAAAAAAACATGATCTGTTTTTTATATATAATATATTCATTTCATGCCTTTGAAAACTATTTTAGAGAAGGTGAAAGTAACCTTGCCGCACATTAGCATGCGCTACAAATGACATTTAATAGCTGGGTGGAGAGGTGTGTGGCTTAATCCAGAAATTAAGAGTATCTGAGTGATTTGAGCTTTGGGTCTACCAATGGGATGTAGCTCCCTGATGCACTTCTCAACTTGCAAGCCTTTGCCAGAGAGAGAAGCGCAACCTAGTTTGACAGTTATAATTTAAATGGGCTGAGTCTCACTGAACGCTCAAAACCTGCCATCTACCATCTCAGAGTAGATAGCCTAGCAATTGAAGAGACCAAGTGTACGGTTTAAGGCATCTCAAAGACACTCTCACTGGGACCTTACATCAGGGGTGGAGCAGACCAGTAGGTAGATTAGCTGTAAGCATGGAGGGCAGAGTAATGTTCTATAGTTGCTCCACCAGTTTTTAGAATTCTCGTGGAGAGGGCAATTCAATTCAAATCATCAAATTAACAGGAGAAGGGGAAAATGAGGTAAGACCCCTTTTATGTTTTTGAGGTGGAAAGAAAAGCAAAAGTAAAAGCCATTTACAATCTAGTCTGTGATTCACCCATTCCCAGCCAATGGGTCTTTATTGGTGCTTTACCTGGACCAATGGGGGTAGAAGTTTCAAGAGAGGCTGATAGCATTCTGTAGAGCCCTCTGTGCCGTTCAATGACTGTTGCCCTTGGATTTTGATCTGATGTTCATATTCAGCTGTTGTGAACAGGCACAGCTATTCGGCGATACTTACTGCACACCTTTTTGTACAGAAGCAATTTGAAAAAGTGAGAGATTACCAAAATCCTGGGGAAAGCCCAACCCAAAGCAATTCAGTTAAGCCCGCTGGCGAGTAAGGATGATTTTATAACATTTAAATTAAACTGTCCTGATAGAGAATTTGACAGGGCAAAGCACTCACATTAGCAACAAACACAAACAATAGGATTATCCAGTCATTAAAAATAAAATTAAAACAGTGACAATTTCATGTTATGCACTCGATTGTATCGGTTAAGCTTACTACAACAGTAAATATTACGTAAAAAACTGAATACCTAAATAAAACTTTTTGTCTCTGCTTCTCACTTTTACACACCCTATGACGCAGCTGAGAGTTTTTGTATTTCTTCTATAATACAGCAAGTATACTTCCATGTTTCTCACATTGAATTTGTATCAGCAGCCTTTGAACTTTGCACTGAAGTGTCCTGACTGAGCTTGTTTTAACACAATGTCGTCGGTACAGAAGGTTAGCTTGAATCTCTTACACGCTTCCCTAAATTCCTTGCTGAGAGATTATGTTCCCGAAAGGAAGCAAACTATCTTGTCCTGTGCCTTATCAAACCTTCCCAAATAAGGCAAGGCATTCTAACACACACTAAAAATAGACAAATGCATCTGTGTATATAAGACATTTCTCATCTTGGAGCAGACCCATCTGAGAACTTCACTGGTTTATTTATGGGACCTTTACATAAATCTTACTGATTAGTTTTTTGCATTCACTCTCAGAAAATAAGTTACTGTGGAGGTACATTTTTGTTCTTCAAGGACCATATTTCCCAAATGTACCCTGAAAGTACAGTATTGTTTTTCTTTGGGTAGAAATAAGTATGTCTTCCAAGCAAAAAAGGTAGAAATTAATTATATACTGTACTCTGCAATATATAATTAATTTCGACCATTTTATACTAATTTGTACCTAAAGAGAACATTGTACATACCCTTCATAAATATGCACATTATAGTGCACTAACTAACTAAAAACTAACAAAAAAATAATTGTTTTAATAAGCTTTATTTTCCAACATGCATAGGATTGTTGATATCCTTGGGATGCCCCACACTTCAGTTCAGACCACATGCTTTTCATGCGATTTTAGTCTGGAGACTGAGATTGCCATTACAGAACATGGTTGTGGACAATCTACCTACTCCAAAGGCTTTCAAGAGGCAACCAAAGATTTACTTTGTTGAATTAATTGTGCCATTGATCTAAAATAGTGGCCCTGGACCACTGCATCTCCAAAGCATCAATGACTCACCTCCATATTTGACGGTTAGGTATGAGGTGCATGCATTCCATTTTGCGGCCAAACACATTGATGGAGTGTATGGCCAAAACGTTGAATTTTGGTCTCATCTGACCATCGCAATATCTTCCAGTCATAATTCCAATGAGGTTTGGCAAACTCCAGATGTTTGGTTTTGTTTATTGTGCTCAGTAAGGGCTGTCTTCATGCCACCCTTCCAAGGAGTTTATTGGTATGGAGGGATTTTTACACAGTCTCTAGAGTATAGAGGAAAGTGACAGTAACGCAAATAACCACACATTACAAAAGTGGCGTCAAACCTCTTAGGTGGATAGGCTACAGCAGCAGAAGAAAAAAAAAAGTCTAATGAACACCTAATGAAGTGCTCACTGAGTATATATTATTATCTATTCTGTTTATTATATGCAGCCTTTTCTCTCCATTTTTATTAAGGATGCCAATTATTCTGGAGCCCACTGTACCTATAGGGTACCATCCCGGCGACAAGCATTTGTACCTTTTTAGGCACTTTTCAAACCTTTATTTCTGTGCGTGTTGGAATATTTTCCATTAATAAGAAGAAAGCTGAATTGCGGGAGTCCTGTCACTTTTGATTGTATCATGTAATAAACACAGACTCCTTTATGTAACTGTTCATTGAGTATGAGAGAATGTAAAGGCATTTCACTGTTTTGAAAAGATTACAAACACGCTAATGAGGGCTCCAAAGCACACATGAAAGGTGAAGGTTTGGGCCTGTATAATCTAGAGCCGAATTGCATTGCTTTACTGATTGAAGCTGAGAAAATACATTAAACAATGCGGATGGATGGACTTACATTAGAGGGTTTAACTTGATTGAATAGCATAAGAGGATCTATGAAAATCTCAGCTTTCTGGCATCAGTGCATCCTTTTCTATTTTTGGCATGACTGCATTTTTGTACCTCTGTGGGGGCTGAGCCTATCCCAGCATGCAATGGGCAAGAGGCAGGAATACACCATCCATAGCAGGGCTTGCACACCATCCACTTACACATTCATACCTACATTTTTGGCTCTCAGAATAGCCTACTATAGCACCATACTGCTGTTTATGAATGAAGAGAAGGGTAAATGCTCTTGAAAAAACATGGAAAGATGGCATTGCCAAGGATGACCTATATGGATGCACTATAGCAAGACAAAACTCTACTTAAAGGGGATAATAGCTCTGGTAGAATTTCTATTCACATTGAGTCAATCAGCACTAACCAGGTGTATATCTATTATCATCCTAGTAAATGTAATTAGTAGTATTTTGTTTTTGCAGTTTGCAGCTATTCCTTTTATTACTGTGCACTATTATATAGAGTGCCCTGCATAAAGTTTGGGACAAAGACCCATCATTTATTTATTTGCCTTTGTACTCCACAATTTGAGATTTGTAATTTTAAAGGTCACGTGTGTTTAAAGAGCGCATTGTCCAATAAAATACATTTTAACAAAAGGCAATTTTTATACATTTGGGTTTCACCATGTAGAAATTACAGCAGTTTATACATGACTGGGACCCGCAAGGTTGGTGGTTCGATCCCCGGTGTAGCCACAATAAGATCCGCACTGCCGTTGGGTCCTTGAGCAAGGCCCTTAGCCCTGCATTGGTTCAGGGGAGGATTGTCTCCTGCTTGGTCTAATCAACTCTACGTCGCTCTGGATAAGAGCGTCTGCCAAATGCCAATAATGTAATGTAATGTAATGTAATACATAGTCCCCCCATTTCAAGGCACCATAACGTCTGGGACACAGCAATCTTATGTAAATGAAAGCAGTCATGTTTAGTATTTTGTTGCATATCCTTTGCATACAATGACTGCTTGATGTCTGTGATTCATGGATATCACCAGTTGCTGGGTGTCTTCTCTGGTGATTCGCTGCCAGGCCTGTATTGCAGCCATCTTTAGCTCATGCTTGTTTCAGGGGCTAGTTTTCTCTTCAGCATATGAAAGCCAGGAATTGACCATTTTTTAGCTTTGAAAAAAATCTTTGTTGCTTTGGGATCATTGTCTCATTGGACAAAGACGTCAATAAATGGACCTCAATGAATATATTAGGATACAAGATTATTGTACTTAAGGCTGAAGGCATGTTCTAACAGCAAGCTCCAGAGCAATATAGATCTTAAAATTAGCAAAATAAGTACACATCTTAACTTAATATCAAAATTCAATGGATAAGATGAGAATTCAACAACAAGCCTCTGGGGGAGGGGAAACAATGTCTTTGCATGTTTCATACTCTCCCCCATTTGGCAGTTTTATCAGACATGCCATATGTTCCATTACATTTACATTAACGGAATTTGGCCAATGCTCTTATCCAGAGCGACATACAGTTGATCAGACTAAGCAGGAGACAATCCTCCCCTGGAGCTATGCAGGGTTAAGGGCCTTGCCTTGCTCAAGGGCCCAACGGCTGTGCAGATCTTATTGTGGCAACACCCGGGATCGAACCACCGACCTTCCGGGTCCCAGTCATATACCTGAACCACTATGCTACAGGCATCCTGTTCCCTGTTCCCTGTCTCCTCTCTTTCCCTCTTCCAGAGCAGACTCATAAAGACTGGGACTGAGAGCTCAGCATCACTGGGCAAGCTGCCAACTGGTTTGTCCTGGGAAGACAAGTGCGGCAATTAATCCCTAGGCCTTTTAGCCTGGGGAGTAATTAATCAAGTGATAGTCAAACAAATTAAAATGTGAACTCCTTAGGGCACAAGAGTCACTTTTGCAAAATGCTGACATCATCTGATAACATCACTACTGAATCATAATGAAACTAGCTTTTGATCTGAGAATGTATTGTTTTTATCAAAATCCCCTGGTCGAAGGTAGCATAGTCAATTCTTAATTCTCAAACCAGGCCTGGGTGAAATACAAAATTGTTTTGCATTCAAATACTTTTCTGTGCTCGATTGATCTGGCCTGGTGCAATTGAGCCGTTGGTTGGACCAGACGGCAGGGTTTACAGTATTTGAGATTTCTATTTCATAGTTTCCAATACACCAGACTAGCTCAGTAAAGCTTAGAAAAGTGTTTTAACCCAGTATCTGACCCAGGTCTGGCATAAACACTCATGACCTGTCAGCGTCCTCTGTGCCGACCGGCCAGACACACACATTACGTGCTTTTAACCTCAAAGTAATGCTGGAAAGAGCCACCCAGGCGCTGTGTTTCTCTGGAACACTGTGAGCATCTGGTATCATGATATCGTGCAGACGACAGATCCCCGGTGACACAGCGCAGGTGAGCCAGGGCTGGGCCATACGCTCAATGAAAACAGACAAGTAACGGGCTCAAACGGGCCCAATGGAATCACAGACAATTATGCCGCTCTGCTGATCCTTTACCCTAGTCTGGGCAAATTAAGCTAATTATGCTCAAGCCACAGTCCCCCAGTAGAGTCCCACGCGAGTTCAAAGAGTTTGCTTGTTAGCTGGGGACAGTGACTCGAGTCTCCCAGTTTGCATATTATTCAGTATGGCAAGCCGTTTTAACTTTTATTCGACTTCCATACCTGCTATTGTCTGCGCCCTAGCTAGTTGCCCATTTGTCATGACTAGCTACACACAGTCAGGTCCATATATATTTGGACATTGACAATGTTATTGTTATTTTAGCTGTCTAACACAGGATATTGGAGGTGGAAGTTAATAATGAATAATGAGACTTTTGGCTTTTTTCCCCCCAATTTTGGGGCTCAAAAATAATTGGACAAATTAACATAATCATGTTAATAGCAGATTAAATAGTTATTTTTTATACTTGGTTGCATATCCTTTGCATGCCATGACTTCCTGATGTTTGTGACCTATCATATCTTATTTTCAGGTTTTCCTACAAGCAATACTAAAACTCTTTACATTTGAATGGATCTCTATGGCAATTGGGGGTTGGGACTAGATTCATCTGTAAATTATGCTGATACAGTATAGAACACATTTGTTGGCTGAATGGTTTTAAGTTGTAAAGGGTCTAAGGCAGTGGTTCTTAACCTGGATTCGATTGAACCCCAGGGGGTTCGATAAAAGCATAGGTATATATTTTATTTTCCAATAAAATATATACCTATGTTTTTAAGAAATCATATTTTATTTTTCCAATTACGAAGGGTTCAGTGAATGCACTGATGAAGCTTGCAGGGTTCAGTACCTCCAATAAGGTTAAGAACCATTGGTCTAAGGTATCAAATGAGCCTCAAACTATCATGCTGTTGTCAATTATTATAAGTACAGTTATACCCTCACCTGTCATTAGGAACTTTTACTTTATCACACCTACTTATTCATCCATTATCTTAACCCGCTGGGTTAAGGCTGGAGCCTATCCCAGCATACATTGGGCGAGAGGCAGAAATACAACCTGGACAGGTCACCAATCCATCACAGGGCACACACACCATTCACTCACACACTCATACCTATGGGCAATTTAGAATCTCCAACCAGCCTAACCTGCATGTCTTTGGACTGTGGGAGGAGACCGGAGTACCCGGAGGAAACCCACGCGAACACGGGGAGAACATGCAAACTCCGGACAGAGAGGGCCTGGCCGACCGGGATTCGAACCCAGGACCGCACCATCCGTGCCTCCCTCCTACTTATTCATGCAATTATGTAATCAGCCACAATGTAATTGTGTGGCAGCAGCGCAATGCATACAATCATGTAGATATGGGTCAGGAGCTTCAGTTAATGTTCACATCAATCATCAGAATGGAAAAAAATGTGATCTAAGTCACTTTGACCGTGGAATGACTGTTGGTGGCAGACAGTGTGGTTTTAGAATCTCAGAAACTGCTGATCTCCTGGGATTACAAATAATGGGGCAAAAAAATAAAATAAAATAAATCCAGTGAGCAGCAGTTCTGCAGACAGAAACGCCTTGTTAATGAGAAACGTCAGAAGAGAATGGCCAGACTGGTCAAAGCTGACAGGAATAACCACACATTACAACAGTGGTATGCAGAAGAGCATCTCTGAATACACAACGCATCATAACTCTAAGTGGATAGGCTACAGCAGTAGAAGTCTAAAGAAATAAGTACCGAATAAAGTCCTCACTAAGTGTATATTTTATGTACAATTATATATGTACATCTTTTCCATTAGAGCTGTGTGGCACTGGGCAGTTGAAGGATGTGGCTGAAGGCTCTGTGCTCCCATTCCTACAAGGCCTCTTTCCAGTCCCTACTCAATTAGCACTCAATTTCCTGCTCCGGAGGAGCTGTATGTCAGGGGCCATGGGGAACCTGTCACGCCATTACATAAGGATGAGAGAGCGAGCCAGACACTGTTCACGTCACTTATTTGTATCTGCCCCTGCAACCGCTCAAACAAAGTAGCATAGGAAAGAGCGAACCATTTAGCATTCTAGTACCATTTCCCCCTCCTCAAACAGATAACCAGGAAAGGCAGTAATGCGAGTTTCTCGAGAGTTGGCAGGTATTTTAAACCCCAGCATGTTGTGCGAAGCCCCTGTCACACACGCTGATATATGTGCTGATATACGGCACAATCTCCAGGCTGGCTTCTCTGGAGCACTCAATCAGTGTCAGGCGTCCTTGATGACAGAGGCCATTGATCAGACCCACAATGCACCTCTCGCAGATGATGTGGTGCTGTGCTCGGGGCACGGTGACATACCAATATAGAGGGAAGGGTGATGACGCTGAGACGTGGGTGATTGACAGCTTGCGTTTTATGTAACCTGCGCACTAGACCCCCCCCCCCACCACCACCCCAACAAAAAAAAAAAAAACAGGTCAGGCTGGTACACTGAGTGCTTTATCGTTGATTGCATTTACCAAAACAACCAGGGAATTGCATAACAGAAACAAATGGAACCATTATGTCCACGGCAGATACGATCACAGCAAAGACGTCTTTATCAACCCGGCTGCTGTAATAACTGTTAATTGACTCTGGACATGCAGGACTAAATCACTCATTTCAGGAAAAAGTCAAATCAAGGGACTGGAGGATTGGAGGGCATATCACAGCTGTATGCATAAAATGATAAAAGGCCTTGAGAAAAGGAGAGCCATTTTTGTTGTCTGGAGCATAGTTTTCTGTGTTGCACCTTTGTGTGAAGCCAGACATGGGTCAAATTACGTAATTGTTTTGGATTCAACTACTTTTCTGTGCTCGATTGATCTTGTCTGGCGCAATTGAGCCAAAAGGACCAGAAGGCAGGATTTGCACTTTTTAATAGGTTCCGATACACCATACAGGACAATCTCAGTAAAGTGCAGGAAAGTATTTGGACACAGACATTTTTGCATCAGCACTCCTTTTCTAGGCCTGCAGAAATATGACAAATACAAAATGGGAAAATGGCAAGTCTGTCCGCTTTCATATAATTTAAAAATTCCGTCTGTAGGGAACAAAATTAAATGCAGACATGAAAACGCATGGCAATGTGTGTTTTGTTATCAGTCAAGCATTACGAATATTTAACATGATATGAATATTTCCTCTCACCAATGATTTATAAGCATGTTTGTAACATTGTGTGACAAGGAACAACTCCTACAATACATAGAAACCAATGAACAGAACATGATATATTTTTCTTTGTGAAAAATACCCCCTGCAGATAAATATTCACACCACAGTGGGCGTCTTGTCGCTATTCTGCCTTCTCAGGGAAGTGCGATGGAAGGTCAGTCACTCTTTACCCAAACAAGGTGTCAGAGCGGTTCTTTTCAGAGGCGGTTCAGCCAAAATGCAGCTCAACACTGCACCCAAGTGGTAAAATCAAATATTCCACCAATTTCTGAAGCGTTTCTTAAAGGGGCAGTTCACCTAAAAAATTAAATTATGTTATGTTTCAACTTACCCGGAATAGTATCTGTCCATCCACATAATTTTACGAGAATGTTTTATAAAACATAGAACATAAACATTTTATGAATATTAGTTGTAGTTCACCCAGGTAAAGTGGGCCATAAAGATCCTTTGCCTTGGGGCCTCAAAGCGCCAATAATGTACATTCAAAATGGGTATATTCAAATACCCACGGTTAAGCACAAACATCCACAGTCATTATTTTCTGCCAGACTACATCAAAATGTGCAGGCGGCGGACTATTATGAAACTTGAGTAGAGGTGATGGGATGTGGCGGAGTGTAGTTTCAACATACGCAACAACTTTTTTGCAACTTACTTTAGCTAAACACATAACACCTTTTAAATTCACGCTTGGGATATTAACGGGTGTCATTCTATGACATGAATTACACCCTGTTAATATCTCAACCATTAATTTCAAAGCTGTTTAGCACTTTAATAAATTTGATACTGTAACATTGCATTCCACTACACCCAGTCACTACCACTGCAGTTTCATAGTAGTCCACCTGCTTGCTGTACAGTTTGTGTACTTTGGAAGAAGTATACTAATTTGATGGAACCAAGAAAAGAAAGGTAAGAAAATAAACTGTGGATGTACATGCTTAAGCGAAGGATTATATTTGGAAAGATTGCAGTTTTTTTTTTCACGCTTTAAGATGCTTTCAAACAACAAACCAAAAGACAGAAGACTTCATTGAACCTGATGCAGATCATTTACACAGACAGGGTTCCTGTCCCAGAGTGTGCAGATGAGGACTGTGATAGGCATCCCTGCAAGTCAGCAGAGCAGGTGTTACTTGTATGACTAAGCTTAGATAGCGAGAATCATATATCTAAAAAGCACAGAAGTTAACAGCAAATTCATAGAGAGCAGTTCAGATATACTGTGGGAAAGGATGGAAAGAAACTGGCCTGGTTCAAGTTCAATTTCAAGTTCAATTTAAATGCATTTTTCTTTTTTGTTGTTGTATATTACTGTATGGTTTTTATTTGCCCTTACAGTTTTTATGTGCAACGATTGACATAAATGATGACCAGCTGGCTTTACAATAGCTGTTCAAGTAACTTCAAAAAAGCGTGTATAGTGAAATTATATTTAGGAGGCTGTACTTATGATAGGATTCATTTTATAGCTTTTTTTTCACAAGCATACATAAATGTCCGTTTTTATAGTTTGATATTCAGGCATTCCACAATTGCAGCAGTCGAAAATGGTTCTTCAGAGCAACTTTGACTATCCCCTACATGCAAAAGGCTTCTAAAAACAGCCTTGTTCCGTGACTACTGCCGGCTTTACCAGCCTACATTGTATGTATTGGCCTGAATCAACAAACCATGCGGTACACTACTGTTCAAAAGTTTGGAATCACCATGTCTTTTTCTGCTTTTTCTGACGTAATATTTCATTTTCTCTGTTTGTAATCAAACAATTCACATGTGGTCAAAGCACAGACTCAGAGCTTATATTAAAAGGTATTTTTATACATTTTGGTAGAAAAAGACAAGGCGATTCCAAACTTTTGTACATTAAAGAGCAATTCAAGTACATAAACACCCATTTAGGAATGTGAAAACCAGGCTGTGTGAATTTGGACATCCAGTCCAAATTCTCATGATTGGCTGCATTCATTCAATCAATATTGGATTACTTCCCTTCAAACTCACTTAATCAAAGACACCCAATTAAGTTTCCAATAGCTATTGTTTAATTAAACAATTTAATGGACATTTGTTGACGGCTTGAAAAATAAGATAGCTTTCATTTTTCAAACTAGAATATTTACCGTATATGATAAAAGAAAATAAAACTCCACTATGCAAAACATTTTGACCTCGTAGATGCAAAAACTAGTTCTACACCTACATCTAAAATAAAGTACCAAGGATAATTTCTAAGAGCCTGTTTCCAATAACTGCAACTAAAATTTAAAAAAGCATCATCAGATCACCTAGAAATTTCAAAAGAATGGGAGAACACAAATAGGACAGTCACACAAAAACTCAGTATTCACTAGTTTGGTTCTAGTCAATCTTTAGATTACTTGACAAATAGAGCCAACATTTCATTGTCTTAATGTAAACAAACACACTGTCCCTGTAACACAAACTTACACAAAGGTATATCGCTGAGCCTGCCACTTAGCAGAGGGGCAGAAAAATCTAAACAAGAGAACAGGCACTGTTGGCTCCAAGTCCTCCGCTACACATTTTGCTCTCTAGTGCCTCTAGTGGCAAAACATTTAGCTTCATAGGTGATGTCACCATTTCCAGGCTCTTTGGGTCCAGTAGCAACTAAAGCCGAACTTGCTGAAGATCCGTAAAAGGTCACAACCGCACAGACAGTACAAGACTTTAAGCTAAACAAAGGACAACAATGTGCATTTGTTGACATATTTCAGAGGGTAGTTGAAAGACATTCTGTTGAAAACAGAATCCATTTGGCTATGCTTGGTTTAGGTGCAGTGCTAGCCAAATTCACACAAATAGTAGTGTTCTTCATTAAGTAGGGCGTGCAGCATTGTTTTTATCTCTTTAAAAAAACTGACTGCCGGACAGGGAAAATGCACATATCTGTCTGACCTAGCTAACCTTGCAGCTTTTCATTTGGCAGGTATAAGAACAGAGCACACGTCACCATAACTGAAAAGTCAAGAGTCATACCGTTATGATTTCACAAATTAAGTCCATATTTTCAGCCAGAAAAGAGAACTTAGTGTGTGCGGGAATAAATTCAAAGGGAAAACCAACCCCATAAACATTTTTGTCACAACATCAACCATCTGGAGAGCAGTACTGCTGGCCATGTTCCCATGCAGGCCAAACACAGTGCAGACACCACACAACAGACTGTTTCTAGCCTCCCTCAATCAACTTTCCTTAAGCATCTTAGCTTTTTATATTGGGTATGTTGTCAGGATATTAAATTATGCGGAGAGTACATGTTACTCTAGCACTTCCTTGTTTGATGTTGTCTACCGTCCTCTGTATTTCTTGCTCTTATAAACCCACTGAACTGACATATGCACTGTTCTGCAAGTCTGCCAAACTTATGTATAATCACAGAGTTTCTGTCTCACGCAAAGATTCTGTGTGCTACAGACCAGTGCTTGACACTATAGAATCTGTGTTTTTCTGTGTTCCATAAGCCACAATGTAGGTTTTCTAATGCTAGGAACAGGCTAGGATCCAAATCCATCCAGATAACTGTATGACTGAGAAAGACAGAGTGGATTAATAGAAAAAAATGATGTCACATTCTGGCAATGAAACATCTCTTACAAACACAAAAATAAGGACACATTACCACAAGAGTACAAGTAACAGCTAGTCCTTTAGCAGTAGACAACCAAAGTTGGCTCCATGCCTCTTGTGTAATCGTACAAGACTTGTCCTGTGCCATCAGGAATGTATGTATACAAGTAACTGCGGCTGAAAAAGGGAACGCATTTTAATGTGCACAGAATGCTCAGGCCACTATTGTCCCAAAAGAAAGCAACACAGTGGACTCAGTTATGATTACACATACGATTCATAATTGTACTTTGTACAAGCAATTTCGGTGCTTATTGTGAATACAACCATTTACAAATTTTATGGCTTCTGTAAAACATAGAACTAACACGTGCGTGCACAAAACACTAAGGAATTATTCGGTTTGTCAGAAGTCGGAGTAAGTCTCCATGTCTGATGTGGTATGGAGTTTCTCCCCATGTAGACCATAGGCTTACGGGCGCTTGTCTGTGGGTTCGGTCACAGTGCTGGAGGAGGCTGTGACATCATGGCGGGTGGGCAGCGCTGCCAGTTGGTGCACAGCAGGTGAGAGGTCACGTGGCGCAGGTGGTCGTGCAGGAAGGCGGCGTCCCGGCGGAGGAGGTGCCAGGAGAGCAGTACCGGGGCGCGTCTTGCCCGAGGGTGCTTCGCGGACGCAGTTGCCTGTCCCGTAGGAGCCGCCGGCTGTATCGCGGTTCCCGCGGGCCGCCGCGCTCATACAGCCCCTTCCTGTGCGAGCCCGCGCGGTAAGAGCGGCCGCCCCCACCTCCGCCCTCCTCCCGGCAGCGGGCCGCGTGCCTGGCGGCCATCTCCTCGCTCTCCAGGGGCAGGCTGCAGTGCGGGCAGCGGACGCCGGCCCCGCCGCGCTCCATCGGACCCTCTTCCCCCGAGCCCCACGCCCAGGCCTGCCCGTCGGCCTCCGCCGGCGACCGAGCGGAGTCCCGGGGCTCCCCGCAGCGCTCAGCGTGCTCCTGCAGCTGCCGCCCTCGGACGAAGATCTGGCCGCACCTCCCGCAGGCGCAGATGTGGGCCATGTGGCTGGAGATGTAGTGCGCCGAGCGGTCCTCCTCCTCCAAGGGGGCGCCGCAGAGCTCGCAGGGTTCACACTCCGAGCCCTGCTCCTCCCGCTTAATTGGCACGGCGCCCGGTTCCTCGAACGCGAGACCGTCCTCCACCCCTGACGCGCCGGTCTCTTCAACCCCTCGGCCGAACGGGCACCGGTTCTTCTTCTCCTCCTGGTATTGCGGGCTCAACGGGCCGCCGTCCTCCGTGCTCTCGCCCACCCGGACCGCCGTCACGCCGTCCATGGTAGAGATCTCCTCCAGCTCCACTTTGATGGTGGCTCCGTTCCTGGTGGGCCCGCTCTCCGTGACCGTCCCTACAGACCTTATCGGCGTTTCCACGCTGGGGTCCAGGCCACGCTCGCGCCAGTCGTCTCCCTCCCTCCACTCTTGCCCCTCCGACCCCTCGAAGCCTGAGGCCTCCCCCCAGGCGGGGGCGCCGTGGGCCCGGGCTCGGGCCTCCGGCGTCTGGAAGGCCTTGCGGTTGGTGCAGGTGAGGCCGTGCTCCACCAGCAGCTTCTCGCAGCTGAAGACGAAGCCACAGTCGTCGCAGGTGAAGGTGCGGCCGAAACGGGGGCGCTCTCTGGCGGGAGCCCGGCGTCCCGAAGGCCTCTTCCGCAGGTCACAGGGTCGCTCTGTCACGCTGTCCACCGGCACGGGCCTTGGCACAAGGGGTGTAGCTATCGGCTCCTCTGTGGGAGGCCTGCTGACAGCCTGGGGGACGGGCGCAGGGGCTAACAGGACGGACGGCGCGGGAGCCAACGGGTGCTGGAGAGGGCGCTCTCCCTCCGCACTGCTCCGTCTCGGCTGCTCGTATAAGCGTACCCCGAACATCATCTTGGCTTCCGCTGGGCCCAAGGATGGGGAGGAGCTAGAGGAAGATGAGCAGGAGGTGGAAGAGGAGGAGGAGGGTGGAGGGAGGTTAGCATTAGCGCTCTGGCTTCCCCTGAGATCCTCCAGGGAATCTGGGATGTAATACATCTGCAGGTAAGCCATGGCCACCTTCAGCTCCTCGAAGTCTCCAGGTTCTGTCATGGTCCGCCCCAAGTACATCAGCTGCAGGATCAGGTCGAAGCACTCGGCGCTGACCGGTATGTTGCTGAGGTCTAGGCGAGCCCGCTGGTCCTTGATGAACATCATCCGGAAGTAGGAGCTGCAGGCCGCCAGCACAGCCTTGTGGGCCCGGAAGTCAACGTCACCCACTGCAACGGAGCAGTCGCAGAGGAAGCCCCACTCCCTCTGGTTATTGAGCTGCTGCAGGACGTGCTCGCTGTGATTCGGCCGCGTCATTACCTGGGGTCTGCCTGGCATATCCGCCTCCCTGTGAGTTGGGAAAACAAATGGAGCCTCTTGACATGATGTATGTATTCCATGTTAGTTCAAGAGTTTTGCACACCATATTTCATGAAAGCTGTTCGACAAGAAGTAACTCAATTTGAAAAAAAACAAAAAACTTTCAAAACGGTCACACAACTGCAGTTCTATGCTATTAACAATTAATCATTGAAAAGGCCCAGAGTTTCATTCATGCTAGTTTAGGATTACAATTTTATTCCTTTCACATTTGTACATTCCTGTGCAGCAGGATGGTCTACATTTGGAACCGCTCTGTTGTACAGAAATGTCGCGCTTATGCAGATATTCGACTCCTCTACTTCCGCCTTCCATTTTGTGGTGCTTCTAGCCACCCAGCGGTTGCCAAACCAAAAACTGTAGGTATAGCAGCTTCATTTAGCGAGGTAATTATGCATGCTGTACGTTCGTCTGGAGCCGTATCTTTTATTGCCTGACAATACGCGAAAGAAACGCTGACACTTTCAAAGAATAAAGATCACAATGCACAATTCTAAAACGTCCAAATTGATTGAGCTTCACGAATTAGTTTCGTGTTGAGCAAACATATCAATCTTAGCTTGCTATCGAGCCGTTTAATCAGCTCGCAAGCTAACGGGATATACAAGCTCAAATGCGTACATCGAACTTCCGTGACAATGAAAGGGCACATGGTTGCTTTTAACACTTTTTGTGCATACCACGTGTTTCTAAACATAATTTACTACCATTACTAATCAAGACAGTGACACATTTTCCTGCCAAACTTTGGCTAATTGCATCCTTTGTTGATACTCATTGTTGACGTTCTCAAGCTATGTGGTTTATGTCCCTCCCACACATTTTCATTGGCCTGTACCAACGATGGAGTCATGCGGGCATTGTGGCTGTCAATCACACCCAAAAGTCATCAAAACTATGCATTTGCTAACGTGTACTTGCGCCTTTTACGTCATTCCTGTTAAAATATACTTATCTAACTACAATAGCTACAATCAAATAAAAGGAGGCTACGTAAACCAAAACGGAGACGGAGTTAACCTACAACACTGTGAGGTCTCACATTCACACGGCCACCCAGCGATAATAAAGCAATCGAGTTACCACGCACAAACAGAAATGGCAGTAGCCTACTCAAATAAATGCGTAGCTGAGACTCACCACTAATACGGAGCACCGAGTCCTTCAGGGTAATATTTAAGATTATGCTTGTGACCTGAGATTAGCGTCTTTTTAAAGTGTAAAGCGTGAGAATTGTCGCGACGGCAGACCACTCCTGCAGCGCGTTTCGAAGCACTTCCGCACAGACACTCTTGTGTGCTACCGCACTGAGTCTGTGTCAGTCTGTTCCAGGTCCAACCCTTCCTACGAAAATTCAGCCCTCCAAAGCTGGTTGTAAACTGCTTGAAGAGAAGGGCACCGAACATCTGTCAAAATTATAGGCCTACAGGACACCCGCATAGCGCGTAATTTTCAATATGTACATGATTCAAGTTCAACCCATTTAATACTGTTTTTTTTCCCAAGAATTGAAAATATCCTCATCATGTGTCATTCGTAACCATTTGAAATAATCTATTCTCATTTTTACAATATTTTTATGAATAAGTAGGTCAAAAAGTGAGTTTTATGGTCGGTCACGATTAAGTGTTGTCTTCTAACCATAGGCTAAATTATCACATTACGCATGTCATTGTCTCCATTCCTATATACCCCTGCCCAGTTTTTTTACACGTCTAATACCATCTAATACCATCCCTAATATATCACAGCATTGTTACTCTCACATCTTATACAGGTATGAAAAGATATATTTTACAATCTTGGTCTTATCTGTCCACAATACCTGTTCCAGAATTATGCAGGCTCTTTTAGGTACTTCTTAGCAAGCTGTGACCTGGCATCCTGTTTTTGCAGCTTACTAGTGGTTTACACCTTGCAGCGTAGCCTCTGTATTTCTGTTTGTGAAGTCTTCTGCAGACAGTAGTCACCGACGCCTCCACTGATGCCTATTGAAGAGTGTTTCTGATCTGTTAGACAGGTGTTTGTGTTTTTTTCTTCATTATGGTGTGAATTATTTGGTCATCAACTGTAGAAGCCTTGGCCTACCAGCCACTTTACATTTTAGTCATTTGGCAGATGCTTTTAATCTAAGGCGACTTACAAGTGCATATTACTCAATTACAACTACTGACCTCAACAATGTTCTTTTCTTATTTGTTAGCCTCATAATGGGTTCCTTGACTGTCACTGACAGTCCACAATAGAATCAAGACTTCATACTGAAAGCTTTCTTATACCTGCACTAAATAAGCGATTTAAGCGATCTAATCAGACACAGCTGAGAAGCCAACTGTCCGATTACTGTTGGTCCCATAAAATGAAGGAACTTAACTGAATAAAAAGGGATGTAATTCCTCGAGGGATCACCTGATAGGTATGTGTATACCATCGAATTAAAGGTAACAGTCTGTATTTGAACCTTGTACTGATCGTTTGATTTCAAATCCAATGCGCTGGAGTATAGAGCCAAAAGAACAGAAATTATACCACAGTCCAAATACTTATGGACCAAAGACTTGACTCAAAGTCAAACTAAAAGAAAGAACAGGGTAAAAAGTTAGGTTCAACAAGAACGATGTATGTGTAGGCTATAAGTATGTATATACTTGGAGACACTGTACCGTCAACATGTTTACTCATACTATAACCACAATAAATTGTGTACATGTACATGCCAATAATAGACACCTTAAATATGACATCTTTCGATTTCTATTAGCATACTTTAATAACCTCTTTTTCTGTACATCTTTGAAGTAGCCACACTCTTCTCACGGTCCAACCAGGAAGTAAACAGCCCTGACCATGTGGCTACACACTACACATGTGACACTGTACATACTTCATGACCCTTTATTATCTAAATGGTTGCAGAAAATACATTCACATATCCTTCAGTAATAATCTTAGAGCCTTGTAACTAAATGCGTTTTTTACGGTCACTACTGTGACCAACGGGGTTAAATGGGGTTCAAATTAAATCGTGTCCACTTTATAAAATAGATTGGTGTTGTCATCACCAAAAGTCGTACGCTAATAATTTGCTGGCAAAGTGCTTTATTTGGCAAATTCAGTTATTATAATTAAATTAGTCTAGTTGGTTCTATGTGGAGGTTATAATTACAATAACGCAGCTAAAAGTTGGAGAAACACTCAATGCATGACAACCTGCTTATGTATAACAATACTGCAACTCCAAGCAAAACATTTCCCCAATATTTGTTTCCGAAGTAATGTCACAACACATGAAAACAGCACATTCCAACTTCAAATAAAAGGTGTTGGAAGTATTGTGTTGCGTTACATTACTTTACGCACAGCAAAGCATTTAACCAAATTCCCTTAACATATCTATTGTTTCCGACTTAATGTCACGACACATGGAAACAACGATGTGAAGATTCAAATATGTTGGAAGTACAGTTGCTCGCGTGACATAAAAAGGCTTTACGCAAAAAGGCAAATATTCTACCTTTGTGTGTTCAGCGCTACAAATGTGGTCACGTGATAGACAACAAACTGAGCTAGGAGTCGCGCAGGAAGGAGCGCGAGAGCGAACGAGAACTACCCTGCAGCAACAAATACTAATCTGAACCCATTTACGTACATAAGCGGTAAGGGGGATTTTGCATAATCGATGCGAGTGAATACCTTTTGGTGCTATCTGCTCTGTTCTTAATCATGTACAGTTACAGCCCGGGTTGCATGACACGTTGTTTTTATTCCCGCAAGAACATTTCATTTAGCGCAGATGTGTAAAAATGGATGTGATGCAGTCTTGAAATTAGCTTAGCCGCCTAGCTGTCGCGAGTTGGCAAAAAATGAAATGGGAGCACATACGGTAATTATGCAGATCATATTGATAGGTGATGCATTCTTTGAACCGGAATGCATACATGCATAAAACGGGAAATGCCGCTGATTTTGTGAAGTAATATGTGCATTGACGACATAAACTGCATGATGCTCTAACTGAGATTTGGTGTATTATATTAAGCGAACTGTATTGTCTGGTATGATTGACGTGTGGTGCGCTCTTAAGGCTAGTAGGCTAGATCATAAGTGCAACCACCCGAATAGATATTTAAGTAGACGGGAATATTTGAAAATAGGTGTACCTTGCAAGCTACCTAAAGAACGAATTGGTAATCACCCTGATACAAAAGTTTAATAAAAAAAAGATTTAGATAACTTGATGGGATGAAGAAAACATAGCCACTGCTTTATCATGCTTCATCATATTTCTTATACTTCTAATTGTTGAACTCTTTAATGTAAATGCAAAATGAGCCAGGAAAACAATGTGGACAGGATTTGGTGAAAAGACAGGCGAATGCAGCAGTGTGCGCGCGATTGCTCCATCCAGATGGAAACAGCTGGCTCTGTTGGACCGCAATAGAAAAATGTGGCCTTTTGACCAGCAGGGGGCGATCCGATTGACCCAGGTGGAGCCACAAAGCTACTGTGCACATCGTCGAGGTTCGGTGTGGCAGCTGGGGGGCGCCATGGACGTGTCCGGCCACAGCTTGTTCCTCCTGCAACAGCTGAACATCCAGAGGGAGTTTGGCTTCCTGTGCGACTGCACCGTCGCAATCGGCAATGTCTATTTCAAAGCCCACCGTGCTGTGCTGGCGGCATTTTCCAACTACTTCAAAATGATTTTCATCCACCAGTCCAGGTCAGATACCTTGTGGAATATAAATGCAGCCACTGGTTTATAGATAGTATGGCTACCAGTATGTATAATGTTTATATTATTCCATAAGACGTGTTTATCATGTGTGTTTGTACAGTAATATTCTTTTTGTCTCATTTTGTCATTCAGACCTTTTGGCATTGTGAAATTGGAATTAAAAGTTGAAAATACTATATGCATAATATTATGATCTAATAAATGTCAGGGAAAGACATAGAGATACACGTGCTGTTATCTTTATTGGCTGGCAATAACCAAATTAAATGCCGACACAAAGAATAAAAATCCCGATGCTTTTCTAATATGTCCAAATCAATTGAGTGTCACAATTTAGTTTGAAGTTTGCGACATTCCTGTTCCCCTGTCCCACCTCCTGACGCACCTCTCACTCCTCTCAGCGAATGCATCAAGATCCAGCCCACAGACATCCAGCCGGACGTCTTCAGCTACCTGCTCCACATCATGTACACGGGCACAGGGCCCAAGCAGCAGGTGGAGCCGGGCCGACTGCAGGAGGGCATCAAGTTCCTCCACGCCTATCAGCTCCGCCGGAGTCCCAGCGAAGGGGGCCAGGACACCTCCGCCCAAGACGCCCTCAAAATGTCGAACCTTTACGGCATCCAGATCTCGTCCCAGTCGGCGGCCAAAGATGGCCCGGGCCCTAAAGGAGCCCCGGGGAGGGGCCCCGGCGCGGGGCGGAGCGCGGGTAGATCCGACCGCTCCCGGGCACAGCCGGCTCCGCCCGCGGCGCCCGGGGGGGCGTCGACCGAGCTGGGCGGGGCAGAGCTGGGCGGGGTGTCCTCTGTGGCCTGCGGCGATGACCCGGTCGCCGCGGTGACGGTGAAGCAGGAGCAGGTGGAGATGGAGGTGTCTGCGGAGGAGGAGGACGAGACCGGGGCGACCCGCTCCCCGGCCCTGAAGACCCCCAGCCCTGCGGTCTTCTTCGCCCGCGCCGCCGTCTGCCCCCCGCTGGGCGCCCCCGGCGACGCCAGCCCCAAGCGGGCGGGCGAGGCGCTGGAGGAGGAACTGGAGGGCTCGGGCGAGCACCTCCTCCTGGCCGGCCGGAGCCCCAGCTCGCGGGAGTCGGAGTCGGGGTCCGGGGGCGGGGGGCTGGAGGAGGCCCTGCAGCAGAGCCGCGCCCTGGCTGAGGAGCTCGCGGCCGAACTGAGGGGGGGCGGGGGGGCCGTCGGCAGCCCCCGCTCCCGCAAGCGCAGGATCGTCTGCGCCGTCTGCGGCCTCCGCTTCGCCCACAAGAGCCAGCTGCAGGAGCACATGTACAGCCACACGGGGAGAGGCTCCCGCTACCACCGCTACAGCCGCCTCTGCAGCCAGCTCATACAGGCCTCCCAGCACTTCTGCGAGGGCCAGGCCGAGCTGGCCGCCGACGGCTCCCCCAGGGACGTGCCCGACAACGGCAGCTCCTGCTACTCCCTGGACTCGGAGGTCTCCCAAGAAAGCATCGACACTTTCGTCGTGGAGTAAGGGAATACGGGAGAGAGGAGATGAAGTAAAATGGCTGTCCGCCTGGGATCTTTTTTGCCGGTTGCTTGGTGGATGTTTCTCTTTCGTTTTCTGTAGCCTTTACGTCTTTACGCTGTCCATGCCCATTCCTGCCCTGCTTTGCTCCAGACCTTGGTCTAATATGTAATTGTTTTTGGGTAAAGTCAAGGGCAGGCTGTAGCCTAGTGGCTAAGGTACATGATTGGGACCCAGAAGGTTGGTGAGTCAAGCCCCTGGTGTAGCCCCAGTATGATCCGCGCAGCTGCTGGGCCCTTGAGCAAGGCCCTTAACCCTGCACTGCTCCAGGGGGGATCGTCCCCTGCTTAGTCCAATCAACTGTAAGCCTCTTTGGATAAAAGTGTCAGCTTAGTAACAAATTACTTAGAAATTAGACCTTGGTCAAAAACGTAATTGTTTTGGATTCAAGTTCTTTTCTGTGCTCGATTGACCTTGCCTTGTGCAATTGAGTCAACCAAGGGGACCAGAAGGCAGGGGTTGCACGTTTTGAGAGTATTTCATAGGTTCCAATATACCAGACTTAGTAAAGCATCAAAGAGTATTCGAATCCAAAACGATTACATAGCTGTCCCAGATCCGATTCCCAATGCTCTTGGCAGCATCTGCATTTTTTAGTTCTGAGATACCACAATGGTGGGCAACAGTAAACCATGATCATCCGACTGGACAGCAGCTAATATTTATTGAAACTGCATATTCAGGTAAAAGGTGTGTAAATTATAGGCTAGAAAATCTGTCTCTGGCCATCAAAGGGAAATTCTGTAACACTTTTATTGTACGTTGCTTTGGGTAGAAATGTCTCCTAAATAAATGTCATATAATGTAACAAACCAGTAAAAGGAGATGCATTCGGTAATGCATTACAGGTACGTCTTTTTGCAATGGACAGCTCACTTCAAGAGCAAACATCTGTGATGAAAAACACCCTAGTATTAAAGTCATGGACATGTCCAAAACACAATCATTTATTTGATATTCATATACAGGCATCACAGTTTAACAACACTCGAACAGTTCCAAAATGTCTAGGTGTTGCCTTAGAAAACTCCTTATAGGCACCTACAAATAAATAGCATTTTGTTCTCTGTTAAGAGAAAGTAAACATGTTCTCGGATTTCAAATTGGTAATGGGGCTACCTCAGAAATACACACGCTGTGGATCTTATCAATTGCATCTGTTAATCTGTTTTTCATAGCTGTTAAGGTATTTCCTTGGTGACTTATGAATGGGTTTCATGGAACTGCTAAAGAAATGACATTCACTGATGATAGCTGTGTTCAGCTATATACTGTATGTCTGCCATGGTTGTCGGATGGACTGTAGTAGCTACATTTAAAAAAGTCATTCTGGAATGGTTGTACTGTACAGTACAGTACATACAACTGAATGATTGCAAACCTCATATTTAGATTTTAGCAACCTCATTTGTGTTTCCATTTAGAAGTTATTTGAGCCTCTATTCAAAATTGAGATTTTGCCTCATTCGGATCAAGAAAGGAAAAGAACTTGCCTAAAATTTACTTGCCACTTTGTCTTTGTGAGTGTGTGTTAATGGTGTGGTCATTTTTGCTGTGGTAGGTTCAGTTCACTGTTCTGCAGTGTGTCATCATAATACCTACTGCAATTTGTCAGTAACATCTGTTAGAATATGTTAGGACATCCAAGTATTTATTGATAAGAACACTTATGTATGTTAATGTTTTGAACATTACAAAAAACTTTTGCAAATAAAATTTCCTTTTTTAGAAATCGGCTTAATCTGTTTTTTTCCGGCCTTCATCACACATGGAGAGATAAATGTTGATTGTGTTAAAATGCTCACATTTTTACTTTAGAATTCAGTTAACTTTTTATGTCTTGTTTTCATGCTGCATAGTGAATGCAATGTAAGTTCTGTCACAGTATTTCTGATTGTATTATGAGCTTATTGATCATTGTGACTTCAAAAGTAGATAGTTTTGCCATAATAGTAGATACTTTAAATCTAAAATCTAAATTAGAAAGAAATCACATTGCTTCTGTTGGCGTCCCTCTGAGCATAGGAAGATTATGCCCACAGAATATATAGATTCTATACATTTTATTTTACGTTATAATTACATTTTTTGTGGAAATAAATCGTGAAAATGTCATGGGATTACATGCTTCATGTTTGCTCATTGCAATGCAGTAAGGGCACATCACCTCTAGAGGGAGTTCTTGGACCAAATAATGAATAGACGGGTTATGACACGTTAGTGTTGGGTGGTTCCTTAGGCCCAATGTCAGAATAACCAAAAAGACTGTTAGTCTGTCAGAATTACCAAAAAGAGTAATATGATTATTGTCTCATTTCTGGTCATCGTAATCTTGCAGCATCCCTGGGTACTAAGTCAGAATGCTGACTTCAATGTGGAATTTATTCCAGATCATTGTGCCTGGCAGTTATTGGTAGTATTATTAACTTATTTAGATATGTCTGTTTGCGGCTCTTGTGGCATATCCTAGTGGGTTGTTATTGGGTGGTAAAAGTAGGCTAAGTGATTTTTTGGTGATAAAAATTAATGTGCTTCACACAGAAGACTTAGTCTTTGTGTTATATACGTGCTGGACTCCGCTGATCTTACTGCCTTACAAATTGCTATGGAAACAAGATTTACAATCTGTGGTGTCATACTTTGAATCACGGAAGATACAAAAACACAGAAAGCTGTGGATGTAAAAAACTACAGAAACTACTCCATTTCATTGGAGATTGATCTGTATAGTGGAATTATGTTTGGTCAGATAAAGACTGAAGATGCACTGACTGCAGTATACTGACACAAAATAGCAGTAACAGGCTACAGACAGGCTATTTCTACGATTACATATGAAATTAATATTCATGGATACAGTATAGTATGCAAAATGGTAGTCATGGGCAAAATCAGTCATCTGTAACATATGTTTGGTGAGTTAAGACAGATTGTGGCAGAAGGCTGTAACCAGTTCCTAGTTCTTTTGGATTCATTATCCACTAAGCCAAATAAATGATTAGTGCTGCCTTTCACCCCAGGCCTGATGGACTTTTGTTTATTACTGACACATTTAAAAATGATAAACATGGTCTGTGAGGAAAGTTTGTCCACTGTCAGATAGTGATTTCCAGTATGAAGCCGTGTCCGGCCGTTTACATTGAACTTTTTGTGTGTGTACTGCTGAAACTCCTGGCTGGGTTAAGAGTGCCAAGATATCTCATTTAGATGGTACTTATTTTACTTCTGTCGCTGAAATGTATAAAAGGACTGTAGCCAGTGTGCATACTTCATAACTACAAATGACACATGGGATCTATAATGCCTCTGCCATTGAACTGAAAACATCTGTTTGTTGGAAGGACACAGGAAAAAAAAGAAAATGTTGGACTCACATAACCCAGTTACGTCAACAGGATCCACGTAGCTGAATAGCAGTAACGTAGTTTAGCCCAGTTGGTTTAAGCCCCCCTTTCTTAACACAACCTTGAAAATGACATACCCAAAATAAAATGGTTACTATTCTTGAACCTTTTTGACTACAGGCATACAGGTCTTTTCTGAAAGGTAACCCTTTGGGGTGTCTTTTCCAAGAGTCAAAATAACTCTAAAAATGCTTAAACAAAGTTACAGAAGCTCAAACACAGTGGCAGTGTAAGATTTTTTTCTCATTGAAAATATTTTCAGATTATTGTGGTTTTTTAGAATTAGGAACTATTATGCATTTTGTTCGCTGGACCCTTGCTGTGAAAAAGGACACTGATATTACCTTGATTTGTGTAGTCTGAAAAAGCAAAGAAGCGGAGGTCCCCCACCCACATGCTACAAGATAAGGATCTATTCTCACTAAAGCAATGAAAAGCAATTCAAATAGGTTATAGAGATAGAACTATGCGTTGTAATGTTTTCAAACAGTATATCCAGCTACCATAGTGAAAATTGCACCTTGAAAAAAGGAATTCATCCAAAAACCCCACACTGGCCCATACTGTTTGAAAGACTTAAGGAGTTAACTAAATAAAACAAATGTGAGCCTTTTGACATAACTTGGTTATGTAAGTAGGTATGCAACATTCCATCTCATTTTTTGAAAGCAATAAATCGAGCGATGAGGTTTTCAGCCTTTGCTGAGCATTATCTTCATGAAATTCAGCTTTATAATTTTACAAATAACACACATTAACTGAGCATTGTGGAAGATACTACTATTTATAGATATACTATTTATGGCTAACATTATAGACATGTGCAAGCAGGGGTACTAGGCAACAACAGGAAGAAGGAACATTGGGAATGTCCAGAACTGAGACACATTTGCTGAAAAAGAAAGGCAACATGAACAGCTACATCACACGACTAAAGTTGCCAGGGCGCTTGGATGATGAAGCCTTCACGAAACCTGAACACCACCCTTTTTATTCAGCTAAGCAGGGCGTTTGAAAGTGACAGATATGTGTGCCTGTGTGCCCAAGGTTATAATCAGCAGGGGTGTCACATTCAGCTGGTTAATTAGGAGATGTGTTGATATTACTGGGCAGTGAAATTATATTTCCTGGCTTTGAAAGGCTATTTAGCCTGAGATTAACAAGGCAATTTTACAGCAGGGCAAACTACTGCTACAGAAGCCCTAATGTAATGTAATAGCATACCAAATTTAAGGCAGTCTTTTTTAAAAATGATTCTTTAACTATATACTGTACATGAGGTGCCTTTAAGTGCTTATTATTGTATTTGAGACTGTATGTTTGTGCAAGACTGTGTGAGAGTGCTTGTGTATGTACAATGGGCTCCAGAATTATTGGTGCCCTTGATGAATATGCACAAAAAGTGCTGTCAACTAAAAAATTATAGTTATTGACATAAGCTTTCTTTTCCAAAATGCGTAAAGTAGTGTGCTTTATTAGTGATTCAATGGAATCAAACAAACTCTTTAATAAAAAAAACTGGTTCCACTATTATTGGAACCCCCAGTTTAATACTTTGAGCAAACACCCCTGGCAAAGATGACAGCCATGAGTCTTTCCAATAATGTTGTGATAAATTCAGAGAACACATTTGCGGGGATTTTTGAGCATTCCTCCTTACAGAACTTTTCAGAATCATGGATATCCTTGGGACACGCCCCTCTTCAGTTCACACCACTGGTTTTTCATAGGATTTAAGTCTGGAAACTGAGATGGTCATTATCCAGCTGGACAATCTACCTACTACCAAGACTCAACTTCCTAGCAGAGGCAACCATTTTTTCTGCCAATAATTCATTTTGCTATTGATCTTAAATAGTGTCCCTGGATCACTTGCTGCAAAACATCTCCAAAACGTCAATGGCCCACCGCCATTTTTGTCAGTAGGTATGAAGTGTTTCTCCTTGAATGAATTCCAAACATGTTGATGGTGTGTATAGCCAAAATATTACATTTTGGTTTCATCTGACCATAGCACTCTTTTCATAATTCCAATGAGGTTTGGCAAACTCCAGATGCGTGGGTTTGTTTATTGTACTCAATATTTTGCCACCCTTCCAAAGAGTCTGCAGTTAGGCAGCTGCCATTTTATGTTTTCTTTAGACCTGGTGACCCCAATACACAACCAACCTCTGTAATTCTTAAACTGCATTCATTGGGTCACTCATGGCCTCCCTCACCATCTTCCTTACCGTCCGTGGGGATAATATGCCCTTGCATCATTTTGCTGGCAAGTTTGCAACCATTCCATATGTTTTTTTGTTGCCCTTACAGTGCTAAGTGGTATGTTTAACCGTTTATGTATTTTTCTGTACCCATTACCCGACTTCTGTGTCTTCTGTAGTGACAGTTCTTTGGCTTCCCCCATGCTGATGGTTGTAAGAAATGTCCCCAATATGTCAAGCGGGAAGACATTTATCTGTTATATAACCTGTTTTTTAATGATCATATTAATTATTTCTGTTTTTCCAATTGTCATTTTCTCATACCTCAAAAGAAATGTCCCCAATATTTTATTTCATGGGCCCCTCTGGTTTGGGAATTTCCACCATCTTAATATACGAGTGGAAAAACACTAGCCCTTATGTAATTTTTAATGAACCTATTCATCATTGGTGTCTGTTTCAGTTTCATAATCTCTCCTTGACTTCCTCCAAACTTTGATCTCATGCAAGCCAGACGTTAAAGCCTGCCACCATCTCAACACCCTCTTCAGGTGCCCCTTTTTGTGGCGCCTTAAGGGATCTACAAAGGACATCCAGCTAATAGCTGAGTGTAATTCATCATTTAACTCCTCTATAGTCAGTCCTTTGAATCTATTCGATAAATTATTTGTGTTATCCTCAGGAAGGCCCTTGAAGCCTCTTAATTTTCTTTCGGTATTGACGTCCTTGCCATTTTCCTTATCTCTTTTACATTTTTCAATCTCCTCCTGCTCTTTGATTTCCCAATTATCTTCATTGTCTTTCTCATCCTGTTTTTTTAACCAGGCCTCGTGCTCCTCCCCTGTAGGAGCCAGCACACACGTGTCAACCAAGTATGTTATCACATCTATCGTCTCCTTGAATGCAAAACTCCCTGGGTCTCCAATTTTCCGTTCTGCGTGTTCAGCATCTTCCATGGTCATGCTAGAACACATTCTACGCATGGCCTCAGTCAGGCCTTTAGCCTTGCTCTCTAAAACCCTGAATCTAAGTCCTCTGACTTCAGACTCCTCAGTATCCATATACGGTTGTACATTTATCTTGTACCATATACTTCTCCTCTTACGGGAGCTTTTACTCCTACCCCATTGGCATGTGCGAGGGGTTAACAATGCATTCCTGCCTAACCCATCTTCTGTCAATCTCTCATCAGGAGGGCCTAGGGCCGGGTCCTCGACAGTTGACAAAAGGATTTTGCATGCTTGTTACCTCATCTTTATACATCTTTATCGTGAAACAGGATGTGATGGAATGACACAATATACATAGTTAATTTAGTAGTACCTTTCCTTTTTTTGTTCCTTTAAACCGAGATTAACTAAATTAAAGTAACATTGTATTGGCAATTTCACTTGATTTTTATTTACAATAATTGTTCGGAGTGCCAATAATTTTACCAACTGTGGTTTTCAGAAAAAAATAGATTTTAGACACTGAAACATGAGTGTAAATGTATTGAAATAAAAGTATATTGTTTTCCTGTATGTTTGAACATAAAATAAAGATCATTATCCATGTTGTTTATTATATGCAGCCTTTTTTCTCCATTTACTACTTTATTAAGGGTGCCAATAATCCTGTGTCTTTGTATCATTTTGTTTGTCTGAATGTGCTTCTCTGCGAGAATATATAATGTCTAAAGTGTTTATTGTTTCTCACTGGTAGTAATTTATTCACAACACTGTAATTTATTTGCCAAACTTCCCTTCATCCTGCAATTTCCTAATGAAATTCAGGCTTAGTGGGTGATTAACAACACATTCGTAGAAGCCTTTTCCCTATAAGAGTGCTTTGGAAGGCATGAATCAGTGTCTTAAGATAAATTAAAATCCAAATACACAAAGCAGTCACTGCCATTTTGCCAACATAGGTCTTTCAGAGGATCTTTATGTGTCTCAGTGTTTCTCCATTTTAAGTTGTGTCTCAAATGTCTTGATGAAACGTTGTTCAATCTATCTGTCTGCATGTTCATGAACAGCAATACACAAAATCTATTTTAATAAAGTCAGAAATGACAAATGCATAGGACACATGTGCATAAATATAAAAAGGTAAACCAGAGCTATAGATTGGAATAACACAGAGAATCAATTTTGATAAGAATTCTCAAGGGCAAACTTGATAACTTGATGTCTTGCACTGCATTTGATATGGAGGAACATAAGCATACCCAGCAGGTCAGCCATTTGGCATTAAACCCACACTGTTCACAAACCCACTGTTCACAGCAGTAATGATGTGTGATCGTGATGAAATCACAGAAGAAGAAAACAACAGGAAATGCAAAGTATCCTTCCATACAGTATACAAATGGTTTCAATACAATACTGGCTACAATACACACTATTGACAGTTGTAATACATTAAACAAGATATTTTCAAGCACAACAATGTTAATGCACTTCAGATTCTGATCCAATAGATTTCAGATACAATCTGGTATGAAACACAGTGTAAAAAGCAATCGCCACTGGATAGCATTAATAGAATAAGCTTCTTTTTTTTCCCTAGTTCTGCCAGACATATAATGAACCAGACTTCAACACAACAAGCAGCTGGACACCATGAATATTATTAAATTAAATAATATTTTTTTAAATGATTGATTAATCTAATAAATGCTTAATCTAAGTTTTATTTAGTCTGTCCAGTTTCATTAAAGCTATTACCAGCACAACAACATATTTCTAATGTTCAGATTCACCTCCCGTGATGTAAGCAAGAACATCGTAATGGCTACTTCCCTAATTGTATCGATGGGTGTGGCACTCAGTCTGACATTCCTGGATGATTTAAATTGTCACACTGCTCTGGTAGGGCACTGATGGAAAATTGGACTTGTCGAGAATGCAAGGTTAGATAAAAAAAACTTGGTTCTTTATGTGTGTTCTGTGTGTATGGTGTTTAGCCGCATCACATGCCTGCTGGCCTCCTGTCCCCAATAAGTATTGTAGGACATGATCCATTAACCCTGTGACAGGTGAGATCACAAGTGATGTGCAGTCCATAAGTATTTGGACAGTAAAATATTTGTTTGCTGGAGTACGCAGCGAAAAACAACAAAAAGATTTGTCACTGTCCAAATACTTATGGACTGCACTGTATGTGATTAGAATGTTCTTAACTGAACATTCTAATGCTGATGTCATAATCACTACTGGTTACTGAAAGCAGTGGAGTTCTAGAACACTAACTAAAAAATAAACCTACTCCTTGAAGGGTTAATGTGTAGGAAAATGTCAAGGAGGGGGTTAGAGTTGACATTTGCATGCTTGCGCCTCCTGGTGGGCAGCAGCTGCGGCCTCCAGTTCTTCTGCAATTTGGTCCAGGGCCGCCTTCACTGCTGCCTGGACCAAGGAGGAGGCGGTCTGCACCAGCAGAGCCTCGCAAGGGTGGTCGGTTACAAGGGATCTATCCCCACGGTGAAGGTCCTCCAAAGGAGATCCCATCGGTCCATTGGTTACCACAATCTCAATGTCCACGGGTACAACATCCCTGCTGAGGTACCCCATGCAGTCAATCCCATTCAAGACCAGGGGATCTTGCACACTGTTCTCCACAGCAATTCCGCTCAAGGAAAGCCGCGACCCCATTGCGTCCTCCGTGCGTACGTTCTCTGGAATTCTGTCATTCTCGGTACATGCAACATCCAGTAGGGAACTGACATCGGACTCCTTTAACAGATCCTTGAGGGAATCTGCCCCGACACCAGGGGACCAATCGGAGTCTTTCTCTGCGGCAGGGGTCTCTTCCATCACCGGCGGAAGGCTACCAGCAGCCTTTGAGGGAAGGTCGGATTTCAGTCTCCGGTCAGGTCTGTCCTGCTCGTCCTTATAGCAACGCCTAGGTTTATGCTCTTCTGCCATCTTCCTCAACCCCACAGGGCTCCCGCAGCCATCATCCCGATTGCTGCCCTCCGCAGGTTTTCTCTTTTCCATCCCTGCGTGTCCGAAATTGCTGACCTCCACGCTTACCGTCAGGTGACCGCCTGACTTTGAAGTAGCTTCCGAACAGTCACCCTCTGGGCTGCTGGCTTTGCCAGAGAGAGGCAGTCCACCAGTTTCTTCATCCGGAGGAGCTGTTGTGCCTCTATGTTCTGCCGAGGTAGGGGCATTCTTGCTTCCACGTTTAAAGATAAGTCCCATTTTTTTCCTGAAGGACACTTTCGGGTGAAGCTGGTCACTTGATCTACTTTGCACTGCAGGGTCCCAATGCGCTCCCTTTGGCTCCTTGGATTTGTTGGATGTGAGCAGTCTTTTCAAGGTGGATCCAGCTCTGTCTGGGAATCCACCTTTTCCTTCTGTCACAGCAGGTTGACATTGGGAAGTGGTGGCTTTAGGATCTTCGCTTGGGCCAGTGGGGTCAGCCACGAAGAGTTTGCCAGCAAGATCGGTCTTTGCATCATGGAAGGTTCTGTCTGAAGTTTGTTCCCCACAAGCCCTCCTCCTCCGTCTCCTAATGCAGACCAGAGAGGGGGCCCAGAGCCATCTCCGGGACTTTTTCTTTGCCCGCCCTTTCACCGTATTCCCAACATCACAACCCTCACCCTCTGCTTCGCTATTCCTTATGGTGGAGCACACCTCAGAAGCCATGGCTGAGACCTGCACACCCTGCATCTCTGGCTGCTTGCCAGTGAGCTTCTGGAAATTCTCCACACAGATGCCCAGGGAGCCATCTTCTCCCATGTTGCCTTGCCGGTTTTTGGGAGAGCCCATTCCGGGCCCCTTGCTGTCATTCATGCCATTGGGTCCCTTGGTCTGAGCCTCTGTCTGGTTGTCTCCCTGAGTCTTAGCCCTGAATTTGCCCAAAAGCAGCCTTGGGGGACCTGTGAGCTTCCTTTTCAAACCAAATTTTTGTTGGCTCTGTTCAACTTGAACCTCCTGTCCTGACATTGTTTGTTGACTTGGACAAGGTTTAAAGATTTTCCTTACTTAACAAAAAATGTGTTGTACACATCAGCACATGTGTAGGTTAACATGCAGAACAACCTCTTCTGGGTGTGATTTTACATTTCCAATTTTCACCCTAGTTCCTTTAAAATTATGTCAAAGAGAAGCACCAGAGTACCTGAAGTAAATCAAAACATAACAACAATCATAATTCAGTATACTCTAATTCAACAATATTACGCCTTTTAAAAGTCTTGATGATCAAGTGTTATACAAAAAGCTACAACAAAATAAAAGTTATTGTATATTATAGCCATTATACTTAATTATATAGTTATTGCTATAGAATTATATGCTTTTAAAAATGCTCTATATTGAAAACCTATATACATAAGTGCTAAATACCTAAAATACAACTTTACCTTCCAGCAGGACAGGAAATAGCATGCCACAAATAGATCCTGAATCACTATACAATTAAAGCTCTGATATGCCTTTTAATCCTTAAATATATAACTTAAAGTAATGTCAGTTTAATATATTTCGGGGATATATTACAAATCATGATGTGATACAAGCGATGTCTCTTTTCATTTTCTATTTTTTCATCTACCGCCGCACAATAACAGGTGAACTGTCGTGAGATTCCCTTCTTCAGCAACCTGGAAACTCTTGAAACGTGCTATCTAAAATGTGCTATGAATGTGCATATATTTAAAATATATACCACTGTAGTGCATGTTAATAGCAGCTACTTTCTATACGAATACGTAAAATATTTTATTTTGGAGACGCTTGCTCGACATGCATTCAAATTTCCGCTACCACCCCAAGCACCCTGTAGCATTAAGTACTAAAACAGCAGTTATACTATGAAATGTTTGATGGATAATTACCGTGCGAAAAATGAATTTGCCTAACAACCATTCAAAATCTATTACTTCAGAAATTATAATGCATCATGTGCTAATATAGACATGCGCTAATATAGAGATAATCGTTTTTAATTATACGCTTATTCTTGCTAACAATTAATTTAATGGTTCAAAATAAGTTTCGAAAATCAAAGATTTTCACAATTTTACTCAGATGACAATTACAACAAAAATACAACACATTGAACTGTGGATGAGCTTACTTACTGTCGCGAAATCTTTTGCAGGACGATGTGGTTTTTTATTTCCAAACTTCAAAATACCCCGGAAGGCGAAAGCCCACTGGACTGAGAAGCAAAGTCTTCTGCAACCATGCGCTTGTCTGCAAAGCTGAAAACACTCTGGTGACTGGTGGCTGTCGTCAGCGAGCAGGTAGGTGTCGACCACAGTTGCCATAGAAACCTAACCACTGACAGTTTGTTTCCACAAATGTATAATACCATAATTGTGAACGACACTTCAGAGACCAGCAGGTAATTGCCCTAAAATGAATTAAGGTAATGATGTGATACACTCAACGAGCACTTTATTAGGACGATTTTTACTTTATTACACCTACTTATTTATGCGATTATCTTATCATCCAATTGTGTGGCAGCAGTGCAATGCATACAATCAAGTAGCTATGGGTCAGGAGCTTCAGTTAATGTTCACATCAACCATCAGAATGGGGAACTTGGACCGTGGAATGATTGTTGGTAGCAGACAGGGTGGTTTGACTATCTCAGATATGGCTGATCTTCTGGGATTTTCATGCACACTAGTCTCTAGAGCTTGCAAAGAATGGTGCAAAAAAACAAACAAACATCCAGTGAGCAGCAGTTCTGCAGACAGAAACGCCTTGCTAATTAGAGACGTCAGAGGAGAATGGCCAGACTGGTCAAAGCTGACAAGAAGGTGACAGTAACACAAATAACCATACACTACAACAGTGGTAGGCTGAAGAGCATCTCTGAACACACAACGCATCATAACTCTAAGTGGATAGACTACAGCAGCAGATGTCTAAAAAGTAAGTCTAATAAATACCTAAAAAAGTGCTCCCTGAGTCTATATACGTATATTAGTAATTAAAACTGGTACCCTGTCCCCAACCCTGAAAAGTGAAGAAATTTGGGCAAAATATATTAAAATATTTAATAATAGCACAGAGCCAATGCTAGAAGATTATTTTGCTTAGCATCCTGGAATGTTTCCAGTGTATAACATCTCAACACTTCCCTTTGTATGTTTGTGTTTGTATGTATACTGTATGTGTATGGACATAAAGGGTGTACAGATTTGTAAGGTTTGTGTTGGTGTAGCATGGGTGAGTTTTTCCTTAGTTTCCTTTATATTATGTGTGAACATGGAATGCAACATGATTATATTCCTCTTGTGAGTTATTATTAGTCAATGTTTTTCCTGTTATGTCATTTAGCACTGTTGTTCTGCTTGAAAACTATTCTTGCTGTTCTGTGTGAATGTTTACATTAATTGTATCACATTATAAGTTGTGGATAAGAGCGCTCAGTATCAATATCGTCATCATGATTATCCTCATCATCATCAATAACTTTTTGAGACAAAGTTAATCATTCATTTTACTTTGCATTTCAGTTGAGGGTGTAGTACTTCATCTCCCAAACCGCACTGACAGAAGTGCATGAATATATGGAGACCAGTTCCATAAGCTACGGAAACTTATCAAATGGACCTATTAATGTCTCTAGCAATGGTTAATGTAAATAAATTTGATTGGAATATAAGTTGTTGCCCCACAACAAGTGGGAATCTGGTTTGCATCCACAGAAATGTTCTTCCCCAACTGTGCCTAGTTGTGTTTTCACAGCAACATCACAGAACCCCTTATCTCTGTGTGACAAGCCTCACTCAGTTGAAGTGTGAAATGTGATGGGATATTTCAATGTGTATCCATAATTTTGGTGGAAGAAAGGACAATTTTCCTCCCCCAAAAATATATCTCAAAATCCCCTAAATTCATATTTAAATATTGCACGCTACCCGGTCTCATGGGGTAAATGTACCTCTGAGCACTTATTTGAAGAAGCGCAATTGCGTTCTCACAGGTACGCCTTGCTGCAGTTTTGAAATCAAATGTTGACTGGGGGTGCTAAAGGGAGGCTTAGACGTACTGGAGGTGAGGCACGAGTGTCATTTCTCCCTTGGTTTAGTGTTTTAGCACTTGGGCTTTGCCCTTTTGCAATATGGGTAATAAAACCTCATTTATACAACACAGTCCATAATACAAACTCTATTAAATCAAAACTAATCAAGGAGGTGGGTCTGGTGGGTTTGTGGAAAGGCCATTTTAATCTCTATTTAAAGCTCTTTTTTTCTCATTATCTTACATTTTGCTGTTAGATTCACACAGCCACCACATGACACTGGTCTACCTAATAGTCTACATAAAAAGGAGTAGTTCTGGAGGATTTAAAAAATGCTTGTGATGTTATATCCCGTAAAGCTGGAGCTTCTTTACCACCCCTAGTGGACATTTCATTTTAAAATTGCCACAAAGTGTACCTGTGAGAACATAATTGTGGTTTTGCGAAAGAGTGCTCAGAGGTACGTATGTACTGTATATGACTTCCTCAATCAAATACTGACTTTAATGAAGTCTTCCTTACTCAATACCCCCTGGCAACCCTGAGTGGGACAACAATAGGAATCAGATCATCTGGTCTTCATAAATGTGTCACATTTTAGTCATGTGTGTATTTCATTCAGCAATACGTCCTCCTAAGCACTCAATAAATCAAGAATAGCTATGATACAAGACCTTGGTGTCTTTGCTGCAATGCACTGTGGGCATTTGATTGGCAATTGTTATGATGAAGGCTTTTGGGGAAGGTACTGTACGGAATATCTACTATCTGCCCCAGTATGGAATTATATGTGCTTACCACTATAATCTTCATCTCAAAGCCATACACCTTAGCCACTCTCTAGACTCCATGCTCCACCCTGAGCCTCCTTATCCCCCTTAGGTTAGTGAAATTTAAGATTTTTCTACCTTTCAAAAAAGTTGTCCTCAGCTGAACTAAGGCATTAAGAGCTATTCATACTTATCATGATGGCATCGCCATAATGGTAGAAATTCATCTTGGTAATAGAACACATGGCCCTGCATGAGTAAAACTAATGATCCTTTGCTTTACCTTTCTGAGTGAAAATACAGCTCCCATCCCACATTGTCTCAGAGGCTGCACTCAGTTTGAATGCTGGTGGGTGCATCAGTGCTGCTAAGTTTAACCCTTGTGTAGTCTTAACATTCTGTATACTCCCCTTGTCCTAAGGGTACACAATGACCCACCTTCATTAAACCACTAAAATAAAGCGTCTTAATTGAATTCTAAACCCCAAATTTATTTTGCATGAAGAAACAACCTGTCATTCATCACAAATTTTGTCATCACATTCCAAGCTGGAAAAAAAAATAATTTAGGGGTTTTATCTGCTGGTAAACATAGTGGCCGTAATTTTTTACCCTTAAGACAACACAAGGGTTAAGTTGTGTAACTCCTGAAAATGACTGGCTCTCTCTGTATTTATCTGCAAGAAACTTTGGCTGAAGCTCATTGAGCGTATAATGCGATGAGAGTGAATAAAGGGATTAATAACCATATTAAGCCCTTTATTCACTCTTGTCTCATTATGCCCTCAATGCTGTATTTTAATTAACAGATCTGCTGCATCTGCAAAAATAAAGTCCAGGGATGTCTTTTTTGGACCTTTCAAGCATTTCTAAATATATTCTGAATGAAACAAATACTAAGTGTTTGCTGATGGGCTTTGTGGGGTATCTTTTTTTAAAGAATACATTGCTGACATTTCCGTAAAGATTCAAATATTGTTAATGAGTTCCAATTATGTTTAACCCTTGTGTTGTCTTAAGGGTCAAAAATGACCCGCCACTATGTTTAACAGCAGAGAAAACCCCCTTTCAACTTGAAATTTGGTGACAAAGTTTGTGATAAGTCACAGGTTGTTTCTTCATGCAAAATAGATTTGGGGTTCAAAATTCAATTAAGCTGCTTTATTTTAGGGGTTTAGTGAAGGCGGGTAATTTTTGACCCTTAGGACAAGGGGAGTATACAGAATGATAAGACTACACAGGGGTAAAGGGACACTTCCTGAGATCAGCCACGGAATAGCTTTTACCTGGTGACAATAGAGTATGAAGGAAAAGAACCGTGCAATTGTGCTCTGAAGACTCAGATTACAAGTATGAAGGCAAGTTTTATACTCATTGTCTGTTGGGCAAGACGTAGGATGAATCAGTCATGACAGTAGGTTTGAAACTGCTCTGTATGCTCACCCTCGCCTGTCTATGTCTGCATAACTCCCAAGGCCTATGTTTTGTGATACGGGATATGTAAGAGGGCAAATGCAGTACATCCTATTTCTGTTCTCGCTGTTTTACGGACTAACTGCATTAAACTAAATGTGTTCGACCAAGCCACAAACTACTGACCTTATTTTGAAATCCATTAACAGTTAATCCTGTAAGTATTAGTAATGTGTTTTTCTGAAATGATTGTCCAGTGCTGGAAGTGCCTGCACCGGACAACATATCTAATTTGAATGAGTAATTTGTCAATTTGTCTTGAATATCAACAAAGAGACACTGGAGTGTCAGTCAGTTGTGAACTGTGTCACTGACTAGGATGGCTAGGCTGTAGCCTTTGGTAGTCTTGTTCACACTGACCAATTATTCTGGTCACTTCAGGAGCAATATCTTTACTTGTATCTTTCTGTTTGCACAAGCAGCAGTTCAGCAGCAAATCTATTTTCAAAAAGGACTAAAGGCCAGTTTGTAGTTAGGTGATGTATCATTGTTGCCACTAGCGATTATCACATTTGATGGTCTGTCACAATGACTTTGTTTATACTAGAGCGATGGATGATTTGTCAGGGCAACATAATAGAAGGTTCACTAGCTATAAAATAGCCTCCAGGTATTGAGCTCACAAATGACTCCACTTTCATGATGCATTCTTATTGTTTACTGTATGTGTTTATACTTTTGATGAGCAACAGCTTACAAAATCAAAGTGGGGCGATAATTGAATGTTGGTGACAATGTAGCGATATCCATTGTCTGATCATACATTAATGGCTGTTAAATAAGGTGAAACTTAGATCAGATGGAATTGAGGTTAATCTTCAATCAGGACTTGGGGTTAATGCATTTGTTGTTGTGTGCATCTTTGATGCTTACCTTGTAACCTTGAGAATTTGAATGTAGGTACAAGTTTTCCTTGGGAAAAAAATGTTCCACAGTGAGGGCAGCTGCAGCAAACTCCTGCAGAAAAATCTAATTTTTCTGTGCTTTCAATGCAGTTTGAAGCATGGTCATACAGAGACCTTTTTACAGATCATCTCAGCACCTGCAACCTGAAGTAGCAGGGCAGGATTTTATCAATGTAATGGGATGTAGGATTATACTGGTGAAGCAGTAATCCAACCTAGAAAGCAGTCAATCATTAAGTGTGACAATTTGTGAAATTGTGAAGTCTTTGTAATGTGAGGAGTGTAGAAGAGGGAGCAGAGATAATGGTAAATGGTTGGCATTTAATAGCACCTTTATCCAAAGTGCTGTAAAATTGATACTCCTCATTCACCCATACACTCACACACCTACGGTGATTGGTTGCCATGCAAGCTCGGCAGGAGCATTTAGGGGTTAGTTGTCTTACTCAGGGATACTTCGACACACCCAGTGCGGGATCAAACTGGCAACCCTCCGACTGTCAGACGACTGCCTCTTACCGGCTGAGCCAATGTCGGCCTGAGGTTACTGCTCTTTGGCTAGTGGTCATCTGTTCTTGTTCCCTTCCTCAGCCCACCTCTCTGCTGATGTGGATAGGGGGACATTCATTTTTCAGCTTTTTTGGTCTAGAATCCAGAATTACAGTATAAAAATAAACTGCTTTTATCCTGTTTAATTCTAGATTTGTAGAAAAATGGCCTCAAACACATAACCTGTCATTTCCAAAAAAATCAGATGCTGAATGCCTGAGCATGATGAAAAATATATCTATAGATTTATAAATATTTTATAGATTTATTGTTATATTTACACCCATGCCTGGGTATGCTGATATTACACTCACCAAGCACTTTATTAGGAACAGTTTTACTTTATTACACCTATTTATTCATGCAATTATCTAATCAGTCAATTGTGTGGCAGCTGTCCAATGCATACAATCATCTAGATACGGGTCTGGAGCTTCAGCTAAAGTTCACATCAACCATCAGAATGGGGCAAAAATGCCAAAGTCACTTTGACCGTGGACTGATTGTTGGTGGCAGGGTGGTTTGAGTCTGCTGATTTCCTGGGATTTTCACACACACTTGTCTCTAGTGTTTGCAAAGAATGGTGCAAGAAACAAAAACAAAAATCCAGTGAGCAGCAGTTCTGCAGACAGAAATGCCTTGTTAATGAGAGACAAGTCAGGGGAGAATGGCCAGACTGGTCAAAGCTGACAGGAATAACCACACATTACAACAGTGGTGTGCAGAAGAGCATCTCTGAACACACAACGCATTATAACTCTAAGTGGATAGGCTGCAGCAGTAGAAGTAAAAAAAATAAGTCTAATAAATACCTAATAAAGTGCTCACTGAGTGAACTGGAGAAATACCAGGAGGTAAGTCCACACAACCATACAAAATGTTATTTGTTGTTACTTAAGCCTTATACCCCTGCTTGGCTTTTTTTATTGACTGGGACAATGATCGAGAGAACAAATCATTTAAAAGGCTAAGTGAGTTATATCAACAGCACCAATGCAATTTCATAAACATAAAACATAAGAATAAAAAAGTTTTGACAGCAACAGACCATTCAGCCCAACTTGGCTCCTAATTGTTTTTTAAATACATTCAATCAATAAATCAATAAACATCAATAATTTCCTTTTTATTGGTGTTACAGTCACCAGAGACGTCCTGCCATGCAAGCAATGTACAACATTTTTTTTCGACTCTTGGTCACAAACATGTCTCCAAGACATTTTCTTTGGTATAAAGTCTAGAACTATTTACAGTCTAACTGGAAAGTTGCGGTTACTGGGGTTTGTTTTCCAAATTGTGCTACAATCTTGTTATTTAACACAATCTGTCCAAACGTTTTGAAAGCATTTAAAAAACCTTTTTCTAAGTAACAATAAAATAGACATGTACTGTAAACGGAAACTAGGATTAAATCACGGAAGCACCAGCTACACGGTGCGGTGTCTGCTCATAGATATGGAGACAGGGGGAGGCATGTGTGGGATAAGATCTTCGACCCTGCTCAATGTGAAACATCACAGTAATGCCTAAACCATATGTCAGCAAGGAAGCACAGAGCTTGTAATTAGACTATTCATTCAAATTATGAGGTCTATTCTTGGTCATAAGCAGGAAGGAGAGTATTTTGTGTATTGTGGTAATGACTGTCAGTCTTCTGTCCCAAAGGACCATATCTTCTCTCATAAAATTACTGAATTGTTGACCTTCAACAGCTTGGTTAAGTAACACCGCACAAACTAACCTGGAGAAGTTGACATTACTGAATAGTGAAATTAAAGGGAGACAAGAAAGAACGATTAAATAGAAATGTGAAGTAGACTGTCAAGAAGGGAAAAAGTATACTGGTCCTTCTCTTGAATCTTATCCTTTAAAACCAGGAGAACACTCAACCCCCATCAATGACACAGTATACTTCAATGCTTAATTTAATTGCCTTATTTAGCATAGTCCGAAATGCACTGTATTTTAGTGTTTTAGTTCTATATAGTTTATGCACGGAAGTTCTTGCTGGAATGTCCTTAATAGTATTCTTGTAGTTTTATTTCTTAGTGTAATTTATGTGAATTGCTTATTCAAATGTTATGTTGTATCCTGGCTACTTCACCTGGGGTATTTGATTGGATTTGATTCTGTAAGAAAGCTTGCTGCCTAGGCCTGGCCTAAAATGGCTGTATTCTGCCACAGAAGAGAGACAGTCAGGACTGAGCACAAGCAGGCAACATGTTTTTCTCCCTGTGGGATAGTCAATTTTTTATCCACGTCTTCAGAAATAGATGTCTTTTGGCAGCAGATTCTATGGTAGAAAAACATAGCATGACATGGATGTGGTGTGGATGCCACGTGGAGTCTCGGTCTGTCTCCGGTTCCCAGCAGTGAGGATGAAGGGAGCTGGCTAGAGACGCTGTAGAAGCACAGCATGAAGATATAAATGAAAGAACAGCACTTTGTCGTGGAGGAGGAAGTTTCCCCAGTTCTAATGCAGGCGAGAGAGAGAGAGAGAGAGAGAGAGAGAGAGAGAGAGAGAGAGAGTGAGAGAATCAGCCATCTACAGTAGCTGTGTCTTCCTATTGGCTTGAAGTCTCATCGAGTATGCCGTTTTTCCCAGATAGCTGCATGGTCCATTCATGCGTTCACACAATCATTTAACAGTTATGTTTCTCAGAGAAATCTAGAACTATTAATAATTGTTTTACATAACACAGAAGAAAACATTGGCCTGTGGCCAGGACAAAAAGCGCACATTTGAATTTGTTATCAACTGCTGAAAATGAAAATCCGCCAGCTGATGTTCTTACCTGATGTGAATCACAGGAATCAGTCTTCTTAACTGGTGTCTGAATCCAGGTCCACGTCATGAAAATAGGGCCATTCAGGAGCCTTTGGAAACACAAGTGCCTGGGATAGGCAGTAAAAAGCAACACATATAACTTTTAATGGGAACAGTAAACTGCAGCAAAGTCCAAAAGTATTTGGACAGTGGCACATCTTTTGTTGTTTTTGCTCTGTACTCCAGCAAATAAACTAGTAAATTAATCACTATATGGTTAAAGTGCAGCTTTATTTTTTTTAGGTTTTTAAATCCACATTGGGTGAACCATGTAGGAATTACAGCCCTTTTTTAATTTTAGGGGACTGAAATTTATTGGACAAATGAACACTGAATATTCAGTATTTTGTTGCAAATCCTTTTCAATCAATGACTGCCTGAAGTCTAGACCCATAGGCATCACAAGATGCTGGATATCTTCCATGTTGATGCTCTGCCAGGCCTCTTTTGGGTCCTGCTTGTTTCGGGGGCTATTTGCCTTCAGTCTGGTCTTCAGCAAGTGAAATGCATGCTAAGTTGGATTGAGGTCAGTCAAGAACATTCCACTTTTTGGCTTGAAAAAAATAATTGGTTGCCTTGGCTGTATGTTTTGGCTCATTGCTGCATGATGAACTGTCATCCAGTTAGTTTTTATGCATTTGCTTGGCTGAGGAGACAAGATGTTTCTGTATACTTTGGCAATCATCCCATATTTTGGATCATGAGCTATTCCTTTTTTTCTTCACACTTTCCTCTTTCCATCACTCTGGTACAGGTTGATCTCCATCTCATCTGTCCATATCACTCTACAGGTTTTCTAATGTACATTTTGGCAAACTGTAACCTGGCCATTCTCATGTTGCGGCTTGCCAGGTGTCTGCATCATGCAGCTGACCCTCTGTGCAGCCTGTAGCATAGTGGTTAAGGTACATGACTGGGACCCTCAAGGTTGGCAGTTCAATCCCCGGTGTAACTGCAATAAGATGTTGGGTCCTTGAGCAAGGCCCTTAACCATGCATTCCAGGGGGATTGTCCCCTGCTTAGTGTAATCAACTGTAAGTTGTGTTAGATGAAACGTGTCAGCTAAATAGCATGTGATGCTATGCTGGCGTAGTCTTGTCTTGATGGTGGCCTTTGACACATCTACGCCCACTTCCTTGAGAGTGTCCTTGATCTGTTGAACAGTTACAAAGTGTTTTTTCTTCACCATTTGAAAGATTCTTCTGTCATCCACTGCACTGGTCTTCCGTGGTCTACCAGGTTGTTTGCCAATGCTGAGCTCACCGGTGCATTCCTGCTTCTTAACAATGTACCAACAGTTGATTTTGGCATACCTAATTTTGATTGATTTATTCTTATTTTTCAGCTAATGATGGCCTACTTTACTGGCATTGATGCTTCTCTGGTTCTCATGTTGAGGGACAACAACAACAGACTCCAAATGCAGATTGCACCCTAGAATCTACTCTAGAACTTTTGCTCGCTATTTTATGCATGACCTAATGATGAAGCTTCACAAACCTGCTCAAGGAACATTTGAGCTAACATTGGGGGGACTATGTATAAAAAGGGATGTCATTCCTACTTGGTCGACCCAATATGGATGTAAATGTGTTTTATTTGCTGGAGTACAGAGCAAAAACAGCAACAAATGTGTTACTCTCCAAATACTTACAGACTGCACTGTATATAGCTTCTTGAGTTTAGCACACTGGACTAAAATTTAGAGTATAGACTTTAATAATAAAACATGGCTACAATACAATAATGGCTACAATACAATACAACAGCACAAAAAAGAGTATAAAAATAACTTTTTAATGTTTTTTTTATAAATGACATATAAATACCAACATATGTTGCTTTTCCTCTATGGAATATATTTCAGCCTTCAGAAACAAAACGAGAAATAGGTCACTCAATCAGAAATACTGTCAGTCATACCTGTTAAGAAGAGGCCTTTGGAAGCGACAGATTTAACAAACGGTAAAAAATATAAACTGGGAAGACAGCTGACATCAATTATTCTGCATATTCATATTCAGCGCTGCCTCACGACCCGTGACAGCCAGTTAAAAATAGTCATGTGGCCCATGGTTAATTTAGATTCTCACGGCTTAATCAACACCTCCTGATGCCTCACGGATGTTCTTGACAGAGCTCTTCCTCTGTGCTCGGAGTGTGTCGGGGTGACGACCTTCAGGTCCTCTGGGAGAATTTTATTTTATTTTCATGACGTATTACCTTGTCAGAACAGGTTATGTTGCCCGGCTACTTATTTATTCATAAGCTGTTTATGGGGAGTTGTTTGGCGATTTGCCACGATGATGAAGAAATCCATCCATTATCTAACCTGTTTATTCCTGGTCAGGGTCACATGGGGTGCTGGAGCCTATCCCAGCATGCATTGGGCGAGAGGTACACCCTGGACAGGTCGGCAATTGAGGGCAAGGCTCACTCACCATTGACTCACACATTCATACCGTAGGCCAATTTAGACTCTACGATTCACCTAACCTGCACGTCATTGGATGTCGGAGGAAACCGGAGTACCCAGAGGTACAAACAGAAAGGCCCAGGCTGGGATTCAAAACCAGGGCGGACCTTCTTGCAGTGAGGAAACGTTGCTGATGAATCTTCAGTTATATCCTCAATATAAAGCATTGGACTATGTGGATCTGAGTCTGCATGACATTTGAGACCACTCACAATAAGTCCCACAATATTGATTTGTGAAATAGGAATGGTGCTATTCTCTGCTATTATCTATCCCTCTCATTTTACAATATTAGAGCGAAATCAATGCTGTAATGATTGGATAAACATGTGTAGAAACCACTTGGAGAGAGTTTGCGGTGCTTTATCCTCAGCTGACATATTGAACAGAAATCTTAGTGATTTACTGCGAGACACGGGCATTGTGCAACTTACCCCGTTGACTAGCACATAGAGGTATCCAGCTCCCACATTGACCCCAATATCCTGGATGGGCAGTACAAAGCTATCGGGCACCCCCTTCTTCTCTGGGTCATGTGACAGTGAGAGGGGAGTCTTGGCCATACAGATCGGCAGATTGCCATGGCCCTAAACAAGAAGAAGCCATGGTGTCACCTATGAAGCTTTAATATGTTGTTGTTCTTATTATTATCACATTTATATATGTACTCTACCGCATACTGTTTACTGTAGTGTATACAGTATTTGGACTGTGGTACAATTTTGTGTTCTTTTGGCTCTGTACTGCAGCACATTGGATTTGAAATGAAACACTGAATAATGATGTTTAAGGGCACTCTGTCACCTTTAATTTGAGGGTATTTACATTCATATCCAGTATCTGAGAAGGAATTACATCCATTCTTTTACAAAGTATTTAGACAGTTGGATTCTCAGCTGTTTCTGACTGGTCAAGGTGTATTCAATTGTTTCCTTCCTGCATGTATAAGAAAGCTTTCAGTGTCTAGTTTTGATTCAAGGCTTTCGATTCCCTTTGGAGTCTGTTATTGCCACTTGTCAACATGAGGACCACAGCTAGTGAAAGCCAATGACAGTCTGCACTGTAACCTCATTTTCATTGTTTCATTTCAAATTCTATGTGCTGGAGCCAAAAGAATATAAATTGTGCCACTGTCCAAAATACATACAGACTGGACTGTATAATTATGTATTCCATTCTGATCTACAGTACATTGCTTCTATCTTTTATATCAAATATCAAAAAGGTAAACAGCCAGACATAATAAGTCTCAGGCCAGGGAGTTCCAACTCCTCCATAGGCCTTACTTTACTTTACTTCAAGGTTGTCCTTGAAACTGGCATTCACACATTTGTATAGCCCCTATTACAGGGTATAAGGGATTGCTGTAAATAATGCTTTTTTACTATTCCTGACTCTGTCAAGCAGGAAGAAACAAAGACCTCAGATCAAGTTTAAAGTGTTTTCATGACTGGATTGTCATGGGTGGATTTTTCCTTCATACCCCAACACCTACAGGTCACCATACTTCACATTTTTAGAAAGACCTGCAATTTGAAATCTTTCATCTTTCTTACTTTGTCAACACAGACTGAAAATGTGAAAATGTATGATGGTTGCAGATGTTCCAGAGTATAGTTCAACAGATGGGAGAGCAAAACTTCACATGCTCCTCAGTATGCTTGGAACCACCTCACCCCACCAAGGACTCACTTATCTGAGCCAAAAGTTGTGTTTAGTTACGAAAAGTTCTCACAGCTGATTTGAGTCAGTCTGGCACTGGTTTGACCAGCTCAAGCATTTTGAAACAGCTAGAAGCCAGTTGACCAGCTACCAGTGCAGACATGCTACTTCCACAAGCTGGTTGATCAGCTCATACCCAACTAGACCAGCGTACATCCAGCTTGACCAGCTCAATTTTCAAGCCAGCATAGCTGGATTTTACAGCAGGGTTACCATCACAGCCAGAATTCACATTTTCCTGACTGAGCACCTGGGCCACCATCGATGCTACCCTCAAAGGCAATGCGGGGTACGTGTGGCAAATTGAATTTGGAAACACTCATAGCTGCCTGGGCAAACCTGTTCCCCCCTTCTAGTTCATTGCTTCTCCCCCAAAATCTCACCCGGTTAGTGAACAGTTCCACTTTGCGCTTGGCCTCTGGAAGAAGCTCCACATCTTTGGCACCGCACATCTCCATGGCAACGACTCTGATCTTGTCTGCTATTGGCAGCTGTGGGAGATGTGTCACACCCGGGTGAGTGGCTAGGTTCTCACCAAGCAGGGGGTTTGGGTTTGTGCACCCGCCATGCTATCATCTCTTTCATGGGGGTTTTAATACAAGAGAATGTTGTCAGGGAAACTATTACTATTTTAACGATGGGTTTTGCAATGAGTAAAATCTAATTTACATGACACAAACACATTTTTGAATTGACATATTCTCAAAACAAATTTTTCAACTCTAACTTGTATCCCCAATGTTGAATGCCTGGACTTTGCATCTATCATGTAGCTGAAAGGGCCATCATACAATTTACATTCAACTTCTGCTTCTGAAGTGTGTGGGACGATGGCAAGGGAGTATACAATGTGCACCGCGTGCAGAAACTCCTGCCTTTAGCCATGTATGAAATATTTAAAAAGGTGGGATTCATGAACAATTTAGTGAGCATCGCTGACAGATATCTTGTGCCTTTGTGCTCGATTGATCTTGCCTGGTGCAATTGAGCCTATCAGGGGACCAGAAGACGGGGTTTGCATGTATGTCATAGGTTTCAATACACCAGACAAGCTCAGTAAAGCGTACAAATGCATTTGAATCCAAAATGATTAAGAATTTGGCCCAGGTCTGATCTGCAGTAAGTTACCTCATCATCGTAGAGGAACCTGAGGCTGGCGGGCTTCTCTGCTGCACTCATCACCGCCTCGCCGAGCTCCACCGCCCCGGCGCCACCTTCCGCCCAGGGCGAGCAGTGCACGGCATCGAATGCACCTGCCGATTTGGCGGTGCTGCGCACAAGGTCCACCTCTGCTTCAGTGTCTGTCCTGCGGTCACACCCAGAACACTAGCCCATCAGACATGCTATCGAGATAGCAAAGGTTAGCTAACTTTCACCAATATATTCAAATCTTGTTCTGCTCGCCATGAACGTTAGGGAAAACGGTGAGAGAATAAAAGTTGACAACTACGTGGCTGTTGTAAGTAAGGGATAATACCCTATGAATGAGTCAGTTATGAGGAAATAATTGCCTGACAGGGTCATGCTATGGGCCAACACGAAGCAGAGGAATATACGTGTACTGAATATATTTTAGCATCTCTGAGCATCTCTAACCCTGTCTAGCGTGCCGTGAATCACAGACAGTAAAAGTTTGATCATTCTCTCCTCACTCAGTCGTGTGCTATAAGTTATGCTATTATTACTGCCTAAAAATGCTCACGTCTCAGCCAATCGGAATGCCATATTTGCCCTAGCTAGCCTAGCCTAGCCCCACAAAACCTTGGTTCAGAACAAATGTGCAACAGGCTAGATCAGGAATCATTAGCTCTGGCCCTCAAATCCAAATCCAGCCCTAGTTTTCTATTCTCCCAGGTAATTAATGCTACTGATTGGCCAAACTGGCTCCCAGGTAAGGAGAGGGTAGAAAACCAGCAGTTTATTGGTCCTCGAGGACGGTGAGTCACTGAACCCCGGGATAGATATTTCAGCCATATGATGTAGCGAGGTGGTGATATGCACCAGATTTGACTCCCAAAGGGAAGCATTTCCTTTTGCATATTTAGCAATGCATATAAATCAAATGGCTGGCTTGCATAAATTGAATGTAAAGTGGGAGCCCTGTATAAGCGTGCTGCTACACATTGACGTATTTTCTCGGTAATGATGCATACATATGTGACATGCTGGTGTCTACCAGTGCAGACTTACACCTATTGTAGGGTCCTATAAATCCTATAAGTCCTATAAGACAGCCAGTGCTGGTACCACTGTTCCCTACTGAAAAGACAGCTCAAGCTCGGTTTGAAACACCTGGTAGCTGGTTGACTAGTTCAGACATGATTTAGCTGGTTGACCAATTAAGACCAGCTCCCAGCATGACATGGTTTGACCAGCTCAAGCTATGTTTTGAAACTGCTGTTTGACTAGCTCCTACCCAGCTAGACCAGCTTTATTACCAGCTTATGACCAGCTTGACCAGCTCAGTTTTCATTACATTACATTACATTACATTACATTACATTACATTACATCACATCACATCACATCACATTATTGGCATTTGGCAGACGCCCTTATCCAGCTGTATAGTTGATTAGACTAAGCAGGAGACAATCCTCCCCTGGAGCAATGCAGGGTTAAGGGCCTTGCTCAAGGGCCCAACAGTTGTGCGGATCTTATTGTGGCTACACCTGGATTAGAACCATCGACCTTGCGTGTCCCAGTCATTTACCTTAACCACTACGCTACAGGCCACCCTGTAGCTGGTCAAGCTAGGAGGGTTAGAACAGCAGGAAGGAATGAGTGGGGATGTCTTGTCACGGTCACTCACTCAAAGGTGTTGACCGCCACAACTACAGGGATCCCGAAGGCCTGGCAGTTCTGCACCTGCCTCTTTAGGTGACTGCAGCCTTTCTCCAGCAGGGGCCAGTTCTACAGGGGAACAAACGAGTCCTCATCACAGGATCCAACACCTGTAGGTTACTGGCCCTCCTGTTCTTATTTACAGATATGTCTGCACTTCTCTGCTTCTTTTATCTGTAAGCCTGTCTTCCTCCCCTTATTATCTGTTCTGAGCCCTCCCTTATCTACATGACCTGTCTGTTCTGAGGCCTTTCCTTGTCTATCTCTACCTAGCTACCTACAAATCCTCTGTCTGTGGACCCCCTTCCCAAAAAACGTTTTAGTCCAGGGCTTTTTAGTTCCACCTCCCATCTGACCTTGGGGGCCTGGGCAGTCAGTTTCACAGTGAAGCCCCTGTCTGTTCGATATGTGCCCTCACACCTGTCTGTTCTCTTCTGTGTTCTTCATCAACACAATTGTCTGTTCTGTGCCCTCCACTTATTATTTAAAGACAAGCTGAAATCAAAATTCACTTTTTCCTCAATTTAGTCAATTCTTCATAACCATACGAACATGTCTTAAAGTATATGTTCCATAAAATGAATACAATTTAAATACCTGTGTATTTTCATACCGAAACTTGAATTGAGATTTTACGTCATGTTGTACCAGTGGACGTGTACATTACGTCTATCAAATGTCAATTTCCCTTCAATCAATATCCTTTCAAAGAGCAGCACACGTTGTTCCCCCTCCTCATTTAATATCAGGCAGTCAAATCAACTGCATGCCCTTTCAAAAATCCCCCGAAAATTTGTTTCACATATATGCGTCATATATAGTGCTGCTGTAACTTCCGTATCAGCTTGTCTTTAAAGCTTGGCCTTTCTTTTATCTTGAGACCTGCTTTCACTAGACTTCCTCCTGTTATCAACATCTAACATGACGTGGAAGATGGAGTGTGATGGACACTGGGCAAAATGTCATTTTCATCTTTCAGTTCTCTTTGACGTAGAGACGGAGGATGAAGAAAGTGGAGGAGAAAAAGTAGCCGTAAGTAGTGCAGTGACCTTGGTGAGAGGAAGAGAAAGAATTACCTCCTCTTTGTACTCTTTTTGGTGGGGCTTCCTGGCAAGGACCTGTACCGCAGCAGCAAAGGTAACCAGTTACATAAGAGCATGGTAAAGGCACATGTATGGTTTTTATACTCCCCTTAATAACAAATACATTTGCAGAAGGTTGGACAAGCTCAGAGAATCACACAGACTGTAAAACACTGAAGATACATATTTGCATGACTCATGACATCACACCTGTGGGCTAAAACTGCACACCTCTGCTGTGAGTTTCCACACATTTGCACGAGGTGTAAGGCATTTACAATGTGGAGAATATACTGATTCTTCCCCAGTAGGTGCAAAAGGTGACATTTTAACCCTTTGTAGAGGGTTCAAATTCTAAGTCAGTGTTATAGAACTCTGTCGCTTTCAAATTCCAGTACTGATTGTTACATCGGCATTACTGTGTTCAGTTAAGAGCATTCTAATAACATATTTGTGATCATACACCTTTGAAGGGCTACAAAGAAGAAAATTGAAATCCTTCAGTAGGAGTGTTCTCATCCCTTAGCCTCTACTGTAAAATGTCCAGTGTTAATCCAATCAAACAAAGAAAGCCCAGTCCAACAGGGGCCATGTGTACTCTGTAAGTATCGGTTTAACATTTAATATTTGACGGATTCACTCACCAAGGGACCTCCTCCGTGCAGCTTGAGTCCACAAACTGTGGCCACCAGGACTACAACGTGTGGCTGCAGCCCAGAGCTGCGACACTTGATGTTAAAAAATTTCTCCACGCCGATGTCGGCACCGTACCCGGCCTCCGTGACTAAGGGAGGGAAGTTGGGTCACATGTCAGCTCAAAACTATCAGTGAGCAAGACAATAAGGGCAGAATAATGTGTGTTTGATCTTCAAGTACTTAATGTCTCTTCATATGAGAGCACTTTGCCCCTTCATGTGGTTGAGGTTGAGCCTTAGTCTGATAAAACCCTTAGCAGAATAAACCGTGAATGTTCCCTGCCTGCCAGTGTGATCAGGTAAAAATGCCAATCATCAGAATGCACCAGTCATATTCAGAATTCAGTGTTTCAGTTCATATTTCCTTTTCTTTAAATAGTGCCTTTATATTTTTGGAAGAAAAGCTAAGGCAATAAAGATAAAATAAAAGATTTTATCTGCAATTATTACAAATTATATAGGACTGTGATGCAAACAGGCGTCTTTGAGAAATACAGAGATGGAGAAAAAATCACACAAGAAAGGGAACTTACCCACGAATCCTTTTGGGCCCACCAGCTTCAAGGCGATTTTGTCTGCGAGAACGGAGGGGTTGCCATGGGCGATATCGGCAAACGGGTTTGTGTGAACAAACACTGGGGTCCCCTGGGGAGAAGCATCGCTTTAGCCATTCAGCGGGGCTGACAGCAGACGCGATACCGCAGCAGTTCTACAGCTGCGAAAAGCGTCAGAACCGCGGGCCGGCGGTCTCTGCTGTAACACGCATCGCCGTTCTCAGCCCCCAAACGGATTAATGATGCATCAGTACCTACTCAAGTTATTCCAGAAATCAGTCTTGTGCACAGTTTATAGATGGGACTGGGAGTCAAGATGAGTGTGCAGTATAACATAACAACACGGGTACACTGTACAATAAGGTACACGGATTGGCATTAGCAAATGTAGTTGTTAACATGAATGAATCGATGTATAAATACGTTAATTAAGCATGAAGTTAACTTTTCGTTTGTTAATGTATTTGTTATCCACTGTTATCTAACTGTTATTTCATTCCAACATGAATTGGCATGCACTAATGTATTTGTTAACATGAATTAATGATGTACAAATACATTAACATATGTAGATGTATAGATTAACTTGGTTAATGCCAATTCACGTAACCTTATTGTAAAGTGGTACCGTTAAGGGATCATTTCACTCTCCATACAGCATTGAATAAACATACATCCTTGTACTTGCTTTGTTACGCAAAATTTAAAAGAAATTATGTCGGAAGGAATCCCAACTCAAGTTTATTTTTACACAAAGCAAATTATTAATGCATTATTATTTAATTGTCTTGAGCACGTGTAGTGTTCTTTAATTGTCCTGAGTAGTGTTGTTATGCAGTTGCTATGCTATTATAAATATAAAAACATGACATACTGTAAATAAATGTGGAGAATGAGCACTCCCCCAGTGATATCTGCCCACACAGCAAGATGTAATAGCACTGATTCATGGGTGATCTTTACGACTCAGCTGGTGCGATCATACTGCACCCTCAAATGCCATTGTCCCATTGTCTCCTTATGGGAACATAATCCCCTTTCAGAAATAACATACATGCCAGAGAATATTCAGCCACTACTTCAGAGTACTGCAGTTCATTTCATGGGGAAACATTAAGAACCCATCTCCCATGGAGCTTGGCTAAAGACTGCCTGTTGGTTTCCACCCACCTCCAAAGTCTGGATCAAATTTGGCTTGATGGCGTCTCGCAGCAACACAGTCAGCGCTCTGCTAACACCCTGCCGGAGAACACACCACTTTTAAATTGCAGAGGGACCTGGACTCCATCTTGAGTGGGCATGACACATTTTCAACCAACATGTTTCCCCAGATCTCAGTATGTTCTATAGAAGTCCTAATATGAATTACCAGCTGTAATTATGAGCAGTAAATGTAACCACAACATAATCCTTTCCAGAACATTCACTGAGACAGCCCTGATGTGAAATCCAGCGATGCCATCTTGACCGTCTTGAAAATTAAGCTGGTGAAGCTGCTCATACGCTGCGTACGAGCAGCTAACTGAGTATGAGCTGGTCAACCAGCATGGCCAAGCTGGTTATAAAGCTTGTCTAACTGAGTATGAGCTGGTCAACCAGCATGACCAAGCTGATTATAAAGCTTGTCTAACTGAGTATGAGCTGGTCAACCAGCATGGCCAAGCTGGTTATAAAGCTGGTCTAGCTGGGTATGAGCCGGTCAACCAGTGAGTGCTGGCAGCTTGTCTGATCCAGCTGTTTCAAAACATAGCTTGAGCTGTTTTTTTTCCAGCAGGGAGTATATGCTGCATAAGACACATAATAAATATATATAAACATACTCCACACCACACATTCACACACTCATGTGCACACATTCCACAGGCACACACACAAACAGGTCAGGCACACTAACCAGGTCCTCTGTTGTGATGGACTCCCCGCTTCGGTTGGTGGCCACCACCATTCTGGCCAGACGCTGTTGCATGTCCTCCATGCCACTGGTAAGAGCCAGAATGGCCATAATTTCACTGGCCACTGCAATGTTGAACTGTAAAAAAAACAAACAAACAGGCATTGCTTCTGCTAATAACCAAGTCTCAAAGCATGCAAGGCAGTGCTTTTCCAGTCAGTGGAAACTGCAGTGAACAACAAGCTGACTGATTGCTGTCACAGATTTAATCCTTGCACATTCTGAACAGTATGAACTTCTTATTCCTGTATACACACCTGCATTTGTGACTGTATCTGTGTATAACCACATAGGCTGTGTGTCATGTTTACATTGTTAGCAAATGGCTATTTTTATTTCACTCTTGCCTCAAGCTCACTCTTTTTGCACTCAGTTAAAACTCAGTTTTAGGGTGATATTGACACATCCAGTATTCTTTTCCTTCATCACTCACCATCTTGGCCAGTCTTGTTTCCACCAGAGACTGGCTCTGGTTATTGTTATCCAGTCCTGCAATGAAATATACTTTAAACTCAAAAGCTGTACTGGTATTATTTGGTCTAACCACAACATAATGTTGGATATTCAAAATGCAAATGCACCACCAAGACAACAAGATCACAACTACTGTACGTGTACATATATATACAAGCCACACAACAGATATGTTAAAATCACACAGATTACACATTTCCGAGTAGTATTACTCAGAACAGGTACGGTACCTCTTTCCCAAATGCTGGCATCGGGGTCAATGTCCAGCCGGACCAAACGGGTGATCTCTTCTTCATTCAGGGTCATGGGGTCAGTCTTGTCAATCCCCAATTTCTAAAAGAGGGAGAAAGAAGTGAAACCCAACCAGCAGGCGGAAAAACTACAACAGCATACAAAATGGCTGACAACACATTGACCATCTGTCATTCCATGTTTCTTGCATTCTCATCTTAGTCACGTGTGCAGAAGGGTTTGTAGACATGCAAATTATTTGCTTGTTCTTTCTGGTCCTGTGGGGGCAGTGAATTAGAAACCCGACAATAATTATGAGTTTAAACATATACAGTGGTTTTAGAAAGTATTCAGACCCCTTCACTTTTTGCACACTGTAAATTTTTAATGGATAAAATCGATCATCGATCTACACTCAATAACCCATAATGACAAAGTGAAAACATGTTTTATAAAAATCTCAAATTGAAATCCTAGCACTACGTCTGGCAAACACCAAGCACTGCTCATCACCTGGCTAATACCATCCCTACAGTGAAGCTTAGTGGTGACAGCAACATCCTATGAGGTGCTTCTCAGTGGCAGTGACAGAGAGACTGGTCAGATTTGAGGGAAAGATGAATGCAGGCAAAAATAGAGAAGACCTTGAAGAAAACCTTTTCCAGAGTGCATGCGACCTCAGACTAGGGCCACGGTTCAACTTTCAACTCGACATTGACCCAAAGCATACAGAGACAAGACAACGCTGGAGTTGCCAAATTCCAGACATAAACCCCATAGGTCTGTGGAGAGACCCCATCCAATCTGACAGAGCTTGAGAGGATATCTTCCTGGAAGAATGGGATAACCTGCCCAAATCCAGGTGTGCAAAGCTTGTAGAGACTTACCCAAGAAGACTCAAAGCTGTAATTGCTGCCAAAGGGGATTCTACAAAGTACTGAATTAGGGGTCTCTATACTTACATATAAATGTGAGATTTCAATTTTAGATTTTTAATAAATTTGCATGTTTTCTAAAAACATGTTTTCACTTTGTCGTAATGGGTTTTTGGCAATTCTATCCATTTAAAATTAAATCCACAAGACAATAAAAGGTTCAAAAAGAGAAGGGGTCTGCATACTTTTTTAAGCCACTGTATAGTCAGAAAATATGAGAGAAAGACAAAGAGAGAGATGGACAGACTGTCAGACCGACAGACAGACAGACAGACACTTTATTAATCTTCAGGGGGATATTGGACAATCAATTCCTTGACTGTATCAAAGTAGAATGAAAATGCCCAGTCAGATCAAAGCCAGAACACATATTAGGTGGGTGCTCATCCACAATATCATGCCTGCAGTCACAAACTAATGGTTATTTCACAGCTACCAACAGTCAGGGGAAATAAGTGGCGTGAACCCTGGATACCCTCTTGTATCCCAGAGCACAGAAAAGCCCCCTGGCGTGTACTATGGTGCTGTCTGCTCACATACACTAAGATAGCATCTCCAAGGTGTAGGCGAATACAAATATACCAGCAGAAACTGGCCAAAAAAATGAGCAAATCCTTCTGCTGTGCGCAGAAGGAGTGGCAGGAGGCAAATGTACTGCACGCGTGGGGAGAGGTACCCTCCGAGCACAAACCTTGCAAGTGGGCAGGCTTGTCGGAGGAGGTGTGATGGTGTGGGTTGTACTCCAGAATGAATGGACATCAGTTACCGGTTAGTGTTGGGCCACATTGGGCACATTCAAGATTAAATAATCAGGTCCACTGCATTGCATTTTCTTTGTGATAAATTATTCCTTCACATTCATGATACTTCAGCCTGCCTTCGACAGATTGTCTAAACCGACTTATTAGACAAAATGAACCCAGTGTGGAACACACAACAAGGGAAGCTACAGTGGAATGTGTTTTTTCAAAACAGATTAAATCATCATTTCACCTCCATTGGTTTGAATATGGCTTAGAATATTAAAGGGCTTTCCTTGGAGGAAGAGTCACATGGTACTTGTATAATAGGTTCAGCATAGATAAATATATAAAAGACCACCAAAAAAAATAATGTTTAAAGTTATTTTATCTATATCTGAGCAACAGGTGTTTATTTGCTCTGAGAAACACTGAATAAATACAAAGAAACATTAATGCAATAGAAAGTAACAAGAATTTATTCTGTTTTCAAAAAAGTTATTGACATCTTGCGAGATGACTAGAAGAACACAGGTTGGTTCACAAAACTCTCCTCGAGGCACCCCAACCATTTAATCTGTTTCTTCAATTCCACCACCAGCATGCGTCATTCGACTTAATGAGATATTGATCAGCTGAACTAGGTGTGCAGGTGGTCGAATTTAACAAATACTGGCAATAGCCAGGGTGCCGCAAGGAGAGCTCTTGAAATAGTTAAGATAACACAATTTAACAGACATATTAACATGCCCATTCTTAGCAAGCAACAGCCCGCCTGACCAGATTTTCCAGATGTGACTTTGAATCCGTCAAATTAATTTGAGTAAGCTGGGTCAGACAAAGACGGAAAATGCAGTAGAAGACCCAAAAAGGTGTTGAAAAAGGTGGAGAGAGAAAGGTGTCTCTTCTGATGAACGGAAGAGAGAAGGAAACCGAGTGAAGTGCTTGAAGTCATATGGCACCGGAGTACAGTTTCAACCATAAGTCTTACTGAAGTCTTAGAAAAAATGGTTTTCACTTGGGCAGGGGGTGCATGTTTCACCAATAGTCTAGGGGATGTGGTCAAAATGAATGGAATTGTCAATGCTGTATAGATAGTATAAACAGATCTTGGTTCATCGTGTTGTTTTCCTTTAGGAAAACAACCGATTGGCAAAATCTTTCAACACGATAATGACGCTAAACTTTCTGCAAACACAATTAAAGTCTACTTGGAGCAGAAGACTGCAGATGCAGCACTCACAGTATTAGATTGCCCACCTCAACATAATTGAAACTATGGATCATTCGGACAGGGGTAAGAAGAAAAGCAGGTAAAATCAAAATAAGTGCTATGGCAAATCCTCAAAGAAACGTTTTAGAAGATTTTATCACAGAACTACTTACCAGTATTTTTTTGTGACCATAGGAAGTTTTTGTTACAATTCATTGTGTTATTGTTTCTCTGGGTTTACTTAAATGTACAGCCCCCCCCCCCCAAAAAAAAACTAATGAAGAGACCCTGCACAGATAAATGGCTTTACAGTCTTTTGCCCAGTGCTAAATTATATAAATACATATATAATAATCAAAAACATATTAAATACAATTTTTGAAATTAATCATATTTATCACAGAAATCTTGGGCTTTGGATTTCTGTTCCATTTGAGTGTGTTCAGGGTGGCAATAATTTACCTTCAGTCTCTTGAGCTGGGTAGGGGAGAACTTCCACTCATCCTTGTTGTGTGGAACTAAACGGTCATACAGGTCCTGTGTGTGAGAGAGGGCACAGGGCATGCTCAAATTGCTCACAAATCACAGGAGAGTACATTGAATTTAAAATGCATACCCTGTCGGTCAGCGTTGACTCGTGGTGAAGGCGGGAATCCACAGTGTCAGCCACTAGATGGCTGGCTGCCAGGACAGCCTGGATGTCCCCGCTGAGGTGAAGGTTGACCTGGATCCCAAAACCGGAAAGACATTGAATCTGATTGGGTCAGGGGCTCCAAACTGGAGGGCTGGTGCGTACACCGATTTTCATTTCAGGTAATTACGCTGAATTAATAGCCATATTAATTAATTCATAAATTAATTAGCCACTAATGAATAATTGCAGAATTAGCTACATTTACGCTGATGCATTTCCCAGTCTATACATAGGAAAAACTGGATGGCTTCTGCAGTCGGCAGCTGTGATGGGTCATTTTATCAGACACTGCCACACCACATAAAGTTATAGTTTACTTAAAAGCAGAGGTTGAAGCAAAGCTCACATACGCCGAGCTCTCTGTGAACTGAAATTTATTTTGTTTTGACAACGCTCCCCAGTCCATTTGCGAATAATTAGGGACAGCCGCTTCTCACCTCTTCCATTGGAATAGCTTGGGAATATCCACTTCCAATAGCACCTCCTGTGGAAAGATTTGAAAACCGCCATGTTCCAAGTTTCTACTCTCTGTATGTGTCCTGTAGGTTTTCTGTTCAAAGAATCTCATTGAAACCATGGCTAGCCCAAGTCTTTTTCAGTTGTTTGTACATTTACACGTGTGAATGCATTTCATGGGTCAATTAGTCAATTATAGATTCTTGAGCCACTTATGTAGACTCAATTAACAACCCACACTCAATGACTCATATCCCATTCAGTGCTGTGTAAGATCCTATTAGTGTGACCATCAATGGGAATAATGTTTTTCCTCCAATGCACACAAATACCTTGAATCCCGAAGTCTGGGCCCTGGGTGGGCTGACGCAAGCAGGCGAAGGCATTAACATCCAGATGTGCCCCCAGTGCCTGAGCCAGTCCTAGTGCAGTTGTCCTCTTCCCCTCCCCCAGCAATGTGGGTGTGATCCTGATGGAGCACACAGACATATCTAGGGTTTGAATTGTCCCCCCATTCCTAAATCCAGAGTGTACAGTGGCTCATCAGATGAAGCATTACATCGCTGGTTGTGTTTGCTGAATGCGTGTGAACTTTACAGTCCAAGCCCTGTCAGTCCCTTCATACAACTGCCATTTTGACTGAATTGAAAAAGAGTGCCTTCAAAAATGACTGGTACCCCTGATAAACATGAGCACGAAAGGATGTGTTAAAATGTGTGCTAAAATGGGGAAATTATCTAGTTTACACCTATACAATTGTCAGAGAATAATTTTATTTCCCAAAAGTAACCTATCCCCCTACATTTGCAAGGATAACATTACTGAAAGCTTTCTATAGTACTTCATGAGATTAGTGAGCATATTGGGGAGGATTTCTGAGAGTTCTCCATAGAAAATCCTTCAAAAACCCTTTCATAATGTTCTTTTCAAGGGAACATTTTGATCAGGTTCACATTCATAAAGAAATGAAAAGAAGCTCATGACTATTCATTTACTGTTTGTTCACAGTTTTCTAGAGTATAGGTGCTATACATGTCAACAGCCTAGAGACCGGGTTCCAACATTATGACACAACCAGGAAATATGTGTTTATGTGCAACATAAGGGGATGAGGGGGTTCTTACCCTGTAACAATGACATATTTCCCATCTGGATTTTCCTGAAGACGCTTCATGACATCCAGCTGCACCTTGGCTTTAGAGTGCCCATGAAGATCCATCTCAGTGGATAAGAGACCGACTTCCTTTGCCAGTTGGGTAATGGGCTTAGGTGTGCAGGAGTGTGAGGTCACGGCATTACTGAGGGACCAGGCCACAGGAAGGTTTCAAGATGATATACAGTAACAGCAGGAACCCAAGATACAAGCATGAATAGCACTGAGAAGCATGGCATTTCTTTCAAATCAGATCGTAGCAAATTCTTTCCTGAGTCTTTTCAATAGTCTAATTTGGAAAGACACATCATTTTCATGTCATCTCATTACTCTAATGTCCTCTATCAATTCAGTAGAGACCAAACAAGCATATGCTTCCTTCATCAGAACATATTGGAAGTTGCAGAATTTTTGGAGACAATCTGTATCTGAGCTGCACCGTCTTTTACATCAGACAAGTAGTTGCAAGTAATTCACTGCTGGTGAACTCAGGCAAATGTTCTACTGCTAAAGTATTTTGAAACATTGCTTTGAATGCATATTTCTCATATGTTCAGATTTGTTTAAAGAATATCAGCCTCAGAGATATTGATATTCATAATTATATCTAATACATTTGCAGTAGTTTCAGGTGTAGAAAAACAAAAACTAGGAGAATGCTACCATTTAATCACCACATTACTATCTGTTTGATCAAAATACACTTCCTAGAGATGTGATGATGTGGTCATGAAATGCTTTCTGTCAATAATATAGAATATAAACCAATATGTTAGTTGTGCTACAGCTCACTATCTCAGTTTGCAATTCATAGAGTGTACAATGTACAGATAATAGAGTTTCATCACGAAGTAGCCTAAAACTGAAAAATTGAGGCCATAATGTCAAAGGCTCTCTGATATATACCTTGGTACTGGTTTCTCCTTCCTCATTTTAGTGTAGGAAATGTTCCATTTTCCTGGCTTGTATGTCTGGAGGAAACGCTTGGCACTCTCCACTGTATTCTAAAAATGAGTAGTTGTTCAATAAATTGTTGTGATAATATACAGTAACAATAGCCAAAGCAATAACAACACATTCATCTAAAATGTGCAGAGAAAATGAAAGCAATGCTATTTTAAACATCATGTGCTAAATCTGTGTCAACATAAAGTACAACACAGCTCATCTGAACATTCTGGCCCATAGCTTATGGAAAGAAATAGCAAGCCTGAACAGGGAAACTAAAATGAATTTTTCATTGTAACTTTTTGCTCGGGAGACAAAATTCCATGGTGTGAAGTGAAATACTTGTGAGACCAGACATGAAATATGAACCAAATAATATGTTTTTTTTGTTGCTATTTTTGCTTTTTTTCAATTTCACCATTTTAACGGCAACACTTTAGGCAAGAGCTAAATGGAAAATAGAAACCTAGTTTAATCTCAAAAAAGAGTTAATGTAACTCCAAGCTAATTAGCTAAAAAATTGTATGCCTGCAAGTACTCCGCAAATAAAGAGTACACAGAAATGTTTATCCTTCAGTCGAAACCTTATCTGAAGCAAATGCCTGTCAAATATTACACAGTTAATAAAAGATTTGCATTTGAATTTGTCTGGCAAAAAATGGGGCACCTCCATTAGCATAGCAACAGTCATGGGCCCGACACCCCCAGGCACAGGTGTGATGAAGCCGGCCCGCTCCTTGGCAGAGAGGTAGTGCACGTCTCCCACCACCCGCTTCCCACTGGGTTTGCTGCTGTCTGAGAGGGAGGCAAAGTGACATGGTTTAACTAAGGGCCTTGAACTGGTTTTTACTGCCATACGAAGACTGTTGTAGTGCATCCCTAGGTAATTATGTACCTGTCATACCTCCACCGCATACAGATATGTCATTGTCCATCATTCATCGAATAGCTTTATATTCATCATCAGTCATCGCATAGTATTATATTCATCATCTGTCATCGCATAGTATTATATTCTCATCAGTCATGGTATAGTGTGAATGCTACATTGGTACAGAATGCCTCCTGTCTTTCATTTCCCCCAAACCGAAACGTGACAACATGTTTGGGGGCAGCCTACAGCCTAAGGTGCTTGGCTGGGACCTGGAAGGTAGGTGGTTCAAGTGCCAGTTTGGCCACAGTGCAGCCCTTGAGCAAGGCCCTTAACCCCACATTCGGTGGATTGACCCACCTGTAAGTCCCTTTGGATAGCATCAGCTAAAAAACTGTAATGTAATGTAATGTAACAACGTCATGTGGGAAGGATAGCTGCTTGGGGCCCACCTGGAATGTGATTGATGCCACAGTCGATGACCACTGCCCCCTTCTTTACCCACTCTCCCTTCACCATCTCCGCCTTCCCAGCACCCACCACCAAAATGTCTGCCTGGCCCACCTGGAAATAATGCAGAATCATGATTGGCTACAATTAATGCCAGGTCAGGAACAAGACATGATATCCACCGATCTGGCATATTCTTCAGTAATCACTGCAAGCAATTCAAAGTTTGGATTCCATGATTCTATTGAATTCTATTTTCTATTTTCAGGCATCTAAATACTATGGCAGCAAATCAGTGCAGTTCATGACATTTATTTAAATGCCTGCAACATGACATGACTGGCACCTATCTGGCTTATTCTTCGGTAATCACTCCAAGTAATCTAAAGATCAGATTCCATGATACTATTGTGTTGTCTTCAGACATCTAAATACTGTGGCAGAAAATTAATGCATGACATTTATTTAAATGCCTGCAACATGACATAGGTTCAGTGTTGGAGTATTTAATGCATTTGTGATAAAATGAAAAACTAGTAGCACTTGGTGAAAAGTGCAGTGGGAGTTAAGCTTAATGTTCATAAAATGTGTGAGTAACACATTTTAAAGCATGTGTAATGCAATAGAAATGCTATTGGGTATCAATAGTAACTATAGGCGGCGATTCTTCAGCTGGTGATTTTTGCAGCGAGCAGTTGGAGAGGCGGAGTCTTACCTGGGCAGCGAGGTCGGGTGTCTTTGAGTGGCAGGTGGTCACCGTGGCGTGGCTCCACAGCAGTAGGTCATGCATGGGCGCCCCCACGATTTTGCTCCGCCCAATCACCACCGCCTTCTTCCCGGCCACCGATATGCCTGTGTGCATTCAAACCGCTCTATCAGCCTTTTTTATGTTTTATCTGAATGTTTTTACTCCTTTTTAACTTTTAACAAGTAACTTTGCGTCAAGGTGACATGTGACCTGTGTGTTTACGTGTATACTGATATCATATTAATTGTGATACCAGCTCTAGTGGGAAGAGCTATGGAGAGACCAGGGGAGTCCTATTGGGTTAAGCACCTGTCTGTCTGATGAGCTCCATGCAGCCATTGGGAGTGCAGGGAAGTAAGCAGTCTCCGAGGTCCCCACGAGACAGCTTCCCAGCATTTATACTGGTCAACCTGGGGAAACACAGAGATATACACGCGGACACACACACGCGTGAACAAAATCAGGTGGTGGGGGAGAGGGGTTGGCAGCCATTACATGATGAGAAAACATGTTTATAGCAAAACTGCTGGACTATTTTTCCCTCCCTGTGCAGTTACATTGGCTATGTGGTTGAATGGGTCCTGCAAATTACACTGTGTCGAACAGGAATCCACAGGACTGATCAGTACCCCTCTCAGTAGGTGAGGACAAGCAATGCCTTCATTTCTCTCTCAGTTCAGGCTGTTCCCTCTTCCCAAATTTAATTGCAAGCTGGGACGTTTGCCATTGGAATCACTGAAAATCCGCCATCCAAATTGACAGTAATATGAGAGCCTAATGACCACATTTCTAAGCATGTAAACAAAAAACAGATACCCTAAAATAGAATAGTACCAGGAATGCATCATTAAAGGTATATATTTTCCAAATATAGAGCTCTCTTTTGTTTGGCTAATGATTATACAAATTTAGCTTTCAAAACCATTTCGAGGTAAGGCCATTGCAAGGCTCTCAGTGGTGTCATCGGAGGGTGTTTGTATTATAATTTTTACCAATCAATGAACATGACTTGGCTGAGAGAACAATGTCTTTGGTGTCCATTTGAACTAGAATCTGGTCCAAGCGATGGTTCTGTCCCGCCTGGACTACTGCAATTCCCTCTTGGCTGGCCTCCCAGCATCCGCCATCAGACCCCTCCAACTCATCCAGAATGCAGCAGCTCGTCTGGTGTTCAACCTTCCCAAATACTCACACATCACCCCCCTGCTTACTTCCCTCCACTGGCTGCCTGTCATGGCTCGCATCAAATTCAAAACATTGGTGCTAGCCTTCCAAGCAGTTAAAGGGTCTTCCCCAGCTTATCTACAAAACATCATCAGACCCTACACCCCTGCCAGACCTCTTCGTTCAGCCTCCACAGGCCGCTTGGCACCTCCCCCTCTCCGAACCTCCACCTCACGGTCACGATTACTGTCTGTTCTGGCTCCACAGTGGTGGAACGAACTCCCCGTTGAGGTCAGAACTGTAGAATCTCTCCCCACCTTCAAGCGCAAGCTGAAGACACACCTCTTCAAGCAGCACCTCTCCCCATCCCTCCCTACCTCCCTGTGAACCCTAATTGTTGTCTCTGTGACTTGCTTTGTGTATCGGTATTTTTAGTTGGCTAGGTAAGCAGTGTTTAGATAGTTAACTTTGGTCACTTTTGCTCTGTTTGTTTGTTTCTTTGTTCTCAAAAAAAAAAAAAAATTTTTTAATGGCCCTCGTCCTTATCTTTGTTGTACAGGTAGCAGTTGAAATTGTACTTCCCTCTAGGGTCTTTCAGCGAACTTATCCCTGGTTATGGGTATGCACTTTGTTGTACGTCGCTCTGGATAAGAGCGTCTGCCAAATGCCAATAATGTAATGTAATGTAATGTAAGGTAATGTAGAATGTCCATGTTCATGCTGATGTTTTTGGCTGAGGGAAACCAAGTCCAAATGCAGGCTCTGGAGAGAAGTTGACCCAGGTTGACCCAGCGAAGAAAGGTTAGTTGAAACTGGATGAAACAGGCAGGTGGCAGAGAGGTCATATCACCCTCATGACAGTGCTTTGAACTTGCCTGTGCTGTTTACCCAAAGGTGGAAAAGCACACCTTCACAGGGTTGTCACTGCAGTGCTGGCAGTTATGACTGACCAAACAAAGAGGTTGTTCCCTCCGCGGGAGGTGGAGTAAAAGATACCCACTACTTGCTCTATGTTTCTCTGTAAGTCTGTGAGAAGGTAGGTTAAACAAAGGTGTGGATGGATCTGAATGAAACTAGTTATATGATGTAATATCTTAAGGCTAGAATGCAACACACCTGATGTGTAAACAGGCAAACTGAATGGCCACCAAAAAACAGGGGTCTTATTTTCCGTGGGTGTTTACCTTGGTCTACGGCACATGCACCCTTTGGAATCTGAGTGCGAGTAATCAATGCCGCAGTAGTTTGGAATGGTTAATGAATACAATATTTTGGGTGGGTTCCAAAAAAAGAACGGTCTTTAAACTGGTCTGTAGGTCATGCCTCTGGGTTCTTACCCATCCACGTCTTTCCCTGGAGCCACAGCGTTGGTGACCTTCTCCGTGTCTATTGGGTGTATGGAGTCTAGGGGCAGCTGTACAATGAGTCCGTGGACAGCGGGGTCCTCGTTGACCGCCTTGATGCTGCGCAGGACCTGTGGCAAATGAGACAGGAAAGTATTTTGTCTTGTTTGTTCCTGAAGACCTCCCACCCCCAAGGTAGCAAGTAGTGTGTACACGCTGCCAGGGAGCGGCCTGCCATCTGCAAATCTTTTGGTCCACTAGGTTTTTCCAAATCAGAGGTCATGATTTGGGGCTGGTAAATTAATGCGAAGTAGTACAGTAACTGCCACTAAATGTCCATTTGCAAAATGCTGGGGACATGGGGGACAGGGGGCGGGAAAGTGATCTTGCCTCCCACCACCCAGGTCCATGATCACAATACATAATTCATCCCCACCCCTCCAGTCCATGAACGCAATCATAACTACCCACTCCCCCTCTCCCCTACCCCCACTGGCCTGCAATCACGATTTCACATCCCCCCATTTCCGAGGGGCCCAAAATAAAGGGAACCTCTGCTTGGCAACCTCTGTTCTAATATACCATGCAGTGCTACTATTCTCTGTTCTTTGTGAACACGGTTACTAGTAGCACCCACCTCAGCTTCTGATGCAGTCTTTGGCAGCCTAATGTGGTTGGCGTTGATGCCAATCTTGAAAAAAAAAAAAAAGAAGGAAAAAAGGTTCAAAACCAGTTAAACCTCTATACATAACAGAATCAGACTATTCCCAATTAAATTCAAAGTGCAAATGATTGCACACACCCAACTTCAACTCAATGTTTCAAAAGCTAGCAACATGTCTCACACTGGCAGTTCAGTTGTAGGGGAGAGAAGTATGTTATTTATTATTAAATACTGAATTATTTCACCTGCAGTTAGTGGAATAAGACTCAGTGAATGACAGTGCTAAGCTATCAAACAGCATTGGGGTGTGAAGGGCTTAGCTGCTGACCAGCAGGAAGAGAGTACATGAGATTGGTTTTGGCTAGATGCTCCGCTTGGGTAAAATGACCAGCTAGAAATACCAGCTACCAGCTGTTTCAACACATAGATTGAGCTGGTCAAAGCATGTTGTGTATAGAGCTGGTCTAACTGGTCAACCAGCGACCAGCTGTTCCAAAACCTAGTTTGAGCTGTTTCTTTCCAGCAGGGTCAGTGACCACTTCATTAGGCACACCTGTGCACCAGCTTGTTAATGCAAAATTGAATCAGCCAATCATGTGGCAGCAATAGCAACAACCTCATAAGCAAATTGAGCATTCTGCAACCACAAATTTACAAGGCTCCTTATCATCAGTGAATGATTGACATGCAGCTTTTCATTCCTCTTTAAAAATATCCTAGTTACGAGCACACTGTCAGATTTGTGTACCAAATGCAACAACGTTATCTAAGATGACGTAATCTATCCTAGGCTGGCCAGTCTCATGGGACGTACCAAAATCATGTAATCAAATTCATAAGTTAAAATCATGCCGGTTAATCAGATTTTTAAGTCGCATGAGTCGGGACTTTGCAACTTGAAATCCAATTGTATTTAAGCTGTGAAATGCGTACGTTGAACCCAGACTAGTTTACACATATTTAGCTTTTGCAGCTCTATTTAGCAGTATACCGGAAGTATCATTCCCAAAACGTTTTCTCCCTTTATTATTAGAAATGTTATATAAATCATAAACATAAATATAAAGGGTGTGTTAGCATTTACATGCTATTATATGATCATGATATGTTCATGTATTTGATGAAATCCTGTATTGGGCCATATTTAAAAGATGAAGTGTTCTGAATAACCATTATGGAAGGACTAATGTTAGCCTAAACACTCTCAAAATTGAGTGGCTATCCTGCTGGTAGAGACATGGCAGGTTTTCATCAAGATCTGCCCAAACCAACCTGGGCAGCAGCTTTCAACTTCATGCTGATGTAGAGATTGGAGTCTTCTCTGTCTCCCACCTGGAAAACAAGAGGTTAAACATCACCTCCCGAAGCGCAACCAGCAATACAGAATCAAATACCTCTTACCCAGTCATTCAAACTGTTTGAGTGTCTGCACTACAGACTCAAATCCCTGTCACTTTACCTGCTGAATCTGAATAGGGCTACTGTGCATGCAGATTTTGGTTTTAGCCCAGCATTGAGACATCTGATTCTACTTATCAATGTTTTGATTGAAGACTTAGTTGTGCTGCGCTAAAATACAAATCTGCACCTATGCCGGCCCCTTTCAGATTGAATACCCTTGCCTTGCAGTATACTATGAGCACTCAGACCTCTAAACAGCCCTGTGACTGTGTGCAATTAGCGGATCTGTAGCGTTAGCATTAGTGAATGAGTCACCATCAAACATTTGGCAAACAATTCAAGTACATCGTTTATATTAAATACTTTCTGACTTTTACTGCTTTATTGTACTACCAATCTGGTAAATGATCAGATGGCTGCGTTGCAATCAGCACAATGAGAGCCACAATCCTACACAGGTCCTACACAGTCACGTACTGTATGTCTGCGTGCACGTCTGGATTTGCAGGCGTCATGTAACAATTGCACTCTCAGCTCAACAGCGAGATTCAGCTTAGAAAGTGGAGCACTCATATTCCAGCTAAAAGTATTCTACCAAAGTCCACTGGGTTAAATGGTTTGAATGCCACATGGGAAGGCTTGTGGGGGACACACCTGCAGCACCACCAAGCCAGGACGGAATCTGGGAAACTGTGCGGCCATCTTCTCCACGTCCATTTTCAGCCTCTCCCGCACCTGTCTGGGGACACGAGTGGGACTAGGTCAACCTCGGGCCCCAAGGGTCAGCTCGGAGGTCAGCGCTGGTGCTCTCGGTACTTACAGGGAGGTCTTGTTTCCCGAGACGACGGTGGCAATGGTCCTTCCTCCTGCTGTCCAGCATCTTGGCCCTTGCCTGAACATCAGGGTGGCCACGGAATACATTGCTAGACACTTCTACTCTGGTTGCTTTGGTGAGAAAGAGAGATAGAGAGAGAGAAAGAGAGAGAGATGCACAGAGGGGGGAACTGAAAGAGCCTCCCCTGTCCCTTCCCTCCGATGTGTAGCGGCTGTCTTGCAGAATGGAGAGAGCACAGTTCAGCAGGAGAAAGTGACCTCGATCAGGAATCCACAAACAACTGGCAGGAGGTCCTGAGTATGAGTGTAACTGTCCATTGGGGACAAATCCAGAGTTTGATCGAGCCTCCGGCCTGCCAGACAGGCTGCCCCTCCCAGCATAGCTGGTTTACAACCTTGTTAGCTCAGATTCGTGGGTTTCTGTCTGCATCTTATCTTGGAAAGCTGGGCTTTTTCCACCTTATCCTGCTTGCTCCAGTGCAAATCTGAATAAGCTTGACAGGAAAAATGCTCTGTCAAGGCCAGCCCAGTAAAGCTCTGTGCCAAATTTACCCAGAGGAGGGGTTAACCAGGGCCCGAAGGGAGAGGGCCACCTCCACCAATCGCGTGGCATGGAGGTGGAGGGTTAGAGGGGGGAAATGTGTAACCCGAGTCTGTTTTTCTTCTGCGGACAAGCACGTGGGTGCTCTCTGGCACTGAGAGGGTGGGAGGGTTCCTGGTAGAGGAGAAGAATAGTTTCACTTTACATGGAGTCCTGTCGGTCTCCAGCTGAAAGCTTTGTGCTCCTCCCCCCACCACCACCCCACCCCTAAACTTCCTTTGCGTTGAAATAAACTTCCCACGTGTCGCTTGGAAGCATTCCAGAGGTTAAGAGAAAATGCTTCCTATTGGCCCATTTCTTCTGCGGATCAGAATTTCTCACCTTTGAACGGCAGTTCGTGACAACAGAAATTATGCCCTTGGCTCATTCTGTGATTTTTCTGAACAACTGCCTTCTTCGACTTCGCAGTGAAATATTTAATGCAAATGTTTCACCTCAACTCATTCAACTAAACAGCATTTATATGAAGCCAACTATCATTAGCACTGAAATTCTGCATTTTTCACAACTCATATTTTCCCAGGAACACTGTGCGCAAGTATACACTCAGTGAGCACTTTATTAGGTACTTATTAGACCTATTTTTTAGGTCTGCGGGGGGAAGCCTGTATTCTCACTTCAAAGAGATATTGGATGGCAAAAATCCCTGACTGTGCCATTGTTGACTGCAATCCAGCTATGCCACAGGGTAATGTTTAACTGTAGCATGACCCACTAAGGGTTTCAGTTGGCTGGGTAAGCCTCGTCTCATTGTAAAAAATATAATATTTAGATGTATTAAGTCTTCTGCTGCTGTAGCCTGTCAACATTGATTTAATGTGTTGTGTGTTCAGAGATGCTCTTCTGCACACCACTGTTGTAATGTTTGGTTATTTGTGTTACTATCACCTTCCTGTCAGCTTTGACCAGGCTGGCCATTCTCCTCAGACCTCTCTCATTAACACGACATTTCTGCCCACAGAACTGCTGATCACTGGACGCTTTTTTGGTTTTTGCACCATTCTCTGCAAACTCTAGAGACTGTTGTGCATGAAAATCAGCAGTTTCTGAGATACTCAAACCACCCTGTCTGGCACCAACAATCATTCCATGGTCAAAGTCACTTAGATCATATTTTTTCTCCATGCTGAGCTCCTGAGCCATATCTGCATAATTCTATGCGTTGCACTGCTGCCACACGATTGGCTGATTAGATCATCGCATGTGATCAGTAGGTGTACGTTACGCAAAATGGAAATACAAATTGCACACCAAACCTTCCAAAAACCCAAAAAAGAAAAGCAGGGGAAGTGAACTTGAATCTGTACTTTCCTTTCCAACATTTCTTAAGGCCAGTTTATAGACCAGCAACAGAGTGTATGTTGCCTGAAATCACAGAATGTCCATGTATTTTCACCTGACGTAGACAGTGATCAACGGCTCACGCACTCCAGTCGGCCATAGTATAAACCAAATTCTCGTTGTGACCAGCGACATCTATTGCATGTTGTCAGTCACAGCCACTGGCCTTTAGTTTGCCATGTTCTGTAAAAATATGGTTAAGATGTTTTGTGAAATTGTCCAAATATTCAGGAATAAAACCTGTATTATTTAAGTCAAGTCATGTCAGCACTGATCTCTTCTACCACTAAGAAACCCCATTTCTTTTCAGAGAAAGGGGCAATACAAATACTCAAATAGCCAGTTACAGAGGAACTTCACCTAATCCACAATTGCTCCTGACGAGCTGGTTGGTGCCTTGTATTCCAGCCAACTGCTGTGTGTGTGAATGGGTGAATGATAACCATCTGTTGTACTGCGCTTTGGATAAAAGGACATTTACCTATGAGTGCTTGGGCTGACGCAGTGGCCAGAGAAAACAGTATGTCCCTAAAGCTGAGTGAAAGATTACAGAACCTGCACAAAATACTGCGTTGCGTGGCACTCTCAAACAATGTTTTAAAAAGGAATTTATTGGCTCTGATTGTGCATGGTGGCACAGTGGGTAGCACTGTTTCCTCACAACAAGAAGGTCCTGGGTTCAAGCCCTGCCCGGTCCCCCTGTGTGGAGATTGCATGTTCTCCCCTTGTCGACGTGGGCTTCCTCCGGGTTCTCCAGTTTCCCCCCGCAGTCCAAAGACATGCATGTTAGGGACTACAGATGAAAATGAGCTCATTAGCTAACTCTGGCACATTTGCATTGGTGTGGATACTGATAAAAAAACTGCACTGTCCCTGATAAATAAATAAAAACATGGCCTAAGTCACAGTATACAAATAGCCATTGTCGGAATGTTTGTGAATGTTTGTCTTAAGCAATAAATGGGTGAATTCATATTCAAACCTGTCAATATGTTCATGAAAGCAAAGCCAACAGATCGACAGCAAAAGTGCAGCCTTGGAGTACTTGGTGACTGGAGTCTGTGATTTGGCAGTTGCTCATGTTAGTCATGCCATACACGTGGGCGTGTTGGAGGTCAATGCCTGCTCTGCTAGATGCCAGGTTGTATAACTGGCAAGCAGCAATTAAGTGAAATGGATTAGCCTTAAAATTTTATTTTACTCTAAAATGATCCAACACACTCTGCCAAGGATTATTCATCAGAGTTGATTGCTCTGAACTTAACATATGGGACACAAATTTGTATATTTATTTATTTATTGGAAATTATTTTATTTTTACAGAATATTTCTGATTCCACACAATTCACTAAATATTTCATTGTCACAGAGAATTGACTGGGGCCTGTTGCTTTCTGTAATGTATTTATCAGTGTCCTTGACAACAGCCCCTTGGTGACATTGCTATAGTTACCTTATGCTGATATGCCTTGGCATTTCTTCCGTTTCTCTTTTAAATTCGCACTGGCTTCACTGGGCTTCAGTGAAATGTCATTTTCGCATTATTATTCTTATAATTTGTTATTCAGATGACACTTTTATCCAAAGAGACTTACAGTTGATTAGACTAAACTGAGGATATGCACCCCTAGAGCAATGCAGGGATTGAGGCCTTGTGAGAACACAACAGTTGTTGCTGATCTTATTGTGGCTACACCGGGGCTTGAACCACCAACCTTCTGCGTCCCAGTCATGTATCTTGACCACTAGGCAACAGGCTGGCCCACAGCCTGTATTCTCACTTCAAAGAGATATTGGATGGCAAAAATCCCTGACTGTGCCATTGTTGACTGCAATCCAGCTATGCCACAGGGTAATGTTTAACTGTAGCATGACCCACTAAGGGTTTCAGTTGGCTGGGTAAGCCTCGTCTCATTGTAAAAAATACAACAAGACAAGAGAGGGTGGCACAGTGGGGCAGTGTGTACTATTGTCACCTGACTGCAAGAAAGTACTTGGAGTTTGAAAGCCTGACGGCCTTTCTGTGTGGTGTTTACATGTCCTCCCCATGTCCACGTGGGTTTCATCCAGGTATACCAGGCTCCCATAGTCCAAACACATGCAGGCCAGGCTAATTGGAGACTGTGTATTGTCCTTGGGGTATGGATGTGTGAGGGAGTGGTGTGTGGGCCCTCTGTTGGATGTGTGACGTCTCCAGTATATTCCTGCCTTTCACACACTGGCTGCTGGGACAGGCTCCAGCCCACTGTGACCCTGACCAGGAGTAAGAAAATGGATAGATAGATGGTCGACAGGGGGCCTGTGACCATGGTTTGTATCCAGTAGTGCATTAAAGGCACAATACGTCATGTCAGAGGAATTGCAGCAACACCCTCAAACCACAAACACTGTTTATCCCTCATCATTCTCTGTGAACACGCTTGAGGTTGAATCCCCCCCACCACACACACTCCATAGACTGTGGCAGTTTGAATCAATTTTCAATCAATGTGCTTGAATTATTGTACAGCTGTATAATGTTTTGGTACAGAGTCCGCCAACTGTATGTTTTGAAACCCGAATTTAAGGACTATAAACACAGGCAGGGGGTGAGTCAATGTCTCAGTGAGCCTTTATCAATGATAGGAAGGGATTTACAATGGTCTTGTAACAATGTTTTAACACATAAATCTTACCTATTGTACCTTCTGCTTCTCTGAAGCAGTAACAGCATTGGTTCAGCTCAAGCGTCAGAGGACAAGTATTGCAGCGGACCAAATACATTCATATTGCAACTTCATAAGATCATAGGATTATATTTGGTTGAAAAAAATATATATATATATATACAGAAACTGATTGAAAGATATTTCCCTAAATACTTATTCATGTGTGATAGCCTCACGGTGAGTCATTGTGTTTATATCTAGAGGCAGGGCAATATCATTTTAATGAAATGTGTGAACAAATAGAAAAGTTAATTAGAACAACAGCGTTTAATCATTTTAGATTGAAGATGATTGCACTGCCTTGAACGCAAGAAGACTCTATATCACACCTTCCCATGCGAATCGCTGCCGCCCACACGTTTGAAAGAAGGTGAAAAGGCTGCTCTTTACTGCACTCCTCTGCAACTTTTAACTGGGGCATTGTGCGCTCTCTGGTTTCTGGCTTTCTTGATTCAAGTTTCTGTTTCAACTTCGCTGGCTGGAATGGAATAAGTAGTGAGGACTGAAGGTGACGGCAGTTAGAAACAGAGTAGGAAGCAGAGCATACAGAGCATGCTCAATTTGGATGGCTAAAATAATAAAATAGTGTCACTGTGTGTTTGTTTTTATTTATTTAAAGTTAGATTTGGAACATGTTGTAGCCTACATTGCGAGGTTTGAGCCTTTGATGGAGCATCTGTTGTCTCTAGATACGGAAGCAGCATCCAAGATCAACACTATTGACAGGAGCCATCAAAAAATCTGATTGCAACAACTGACTGAAGCCTACATTATACTTTAGTTACCATCCAACACTGCAGAAAATTGATAGAAAGTACTAAAAACAGGGAAATTCATGGAACTGCCAAATAAAAAAGAGACAAATCATGGAATCCACCTCTGACTTCTGTAACAACCACTAAAGGGGGCATGCAAACTCAATATTTTACTGTATTCCACCTGGATTTGCTACTTGGTACAATTCCTAAGCTTTGCAAAAACAGCTGTTTCTATAAAATGGTCATGCATTCATTTATGTTTTTAAACACTCCAAGACTGTTGTCTGTGATTTTTAACAACTTTGCAGTGACTTTAACCAAATGTTTAAAACAAATATTTAATAATTAATAATAATTAATATGAACAATCTGTACCATTTGATGATTTCTTGCTTGGGAAGGTAAAAGAGTGTAATTATTGTTGCAAAGAATGTTTATCACACCAAAAAAAACCCTGGTTAAATTGCACAGACTTTAACAAATTAAACAGAATATATAATCACCCACTCTTATAATATCTCCATCTGTAATTTGTGCGATCGCCCCTTAAATGCATATACATTAATGAGAGAAGCGCACCTTGCAATGACTCATGTAGATGACACACATACAGTACTCTCCTTCTGGCCCTGTTTGCCTGTTTTATAGATAAAATGCATGTTTCTGGGGCAGAATGTGTCATATCCATGCCTGAAACTAGTCACAAAAGACTTCTGGGTAAATCTGGACCTTGGTATCTTATTTGGACTATTTTGGCTTGATTCCTTTCTAGGCCTATGTCTGTATCAGTCTGTTTGTATTTAGATTGTAAAGTGAAACTGCCATCTAGTGGCAGTTACCCATATTGCAATAAATAAATGATTAACATGAATTGAATCAAATTACGATTTTAGTTGTTCTCATATTATTTTTTCTTCATTTTTTTTTCTTTAAAATATCCAATTTTCTGTCTCACTTCATTACTGCATGTGCAAAAACTCTTTTGATCTCACCTGTATAGTCCAGTTTGCTCCCCAAATGAGTATGTGACTCTGGGCACAAGTTATTTTAGGGAAGACACTGTTGCTGAGAATGTGCATGTCTTTATGGGCACAAACTGCCCTTTTTCAAATATATACCTCCTCACAAGGCCGCTCAAACCGGTTCCGTGAACAGGACAGTCTTCATCAGTTTACTCCGTGTCAGTTTACTGGCTTCAAGTGGCCACTGAGTGTAAGTACTGCCAAAATATCAAGTTTTTGAAATATACAGTATCACTAGATGGCAGTACATAATCACAAGTAACCACCAAGGAGACTAACAGTTATTTGACAAAGCAGGGTTGGCTTTGGGTACAGAGATATTCAAACTGAAATTAAAACAATAATTATCCACAATAGTGAGAAAGTATCTAATCCATGGATGAGTACTAGAATTTAAATCCGCCATCGCTAAGATTTAAGCAAATCAAATCTGGCCCATGAATCCAAATGCAGCCCTGGTTTTATTTTCTCCTATATTTGTATTTGATTTGTATACACACCTGACTTCCAGGTAAAAAGAGGGTAAAAAGACAGTTTCATTCTGCTTGTTTAGACCATGAACCCCCAAATCCGCCATAGCATTTTAATGCCAGCAGGTTACTAGAAACTTCTGTAAATATAAAAAAATGTCCTTCATCACACAAAAACTGACTGGGCCAATCGAAAACATACAGTTTCTATTATACTAATAATTATACAGAGTAATCAGCAGTTACTGCATTTGGTAATGTTATATTGCTATTTGAGTGAATGAAATGCGTAGCCTGCCACTTTCCTTGAACTGAATACTGAATGCACATTCAGTTCATAACAAATCATAACTTGCTGGTCATAACTTGCTGTCGTCAATAACTTAGTAGGCTCTAGCAATATCGAACACATGTAAAGTGGCAATTCTCTGTTCACAGTTAACAAATACCCTTGCAAGCATCTTACCCACAGTGGAGTCTAAACAGGAAAATGTTCAGTGTTGTTTCAACCCTAGTATATTTTCATTTGTTTGTTTCTTTTAAGAGTTGAATTAACAGTAAAAATTCTACTCTGAAAATGGCTAAATGTATAAAACCAAATGACATATAATGTAAGGTAATGTAATAATCTAAGCACAATTAATTGCATTTAATTATGAAATTCATGTTGGTCACTTTACAGTAATCAGTTCAAGCAAAATATCCTTAATATCTCACCATGACCCAATGATTCTACATCACACTATTTGAATATGTCCACCAATAAATGTCTAATAGATTTACAAGCAAATTTTTTATAATAAATATGTTATAGTCACAGTCTCCTCATATGTAGTCTACTCATTAGTTCCCACGGAATATGGAAGTGCAAAATACTAAACTATTTGTGTATTCATTTAGTATCTAGTATTTTTTTATTCTCACCAAAATGAGGGAAGGGATTGGGGCCATTATTCCTCTGGTGAATGTGCATTTCCCACCCTTTTTACAGAATCTCAGTAGCTCACAGTAACAGTTCCTGATTTCACAAAAACACACTTCATTCAAACATATTCATGGGGAATCTGAAGCATGTAGAATATGTCTACCAGCAAGTTTAGCCGGTTCAATAAAACAGGAATGCAAAACTCGCTTTTGTGACATTTATACACTCTGCTGACCTGAGACAGAACCTAATCATCACAGCACTGCCATCTGTGTGACTGTTTACTTACACAAGCAGACCTGGGTCCAATACACAATTCTTCTGGACTGAAATGCTTTTCTATGCTTCACCGAGCTTGGTGTATTGTATATGGTTGTTCCAGCCAAGATCAACTGGGAACAGAAAAAGTATTTGAATCCAAAACAATTATATATTTGACCCAGGATTGACACAATCTATCAGGCCCCTACTAAAATGACATCATTTGTGTACATATCTGGCCACCGCAGCACATGTACACAAGGCAGTTTTAGGCTTTACATTACATTACATTATTGGCATTTGGCAGACGCTCTTATCCAGAGCGACGTACAACAAAGTGCATACCCATAACCAGGGATAAGTGCGCTGAAAGACCCTAGAGGGAAGTACAATTTCAATTGCTACCCGTACAACAAAGATAAGGACCAGGGCCTATTTAAAAAAAAAAAAATCCTATTTTAAACAACAAATAAACAAACAAACAACAAAGCAAATGTGACCAAACTTAACTATACAAATACTGCTTACCTAGCCAACTAAAAATACCGAAACACAACGTAAATCACAAAGACAACAATTAAGGTTCACAGGGAGGTAGGGAGGGATGGGGAGTGGTGCTGCTTGAAGAGGTGCGTCTTCAGTTTGCGCTTGAAGGTGGGGAGAGATTCTACAGTTCTGACCTCAACGGGGAGCGTGAGGTGGAGGTTCGGAGAGGGGGAGGTGCCAAGCAGCCTGTGGAGGCTGAACGAAGAGGTCTGGCAGGGGTGTAGGGTCTGATGATTTTGAATCCCAAGTGTTGGGATTCTTGAGAATGGCACTAAACCTACCTTTTTTATCCTTGAGAATGACACAAAACCTACTGTGAAATTATATTACATTATATTAGATTACATTGCATTAATGGCCTTTGGCAGACGCTCTTATCCAGAGCGACATACAGTTGATTAGACTAAGTAGGAGACAATCTTCCCCTGGAGCAATGCAGGGTTAAGGTGTACGGATCTTATTATGGCTACACCGGGATCAAACCTCTGATCTTGCGGGTCCCAGTCATGTACCTTTACCATTATGCTACAGGCCAGCAGTAAATAAATGCCAATAGTCTGGCTCAAGAATGAACATGGCAACTAGAATTTGCACACACATTTCACTGCAAACCAATAAAACCAGCTACATTGTCTACAAGACAATGCAAGCATGTCAGATACAGTGGGCTCCAGAATTATTGGCGCCCTTGATGAATATGCACAAAAAGTGCTGTAAACATAGTTATTGACATAAGCTTATTTTCCAACATGCATAAAATAGTGTGCTTTATTAATGATTCAATGGAATCAACTAAAGTCTTATACTTTTCAAATAAAACAATATTTCCCCAAAAGACAGTTTCCACAATTATTGGCACATCTAGTTAAATACTTTGTGAAAACACCCCTGGCAAAGATGACAGCCATGAGTCTTTTCCTATAATTTGTGATAAGGGATTTTTGACCATTCCTCCATTCCTCCATGGAATCAGAATCTTTGATGTCATGTTTTTCATGGGATTTAAGTGGAGACCGAGATTCATTGTTCTTGTTTTTACTTAACCATTTCTGTGTGGATTTTGATATCATTGTCCTGCTGGACAATCTACCTATGACCAAGACTCAGCTTCCCAGCCCAGATTTTCTGTCAAGATTTCCTGGTACTTTGTTGATTTAATTGGGCCATTGATTTTGAATAGTGCACCTACCACTGGCAGCAAAACATCTCCAAAACATCAATGATCCACCGCCATATTTGACAGTAGGTATGAGGTGCTTCTCTTTATATGAATTCCATATTGCTGCCAAACATGTCAATGGCGTTTGTTTCATCAGACCATAGCGCACTCTTCCAGTCATAATTCAAATGAGGCTTTGCAAACTCAAAATGCTTGGTTTTGTTTATTGTGCTCAGTAAGGGTTGTCTTTGTGCCACCCTTCCAAAGAGTTTGCCTATATGGAGGTGCTGTTTTATGGGTTTTTTTGGCTTGGTGACCCCAAGATCTCTGCCATTTTTAAACTGGAATCCTTGGGTTACTAATGGCCTCCCTCACCATCTTTCTTACTGTCAGTTGGGCTGATATGCACTTGCATCCTCTTCTTGGCAAGTTTGTAACTATTCCACATATTTTAATTATTGCCCTGACAGTGCTAAGTGGTATGTTTAACTGTTTATGTATTTGAGTACACCCATTATCTGACTTTGTAAATGAAATTGTAAATGACCATCTGCAACTTCTGAATTGACAGTTCTTTGGCTTTTCCCATGCTGATGGTTGACAAAGGGATTTTGCATACTTTTTAGCTCATTTTTATATAGTAAAACAGGAAGTGATGGAATGATACAATATAGTTCCTTCAGACTGAGATTAACTCAATTATAGTAAAATTGTATTGCCAATTTTATTTTATTTACAATAATTGCCTCCTGTAGTCTTCAGAAAGAATTAGATTACTAAGCAAAAAACGCTGAAACATAAGATGAAATATATTGAAATATAGGTTTTCTTGTATGTTTTAACATAAAATATAGATCATTCTCCAGGTTATTGATTATATGGAGCCTTTTTCTCAATTTTTATTAAGGATGCCAATAATTCTGGAGCCCAATGTATGTCATCAATTAACCACAACCCACAAAAATAAAAACTTTTCTCTCCCTAGCAACAAAAAGCAATATTTCTCCCCTCTTATTGGTGGACTCTAATTGCTATTAATAATACAGTGTGATGGAAGATATGACGCATACTGGTGGCACAGAGCCCTAAATCACAGTTTTAAAAAAGTGTGGTGAGTAAACATGCACTAACTCTAAAATTCTGCCAATTCAGCCCACAAGGGACCAGACTATCAGTGGAGCATGACAACAAGTAATCATAATCATCAACATATAATAATAATGGGAAAAGATTCTGAAACCCAGCGGATTGTTAAACCTTCTAGTAAACTGAGCTGACATTGAGTCGATTAGTGCAGGAGCCCAGTTGAAAAGAGAAGCTTCTGTGTAATCGTTGCCACCAGCAATTATCACATTTGACTATATGTTACACCTTTATGTTATCCTACAGCGACAGACGATTTGACATTGTAACTATTATCATTGTGCCCATCGCTGAAACATTAATTGTATAGAACTTTGACTCCATTATTGGCTCATTTGTCACGATAGAATGTTCTCATCTGTAATTATCTCCACCAGTGTCATGTGACAACATTCAAAATCATTCAAAATGGAATGTTGGTAACAATGTAGCAATATCCATTGGCCGATCATACCATGCCTATATACGGTCAGCATCACTCTGTGTAGCACTGGCATGGAAGTTCTTTAGACTAGTTATGACTCTGACCTTCTCAACGTATTAAACTCATGCTGTCATACTGCGAACAGAACCCGTGTCCAGATATAATGCGGCCTTTGATATGGGGCTGTGCATATCTAATTCTCACCCTCCGATTATCGGCAACCGCAGCTGTGCCGTGTGCCTGTATGCATCTGCACTTCTCCAAAACGGCGCCTGATCGATCAGTGGGAAGCATCCACATGTGGACCCCAGATTGACTGAACACGATTGGGCGATACAACCACTAATTGTGCTTCGTCTTATGGACCAACCGACCCCAGCTGGCACTGTTAGTGCCTGGATTCAATTCAAGACCAGGGGCCTCATATATGCACTACAGCGTGGAGCCATGACCGAATGAGCCACCCAGCTAAAATCCAGAAACTCTCTGGTACTTGTCGAATAAGGACCAACTGCAAAAGGATATCAATATCAGCCAATCAGATTTTTTTTCAACTGTGTCATTCAGAGCGTAGTGTTTGGTGGTATGATCTGTTTGTCCACACGGTTGTCCTGTGCCTTGACCAGTTTGTCCAGACTTTTGAAGAAATTACCTAATTTTAAGTCTTACCAAACAGCTCAGTGGAAAGACAAAGTGAACAAAATTATAAAGGTCATTCTTTACTAAAGACTTTCCCCATTGTTTTAAAATTAAGATGCTATTAAACAATCAGATTTAATTTGAATTATACTTGCTTTACCTTGTACTAGCTTTACCTTGCTATCTATAGTGATATCAAATGTTTGGGTTTATACATTTTTTTACATTTTTAATTTAATACTGTTTTAAATTTTGAATGTCATCCTGTTTTAAATTTTACATTTAATACTCTTAAACTTTGTGATTAATTCATCGTTGTATGATGTTACAGCCTTAAAAAATTCATAAATTCATATAACGCATTTATCTAACTAAACCGTGAACATAATTTATTCAGTAAAGTCAATACGTGCTTTGAAATGAAACCTATAGGGAGTGTTTAGTTGGTACACACACAAAGTATTATTATGAGGACAATTCAGAGACATACAACTAAAATGGGTAATTAATCTCATTATCTTATTTTCACAAACAACCACCACCACTTCATTTTACATGACTCAGTCAACATAGAAAATGGATATTTCTGGATGTACAGTACAGTTGAGAGAGGACATATGCTTTTTTGGAGTCAGAATTTCTGAGGGCCTGCATTGCACGTGGTTGTGTGTGTCGCCGTGGCTCTCGTCCGGCAGCTCTTTCAGGTTTCACCGCACCAGCAAGTCCATCCGGAGGGGGAGCCTTGTGTTCTCTCAGATTCCTGCCGCGGCCCTTCCTCCCTGCTTCCTCTGAGCAGTGCTGCGATGCGCAGATTCCGATCTCCCAACCAGTTCTGCTCAATGATCTCACTCACCCGGGCTACAACCACAACACCTTCTCACGCAACGCCCCGCTGTCCAGTCACAGGGAGTGTGTGTGTGTGTGTATGTGTGTGGGGTTGGGGTGTAGTGGCTTGGGATTTCAACAAGACTGACCTAAGTTCATGACCGAATGAATTAGGTCATGTGCAACTGTTAAGGAAAGAGCCAAAATGGCTGTTCATCAAACCAGTTTCTCTGTTGATTTCCCAGAGCTGCCAGCCACTTTGGTGAACCTGAAAGCACTGGCGTCACAGGGGATGCCAAGAATGCCTTTGACATTGTGGCCCTCACTGTTTCTCAGGTGGAATGCTGATAATGGTGCCAAGGAATGATAAGTCGTGGGCTGACGTCACCCCATCTAGAGTGCATTTATACATAACATAAGAGCATCATTCTTTTTATAAATCATGGAGGGAATCAGCACATACAACTCAGGTAAAAACATTTGTTGTGGTTCTACTGGGGAATACAAATTACACAAAATATTCAGTGTTCAAAAATTTGGTTCAACGCTAAATGATGACACCCCTGTGTTCAGTGTGCCCTCCCTTTGAAAGTACAACATCAGTTGGTTTGTAGTGATTTATGCTATTGGTGGATATCAGTGGCAGATCCTTAGCTCAAATTCGAGGAAGCAGAAAACTGAAATTTGTCTTGACCTGTTTTCAGTCATTTTCTTTGGTTCGAATCCCCATCGGCCGGGGCCTCTCTGTGCGGATTTTGCATGTTCTCCCCGTGTTTGCGTGGGTTTCCTCCAGGTACTCCGGTTTCCTCCCACAGTCCAAAGACATGCAGGTTAGGCTGATTGGAGAGTCTAAATTGCCCATAGGTATGAGTGTGTGAGTGAATGGTGTGTGTGCCCTGCGATGGACTGGCGACCTGTCCAGGGTGTATTCCTACCTTTCGCCCAATGTATGCTGGGATAGGCTCCAGCCCCCCTGCGACCCTGTTCAGGATAAGCGGGTTAGGATAATGAATGAATGAAAGAATGTTTTATTCACTACCCAGTAAGCACATGTTCTGCTACAACATCTCCCAATTCATTGGGTCGGCTCTCTTAACTACTATCGAAATAAAAGCTATCTAACCTGAGTTTCAAGGTTGTTTAAATGACAATTGTAAATTCCTTTCGACAATTGTAAATCTTTTCCATGAATATTCTCTGAGTATGAGTGTGGAAAACAAAGAGTAGCCATCTATTCACAATTTTGAACAATGTTTTCAGCTCCGGAGCCAACACTGGTGGACATACAATGTTGGACAAAGGGGGTTCAAGCATTCCTTGATTCAGAACCACAACTTTTTAGTACAAGTCTGGATTTTGCATCTCATTTTTGTACCCTAGTGAAATAGAAAGCCACAACAGTTCTGGAAGACTGGAAAATAGTATGCTCATACAGCATATTCCACTGAAATCACCCAAAGCCTTTGGGCAACACAGTTCCATTTGTATCTGTGAGTGGATATTTCGCACACATGCATTAAATGCCAACATGCTCACACCCACACACATGCAAACACACAAACACGCACACACACCCACCCAATCAAGCACACAACAATACAAACACACCCATGCACATACAGTGCAGAGTGCAATAGTCTTAGGCTGTACAGGGTCATCCTAAATAAAAATAAATCAAGGAAAAGTATATAAATATAAAACAGTAAACAGTTCAAACTAAATCAAATGAATATTTTTTCTCGGGATCCAGCTTCACCTTTAAAACTGCATCAAATCTCCTAGGTACACTGTCCTACAGATTAATAAAAATTAATTAACAGGTAATTCCAGCCCAATCCCCACAGCCTCAGTCAAGTTTTTATTTGAAAACTGGTCTACTACATTATGTGTTATTTTATTCAGTGAAATACAAACAATTTTCTACCATGTAATAAAAGGTGCTCTTATCTACCGACAAACTAATGCAGAAACAATATATATAAGGCCAAATTTATATTTTAAAAATCTAGGGTGCCAAAGACTTTTGCACAGTACTACACACACACACACACACACACACACACACACACTCACAAAGAAGCCTGCTGTGCTTGAACATCAGGGTCAGTACATTTCAGAGAATTCCTTCTTGAAAGGGTTTTGAGCAATATGCCAAAGTTTCCAATGTGCAGCTTTTGGGTTGTAAGTATGTGTGTCCTCTTCAAATGTTTTGTGTGATTTTTATCCCTGTGCTGTATATAGAGATTTTTTTGTTTGAAAATATATGTTATATATTATTATGATTTGAGATTTTACTATATTTTGTCTACATACACTCAATGACCACTTTGATGAAGTAGACCTGTACGCCAGCTTGTGAAGACAAATATTTAAATGTGGCAGAAATGTGTTGCTAATGAAAGACATCAGAGGAGAAGGGCCAGACTGATCGAGCTGACAGGAAGGTGACAGTAACACAAATAACCACACATTACAACAGTGGTATGCAGAAGAGCATCTCTGAACACACAAAGCTCTAAGTTCTAAGGCTACAGCAGCAGAAGACTTAATAAATTGATAAAGTGCTCACTGAGTGTATATGCAGTATATTGTTGTTTCATATTGATGCTCCTGGAGCTGGCTTTGGCCTGAGATCTTCTGCTTGGTTGATGGATTTCTGGATTCACCCTTGTATACCTCAGATTGGCCCTTGAGGAATCAGTTACTCTTTCCCAAGCATAGTTGACTTTCAAGATCCATTTTTAGCAACTGTACTGGTAAAAATATCCCTCTGCCCCACAGAATACGGGCGACCTGTGGCCTGGTGGCTAATGTATATGACTGGGACCCAGATGGTTGGTGGTTCAAGCCCTGTTCAAGCCAAGAAAAAATAGTAAGGCCCCACATTGCTCTCAGGGGTTAATCCAATCAGCTGTACATCACTTTGGATTAAAACATCAGCTGAATAGCTCATTATTAATCTGTTATAAAATAACCTACACATTCTGGATCACAATTCAAGCATACCTATTTCAAAAGGGTGTTTCTCCACAAACGTTTTTACTGTAAATGGTTCTATAGTATAATGACAGAGTATTGTAAAAGAAAGGGAGTCACTCTGTGGAATGAGGATGTAACTCTGTCAGTGCTCTTCCTCCGGACACACTCATGCTCACGTATCAAAGAAGGAAGTTTCACTTAGAGTCCTCCTAAACAGGAATGTCATTGTAAGATCAGGTTTGATTGGTGTTTTGTCCCAGGCTGTATGTAGCGTAGGCATAGGCATAGGCGGCCTGTAGCGTAGTGGTTAAGGTACATGACTGGGACCCGCATGGTCGGTGGTTTGATCCCCTGTACAGCCACCATAAGATCTGCACAGCTGTTGGGCACTTGAGCAAGGCCCTTAACCCTGCATTGCTCCAGGGGAAGATTGTCTCCTGCTTAGTCTAATCAACTGCTTTGGATAAAAGCATCAGCCAAATGATGTGACATGACATATAATGTAAAGTAATGTGTTGGTGGTATTTATGCTATCATAACTTAAGTCCCGCCCAAACCAGCATTCCTTGATCCCCAGCTAAACTGAGGGCATATTCACTCTAAACATGTCATTTTCGAACTGTGACTGAATCAAAGGCACATTGGTGGTTAATGTCTTCTGAAGACTATAAAAGCACTGACTATTGGATCATTGGGATCATTCATTCAGCAATCTCACTGGGATCAAGAAAATTTCTTAAACATATTATCACATCCTGTGCTCTGAAGTTGCTGTAAGGCGGTTGATAGCTAAATATGTTTCTTCATTGTTGAGGTTATCTGAGAAAACTGACTGATGTAATAACAGTCTTAAGAATCTGAACTGAAAGCCATTATTCATTTGATACTATTTGATATGAGTCCCTTGCAGAAGGGCTATCATGCTTCTCATTATTTAATTGACTTTAGTAATTAAAGGACCACACCCATTAGTTTTCTCTTCCTAGGTTTTGGAATCCAAAACGCCAATTTTTTTTTGCCAAAGTTTTTACTTGGATCAGTATGGAACACAAATCAAAACTTGTGAAACGCTCAAAAACAGAAAAACAATGTGTGCAGGCCTTTCATTTATGTATACTGACATCACTGCTACCTCAGTTGTTTGTGCTTGATGAAGGTAACCTCTCTATCCCACCATTTGTTTGTAAAAAAAAGTTCTGAATGATATTGTACATTTTTAATTGTGATTTTTTTTGCAAATAATTATTGCAACTATTATATGTGCAAATGTCGAAAGGAACTGAAGGAATTAACAAATCAGTGTTGCATTGAAGGTGTTGGCTAGACTCATAACACTTGCTTTAATCTTTTCCTGGTGTTTGATATGGTCGACATGCCAAACATCTCTGCAATCAGTTCAACCCCATGTCTTGTTTGCCTTTGTGTGGCCTGAAATTCCTGTTCCATAAAGTATTTTCCTTCATGTGAACAATGATATACTTCTACCCATTTGCTTCCTCTTGCCCAGTTAAGAAGAGGTCATGACAATACTGAAACTGATAGATACAACATATAATATCCACTTCATTAGGTATTTATTAGACTTAGTTTTTAGACGTATTGATCTTCTGCTGCTGTAGTCCATCCATTTCAAGCTTCGATGTGTTGTGTGTTCAGAGATGTACTTCTGCATACCACTGTTGAAATGCATGTTTATTTGAATTACTGTCACCTTCCTGTCAGCCTGATACAGTCTGGCCATTTTCCGCAGACGTCTCTATTTAACAACGCATTTTCAAGTGCAGAACTGCCACTCAGTGGATATACAGTCCCTAACAAAAGTATTGGAACAGCAAGGTTAATTCCTTTATTTTTGCTATACACTGAAGACAATTGAGTCAAAATATGTACATGAGATGACAGATCCGCATTTCAGCTTTTATATCCTGGTATTTTTATTGAGATTTGTTTAACAACTTCGAACATATTGCCTTTTGTATCAGACCACCCAATTTTTAGGTGAATAAAAGTATTGGGCTGACAGGTGTTTGACCAGATGTGTCCTGTTAGATGAATTGGTTAAACAATAAATAGTTATGAATGTCTACTCTTGGTTTTAACCTTGGGTTTTGCCTGTGAAGATAGCAGTTGTGGTAAAAAAAGATGAACCAACATGAAGACCAGAGAGATGTCATTTGGGAGATAAACCATTTTGAAGCTTATAAAAAAAGGGGGAAATCCATTCTACAAGCATTGGGGATAGCTGGTACAACAACTTGGAATGTCCTGAAGAAGAAAGAAACCGCTGGCATACTATGCAACAGACATTGAACAGGTCGACACGGAAAACAACAGTTCATGAAAGAAACATTGTGAGAGCTGTGAAGAAAACCCCTAAAACATCAGTCAATGACATCACAAACAATCTCCACAGGGCAGGGGTGAAGGTATCTCAATCAACCATTCAAAGAAGACTCAGAGAGCAGCAATATAGTGGCTATACCACAAGTTGTAAACCACTCATCAGTGGTAAGAATCAAAAGGTGAGATTACAATTGGCAAAGAAGTACAGAGATGAGCCACAAACATTCTGGAAAACATTCAGCCAAAACATACAAGCTCATCTATGAAGCACGTTGAAGAAATTGTCATGGCTTGGGCTTGCATAGCTGCTTCTGGAGTGGGCTCACTAATCTTTATTGATGATGTAACTCATGTTGGTAGCAGCAGGTGGAATGCAAAAGTCTACAAAAATATTATTTCTGCCAACTTATGGAGAAATGCTTCCAAACTAATTGGGGGGGAACTTTATCATACAGCAAGACAATGCCCCAAAACACACTGCCAACACAACAAATATTTTCATTATGGAGAAAAAGTGGAAGGTTTTAGACTGGCCAAGTCAATCACCAGACCTTAATCCAATTGAGCATGCATTTCCCCTCCTGAAAAGGAAATTGCAGGGAAAACCCCCCGAAAGAAACAAGTGAAATAGGCTGCAGTAAAAGATGGAAAAGCATTATAAAAGAAGAATCCAACAGTTTGGTGATGTCAATGGGTCACAGCCCTGATGCGGTTATTGCAAGCAAGGGATACGATATTAAGTGATGTTAAATACCAAATATTAAGTGTTCTTTACTTTCATTTACATAAATGCTCCAATATTCCAATACTTTTGCTCACCTAAAAATTGGGTGGTCTGATGCTATGTTCTGACACTTAAACCACCCCATGTGGCACCAACAATCATTCCACAGTCAAAGTCACTTACAGTAGATCACATTAATATGGCCATGAGTAATGATTTTGATTATAAAACACACTTATTTTAAATTTATATATTTATCTTACTCACTCATGCATGTATGTTTCATTACAGAGAACACATTACAAGAAACAAAATGTTAATTGTACGTATGTAGAACACCTATCTCCCTACCGCCCTCTGTTGACCACTGCAACTATGACTGATGAACGCTGAGGAAATACAAGTATAACACACAGGAGTCAATGTACGCTCGCGGTTTTGCAAAATATCGCAATATGATTAAAGCCACGCGTTTATCGAAGTGAGTTTAAACAAAGAAATTAAACAATCGCGCCTTCATGTCCCGCTAAGGCTTGGTTTTAGTCTGGCTTCATGTATCTCTCCGTGTTGTTGGTGTGTCGGGCCTGAGGGCACAGCTCTTTCGGGTCTACAGGAGTGCCCTCTCGCCTCAAACCAGTCCGACAGGTGAACAGCGAATCACTGACGTGCACCCCCGCGCGTGAGCCGCTCTCGCCCTCCTGAAAGTAGTCCTCGGTGTTACGGGAACCCAGCCGAGCAGGTCAGACCGGCAAGGACTTCATTCCTATCCGAATCATAGGACCTGTTTGAACTGCCTACCTGCGAATGGTGTATAAAAGGAGGCGATCAGAAAACACTTCACATAGCCTATTTACTTGGCTAAATGGAAATTATTGGCTTATACACAGCCATGCGTAGCCTACTATCGAACCTCATATTACGGGGAGAAAATGTCTGTTCGTGTATGGATACGAGGTTAACCTATGGTCGACGCCTGTGGCATAGAAGCGATTCAAAGTTAATGAATCTCAAGCTTTCTCGCTACCGAGAACCGTGCTTTGTTTAACATTTATCTTGTTTTTCTTCACGAGCAGAAGCTGATTTTAAGCATGGGTCCACGCCTGGATTTACGAAGATCGTCCAGGACAGTTTGATCTCTCGGGTCGAGTGGTTCTTAACAGTTCAACAGTTCATTACCAAAATTGTGAAATGTTTAGGACACTTGATCGGTGGGATGCTAGCTTCCAAAAGAAGGTGAGGCGGTGATTGGAAAACGAACACGTCGAAAGTAGAAGCACAAGATAAAAATAAAGTGATAATGGTGAATTACAATTTCTGTCAAACAGCTCCTGTTAAAATAGTAATTCATGTTTGGCAAAAATTATTTGATTTGCAAATTGTTCACCAAGCCAAAGGCATTAACTTCTGCAAAACATTCCGTCGGGTTTCTTTCCATTTAAGCGAACTGTGTTAACTATTGCACTTCGGCTGGAATTTTTAGCTTTTGTTTTAGTTTTTTTAGCCTGCTTGTAAAGAAAGTATGGACTACTTCAGTACATGTTCCAAAAATATATATTTTATTTAACAGTAAACAAGTTTAATAACTTGGTTTCGTTTCTTTAATGAATACAGTGCTAACTGAGAATAAACCACCTTCCATTTTCTATGCAAGTAGGCTTTGTATTTAAAAAATGGGACACTGATGTTGAAATCGTTCTGTACAATCTTAAAGTAGGCCTATTTATTAATATAAGGGAACATTGAACTGATGTGTAAACTGTCTCTCTCTCTCTCTCTCTCTCTCTCTCTCTCTCTCTCTCTCTCTCTCTCTCTCTCTCTCTCTCTCTCTCTCTCTCTCTCTCTGTGTGCATGAAATGTCAAGTCCTAGCGTTTAGTGCCCTCTTCAGTTAGGTTTTTTATATTTGTCAATGCACACAAAGTTAGCGGAAGAACGCGTTTATGCTCAAGGGGGGGGGGGGGGGGGGGGGGGGGGGGATGGGGTTAACATATGATTTCTTTTTTTCCTAGGGAAACAATTCTGGATAATCAAACAATAGGCCATTTTTTTCCCCACCATATGCCTACTAGGACTACACATACATATGTTTTATTCAATGAGAATGAATAGATAGGATTTCAGTATCCACAATTTCAGTAATGCGGTGCATGTAGAGTCGGGGGTTGCCCACGTTTGCTGTCCTTGGTGCTGATCCGTTGTTGATATCATTGTCCTTTTGGGCAAGGTTTCCACGGGGGACCCAGGGCAAAGCCTGGGAACCTCTGCTCTAGAATAGGCCCCATCTTCCCATTCCTCCCCCTGTTAGGCGTTTCCTCCAGAAACTTCTACCATGAAGTCAAAGTGTGCTTGCTGAATACACTGTAAATAAACACAACAAATTGAATTCTGACATAAGCAAGTAATAGAACTACTCATTGAACTTTTTTCTGTAGGTCTGTCATTTCAGATGGTCTTACTAACGTGGTCCAAGTAACCATCCTTTTTTCCAAACAAACCTACAGAAAATTGTTCTGACAGGGTTATTTGCCTTGATTCCATAGGGGAACCCTTTTTAGTTCTTTATGAAACCCTTTGTGATAGTTCCGAAGTGTTAAAGCACTTCTAGAAAGAACCATTTCCCCCGACAAAGAACATAGATAGGGTTCTGTTGTGGAATCACAGGGTTTCTATTGGAATCATTTTTAAGAGCGTATGCTATCCCACCGGTAAGTATATTGATGTTATTAGTGAGGCCTGTTTTTTATTTATTTTTTATTTACTTGGCTCAATATGTTCCCCGTAGGACAGAGTTAACTTCAAAACGTTTTAATCGCAGATTTGACTTGTTCAGTAAACTACTCATTTTTCTTAATCGCCATAATTCGGCTAAGGTTTTTTGTAGGCAACATTGTCTTTGCGAAGATTGGCAGAATACAAAGGGACGTTGTGTTACATTATTAAATAAATAAAATTGATTGCGCATTGTATCTCAGTTTATAAGTCTTCAGCTATAAATCACATTAGTCACTGAAGTCCTCTTCTCACTCATCTTATTCAGCGAATGCTCAAAGTATATGGGTCCCTAAAGGTTTTCCCTCAATCAAAATACAATCTATGGGTTCTATTAAAAGAGCATTCAACCAACAGCCAGCCCAACGTTGATGGGGTGTTCTCTGTGTTTCCTGTAAATTATTCAAAGCCGGTTCAACAAACATGACTTAATTATGATGGTTACCCTACCGGCCGTCAAGAAAGGAGTCTGTGTCCAGTCGATGCGATACAAATTGTATTTTGTCCAGCGCTGTCTAGATCTCCCTTGCAAGCAACACTAACTCATGTCATGTACCGTACCCAATTAAGCATAGGCTACTCAGCAGCGTGAGCGCGTCCTCCTCTGAGTGCAAAATACCATGCAGCCCATAATACGTGTTTGTGAACGCTATTATTATATCAAAAATAATAATCATCAGAAGCAATAGGCCTACACAGCGGTATTAAAGAGCAGGCCTACTCCTATCTAAAAAGTTTTCAGATCGTCATAAAAAATATTTGTAAAGACTATAATTAAACTTTGAACCTCGCACACTTGAAAGTTATCATACACCCCTACTAATGACTGGAATATTCCCTATGCATGACACACTCGCAAAATATCCAGTTACTGCATCATTGAGCTCGCGCCCATTCTTGGATTTCTTTGCTTTATGTGTTAATTGGCTGTACGACACCCCTGGTATATTTGCCAGGCCGCCTGACAGTGCTTTCTGGCAGACAGACTCCAATTAACAGCTCCTCTTGAGATTGCAATGAATAGAGCCGCAGATTATTTAGCAAAGCCATACACTAGATTGCGTCACATTTTCGCTTCGATTTTAATTTGGACTAACTACAAGGACCCACTACTCACTATAATCCTGTATTTAAATACATGGCCACAATCAAATATCTGTTCAATTCTCCTGTCATTTAATACAAAACGAGGACAAGTTCACCAGACTGGAGTTTGACACTGAAAGTGAGCGACTGACTGACACTGAATAAGTGAACGCGTGACGACCACGTAGTGACAGGCTAAGAGGGAGTGAGGATGCGATGCAGGTAGTCTTGGGGGTTTTCTAAAGATATAATTCGGTGAGCTCACATATTTTCATTCCTGCGCGAAAATGGGTGTGGCACGACCACCCCCGGAAAGTCAAGAAGAAATCAAATAAAACATTTGCAACTTTTGGGATTTACTAACGGATAGCATCGATTGGAAACCATGGCTGGACAATATGGTAAAGAGAAACTCGGTTGCCTCTGAAAATCATTTGAGGAGTATCATCTCGATATGGTAATATACAATATATGGCTTTGCAGAAGACGAATACTGATTGGATGAAGATCCCCTAGGTGTAGTAGGTGCACAAAAAACAATGCAATGACTGCAATACGAAATATGCCTGTCCGATAGGATAGGGCTATATTTAACCCTTATTCTTTAATGGCTTTGCACAATTCCACGGGGGCTACGGAGACTATAAAGGCGACAAAGCCTCTCACTGACTTTGGCGCAACATGCGTGGACTCCGATATGATCCTTGGATTTACAAGTCACCCTGCGAAAAGACACCCAAAGGTAGGTTCACCTTAAATTTGTAACAATATGAGTTATTTTATAAAAACTAAATCCGACATTGTACAATAAAGTTGTAACATAAATATGCAACAGTAATTGACGGTAAAATAAAGCTGGCACATTTTACTCGCTCTCAGGCGGCACTTATCACTTTACTATACGAAGTGGCGAGGGTCATGGTATCTAACCAAAAGAATAGGAAAAATGTGTCGCCAGTTGTATAAATATGCGATGATGATTGAAGAATCCACATTAAAAACATTATGGACCATGTCAGTTTATTGCCGGCTACCGACCATTCAGCATCAAGCCTACCACCGTTACAGCGTTTCTTGTGGAGCTTTTACATTTATTTTTATCAAGATTTGTTTGCTTAGATAGCTACTCCTTAACATCATACTATAAATGTATGAGGGGAGGGAATACATTAACTCTGTAGCCTACACATTAAAACGTCAAGTGTGAGTCCAATAGGCACCGTATACTCTGAGGGAGTTCATTTAACACTGGACATTTTACCATGTACCCTACAGCAAGGAGCCCCACTGTATCGTTTAGACATACAATCTTATTCAACCAGACATCATATAAGCAGACCCTGTTCTCCCTGTCACTGACTGAATAGAGAGGGTCGATTTTTGTGTCCTTGTGCACATACACTCAGTGAGCAATTTATTGGGTAGACCTGTACACCAGCTTGTTAATGCAAATATTTAACCAGCCAATGTGACAGCAACTAAATGCATAACAGCATGCAGACGTGGTCAATAGGTTCAGCTGTTGTTCAGACCAAATATCAGAATGGGAAAAACATGTGATCTAAGTGACTTTGACCATGGAATTATTGTTTGTGCCAGCCAGTGTGGTTTCAGTATCTCAGAAGCTGCTTATCTCCTGTGATTTTCACACACAACAGTCTCTAGAGTTTGCAGAGACTGGTGCGAAAAACAAAAAAGTCAGCAGCAGTTCTGCAGACAAAAGTGCGCTGTTAATGAGAGAGGTCAGATGAGAATGGCCAGACTGGTCAAAGCTGACAGGAAGGTGACAGTAACACATATAACCACGCATTACAACAGTGGTATGTAGAAGAGCATCTCTGAACACACAATGCGTCAAACCTCTAAGTGGATAGGCTACAGCAGCAGAAGACCAATAAGTCTAAAATATAAGTTTAATAAATGCCTAATAAAGTGCTCACTGAGTGTATGGAGCTATGGCTTTAAATAATCATATTGCTTAATTTGCAAAAACCAAAGGATTCATGCAACTTCTCCTCTGCAAAACACTTGAAAACCTGCAACAAACCATGTTGTAAAACAACCACATAGGCTATTACACTTCGTATATCATCATACTTTTACATAATGACACATACAGTATATCTCCAGTTCATGGAGTTCCAGTTTCCAATGTCAAGGTTTGGTTTGGTTTGGTTGCATTTTGTTTTACATATATTTTCAAATTTCTTGCCAGATGCATTGATGTAGGTACATAAGCCCCTACATACTACACAAACACAATATTTGAAGGGGTTAGAGTAAGACAGAGATAGCAGGAATGGATGTAGATGGCAATTATTCATTTTCCGCATGAACAGACAAGCCTTGAACCTGGCCAGTTTTTCAAATCTAATCGTTAGGCATCAATTTCTTACAGTGTCCAGAAGGTGACGCCAAAGTAAACTGCATGGAGTCCTAACGTCACATAACAATGCACATGTGGTCCCTATTGAACTCTTATATTTACTGCTAGAGGTGAATGAACATTCTCTGTATCAGTCAGGTTAATATCCCTTACGAAAAATAAAATGTTAATGTAACATAAAACATGTCTTATGTGAACGGGACAATTTCCACACGTGAAAAGAAAATATGTAACAGAGTCATTTGCATCTTCATATTTTAATGTGAACATTGTTTTATTGAAATTTAATGAGTGTGAAGTGTAATTTTCACATGTGAAAACAAAACACGTGATAATAAACAGCATCGGTTACGCTTTTCTGCTCTCATCTCATAAGAGATGTAGCAATACGTCTAACAATACGTCTCACCGTGAAAATTAGAGTTATTTTTTATGCCATATTTATTTGACTAACCCATTTTGCCATCCTTCTTAATTTTTTTATTTTCGTTCACGGGAAAGATTCCTGAAGATTTCCACGTACATAACCCGTTGTCCGACAAAATAACCACGAGAACGAGGCTTCTTCTTTCGGCGGAGGAAACTCAGCGCTGCTGCAGGCTACCGCCGGAGGGCTCTGGTAGTTCTTTCTTATCTGAGAACTCTTCCTCCGTCAGACGTGAGGGCAAAAGGAACTCGTGTGAACGATGTCAGGTCGTCACCGAACCAATGATGCAAGCACTGGACTTGACTGATCCAGAGTCAGAAAAGGTTTGTAAAGCCGAGTTATTCGACCGACAGAAAATGAATGAGGTTGTGTCATGGATCTCTTTTATTTAACACTTTGATGTTACGGTCACAGCTGTCAAAGCTGGGAGTAGTTTCCTTTTGTATGGAGACTTGGCATTGCAAATTGTTGCGTGTTGGCATTGAAAACTGAAGAATGTCATTGGGAACCACTGTAGCCTAAAGCAAACAAAAATGGTTTAAAACTTAATATGAGTTGGAACACCACTAAATCTAGTATACTACCTCTTCAATATTACTGACCTTTATTTATGTGTGGGATTAAGCTGTAGACTAACATGTTTGCATGTTATAAACTGTAACATGTCCAGGATTTGGTGAATAACTCAGTGTATGCATATAAATAATTCCAGTATTTACTAGACTTCTTTTTTTAACTTATTGGTCTTCTCCTGATGTAGCCTATCAACTTTGATGGATTGTGTCTTCAGAGATGCTCTTCTGCATACCACTGTTGTAATGTGTGGTTATTTGCATTACTGTCACCTTCCTGTCAGCTTTGACCAGTCTGGCCATTCTCCTCAGACCTCTCTAATTAACAAGGTCTTTCTGCCTGCACTGGATGTTTCTGAGATACTCAAACCACCCTGACTGGCACAAACAATCATTCCACAGTCAAAGCCACTGAAAAGCAGCTGAATCTCTTGACCATGTCTGCATGTTTCTATGTATTTATTTGCTGCCACATGATTGACTGATTCATTATTTGCATTAAAAAGCAGGTGTACAGGTCTACCTAATAAAGTGCATATTGTCATTAAAAATATTAATGGATTCAAAGTTTCAAGGAGGAAGAGCGAGTAAGAAAGGCCATAAATGCATGTGCTCAGAAACATGTCTGCGCTTTTAATGGAGGCTCATGGGAACTGAGACTCCTACAGTCAGCCACACTAACGCCAAGGAACACGCTGCATCTGCAAAGATTTTGCAGCTGGCTTAATGTACATACAGTATTTTACTGCCCTGCAGTTAGGGCCAGGCACATCAGCCCCCGCTGTACTGAGTTTAGCCAATTAATGAGTGCTAAAACGATTTTAATGGTTAGATACCGCAAAGAACAAGGAGCACTAAACACTTAAAAATGTCTACTATCCACCTGGATCCCTTAACATAGGGTTATATCATCTCTTTATGTTTTAGTGCCCTTTCAGTTCCCTGCTAAAGTTTTGTTTCCTCCTGCTCAGCTTACCACATTATCACAAACAATACAAAGGCTAATGTGTCATGGAAGGGGCTCTTTGTCTTGGAAAGTGTCGACCATTTCACGGTCCTGCTGCAGGGCAAAACAGAGGTTGGGGGACAACAGAACAAAACCATCAATATGTGGGGTTTGTCCTGGAAAGACCCACAGGTCTGAATCCATTATGCGTCCTGGCAAGCAGTTCCCGGCAGCCAGGGTCTTTAAATAGAAACGGCTGCTATGGTTCACCCAGGTGGGCGCTGTACCTTGGTGGGGTCTTAACCCGTTCAAAATTATTTGAGGTTCTGGCAAGGAAGTCAGTATCTTGGAGAATATGTTTTGGTTTAATTAAGAGCCAAATTCAAGTATAATCATTGCATATTTCCAGAGCATGGTGTTTGCTTCATTCAAGCAGTAACCATCCTTTGCTCAACTGACAAGTGCATATGCAGTCAGTTCCAGAATTATTGGCACCCTTGATAAAATATGAAGAGAAAAGGCGGTATATAAACAACACAGATAATAATATACATGTTATGTTCAAACATATGGGAAAACTATATACTTTTATTTAATATACTGCAATTCATTCTTCAATGTTTTTATTAAGTAATCTCATTTGGTCTGAAAACGATAGGCTTCAAAATTGTTGTATTGCGTATAAATAATTAAAATAAAACAAACTGAAATTGGCAATACAATTTAACTTCATTTAGTTCATCGCAATCTGAAGGAACTATATTGTCTCATTCCATCATTCCATCCATGAGGAAACAATGCATGCAAGATCCCTTAGTAATCCATCAGCATGGGAAAAGCCAAATAACTGTCTATCACAAGTCTAATGGGTAAAAAAGGGACACTATTTAAGATCAATGGCATAATGAATTAAACAAAGTAACAGAAAATCTTGGCTGAACATCTTGTCTCTGCTACAAAACTGAGACTTGGTAATAGGCTGATTTTCCAGCAGGACAGTGACTCCAAACATACATCGAAATCCTCACAGAAATGGTTAAGTGAAAACAACATCCATGTTCGGCAATGGCCATCTCACAGTCTCCAGACTTAAATCCCATCAAATGTCTGTGGTTTGAACTGAAGAGGGCAGTCCATAAGCATAAACCCAAGGATATTAAATTCTGTGTGGAGCAATGTTGCCACAAGTTTTAAACCATTGTGCATCCTATTTTTTTTTTTTACATAAAAAAAGGACTTTGCTTAATTCCATTGAATCATTAAAACTTTACACTTAGCACATGTTGGAAAATAATGTTTATGTCAATAAAAGTATTATTTTTAGTTTACAGTATTTATTGTGCATATTTATCAATAAATTGAATGATCAATAATTCTGGAGCTGACTGTAAACGATCAATAGAAAGTGATCACTGCAGCCAAAAAGATACCTTGAGCTACAGTTGTCAGTGACTATGCAATGAATTAAAAGCCTAAAATGACATAAATATTCTATAAAATCATAAAACCATATAGTCTCCAGAATTGAGCTGTAGTTCAAAGAATGTCATAGGGTCTCCTGGGTAATGTGTTGAGTTGAGGTTCTTGATGCAATGATGTTCCTACAGAAGTTAATCTTGTGTAGTTCTTCACTGTACTAGTGCTGACTGTGGCCTGTAGCCTTTTAAAGGCATACTATGCAGGATTTGCATCTTGAAAATATTATAAAACAGACATCAGTCATTACTATGATACACTGGCAACATGTGTGTTCACTTCTGCCCAAGCTTGCTTGTCTACTTGTATTTGTCATTCTAAAAACTCCTTGGGCCACTTCTGGGCATGGGCCTTATTTATTTCTGGGCGTTCTTATCCAGAGCGATGTACAGTTGATTAGATTAAGCAGGAGACAATCCTCCCCTGGAGCAATGCAGGGTTAAGGGAACAACGGCTGTACAGATCGTATTGTGGCTACACTGGGATTCAAACCACTGACCTTGAGGGTCCCAGTCATGTACCTTAACCACTACACCACAGGCCGTCCCATGCGCACTTATGTTACATAATTCAGCAATGCTTCCTCTCAAGAGCAGACTGAAATCCACTAAAGTTAGCAGCAGAGGCTAGAGTCGGTTAGCTATAGGCTAGCTACTAACTGTAACTAAATACAAACATGTAATGTCAGTTAAATAGCGAGCTAAATAGCTTGCGTGGAAAAGGACTACGAAAGCACATGCTTTACTAATCATATTAGACCATGACTTTCTTAGCTCATCATGGCACAGGGCAGTTTGCAACGGACTTAGCTACAAGGCTACCAACAGCTAGCCAGAACATGAGCCAGAATGATCTTGGTGGTGTAAGTTGAGAATGGGGTATAGACATTTTTTTGTGTGTAAACACAGGGGCGACACAAGGAAAGAAATTCTGCACAGTGTGCCTTTAAGACCAGGATGTGAGGGCTTTAGTTGGCTGTTATCCCCTACCTCATTGTTCAACAGCAGCAGCAGCTCTGGTCAGTCGCATATGTGTGTTCCAATTGTGCAGTCCTCCAGTGCATTAATTATGCAGCTCAGCTGGCTAGCTGAAAAGAATGGTGACTAGAGGCAGACACCTGTGATAGTGTGTGCCCTACAAAATTCAGGATGAATGTTGGCAACAGTGAGACAGGCTAAATAAATCACAATTAGGCATTTAAATGGAGGGAGAAAGTGGTAAAGCACAAATTTGTTAAAAACTAAAAAGATTAAATCATTGTATGAATCCCTCTAAAAGCTTAAAACCCCTTGACCTATTTCAGAGCCAGCTTTATAAATGAAATGGGCTTTCCCCCTTTGTTCCTCACATTGTTATCTTCTGAAGGGCTCAGGTGCTCATGTGATGTGTTGAATTAGGCGGTAGCACTTTTCATTGGTACTGTCAAATTATACCAGACCGGGCTGAAGTGGCTGGCAGATTCAAGAACTGCCTCTCAAATTTTACTACCCTGAGAAAGCTACAATTAAAAGCAACTGTGAAAATCTCTATACTGACAGGTCAGCAATATTTAGTTCACCAGAAAGCAGATGATGGCTGATCCCCTTTTCTGTTCCAAAAGTGAGGAGATAAAGATAGGCTGGTCTTATGAGAACATATAATCTTCTTTCTCTTACTATCTTCTTCCTTGGTTTTGCTCTTTCATTAGACAGATTTTTTTATAAATCACCCACATTATTCATGTGGGAAAAAAAAATCCCAAGGGCTCCTGGTCAAATTCTTACCTTTTGTGATATACTGTATGTTCTCTTACTCTGGCTGTAAGAAAATGGACCATTGACTTGGATTGCCTTTCTTGCTAAAAACGTTTTTGAATGTGAAAATGTAGTGCAAAAAATGTTTTTAGAGATGCAACAGGAAGATGAGGGTTCATGAGAAAACTTTTATATAAATATCTTCCTTAATCGATCATGGTCCATTGATAATTCCCACAGTGATGATCTAGAGAATTAAAGTGGCTAGGACTTGACTTAAATTATTGTTACTTTTTACATGAAAGACTCTATTAAGGTGCTTGGAGGTCAGGTATAAACAGAAACTTTTAGGATTTTGACTAATTTAAAACAAATTGAAGTCACCTCAAAGCTTTGCAAGAACTACTTGAAGACCAAAGAGTGCTGCACAATCCACAATCACCTGACCTCAACCCTGTTGAATGTTTAAGGGGACACTTGAAGACTTGAAGAGTAACATCACAAGATGCCCTTTGGAATAATGCTGGGATAACATGGATGATCAGGTTTTGCACACATTTGTGGAGTCCTTGACAGCTTGAGTGCACGCTGCCATTAAAGCAAAGGGGGGACATTCCAAACAGTATGAAATTCTAAAATTAATGTACATTTCTCAAAGATCTTTTCACTCAAATTGTTATGCTGATAACATAATTCAAAAGTTTGTATTCAATAATGCAAAATAGAAGCATTTTCACTGGTGGTCTCCTTTGGACCCCACTACCCCAATGTTCAATTCGGACCTAGATTACTAAAAATAATAAAATAATTCACCAATAAGGAACAGAAACTAACGGAAATAATGTGAAAAACGGTCTTTTTTAAACAAATGTGTGTTCATGCTTCTGAAAGCAGACAGTATGGAAACCAGATGTTACAATAGAAGATACACACCTCTAGGCTATGTGATTACTTTGATTGAACGGGTATTTTCTCTATTTCTTACCAACGCCACTGCTGCGCCTACGTACAACTAACAATTTAAATATTAAGTATTATATATTAAGTGAAATGCGTCGCCTTATCGAAGTGAAATAACCTCAGGATGATAAACCCAAAGTAATATTTGGGATTCTCGGGCAGCAATAATAGAAACATGCTTTGATGTCATATGATATCAGAGGATGGGGCATGTGGGTAATGAAGTTAGACGTCCGTTAAATAAACACATCAGCACAACCGAAAGCTTTAACGAAAATTGGTACCGTTTCACTAAAGCGCATCCGAACCAGCGCTCCCGCTCCAATAGCCTTATAACGGACCTCTTGGTTTTTATTATACACTTCTATTAAACCAGTGATATTAGGGGAAGAAGAGTGTGGGTTGCAGAGAAATATCTGGTTACTACAGGGCGCACTGGGACTTGTTGGAAGCGAGGTAGTGCCGGTGGGTGAGGTCATGTATTATGTCGCTGGAGTCTGGGCGGTGTCTTCCCCGTCTCCATTAGTAAATTTGTGTGGCACACAGACAGAATGTTGCTGATCAAGCCAACGGACGGAGTCCAGATCACTGCCGCCGGCTGCGCATGAATAAGCGACTCTGCAGTTGTTCTTTGTTGGAGGTAAATGGAAACTAAATAGTGCGCTACTTTTTAGTATTTATATTTGTGGATAATGACATATATTTTTGCCAACGGTTGTTTTGTGAGTAGAAGTAGAATTAGCATTAGAAAAGCATATACGATGTTATTGTTCATGTGCACTTTTGGACCCGTCAGTAATGTATAACTATGTACCTGTTCATTTTGTGCAAGGTATGAAAATGACGTTTAATGCCGTATCGGAGACGCATGCACAAACTTACGCATTGACAGGAGTAGCGGAAACTGATTTTAACTTCCTTTAAATAATCTGTTTCCTTGTCAGATCACAGAAGTTGAAAACATGCCTTAGTTATGATATATAAATGATATATTTTCTACGTTTTATATTTGCCTTGATTAACCAGTTTTTGTTGGTAGAATTGTCTGGCACTTGTTAATTGGTTTCTGCGTGCAGGAGCGTCTTCTGTTTTTGTTTGCACACAGGGGGCAGTGTGAGTCTGAAAGGCCTTTGCATAACGTTACTCAGTCTTGCTTAGTCATTTAGGCTCTTAGACACATTTGAATAAACCCACAGTTTCCTTGGCCAGTCTTATGCATTTCAAAATGTCTCCAGGTGTTCTAAGATAACTGTAGTATCACTGTAGGCAGCGTTAGTTGACATGTATTCTGCACCTAAAAATCTGGCAAAGACATGAACATATCATATCCTCCTGTGTGCAAACTGCAGTGCAGTGTCCATCACTAGCATTAGTAAATGAATCCTGACCATGCAAGTAACAGTGACTGTCTGTCTCACAGGGAGAACTGGGTAAAATATCCAAATTGTTTTGGATTGAAATACTTTTCTACTCTTTACTGAACTTGTCTGCTTGTCTGGAACCTATAAAATACAAAAAGTGCAAAAAGTGCTGTTTGGTCCTCTTGGTTGGCTCAATCGCAACAGACAAGACCAATTGAGCATAGAAGAGTATTTGAATAAAAACAATTACATATTTGACCATGGTCTGCACATAGGGAGATGAAGAATTGGTGTTAGCACTGAAATGAGAGAATCTCACAAACGGCAAAGGCAGTGCTACTCAGTTGGTAGACTGCAAAATAAGAAGTGCTGATGGCAAAACATGGTTCAGAGATGCATGCCAGTCGCTGGGCAATGCTATGGCCACATTCTCATGGGAGTCTGGGCCACAGGCGAGGATAGCACGGCCAGATCAGATTCCAGACCATGGGGCACGTCAGTACAGTATATAGAGGACTAGTGCTTCACAAATGGCCATTTGCACCACTGCAGGAAAAAAAACGCGGTTAACATGACCCTAGAGCTTTCAGAGGGATGAAATCGATCAGGCCAGCTAGCGTAATTGTTTCACGAGTGGATTGAGCCGCTCATTTTAACCGCTCCACTGCCGTGTCTTTACAGAATTGGGATTAACCAGCCTTTTCCAAGTTTCCCAGAACCTGAGCTCCCTCTCCAGGGGGAAGAATGCGGGCTGGACCCGCTGTCGGCTCTGTCTCTCCTCCCACCCCATGTTAATCTGGCGCTCCCCGCGAGTGGTGCTCACCCCGGGCCGAGACATGCCTGACCTGCAGCCTGCCAGCTACTCAGGGCTGCCCGTGGTCACGGCGTTTCCCTACTCGCACCGAGCTCATCCTCCCGCGCTGAACGGCCCGCAGGGCGGCGCTGGTAAACACGGCATCCGGGCAATGGTGGGGAATGGGCCGGTCTCCGGTGGCTGCGGTTCCTTCGCCGCGCAGTCCCTGTGCCGCCAAGAGGGCACATGGAGTGCCCTATTTCAGCCTTGCCTGGTAGGTCCTGCTCCTTACTCATCCAAGAAAGTTCTGGAACATATAGAACTTTGCAAAGCGGTATAACCTCTAAAAAAGTAACAGAAAAAATCCGACTGATCCCAACACAAGACCGCTCATTCTGGTGGTAATTTTGAGACATGCATGCTTTTTCTAAATTCTAGATTTTGACAATGAATTGCCCATAGACTTAACGTGGTGAGACACAATGCTAACTTTTGAATTAGGCTAGCATCTCCTTGTTTAAGACGTACTGAATTCTAAATGAACATGAGGACATGGGAGACCGTCACCCACTGACTCACTTTGTTGGCAGTCAGATCCAGTCGATCCAGTAAAGAAAGCGTGAAACCAGACTTGTTGCAGTAGTGAAAATAAAACATTTTTTATTGTGAGTTGGAGAAAATTCACAAATGTCGGATACCAAGATACAATTTCTGTGCACTTTGATTCATGTTTGCTACTTTACCAGCTCAGTTGGCTAGTGACAAACAGGATGGTTGCATTGCGTAGCCTCAATGCTAGTGGAAATGGCACATGGCGCACTACAGACATCCCACCTCTCCAGGAAGGTCTGGGAGTCTCCCGGAATTCAGCACCTGCTTCCTGATACCCATGAGAGGGCAGAATTCTCCCGCAAAAATCAGCAATGTGCACCAGAGACAAAGTGAAGTTCAGAAAAGTGCATTATCTGACGGACAATTGCGAATTAAGGAACCAAAAAGAGAAAAGGAATAATGTAGGCTATTCTTCTAAATGAATTGAGTTCTCTGCCATAGGTTTTATTTTGAATGCATATTCATATAGATGCATCACTTAAAGTTAAGTCTGAACAGTCAGTCTCAGAAACGTCATGTTTGTAGCCATGGTTGCCAACTTTGGTCAGCTAGCTGGAGTGAGTTTTCTAAGATATGGGCTGTATCTTTAGCATGTGCGCATGCACCACATCTACAGTGAGCTTCAGAATTATTGACACCCTTGATAAAAATGAAGAAGCCGGACTGTATTTAGTAAACACAGATACTCATCGATACGTCATGTTCAAACATATAGGAAAAGGATATACTTTTCAATACATTTTCTTTCATGTTTCAATGTTTCTTATTCAGCTAAGTAATCAATTTAAGTAAACCAAAATTATTTGCACCCCAGGTTTAATACTTTGTGCAAACAGCCCTGGCAAAGATGAGCCATGAGTCTTTTCCTATAATTTGTGATAAGGTTAGAGGGATATTTGACCATTACTCCATGCACAATATTTCAGAATCATCGATATCCCTGGGCTTACACCCTCTTCTGTTTAGACCACAGGTTTTTGATGGGATTTAAGACTGGAGACTGAGATGGCCATTGCAGAACCTGGAGGTTGTTTTTACTTAACCATTTCTGTGTGGATTTTGATGTATGTTTGAATCATTGTCCTGCTGGACAATCTACCTACTACTTCCTAGCAGTGACATAAGCATTAATCAGACAGATAGATTAAGTGTAGGAACCCCACAAATACACCAAAAAGCGGTATCTGAGAGTCAAAGGAAATGTGTGTAATCTTACCAGGCGCTACTGGAACAGGGTTAATTAAATGTTTTCTTGTTTATCTGACTCCAAAAGATTAGTTGAACTGCTCTTCTGAACAGACCCAACCAAGACCCAACCAATGACACCAAACTATTTCCCACAACATTAGCTAAGGACACGAAACACTGTATGTGGAAAACCCATGATCTGTTCAGTACTATTTCAACTTAACAGTTCTGGGTGCATTCCACTGAGGTGGAATAATTGTGCAGAGGTAGTGCAATGATGGATGCAATAGTCCTGTATTGACAAGCATTGTCTTTTCATCAAACCTTGCAGACCCTGTGTTAACATGGTAAACACAGTCTGTTTCCTTCTGGGGGTCTGTAGAGAGGCACACTTATGTAAAATGCCCTACATAAGTGAAATTGTATTGCCAATCCCACTTTGTTGGAAGTTATTTATAGTGATTATTAGGAGTGGCAATAATTTAGGCTCTTGTGGTTTTCATAAAAAAAATATTACTTAATAAAATCATTGAAACATGAGACAAAATGTATTCAAATAAAAATATATAGTTTCCCCATGTGTTTGAACAGAACATGTATATTGTTATTTGTTGTTTATTTTTATTTATTTATTTATTTATTTGCATTATGTATTGTTTATTATATACAGTCTTTTTTCTTCGTATTTATTAAGGTTGCCAATACTTCTGGAGCCTACTGTAATTGTTTATTATTGTTGCATGATAACTCCAACTATGATTGTACAGAGAACCTTCAACAATAAGCTTCACTTTTGAAGTTGTCTTCTTCCCTACAGTCCGATAACTCAGAACTCAGATGTAATAACATCAGTACATTATACCAAACTGAAGTATCACTTCAAGAAATTGCTGCTGTGTTCAATACCATTCTCCTGTCTATACTCTCCTCCATTCACTCTTTTGTGCCCCCTATTCACCTATTCCTCCATCTATTTCCTAATTCTCATCACTTCTTTTTCTTACCGATCTTCGTTGACAGTTGTGCTTTCGCTTTCATTTCTGTCCTCTGCTTCCTTCTCTTTGCACCTAAAATATGTTGAACAAACTGATCTCACTTTTAAACTTTTTCTTCACTAAATTTGTCATCAGCTAGCTGGCCAACTTGCTGCATCTCATAGATCTATATACCGTAGTAGTATAGTACCGCTTTAATAAGCGACTGTCACTTTGTGACGTCAACCCTAAATGGTATTAGCTAGCCCTCATTGTCGTCAAAACTTAATTTGATAATTTCACTGAAATGATCACATACAGTCTTCTTGGTCCTATACATAGACTGTAGAAAAAATACATAGCTAATAGTTTTGGGCGTGATATGTACGATCACCAATTGAATTGTCTCTGCCTCTCATCCAGCTTGCATCAAGATACCACTCTCACCACAGTCTAGCAGAAATTTGATTCATGCAAAATGACAGAGGACCTTGCTGTCAAACATACATTGCCAATCGACAACCTCACTGTAATGTTTACGAACCAATCTCAGTTTGCTATGCTGAAAATAAATATTTTGTCTTCCAAGCTATACGCATGTCTATGGCTTCATCAGGGAGCAGCTTTGTGGCTTTAACTGGTGTGAGAAGTGTTTGGCTTGTGTGAGACAGAGCCTGAAAGCGGGTGTTTCACGCTAAAAGTGTGAGAGTTGACAACCATGAAATTAAGATATTGAAAAAACTGTTGAAAAAGTAATAGTAGGCTAACAGATGGGAAGGCAAAATGGGAAATATCCCTAGCCTAAGCCCCCAAATAGCATATGAGGTAAACGACTCCTGAGAAAAACCCTCAAACAGTGGTGAGAAAAAACCTTGAGAGGAACCCAGCTATAGGGGATGCCCCTATAGTTCAGGTATCAAAGGTATTAGTATTCAGTATATTTTATCTATATCTATATCTATATGTTCCCAACAAACAGCATATGTAGCTCTGAAGATTCTGTATAGTACTCAGAATGCGTCACAGCTATCATTACATTACATTAATGGCATTTTGCAGACACTCCAGAGCGACATACAGTTGATTAGACTAAGCAAGAGACAATCCTCCCCTGGAGCAATGCTGGGTTAAGGCAGGGTTAAGGCCCAATGGCTGTGTGGATCTTATTGTAGCTACACCAGGATCGAACCACCGACCTTGCGGGTCCCAATCATGTAGCTTAACCACTGCACTCCAGGCTGCCCCTATTATATTGTTATAACGTCATATTATAATGGTTTCTTTGAAATAAGATAACTACTGGAAAGCTCTGAGCATTGACCTCCCATGTTGGAGCCATGAGTTTAGTTCACAACGGACTCAGCATTTGAACGTTTTCGCAGAGTGATTTTGAATGGTAATGAAGCAAAGTAGCCGGATGACCATAGCCATACAGGAATATTGTGGCTGTCTAACCAATCAGAATTGAGTATTTATCCAAGCCATGGTATATATTTCCAGATTAACATTTTTCTGTGTTAGAAAGACTGAAGCAGCATCAGCTGGTTTGGAAAGTCTGTGGAAGCTTCACCACATGCCAAATTTAGCAGAGCACCTTGAAAGTTTATTTCCCTGGGGCCCTCTGTGACAGGGAGAAACATGTATAATTTGAATGGAAGAAATACTGTCTTTCGACAGCGTGGAGACCTCAGCTTCACCTTACAGGAAACATAGCATCCACTGTCCATCTGCGGAAGCTTAATTAGACACACATGTACCAGTGCATGGCTTGCTGGTCTGTTTTGCTTCCAAGGGACCCAATCTATGAAGGACATTGACCAGAAGCACACAATGACAAAAATAATTGAGGTGCAGTATCACCCATGTGCTGGCTAAAGACCTCTCTCATGTCTGTAGTTGCACATACAGTGGTTTCAGAAAATATTCAGACCACTTTTTTGTGTTGTAGATGTAATTTTAAATGGATGTAATTTTGGCCCATCAATCTACACTCAATAACCCATAATGACAAAGTGAAAACATGTTTTTAGACATTTTTGCTAATTAATTCAAAATCTTAAATTTTATTTTATTCATTTATGTAAGTATTGTGGCACTCCAAATATTGGTCATGTGCATCCTGTTTGCATTTACTATCCTTGAGATGTGTGTAGAACTTGATTGGAGACGCCTGTGGCAAATTGAATTGATTGGACGTAGTTTAGAAAGGCACACACCTGTGTATATACTGTAAGGTCCCACAATTAACACTGCATGTCAGGACAAAGATCAAGCCATGAAGTCCAAGGAACTATCTGTAGACTGCAATGGAAGAAGTTTGGGACCACCAGGACTCTTCCTAGGGTTGATTGTCCGGCCAAGCTGAGTAACTGGGCAAGAAGGGCCTTGGTCATAGAGGTGACCAAGAACCCAACAGAGCTTCAGAATCCTCGACAGAGATGGGAGAACCTGCAGGAGGACGACCATCTCAGCAGCACTCCATCAACCAGGCCTTTATGGTAGAGTGGCTAGACGGAAGCTGCACTTGAGGAAAAGGCATAGGAGTTTGCCAAAGAGCATTTAAAGGACTCTGAGAGTGAGAGGAAAAAGATAAAAAAAGACAGACACCTGTACTGCACATGAAAGCTGTATACAAAAAGTCTCAGACTTCGCTGTTGTCTGCAGTGTGAAAAGAAGTGGCTGGCAACATCGCACGTTTTGATGGAAAACCAGGGATGTCTACACTATGCCGAATTGGCAGTGGGGTTCCCAGCATGAATGCGGCTGATTGCAAATGATCGGCCATTTAAATTGGGATGGGAATTGGAGATGAGAAGAAAAAGAAGAAAAAAAGTATACTGTTTGGGGTTCATCCTCTCAATTTCTTAGTAGGAAGAGCAGCCTGGTAGCTTTGGCAAGGTCATTTCTGAGGCTTTAGTGATTAAGGTGTAGTAGTAGGTGAGGGGAGGTGAGGGGAGTAATTTATTTTGTGTCACTTTTCCCATGGATGCAATAATCTGAGCTGCCAGTAAGCACACTATTTTCATCCTTTTTGAGAAGCATTGGCAATTTATCCTGTACAGTAAAGCTTGCTGGATCTGACTACCCGATAAGCCAGAGAGTGGGATGGCTAACAGGTCCAACCGGCCGCGACCGGATTCAAAACTGAAGGTATTGGCTCGATTTCAGATGGGGTGGGGTGTGCCATTCCCACAGCTGCTGTCCATGTCAGTGAGAGGATTATTTTGGATTATTTGAAACAGATTGATATGTGCACAGTGCCAGGGTATGCATTTGAGAGCTTCTCCTGCGACACAGCTCGCATGACAATGGGGGTTTCTGCTCAATGCTTGTGATGCTTTTTGATTTTGGTTTTCAGTTGGCCATTCAATGTTTCAGGCATTGCAAATGTCACATAAACATATGTTTCTGTCAGACACCAGGACTGAAGAACCAATTGCAATGAGGAAATACGCTGAATATAAGACTTTATTCAGGACAGGTAAGACCCTTGAAGAACCTTGAGCAGACAGCGCATGGTCTACACCGTTGCTGTCAATGAGCCGGGGGGAAAGTGGGGGTCTGGCAGGAGGGGTAAGTGGGGAGGTGATGAAGGGCTTGACTTGACATGTGAAAGACACAATGGACGCGGTGTCGATGGGAGGATGAGTCGAATATCAAAGGGGCTGATGACTCTGGTGATGGTGCAGGGGCCGATGAAACGAGGGGCTAATTTGGGGGAGGTAGTGCGGAGAGGAATCTCCTGAGACGAAAGCCAGACCCTTTGTCCCACTTTGTAATGGGGAGTGGGCCATTGGCGACAGATGACATTTTTTAATCTTGCTGACGTTACGCAGTAGTGTGGCGTGTGCCCTCTTCCATGCCCGTTATGCGCGATGAACAAGAAGTTGGCCGATGGGAACTTCCATCTCTTTCTCCTCCTCTGGCGAGAGAGGCAGTTGGTAGCCCAGGCAGCAAGCAAAGGGTGACAAGCCAGTGTAAGAGACGGGAAAATAATTGTAGGCATAGTCTACTCTGGGAAGTGAGTCAGCCCAGGACGTGGGTCCACCATACAGCGCAGACACTTCTCGAGTTTCTGATTCAGACGTTGGTCTGGGGGTGGAATCCAGCTGGACCTTGGCCCCGATGAGTGAGCAGAAATCCGACTGGCGAATTGGGGCCAACCGTCTGATGTGACATCCAATGGGAGATCATGGGGGCAAAAGTCGTGCTGGAACAACAGTTTGCCGGTTTATTTATATGAAGGTAGCTTGGGGAGGGCAACAAAGTGGGCAGACTTGGAGAATCGGTCAAAGATAGAGAAAATCAGCGTCATACCTTTGGAGGCGGCTAATCCGGTGATGAAGTCCAATGCTACATGAGACCAAGGGTGACGAGAAATGGAAAGAGATTGCAATGCTAGCCTTGCCCCCGGCACATTCTGGGTGACGTCATGCTTCATTAACTGCCACCAGAAGCCAAGGAGACAGGAGGACCCCAGGATGGCAGGCAAGGAGGGAGGAGTGTGCCCATGAGAGGACCTGAGACTGGACAGGAACAGGGACAAACGAATGGGAACGTTACCAGCAAAGGATTGCTTCTGAGGCCATTCTCCACGGTGTAGGTGATTTCCAATTTGTCCAAATGAGCAGGTGTGTGTAGTCAGGAGAGGGCGTCTTGCTTGATATTCTGGGATATTCAGGACGATAAATGAGGGTAAAGTTAAAGCGGTTAAACAGAGACCAGTGGGTTTGGCGGGGGTTAAGTCTTTTGCCAGAATGTACGTATTCCAGGTTATGATGATCAGTCCAGATGACAAATGGAATAGAGGGACCCTCCAACAGGTGGTGCCATTCTTTAAAAGCCAGTTTGATGGCTAGTAGTGCTCAGGTGAAGTGCCGCTTCTGGTCTTGAAATGCCTGTTTGGCTTCATGGGACCAACAGAAAGGAACTGTGAGAGAGGCGGCCGCAGAATTGTAGTTTGGTATGAATCTATTTTTTGTGAATTTGTGAAACCCAGGAAGTGTTATAGCTCTTTTCTGTTCATGGGAGGCAGCCACTCCACTACTAGTTTTGCTAGTTTCAGCAGGGTCTATTTCCAGTTGGCCTTTGAAGACCGCAAACCCCTGAAACTAGACGGTTGGCAGTACCCTAGTTTTTCTACCTTGACAAACAGTTTGACAGTTTATTTTCCAACAGGCGCTGAAGGACTTGCTGGATATGTTCTTCTAGGGATTCAGAAAAGATTAAAATATCATCCAGGTAGACAAAGACAAAGCAGGAGATCAGTCATTGATCATAGCCTAAACGGCATTAACAGGTATTCGTAGTGACCCTTAGGGTTGTTGAAAGCAATCTTCAGTTAATTCCGTTAATTTACACCGGTAAATTAATTGAAATGACAAACAGGTGAATGAATGAGAGAGCTACGGAAGGAGACACGAACACAGGGCAAGAAACATAAATGCCAAAACATAAAACAGCACAGAATATGACAGTTTCACTCATGTCCCTGATCATTTCTGTTTTAAACAAATTGTTTTCTATTGCATGAATTAATTATTTATATTAACTGTATTTCCTGATTTGCTTAGTTTGAGAGAAATCACTGAATAAGAAAAATATGATATTTTTAATCATGGCTCTAGGAAAGTCACAGGGTGTATAAATAGTAATGCTTGCATGCGATGCTCATTACAGGTTGTGACTGTGAAAATATGGTGTTAGAAGTGTCTCTTTGGAGGCACAAATTCCTCTCTGCTTCTCAACATATTTCAGGCAGCTGGGTACTCTTCCATATTCAAATCCCAAGTGGGGGCACTGCCATTGTACCACTGAACAAAAAGTACTAACCCTTTATTGTTTCAGTAAAATATCCCCTGGTCCATATGTAAATGTAGCTGCATAAGTTTCTTCGAATAAGAGCATCTCTAAGCAAATTAATAATGTAAAATAATGTAATATGGCTGATGCTAATTTTCCAGCTGATGTATCTGAATGGGCCCCAAGTCATGTTGTTTTGAAGGACTGATTACTCTGGTGGTACTTGTGGTTAGCCCACTAAGTATATAAGTAATGTTGTTTTTTTAAGCTCATGAATCTAGGAAGCAGTGAATACTCTTTCTCAGTCTGGCCGGGAGTGCTACTGTAAGATAATGAATACAGTAACCATCCCCTTTGGGTCCTCAAGTTTGAATGCTGCCACGCCCAGTCGCCAATGTGCTTTATGGACCTGAGTCTATGGGTCCTCGAGCGACCTGCATTTTCTGTCCTTTAATTTATTCATTCATATTTTATTCAAACAATACAGTGCATTTAGGGGTTTGGTTCTGACAAGAATGAGACTAAGACTGATTCAGTACAAATGACTCCTTGTGCAACCTGAAATCACTTGCAGTTGTAAAGATCACCTAAGGCAGTGCATTTTTTAAAAACTTTTTTTAACTTTTATTGGAACTGTACACGTACAGCATAATGGTCCAGTACCAACCGATATAGTGGCAGTGTGTTATTGACGGTGCATTGTAGACATTGCATTGGAGAAAGCTGCAGCTTAAGAAGAATATACAGTACTGTGCAAAAGTTTTAGGCAGGTGCGAAATGCTGTAAGATAAGAATGCTTTCAAAAATATAAATGTTAATAGTTTATTTTTTATCAATTAACAAAATGCATGAACAGAAGAAGTGAATGAACAGAACAAAAATCTAAATCAAATCAATATTTGGTGTGACCACCCTTTGCCTTCAAACAGCATCAATTCTAGGTATACTTGCACAGTTTTTGAAGGAACTCGGCTGCTAAGTTGTTCCAAACATCTTGGAGAACTAGCCACAGTTCTTCTGTGGATTTAGGCAGCCTCAAATGCTTTTGTCTCTTCATGTAATCCCAGACAGACTCGATGATGTTGAGATCAGGGCTCTGTGGGGGCCATACCATTACTTCCAGGACTTCCAGAACTATGTTTGAGGTCGTTGTCCTGCTACAGAATAAATTTGGGGCCAATCAGATGCCTCCCTGATGGTACTGTATGATGGATAAGTATCTGCCTGTACTTCTCAGCATTGAGGAGTCTATTAATTCTGACCAAATCCCCAACTCCATTTGCAGAAATGCAGCCCCAAACTTGCAAGGTACCTCCACCATGCTTCACTGTTGCCTGCAGACACTCATTCTGGTACCGCTCTCCAGCCCTTCGTTGAACAAACTGCCTTTTGCTACAGCCAAATATTTTGACTCATCAGTCCAGAGAACCTGCTGCCATTTTTCTGCACCTCAGTTCCTGTGTTTCCGTGCATAGTTGAGTCACTTGGCCTTGTTTCCATATCGGAGGTATGGATTTTTGGCCGCAATTCTTCCATGAAGACCACTTCTGACCAGACTTCTCCACACAGTAGATGGGTGAACCTGGGTCCCACTGGTTTTTGCCAATTCTGAGCCGATAGCACTACTGGACATCTTCCGATTGCAAAGGGAAGTAAGCATGATGTGTCTTTCATCTGCTGCAGTTTCCTTGGCCGACCACTGCATCTACGGTCCTCAGCGTTGCCCGTTTCTTTGTGCTTCTTCAACAGAGCTTGGACAGCACATCTGGAAACCCCTGTCTGCCTTGAAATTTCTGCCAGGGAGAGGCCTTGCTGATGCAGTTGAAATACCTTGTGTCGTGTTGCTGTGATCAGTCTTGCCATGGTGTATGACTTCTGACATTAAACTGTCTTCAACAACCTCACCTTGGAAGCAGAGTTTGGCTGTTCCTCACCCAGGTTCCTAACCCTTTTACACAGCTGTTTCTGTTTCAGTTAATGATTGTTTTTCAACCTACATATTAAATTGATGATCATTAGCTCCTGTTTGGTATAATTGGTTAATCACACACCTGACTACCTACAAAATCCCTGACTTTGTGCAAGTGTACCTAGAAGAATTGATGCTGTTTTGAAGGCAAAGGGTGCTCACACCAAATATTGATTTGATTTAGATTTTTCTTCTGTTAACTCACTTTGCATTTTGTTAATTGATAAAAATAAACTATTAACATTTCTATTTTTGAAAGCATTCTTACTTTACAGCATATTTTCACACATGCCTAAAATGTTTGCACAGTACTGTATACTTGAACCCTGTGGGATAATTTGTCCTCTGTACTTGGCCCATCCTAGTTACTTGAAATGAGCAATGAGTAGCCTCCATGGGGCACCCAGTGAGCAATTTGGGGTTAAGGGACTGGCTCAAGGGCGCAACAGCTATGCTGATCTGATCATGGCTACACTTAGGATTGAGCCACCAACCTTCTGGGTCCCAGTCATGTATTTTAGGCACTATGCTACAGGCTGCCCTAGCAGCACATTCCCACAGGTTTTATTGTGAGTGAATGTAAACAGAGATGTATGTCCATGCTGCATCGCCACACAGGCTGTGGGGATTGTTTTTCTTCCTTTAGAGGTTGCTCAGTGAGACAACTCTGCATGATCCCCTCAACTGTCGTGGAGCAAGGCTGTCAAACAAGCGGCCAACATCCTACTGTTCAGCAGCCGGTTTATCAGCCTGCTTGCTGCCTGGCGCCTCATTAAGTTTGCCTATGTGGAGGAAGGTTGGCCCGTCTGTCAGGATTTCGATCCGACACTGTGCTCCACTGCGCGTAGAGATTTAGAGTTTGGGCTTCAGCAAGCAAATGCCTTCTTCTTATTCACTAAACTTTAAATCTTGCCTCACAGACTTGGGTGAAATACTTAAGTGTTTCGGATTCAAATACGTTTCTGTACTTTATTCATCTTGCCTGGTGCAATTGAGACACTGAAGAAGACCAGAAGGTGTTTTTGAGAGTATGTTGTAGGTTCCAATATATCGGACAAGTTCAGTGAAGCATAGAAACATATTTGAATCCAAAACAATTATGTATTGGCCCAGGTCTGTTCCCACAACGCATAATAAAAATGTATCTTACACCAGAGATTTAGGTACAGGAAACCATTGTAGTGTTTAAAATGGAGGACATGAATCAACATTACTTGAGTGATACACACCTTATTGGGATATAGCTGATTGGCGCATCTCTGTTGCTGTGGCAGCCCCAGTCACAGGGGACCAGGGGTGTCCTGGTGCTGGAACAGGGAAGGCGGGTGGAATCCTTTGGGATTTGTTCACCTGCACACAAGGAATGCCGCCAGGAGGGCTGGCTGTTTATTTTGGGGATTTAGTTGTTTTTCCGATGGGCCACTTAGACATATAGCACAGCACAACATTACACCTGGTGACTTTGCCTTCATTTTGAGTATTAGACCTACCTGCCACCTGTCATTTGTGACTGCTGTTTCTGGCAGTTTGTACCACATTTTGTTTGTGTCATGCGACACTCGTAATTATGCCTTTAAAATAAAATATCCTACTGGAAATGCAGTCGCAAGTTTGAGCCTAGCTAAGCTGAGTATTCCAGTATTCCTTGTTTGCGTGGGGCAGGTGAGGAAATAGCTATAGTGGAGATATGGGATTTGGGGATCTGTGATCAACCTTCACAGATGTGGTGGTGACTTGAGTGATGGGCGAGGGGGTTCTGCTTCTGTTTGTCATTGGTTATATGTGGGATCTGATTTTTGGAATATGTAAAAAAATATTTGTTCATACAGGCCCCAAGAAGGGAGGCAGAGCACGATTGGGGCGTGGCCCTGGGGACCCCCGGTGCCGAGGTCACCGGCCACGTGCAGATGGTGCAGGGCATGACACGGCCCCCTGCCCCGACTCAGGGATCCTCCACCACTGTCTCCTTCTTTGCCAGGTAAGAACGATCCCTGCGCCCCTTGGAGGCATATCATGTGACCTACTCCCAGAGTCCCCTGGGTTTGACACAGCCAGCCACATTCAGAGAACACGTCTCTATAGGTTTTCTCTGGGGGTTGAATGTGGTAGATTTTCCATCTGTTGTGTTCTGTGCCTTCTAGAAGGCTCTGTTATGACAGAGCTTTCACTGTAGTGATGGGAAAGCTCCTTGAAGACCAAAGTGGGTGGAACCATTGTGGTGTCATCATTTACAACTGTGACTTAAACCAATCGTGGCCAAGGAAATGAAAGCCTTCTGAATGGATTATGAAAGTAATTGCTTGCCACTGCATGGTAGCCTTGCCCATAATGTCAAACATGGAGCTTCGCTCTACCACTTCTAAATAATGACATACTCCATCGCATATAATGTCATGTGTACTGTCTGCTTGAAGGCAGTAATTAGTGAAATGAGAAACAACAGAGAGAATGTGTTGTGCAGGGGAAGTTGGATGATGCCACTTACCTAGTGAATGAGTCAGGATGCCACTTACCTTGTGAATGAGTCAGTAAGTTCATGTGTGCATGAGTGAGTGAGTGCGTTTGTGCTTGCAAGTGTGTGAGCGCTAAAGGTCGAGAAGTTGCCCAAAGCTGTAAACATAGTTTATGTGGGAGCTTTAAACTATCGAGAGAGAGACATTTTGCACAAGGCCACCAATCATTCCACAGCAACAACCTAACCTCCCGCCTCCACAAGGGAGAAACAAATGGCTGCCAATGCCCTTTTTGGGGTCCTTGATGACAGCCGCTATTATGACATCACAAGTGACACATCTCTAGGGCAAAATCAATACTGGCAATAATGGCGTATCAGTGCGGGCAGCCTGTAGCGTAGTGGTTAATGTACATAACTGGGACCTGCAATGTTGATAGTTTGGTCCCTGGTGTAGCTGGGTTAAGTTCTGCTCTGTTGTTGGGCCCTTGAGCAAGGCCCTTGAGCAAGGCCATTGCACCAGGGGGATTGTAAATGCGTAATGACTGGCATTTATATAGAGTATCAGCATTATATCCAAAGTGCTGTAAAATTGATGCTTCTCATTCCCCCGTTCGCACACACACTCACACACCACCGGCGATTGGCTGCCATACAAGGCACCAACCGGCTCGTCAGGAACAATTGGGGGTTAGGTGTCTTGTTCAGGGACACTTTGACACACCCAGGGCGGCAAACCTTCAATTACCAGACAAATGCTCGTAGCTCCTGAGCTAATGTCACGGATTGTCTCCTGCTTAGTCGAATCAACTGTAACTCACTTTGGATAAAAGCATCAACCAAATAACATACCGGATGTATTTCGGTTTAACACTAACAAAAGATTGCTTTCCATTTGAAAATTAAACCTGTTGACTGCTCTCTGTTGACTGCCTTAATATGCACACTTTTTAAATACAAGAGATGGTTTCCCAGCCTATTCTTCGTTTTTCCACTACAGATAAGCAACTAATTTCTGCTTTCGGCTAATTAACCAGATGCTGCATTTCTCTGCACCCCACTAGTCTTTCAGCAAGTATTCAACCAGCTTTACTGATGTTAATTACTCAGGAGGATTGCAGGGGAAGTGATATCTAAACTTACTACTTCGTTTTCTGAGCTTTTGCAATGCATGGAGTGTAATGGTGTCAGCGCCAATGCCACAAGCTCAGCCCATGGCATCAGGGTCCTCTCTCGTGCCTTTGCTCCACCCAGCAGGGAGCCAAAAGCCGTGAGCAGAAGCTCCACACCTGCTGTGTCTCTGAGACGGGGGTATAGACAGTTATTGCTGCAGGGCCACAGCCCTGTGAATTTGGGTTAAGATTGATATGGCAGGTAGCAGAAAAAAACTAGCTGGTTATTTTATGCTATTTCTACGCTTTGAATTGATTGATTCGGTCTGCAGCATGTCACGCGTTTCCACGGTAACTGCGGCAGGGAGAGGTGAGGGTGGAACAGAATATATCCGCACTCCCTGGTAACACTTGAGTTTTTTGTGACTTTTCCCCAGTGCAATGTTTGCATGTGTGTTCTGTGTATGTTTGCGTGCATGCGTGTGTCTGTGTGTGTGTGTGCAGGTATGTGTGTGAATGCGTTTGTGTATGGGTGTGTGCACACGTGTGTGTACATGCATGTGTGTGTGTGTGAGTATGTGTGTGTACATTATGTGTGCATGTGTGTGTGAATGCATTTGTGTATGGGTGTGCGTGTGTGCACATGTGTGTGTACATGCATGTGTGTGTGTGTGTGAATGCGTTTCTGTATGGGTGTGTGTGTGCACGTGCATGTGTGTGTGTATGTGTGTGAATGCGTTTGTGTATGGGTGTGTGTGTGCACGTGTGTGCACATGCCTGTGTGTGTGTCTGTGCATGTGTATGTGTGCGTATGTGTGTGTGAGTATGTGTGCGCACATTATGTATATGCATGTGTGAGTGTGTGTCTGTGTGTGTGTGAGAGTATGATTGTGCGCGTTTGATTTGCATGCTCATTTAATATGGGTGCATGATCAAAAGTCTCCTCAGTTCCGGACATGAATAAAACAGAATGTGACAGCGACGTCCTCCAACTCCACAGATCTTTTTGAACATTTTCACTGTTCTTTGAAGGATGAGATGCACTCAGCCTTACCTTTGAACCATCCCATGAGCGCTACTCAAATTTTACTTTAAGTTTTTCTCCAGAAGCTCCAGAAGCGGAGCACTGTGTCCATCCATCAAGAGAGCCCCTTTCCCCCAGCCTGCCGTTGCCACTTGCCTCGAATGTGATGTGATGTGAACTAAAAGCTTCCTCTGCTCAGTTCATAGGTTGGGGTGCTGCTGATGTTCATAACCCATAAGTTATTAGCTATTATGGGTCGTAACTAATTCAATAAACAAGATTTTGTAATCCACTGTTTGAATGGGGTGTTAAAGTCACCGTTTGTAAGTCTTTTCCAAGGAAATTAATAATGCAATTTAAAGTGGATCCCTTAATCGTTTACGGTCTGCCCTTTGGCTGGTTTATAGAGGAGAGAGGAATGTACAAAGGCTTCCTCTGGCATCTTTTGGCAGCTGCTGTTTAATCAGTGGTTTCCCAGCAGCCAGTGGTCATTTTGCGCTGTCCTACCTGCCAACCATGGACTGCAGAATAAATAAATAATAACAGAAAGCTTCTTTCCCCATGGAAAAACAAGATTCATTTCACTGTGCACCTTTATAAGTCATCATTGTCTCTCAAACACCAGCTATTATGGACAGGTGGTGGTTTCCTAAATCCCCTTAGAACGGCCCAGATGAAAATGTGGAGGGCTTGTTGAGTGTGGTTTAATCTGCATTGGTCTTCAAATAGGTTGCCATGGGCTGACATCTGCCAGTGGGGCTGCAGTTAAAACTGTTGAGAACAAAGGCTTCCTTGCTCGATGGTTGGAAAGCATTATTTGTTTCTGAGAGGTATTCACTTGTCCCCAGGGTTGCAGTAACATTGAAAGTTCCTTGAAAGATATTCAGAGTCAGAGTTCAGTGGAAGTGATAGCTGATGCTCATAAACCTTATTGTGAGTATAGCTATATTGTGCGGTCAATGTCCTCTGACCTTTTTCTGAACTGCAGTGCAATTGGTTAATTTCAGTGAGTTATGGAAAGCAAATGGACTCATGTTTGGCTTCATTAAGTTCACTCTATCCCTGAAAGGATCTAGCAAACTCTGTGGATCGCACATATGAGCCCTGTGGTTTGACTTCCTTTCTTGTTTTTAGAGCCTGTGGCTTACTGTCATGTATTTCACAAGTACACTTACATTACACGTAAGTAAAGGTAAAGCTTTTGATAACTCTTGATAACTCTTGATAACTGCCTCACCCTGGCTCCACAAGTATCCTCCACTGCCAGAACCTGCAGGTTCTTTCTGTATAATATACGCCGTATCCGTCATCTCCTGACTGAGAAAGCCACCCAGCTCCTAGTCCAGGCGCTCGTCATTTCCCGCCTGGATTACTGCAACTCCCTCCTAGCTGGTCTCCCAGCATGTGCCATCAAGCCCCTCCAGCTGGTCCAGAATGCTGCAGCCCGCCTGATCACCAGTCAGCCCAGGTCGGCTCATGTCACTCCGCTTCTCATTGGCCTCCACTGGCTTCCTATTGCCGCACGCATCCGTTTCAAGGCCCTAGTGTTGGCATTTCAGGCTGCTAAGGGGACTGCCCCACCTTACATACAATCCCTGATCACTCCCTACTCCCCAGCTAGACCACTCCGGTCTGCCAGCTCTGGTCGCCTTACGGTTCTCTCTCTACGTGCACCTGGCGGTCGAGCTGCACGTTCATGCCTGTTTTCTGTTCTGGTTCCTCAGTGGTGGAATGACTTGCCTACCACTGTCAGAACAGCAGAATCCCTCCCACTATTTCGACGCAGACTCAAAACCCACCTTTTCAAACTCTACCTTAGTCCTCCCTCCTGATTTTCCCCTGCCCCTCCTTTCTGATATCCCTATCCTTGTCTAACCCCCCCCCCCCCCCCCCCCAAAAAAAAAAATGCACTTCTGATGAAAACTATGTTTAGAACAGCATTTCCTGTGTATTTTGCTAGTTTCTGGATGTGATGCTCTGACTTATGGTAGAACCTATGCACTTGTAAGTCGCTTTGGATTAAAAGCGTCTGCCAAATGACTAAAATGTAAATGTAAATGTAAATGTAAATGTAAAGCAGTAAAATGATTTATAGTTCTGCTTATTTTTAAGACCTCTACTTGTCCCCATCACATTTTATTGCCCAATTTTACCACTCTGAAATCCACTTCCATGTCAAACACTGCAATGCTCTTAAAAGTTCAGAGCCACCCTCCCCCCCCCACCAGCTTCTAAGAGATCATATTCAGTTCACATACAGTACCTGGGTGGATTGCGACAACAGAGGTGTGGATTTGAAGTACTGGCGTGGCACTTGCCGTCGAGGGACGAGCCTGTTGCACAGGGAGATGGATGTAGTTATCAGCTTTGCTCCATCATACTTCTGCTGCCCTCCTTACTGTCTCGGTCCCCAGAGCATTGAGATAAAGTAGGATGCATTGTATTCTAACCTCAATAGTGGAAAGAAGTGGGGGGAAAACTCAAAAAGAACAGAATACAGCTGATAAAACCCTTTTAGTCTCTCTCCCTCAATTCTGGGATGACATTTTCACTTTCATTTTTGAACTCTAATTTGAACATCTTTATTTTTCATTCAGTTCTAACTGTTTTATGTATTTTTTTGGCTTGATGGTAGAATTCCTGCCCTTGGGGAAAAAAGCAGTTTGGAAGGAAGCAAAAACGATGAAAGCTGAAGGTGATTTATTTTAATGTAGGCTGACTCCACCTGGTTCTGTTTAATGTGTTCCCCCCTCCACCCCACCCTAAACACACATTCTCTTTTTCTTTCCTATGCACACACACACACACACACATGCACGCACACACTCCCACACACGCACACAGACACACACGCACGCACGCATACACACACACACAGACACACACACACACACAAACACACACTTTCACCTCAGGATTTTCTCATTACACCAACAAACACAGGATGTCACCACAAGTGATCAATTGTTTTTACATTTCATGTGGCACTTTCCCCACACGCTATTCTCCGTCACCTGAAGTCAGCCCCTTGGCAAGAGAACACCGAACCTACTCGACCCTCGCCCATGGTGCTAAGATGGGCGTGGACAGGTAGAGGCTCGTTAAGTGAACATGCAGTCTGGATGAGATATTTCCCAGTGTAATTAAAGCTAATGAGCTGAGCCGGCGTATCACGTTGTGGCAGGACGGATCAATCGCGTGCCATAATTGGCATCCCGGACTGGCAACAAGTGAATGGAGTCGCCAAGGCCGGGAGCTCTCTAATTACACCATCTGATCTGGTATTATGAATTTCCCTCGCTAGCCTCGCTGCATTTACATGAAGGCAAATTTTTTGCCTGGTTAAGCAAATGTAATGATAAGAAGAAGAAGAAGAAGAAGAAGAAGAAGATGAAGAAGAAGAAGAAGAAGAAGAAGAAGAAGAAGAAGAAGAAGATGGAGATAACAAAGAAAAAGCACATTACAAGTATATATTGTAATGTGCAATGAGTGAAAAAATGTGTACCAATTTCTGCCTTGGTACAAATTAAGTAAAAAGGGAGGGGGTAATAATTGACAGCCTCTGTCTCTTCCCTCTTGGTAAAATGAGTATTTGGGGAAAAGGGATCTGAAGACCCTTTTTCTCATCTTGTGGTGTTGGAGAAACCCCCTTTGGCAGACACTGCATGGATGCAGGTTTTTCTCTGAAAGGGTTTTAATGAGGATAGCTGTTTCCCTCTGGCCCTCTGTCAAAAGGGCATTGAAAGAACATAGGCAGTGGGAACTGAACCCTGCAGGGAGGAACAAGGAGAGAGACATGCTCACTGTTCTCCCCATAATTCCAAGTGGTCACTGTATGTACAGTGCAGTCCATTTGTGCAGTCCATTTGTAAGTATTTGAGCAGTGGTACAATTTCTGTTATGTTGGTTCTCTACTCCAGCACATTATATTTTAACTGATACAATGGATATGAGGTTGATGGTATGAAGTGCAGTCTGCCACCTTTCACATCACTTTTTATACATAGTTCCCGATTTTAGGGGGGCAAAAGTAATTGGACAGTTGGCTTACCTGTTTCTGTTTAGTCAGGTGTATCCAATTGATTCCTTAGTGCAAACATAAGCAAGCTTTCAGTATCTAGACTCAAGGACCAGACTTGTGCCAATGACAGTCAAGGAAACTGTTATGAGGCTCAGAAATAAGAAAAAAACATAGGCCAAACAATAGGCTTACCAAAATCACTAAATCTGTATAAATAGCAAAATACCTCCCAAATTAATGGTCAAAATGGGGGGAATGGTAAGGCCGTAGGTGAGGTGAGAGAGGATGCTGGGCGGTATTGTTTTAGTGCAGGATCTGGTATTGAATTCAGACTGAGCCAGTTCTGATCTTGCATCTGACTCATGTATTGAGTCTTATGTATTGAACTTAAATGATGACATCATGTCCTTGGTTTGTTTGTTTGAGAACTATAATGGTCAAGGGCATGTATTTTTAGATGGGGGGGTAAAAAGTAGTACATGAGTCCTTTGGATGTTTAAATATATCTTGTATTTCTTGTCTTCTTGATATATGTGTAGGTATACATACATACATATTGTACATACAGTACATACTCTGCATTGACACATTGTTTTGCTGTTGAAATAACCAGTATGTCGTTAAAGTGCAGACTTTCAGCCTTAATTTAAGGGATTTACATGCATACTGGGCAAACCGTGTAGGAATTACAGCCCTTATTACACAATTTTATTGGACCAGAAGTAATTTGACAAGTTAACACAAACTGAAATAAAGTCATCATATTCAATTTTGTTTAATAAAATATGATGACTTTGCAAATCTGACCCATAGACATTGCCAGATGCTGGGTATCTTCCCTGGTGATGCTCTGCCAGGCCTGTACTGCAGCCCTCTCCAGCTCCTGCTTGTTTTGGATGCTGTTTGCCTTCAGCTATTGAAATGTATGCTCAATTGGATTGGGGTCAGGTGACTGACTTGACCAGTCAAGAATAATCCTCTTCTTGGCCTGAACAATGTGGGCGATTTTAGCTTAGGCGGTAAGAGCAGTCGTGTGGAAGTTGGAGGGTCATCGGTTCGAACCTGACCGAATACACATAACCCACAACGGCTCTTGATAAGCTGGTTGGTGCCTTGCATGGTAGCCAATCACTGTTGGTGTGTGTCTGTGCGTGAATGGGTGAATGAGGAGCAGTTATACAGTGCTTTGGATAAAGGCGCTTTATAAATGCCGACCATTTACCATCGTAAATGCTGCAAGATAATGTGTCGTCCAATCAGTTTTGATGTATTTGCTTGGATTGGAGCAGACAAGATGGTTCTGCATACTTTGGCATTCATCCTGCTGCTGCTATCATGTTTGACAGATAAGATGGCATGCTTTGGATCATGAGCTGTTCCTTTTTTTCTCAAAACTTTTCTCTTTCCATCACTCTGGTACAGGTTGGTCTTCTATGTCCATAACACTTTGTTCCAAAATTCTACAGCTTTTTAAATGTACTTTTTTGCTAACTTCAACCTTGCCATGGGTTTGCAGCTTGTGGTGAATCCTCTGCGGTTATGATGTCGTAGCCTGCTCTTGATGGTCGTCTTTGACACATCTACACCTACATCTGTAAGAGTAGTAGGTGATCTGTTGAACAGTTACAAAAGGATTTTTCTTCACCATTTAAAGGGTCCTTCTCTCATCCACTACACTGGTCTTACCGTTGTCTACCAGGTTATTTGCCATTTCTGAGCTGATTGATTTATTCAGATTTTTCAGCCTAATGACTCCACAGACTCCAAATGTTGATGGCACTCCTAGTATTAACCTTTTTCTAGCACTTTTATGCAAGAACTGTCCAAGAAACATTTAAGCATTGGTTCCTATGTATAAAAATGGCTGCTATTCCTACAGTGTTCATCCAATATGGATGTAAAATTAAAGCTACAAATCAGCATTTTAACTTCATAATAATTGTTTTATTTGAAATTTCATGTGATGGAGTACAGAGCCAAAACAACAAAAAAACAGTCACTCTCTAAATACTTACAGACTGCACTGTACATACATGCACTAAGAAAGAGACTATACAGGTAACAAACAAAAATTAAAATGCCAATGTGACGTCATTTAATAGGGAACTGGCAGGAACCGCATGAAATCAATACAAGCTCTATTATCCATGACATACTGTAGAGTCTACCGGTGACGAAATTCTGCAGGCGGAATATGACACCACTCCTCCACAAGAAAGTCAATCAGCGCACACTTATTTGCTGGAAGTGGGAAATGCTGTCTCAAGCATTGTTTCAGAATGAAATATAACTGATTGACTGGGTTCATAGCTGGTGGCAGAGAAGGTATCGATGGATCATAACAGTGTCAGGCTTGTGAAACCCTTGGTTGTCCACTAGTGCTTTGTGGCCACTGTTATTTTGAAATGCCCTCTTTTCTGCATGAGTGAGAGTCTTTAAAGTGAGGTGAAATTCATACACTATCATTAAGTAATTCATTACATTTACCTTGCCTTCTATCTTCTATAGGTTACATGTAATGCATTTAATTCCTATTAGGTTGAAATTAGCATACTAATTCTTACGTGTGAGAAATTGAGACCTATTTTACATACAGAACCTGTATGCTGCATGCTCTATTTTTTAAACTCCATATGGGTATTCATTTTCACCAGTTTCTCTCAAGGAGCGGCTGCATATGTTGGCACCGGCGTTAGTCTCGTTCTGTGAATCACGTGCGCGGCTCATGACAGCCTATGAATAATGCATTTCTGACTTTTACTTTAGCACCTAAGCAGTGCGTCTGAGCCTGCATGCTGTGAGGCGCACTAAAGACGTGTGGGGAAACTCACTCCTCTCCATCTCCCCTTGTTAACCGCACGCATAAAAGCCACAGCGAAGCATAGGCTGCAACGCTGTGAGAAACGTCAGAGAGAAAAATGTTTTTTGTATTCGTTCCACTTTATTAAAACAATATTTTCCAATTTCTGCCCATCTTCTCTGACACAAAGGCCTGTTTGATCCACCTGTAATGACTTTCTTTCGCAAAATATAAAAGATAACCCCTCAGAACATGCCGAGTAATGTCTCTTGCTATTTTACCAATTGCTTGAAAGAGTCAGAAAGAGAATTATGCACAAACTTTCTGTGATGCTTCCCATGCTGCAAAGCTCTGTGTCTCAGCCTCTCCATCTCTCCCCCCTTCTCCCCCTCTTCTCCAGCCAGCCAGGGATAAATTTAGAGTACCACTCACTATGCATACTAAAGCATGTGTGTTGTTAATGGCCTGGCTACTTTGTTCTCATCTGACCTGCATTTCTCTGTATTTGTATGTGTGAGACCATGTCAGAATTAGGGCAATTCAGACTCTTGTTGTAAAATCCAGCTATGCCAGCTTGAAAATTGAGCTGGTCAAGCTGGTCATTAGCTGGTCTAGCTGGGTATGAGCTGGTTAAACAGCTAGTGCTGGTAGCTTGTCTTAGCTGGTAGCTGGTCAAACTATGTTGAGCTGGGAGCTGGTCTGAACTGGTCAACCAGCTAAACCATGTTGAGCTGGGAGAACTGGTCAACCGGCTAACAGCTGTTTCAAAACCCAGCTTGAGCTGTTTTTGTTTCAGCAGGGACAGCATATGGTTGCTTATGGATTCTTCAGTCCTTGCCACACCTAGTGTTATCATGTCCACTAGCAATGCAGGTGGGGAATTTGGTTTGGTTGACTAGCTGCTATTTCCGTCTCAAGGCTCCCTCATGCTAATCTCGCAGTGGTAGTTCAAGTGCTAAACACAGTCCAGTTTTCTAGCCAGGGCAAGTCTAGAGAATGCAGTTGTTGTTGTGCTGCTACTGCTAAATGTGTACCCACTCTACTGTTATACAGAAAACAATGTCCATGGCTAAATGTCCAGTTAACTGCTATCTTGATAAAATAATTAAATTTTTTGTTGCATTTGCCATCACATGGCCCTGTTTGTGCATCTTGTCAGATGCAGGAATCTGGTCTTTTTTAGTCAATGCTCCACAGATTGGAAATTCGCTTATAATATCTTTATCTCAATATCGTATTAAACCCACATACCATCTACATTATGTGAAGATTACTGCATCTTCTTGGCTTCGATTCCTTCAAACATATCCAACATGGCTGATTTGTCATTCGTTCCAACTTGGAGACTGTCAGGAGAAATATGCGTCATTCCAGGCTAGGCTTCTTGCATCTTGCTCTGGCTTAGTGCCTGTCGTACAGAGACTGACTCTGTCATTATGATTCACCCATGCATTTCTGATGGGTGATGATCTACATTGATACACTGAGATCAGACCTGGGTCAAATACGTCATTGTTTTGGATTCAAATACTTTTCTGTCCTCAACTTGCCTGGTGCAATTGAGCCAACCAAGAGGACGGGGATTGGCACTTTTTGAGAGTATTTCATAGGTTCCAATACACAAGCAAATGATGTATTTGTCCCAGGTCTGACTGAGATAAGGAAGTATAGAAGGCAACTGGTGAAGAGAGTAGCCACTCAACCCTATGAGTGACATAAGTCATGTGATGCCTTTTCAGACACTACTAGCAGGCCACTGGAGGCAACCTATCCCAGCAGCCCTGAAAAGAGTTGCGAGACGCCTTGAGGAAACATATGCTAATTTACATATGCTAATTCGTCTCACTTTCACCTGCACCCTGTCTCCCTGTCTCCTGTCTTGTGTGGTGTGGGGGTACGTTTTCAGCTGTCAGGGCCGCTCAGGGAGATAGAAGCACAAGCACTTGGACAGTCCAGAGGGTTAGAGTTGAGCTGAGCTGGCTTGCTCACCACCATACCGTCTTTGTTCTCTACAGTTATTCATTACAGTTGTCAATCATCAATTTATTCCTTGTCTGTCTTCATTCCATTTTTCAGTTAAATTCAAATAAGCTTTTCTGGCATGGTAAGGGTACTCTTACATTGCAAAAGCCTCCTGACATTACAAACAGACCAAATAGGCAATATCAAACTGAATTGCAATACATATACCGAAGAAATAAATCATATTCTACATCCATAACACATACAATTGGTAACTCTTTTAATTCACTTATGTACCATTTTTATACTGAAGAAGCAATGTCACTATGCCTCTTGTTTAAGCATCTATAATATCTCTTAAATCTCCTTCTTTACATCTTACCCTGACCATCCATTCTGTGGGCTACCTCCAAATCCATTGCTCCCATTGTAGATTTGTATGTTATATTTGTATAATTACATTTCAGCCCTGGTTGAGAAGTGGTTCACATATGGTTGTTCACACATGCAGACGCACTAACCAAATCTCTTTGATGTCCGAGACTGAATAAGAAGTGCGGGGGGGTTTTCTTAGCTCATGAAGATTTCATGAGATTGCATACAGTATGTGTGTGTGTGTGTGTGTGTTTGTGTGCGTTCATGCGGAGTGTGTGCAGAATGTGGGTCTACGGATTTTGACTGTGCGTAGCAGGCATAGTGTAGTGTGTGTGGAATCATGTGTAGTGTGTGTGAATTTAGTGTGTGTGTGAAATGTGATTATGCAAGGCAGTTCACACGGCGGTGCATTGATACCTCAACTGACAGACAGACGTGGGGAGAAAGAGAGAGAGGCGAATAGAGTGAGAGAGATGGAGGAGAGGGAAATGGGGACAGCTGGACGGCTGCCAGTGTTTCTCAGCAACAGCGGGATCGGGACTTGGCGATTCCCCTTGCGCGCCTCTGTTTTTGTTCGCCCCCCAGGACTCGCCCCTGTGTGTGCGTGTGTGTGTGTGTGTGTGTAACGGGAGAGAGGAGCAAGTGCGTCTCACAGGGGAGCCACATAGCCCTCGGAGCAGCAGCGTCACAGCAGAGCTACAGTGGGAAGGGTTAACTGAGAGAGAGAGAGAGGGAGAGAGAGAACAGAGAGAAAGAACAGAAAGCCGAGCTTACCTTTGCATTGAAGAGACCGGTGGAAGGACTCAGCTAGTGAGAGAGGCAGAGAGGGAGAGAGAGGGAGAGAGAGGGAGAGAGAGGGAGCGAGAGAAACAGAGACAGGGTGAGGGAGAGAGAGAAACAGACAGAGAGAGAGTGAGAGAGAGAGAGAGAGAGAGGGAGAGAGAGAACAGAAAGCCGAGCTTACCTTTGCATTGAAGAGACCGGTGGAAGGACTCAGCTAGTGAGAGAGACAGAGAGGGAGAGAGAGGGAGAGAAAGAAACAGAGATAGGGTGAGGGAGAGAGAGAAACTGAGAGGGAGAGAGAGAGAAACAGGGAGAGGGAGAGATAGTGAGAGAGAGAGTGAGAGAGAGAGAAACAGGGAGAGGGAGAGATAGTGAGAGAGAGAGTGAGAGAGAGAGAAACAGAGCCAAAAGAACAGAAAGCTGTGCCTACCTTTGTGGAAGGACTCGGATAACTAGGGACAGAGCCACCGAGAGTCGCAGCCACCTGTCGTATAACTGCACGAGACAGAGCTCGCACGGACCAGCGGGGGGGGGGCTGCGGGGCGAAGGGAGGGGGGGGGGGGGGGTCCCTCGACCTGTGACAGATGTGCTGCCGTCTCACCTCTCGGCTGCTCAACTCCTCCAATAACTTTCCCAGCGTGCCCTCACCCCTCCGCATCACCACCTCTCCCCCACCCCCTCCACCCACCCACCGGCGTCGACGGACGGTGGAAATGTTTCAGCCCACAACGTGCCTCAGGAGTCGCCGTGGTAACCGGGGAAGCCCTTAACGAAAGCAAGCGGGGTGAAGCGAACCCCCCCTCCCCACACCACCTCGAATTTCGCCGGTCGTCTCTGAACACACTCACGCGCGGGAGCTATGGAACACTCCGGATATAAGACGTGATCGGGAATCGGTTGCTGTTTGCGGTCCGGCGATGAACTCTGCTTAAACATGATGGACTGGAAAGAACTGTAAGTAGATATTGGGTGGTTTAAAGTGCTTCCTGATCTGTGTGTTCTTGCTCTGTGAAACTTCATCCGTGCTGTGTGTTCAGTGCACCTCTCTCACCTGGCTCTCCGGCATAGCCTGTTCCCCATAGTGCACAGGTTTCATGCCTCCCCCTGACAGGATCTGGCGGTCTGGCGGATAGGTGTGTCTTGACACAAGGATTTTTTGGCTGGCTGCCGTTTGTTTCCGGGCAGCAGTGTGGTATAGTCAGAATTTTAAAGGCAGGCAAAATTCCTGGGTGGGGCTCTGTTTCCTTAAACTAGGTTCTGTACCTGAGACTATATTAAGTAAAATACACTGATATGGCTGAATAATATGTAAATGGAAGTTATTTTGTGGTATTTTAATTAGAGAATTAGTGGTTCTCTGTGGCATTTCTATGTGTGTAATAGGAACAGGTTGGTGCTTTTTATGTGCTTATATACCGTTTTTATACTGAGTGTCTCTTAAGATGCAATGTCATTGTGCTGTTTAGGCACTTATCTGAAAATCTATTTGGCTCACCTTCAGTGCTGCAATGCTGCCAGCTCAGGAGGAGAGGGTGTGGTGCTGTTGCCGTATCTCGCCGATTTGGGCATACTTGGTGAATAAGGGACTAGGGAGGGCTTTGTCACATATATTACAGACAGACAAACAGATGGACGGACAGACACACACACACATACACACACTTGCACACAAACCTCCATCTGGACCCTTTATTGAAACAGTAATTATTGTGAGATTGTGCTCTTAAGCTGTAGAGGAAGGGGGTCCTGGCAGATGCCCCGGCGTCTAAAGACCGCTGAACAGGTCTGAATACTGCAGCCTCACACTCATTATAGGGCTTTGCTTTAGCGTTCAGTCATTGCTTCACACCTCTCTCTTTCTCTCACTCTCTCTCTCTTCCCCCTTTCTCTCTCTCTCATTTCCTCTCTCTCTGCTCGCTTCTCTCTCCTTGCCCCATCTCTCTCTCTCTGCCCCCCCCTCTCTCTGCCCTTGTCTCTCTCTCTGCCCCCCCTCTCCCTGCCCCTTTCTCTTTCTCTCTCTCTCTTTCTGCCCCCTCACTCTCTCTTCCTCTCTCTCTGCTCTCCTCTCTCTCCCTGCCTCTCTCTCTTTCTGCCCCCCTCTCTCTCCCTGCCTCTCTCTCTTTCTGCCTCCCTCTCTCTCTCTTCCTCTCTCTCTGCCCCCCTCTCTGTCTCTCTCTTTATTTACTTCAAATTCAAAACTCTTTATTGGCATGAAATACATTTGTAGATATTGCCAGAGCATGCCCACAGAAACAGGAATAGAAATACAAACAACATAAAATACAAATGCAAAATAATGCGTTCTAATCTTGGAATATTTTTCACAATGTAGGAGAAAGTGAAGTTTGAATCTGAGCAGTGCCTCTCCCATGTCCCTGGGGGTGACATTGAACCCCCCTTTCCACTCAAATGAAAAACAACATGCTATTAGGTTGCATATATGTGTTCCGAGAGACATCCAAAACAAATGATAAGCACCTTTTTGTCTGACACTGGTATTTGTCTTATCTCCCAGTGATCTATATACTGCCCCTGCTGGTGAACAGAGAGAAGTGTGTTTACTTGCTTTAAGAAGTGCTGGATTGTGCAGAATGAAATCCATCCTGTTTTTATTTTCTTGAAAGTGTGCATTTGGGGTCAGTTTGAGCCACATGCGAGCCACAAGGACATTTTTCACACCTCTAAATTGGATGGCAATTACAGAGACCAACTGGTGAAAAGGGGGGATTCCTGGTAAACTCAGTAATGAGGAGATTTTGACTGTGGGGATGTTTTTACCGTGTCCATTAATTAGATCATTTTGCTTTTGAAAAGCTGAGTCAGTTTATTGAGCCTTTAATCTTCTCTGTTCAGTGCACATGGGATGCAGTGCTCACCGAAACGACCTCATTGTGGATGTGAGGGCTTAGATTTCACATACTTTAAGTCTAATGTTGCAGTGAATTTTTCTCACAAAGATAATTACATAATAACATAAAACAATAACTTTTTCTTCCACCCCTGGGACAGTCAGAATAATTTTAAAGATGGGTTTACGTGTGACAAAATCGAAGCAAATGATTAAACGAGGTTCCTCCACTTTCATAACATTCACATGCCGTTACCATTGCATGCCAAACACATGGATTGGAGCTTGAACACTCTGTTTTGACAACGTCAAGGAAGGTGAGAGGTGAAATAATTTGAAGAAACTGGAGCTTGACTGGAGCTTGTTTCATACTGCTAGAATTTTTGTTGTGTCATATTTCATGAACTCACTGTCAGGTCATTCTGGCAGTCTGCTGTGGTGACAGTTTATTGATTTACTTTTTTGTTTATGCATGCCCATCGGCCAAACCCTCTTCCCCAGATGTGTAAATGCCACCTAAATGACACTTAAAAGTGAAACCATTAGAATGTGTTGGATATACAAAGTGATTATAAACTGTGAGGGCCATTTCCTCGTGACATGTTGAATATTGTATTTGAGGTTAATGTTCTATTCGTATCAACTAATTTGAAATTTCATTATTGCTTAATTGGTATCCACACAAATTAATTACTGTGTAATGAGTCACAAGTCCAGTGATGGGGATAGCCTATAGCCTAGTGGCTAGGGTACATGACTGGGACCCAGAAGGTGGTTCAAGCCCTGGTGTAGCCACAATAAGATCCATGCAGCTACCGGGCCCTTGAGCAAGGCCCTTAAGCCCGTATTGCTCCATGTGGGATTGTTCCCTGCTTAGTCTAATCAGCTGTAAGTTGCTTTGGATAAAAGTGTCAGCTAAATCTTGAATGTTCATGTAACATTTAATGATCACTCCTGTCTTCAATATGATATTTCTCAGGGTCATTAAATCTCCAGGAATTGTGTCTCCAGAACTTCTTGTGAGTTTCTGGTAACAGGGATAGATATTGAGCCTGAACCATAACTGAAAAATGTAATGTGATTGGTATTGAACTGCGGAGATGCTTGCACATTCTTACCGTTTGCTGGCATCCATTATTCAAGCTGAAATATTAATCAAATCACTGCAAGTCTCTCATATGCTCTGCTTGATATTTGATTTTGAGCCCCAGTATGTACTGTAAACCTGTACTGTATGTCTGTAAAGTGATCGCTGAAAGGTCAACCTCAGAGACAGACATCTGGGTGCCCTTTCAGGGATAAAATAAAATTGTCAATAAGCGCAGAGGAAGAATCTTGCGGTAGTTCTAATGTGGTGTGTTTTTTTTGTCAAATTTGTGAACATGTGCATGTGTGCGTGTATGTGTGTGCACGTGTGTGGGCATGTATGTGCTTGTGTGCATTAGTATGTGCGTGTGTGCTTGTGCGTGTTCACGTATGTGTGTGTATTTGTGTGTGTGCGCACATGTGTGTGTGTCTGCATGTGTGTGTGCGTGTGTGTGAGTGTGCATGCGAGTGTTTGTGTGTGTGTGTGTGTGTGTGTGTGTGTGTATGTGCATGTGTGAGTATGTGCTTCTACTATAAGTGTATGAGATGAGATGAAGGCAAGGTAATGTGAGGAGCAGGAGATCCTCCCAGAAGTGTGCATGACAGCAGAGGAAAGGGATTTTTTTTGTTCTGACCTTTTCCTGGCCTGATTTCTAAGTATGACCTTTGGACTGTCTCACTCACAGGAACTCTCAGCAAAAATCGTATTGATCTTTTTGCTGTGCTCTCCGATCTGCAAAGAGCATTCTCTGTCGCTCCAATCAGCTTTTCCCCCTGACATACTCCCTATAATAGGACCTTGTGGCATACCTTCTTGCCCCATATTGAGGGACCAGCAACCCTCAGCCAATAGGCATGAGATGAGATGACATTCAGAAAAATGTTGAAAAATTTGAAAAATACTGAAGCACTTGGAAAAGTTTAATGAAATATTATTATTATTAAGTATTGAGAGGACAATGTCAGAGGACAGTAACAAAGAGAAACAATGCATTAAATATAGGAGGTTATATAGAGCAATCAAAACTCCAGTGGTTTGATTAATAAGGGAACATCATATCATTTTTTTTCCATTCCAGATTTTTTTTGGATATTTGTGGTTTGTTTGTATCACTTGGTAGTGATTGACTAGTGTTTGGAAAGTGACTGTTGTTTGTTATATAAACTGAGCTGCAGAATTACTAGATATAGATAATGTACTCTCCTAGAGGAATGGAAATGGGGCTCTTTTAAACCTTAGGTCCCTCCCCCAGAACAATACCAACCATTACCCTCAGCATATACCTCATTATAAAGGCAGTTGTAATGGCAAAACACATGAAGAGGACGCAAGTGCATATGATCCCCAAGGATGGTAAGGAAGATGGTGATAATGGGAGGCCATAAGTAACCTAGGGATTGCAGTTTATTGGTTGTGTCTTGGGGTCACCTCCATACCAACAAACTCTTTGGATGGTTGGCACGAAGATGGCCCTCACTGAGCACAATAAAAAAAAAACAAGCTTCTTGAGTTTGCCAAGCCTCATTGGAATTACGACTGAGAGCATAAACTGAGATTATGGAAGAGAGCGCTACAGTCAGATGAGTCCAAAATGTAATGTTTTGGCCATACTCACCAGCAACATGTTTGGCTGCAAAATGGAAAGCATACAAGGAGAAGCACCTCATACCTATTGTCAAATATGATGGTGGGTCATTGATGATTTGGAGATGTTTTGCTGGCAGGGGCATTATTAAAGATCAATGACACAATTAATTCAACAATGTACCAGGACATCTTGGCAGAAAATCAAATTGTCTTGGTTGTAGGTAGATTGTCCATGACAATGACTCCATACATACATCAAAATCCACACAGAAATGGTTAAGTAAAAACAACAACCATGTTCTGCAATGAGCTGAAGGGGTTGGGGGGTGGGGGGTGGAGTTCCAGAATCAATGATTCTGAAATATATTCTTTAACCATATCACAAATTATATCACAAATTGCATAGCTGTCATCTTTGCCACAGGTGTTTGGACAAAGTATTATACCAGGGGTGTCAATAATTCTGGGGAAATAAAATTTTTATTTGAAAAATGTAAGACTTTGTTTGATTCTATTGAACCCTTAATAAAGCACACACTGCTTTACACATGTTGGAAAATGAAACTTCTCTGTCAATAACTTATTCTTTAGTTTGCAGCATATGCAATTTTTGCAAATTTATTGTGTCAATAATTCTTGAGCCCACTGCGTCTGAATGAATCGTGTGATAGGGGAGTGGAAGGAGGGGGTATATCTTCCCATTTTTCCCCTCTGTTTGTATGTATACAAAACCAAGAAAGATAATTGTACAAAAAAAAATGACATTCAGAATTATCAGTAATGCCACAATGATATATGATGAAATGTACTGTGGTCCAAATGAAACTATCAAGGATTGGATTGTAATGTGAATCGGTTCTCTCTGACTTAAATTAGATATTTAGCTAGCAAGCTAGTGAACTAACTAGCACTCCATACATTGTTGAAGCATCGTTCAATGAAACTAGCCTATGGCAGCCTATGGCCTGGAGGTTAAGGTGCCTGACTGGGCACCCCACATTGCTCTTGGGGGGATTGGCCCATACTTAAACTGGTCAGCGCTTTAGATAAAAGTGTCAGTTAAATAACTGTAATGTAATGTAAAGTAGCAGTAACTAGATTGTATGGCTGTTTTGCTTATATATGAATGTTTTTACATATTTATTTCCTCTATACTCTAAATAAAGAGGGTGTATATAATACAAATGAATACATTTATTAGGACAGTATCTTATTGTAAGTTGTATTCTGAAGTCCGGTGTATTCTCACCCCTTATGTCCCCCGGGTCATTTCACCCACAGGGCAGCCCAGAAACTGAGCCTCTCTTCCAAGCGAAAGAAGGCCCACCCCCGCTCAGCTGCACCAACCAACTTTAGCGGAACCCTGCGCCGGGCTCCACCCCCCATGCCGCCATGCCTCCTGAGGGCCAGGTCAAAGGTCAAGGAAAATCCTGGAATGGGAAAGGTGAGGGCAGGGCATACACTAGCCCAAGAGCACATACACCGGGAATCTCAGACAGCTGTTCTGTGCCCCCTTTAAGTGATGAAATGTGCTGAAGTCCCTTTGTAAGGGGGATGGTACTGTAGCTTCAAAATGGATGAAGCTACCCCCTGCTGTTTATGACTTACTGATTTAACAAAATCACACACACACACACACACACACATATGCACTCACACACATACTCTGTTGGGAACTAGCAGGCTTCTTACCGGTGTAATAAGCCAATTACTCCACACTCCACACTGTGAATGAACAGAATCAAATGAGACATGACATGAATTAGCAACGGCTCACCGATCACGTGATGCGATCAGCATGCCATTAGTGTGTGCGTGTATTTGAGTGTGTGCGTGTGTGTGTGTGTCTGTGTGCGTCAGTTCCCCAGACCAATCACAGAGACAGTCATCAGAACTTGCGATCCAAAGAGATTAGGGCCTGTGTTGAGATTACAGTGGCAAGAATCCCCAGGTACTTAAATAGCTGTCTATAAATCTGACAAGAAGGTAATGGAGATAGACAGCAAATAGAGGGTAAAACAGGATGGAAGAACTCATGCGATATAGCATACTTTCAGATATTGTGCTATGATAGTTGTACAATACTGTGCAAAAGTCTTAGGTACGAAAAAACCCCATAAAGTGAAGATGCTTTCTAAAATAGTGAAATTAAGAGCTTCTATAATCTGTATCTGTAATGTCAACAACAACAGCCTTGATTCCCTTAGGTACACTGTCCTGCTGTTATATAAGAAAATTGGCTGGTAGCTTGTTCCCAACATATTGGACAACATGACACAGTTCTTTTGCAGACTTTGGCTGTCTCACCTGCTTCTGCCTCTCCAGGTAATTCAAGACAGGCTTGATCCAGTTTTTATCTGAAAAGTGGTCTGTTAATTATTCATTCATTCATTCATTTTTTATCCTAACCCGCTAATCTTGAACAGGGTCGCAGGGGGGGCTGGAGCCTATCCCAGCATACATTAGGCGAAAGGCAGGAATACACCCTGGACAGGTCGCCAGTCCATCGCAGGGCGCACACACCATTCACTCACACACTCATACCTACGGGCTATTTAGACTCTCCAATCAGCCTAACCTGCATGTCTTTGGACTGTGGGAGGAAACCGGAGTACCCGGAGGAAACCCACGCGCACACGGGGAGAACATGCAAACTCCGCACAGAGAGTGTTAATTATTACTTAATATGTTATATTATTTAACAAAGTACATACATTTCTGTTATATAAATGTTTTGGAAAATGAATGTTTGGAAATCTAAAAAAAAATGATTGGCTACTGACACAGTAATGCAAAACACACAAAAAACATTTAAGATCACATTTATATTAAAAATATCTAGGGTGCCTAAGACACAGTATTGCACTGTATGTTGGCTTATTTTTGTCTGAATGCATGCCAAAGTACATGTTGAGTCACATGAGGTTAGTTTTATGTGTAGCCTGTTAGGATTTAGTGAGGACTATTCGTGTTCTAATATCTAAAGTCATAAAATTCAAAGCAGGTGTACTTTCTTTTTCATATCAGTGTATATACTTCCAAGAAGCATAGGACTGACATCTTTGCCTTAAATTGCTTTTCTCCTTTTTTTCCATCATGCAATCTGTCTGCTCCATGGAATCCTGGCATCTGTCCAGCCGGACATCCATCTACTATGTTAGAACAGATCCTCCCTGTTAAATATACTCGCTATAACAAAGTGTGCGCTTACACCCCAGGATCCTAAGGATGCCGTGCCAAGGACACAGGCTTTGCAATTGTGGAATTCCACGCAAATGTGTGATGTTTTTTTTGCAAATTCTCATTCAATTGTGTTGTTATTTATTTATTCCTGGATATGGTAGTGCAGCCATACAAAGTTTTGGGGAGCACAAGTGACTATTTTGGGGGGCCATTGCCCCCCCTGATCCTGGTACCACTCAGTAGTGCTCTTGTTGGAACTGGGCAGCTTCAACATAGCTCAAGCACAACACTCAAGGAGAGTCTCGTTTTAATAAGTGAAGCTCTGTTGACTTCCTTCCTGGCTGAATGCAGGATGTCTTGCGCTGGATCTTATCATGTGTGATGAGTGAGTGCCGGAAAGGTCAGTCTTCTCAGCCAATTAAAGGCAGCGGATCTTTTACCCGAGTGACCCCGATGAAGCAGGCCGGTGCCTGCGTCACATGACCCTTTTCACATCAGTCACGCTGGTGGGCAGGAACACGCAGGTGGGAAAGCCAATTAGAGCAGAACAAGAGACAAGTCATATGTCATATGCTGTTCCATTTGCATGCGTTGCACACAATCCCAAACATAGACACATACGGAAACAGACCCACGATATGCAGTATGAAACACGCATATGCACAGACACGCACCCTGTCTCTCACATCAGTATGATACACGCACACTCTCACACACACACACATGCTAAGGGGTGCAGGCTCATTAGCAGTATAGAGTCTGCTGGGAGACTTTGAGGGAAACATCAGTTGATTATAAGCTCCTGCTGTGGTTCTGAGTTTGTGAGTTTCTGGTTATGGCCTCTGGCTTCTGAGAAACAGAGCAGTGTATTGGGTTCAAAAGGTGAAGTGGAGGACGCCTGTGCATTATGGCATTTAGGGCTTGCTAGTTCCTATGCGAATCACTGATGTTTTGCTGTTGAATGAGATACTTAAGCTGAATTAAGCACTATATGTTATCACGGACAAAGGCTGCAGCCAAGCAAATTAAATTAATGGGGCAAATTGAATTAATAACAGGCTATGGGGCAGTCTCTACTCGAGGGTTTAAGTTGTTTGACTGGGACCCAAAGGGTTGGTGGTTCAAACCCCTGTTTAACTATAATAAGATCCATGCAGCTGTGAGCACTTGAGCAAGGCCCTTAACCCAGCATTGCTCCATGGGGGATTGGCTACCACTTATTCATAATCAACTGCAAGTTCCTTTGGTTAAAAGTGTAAATAAGTGCTAAATAATTATAATGTAATGTCATTCAGCGTTAGACCCCAGTGTGTCTTCAAAGACAGCAGCAGCAGGTCATGTTGGGGCGGAACCTGCTCCCGAAATTTACGCAGTTCACGTGTCTACCATGTTCAGGGTTTGGCGCATTCAGTCATTGGTGTGTTCTGCAGGTCATGCATCCATTGTCTGGCAAGTTACTGGAAGTCTTCCATGTGACCATGTGAACAAAGGCCAACTAGGATGGGGTGAGCAATTAGAGCAATTAGTCACCCAGAATGACTCAAGAGTACAAATGTACAAATGGTTTAACTGCTTTACCTCACTGTGATCCATGATATAAAAATGTAATTTGACCTACCGTATTTAGTTTATTTCAAGTATTTAGGCTCCCCATCTGCACTTTCAAATGTCATTAGCCATTTTGCTATTTATAATATTCAAATTACACCTACCCACTGTCTTCTACAGTACAGTAACAGTTGGGTGCCCCTAGTTGTCTGTGAAATGGTATATGAGACCTTTATGCAAATTCTAAAGCAAGATTGCTTTTTATTTTAAAAATGTACCGTTTATAAATGATAAAAAATAGGAAAAGGGTCCTGTTTCGGAGTTTAGGAACCCGTTTGGATTATTCTTTGTTACTTTTTAAAAAGATGATTACTAAGACCCAGACCTATGTGATCAACTTGTTAACTCAATTAGTCAGGTGTGGATAATTCCTTTTATAATTATTTTTTGTTCTGAAGCAACTCCATGCCTTCTAAAATATCCAAGTGTAGTGGCTGCTCTGTCTGGTGGTAACAACTAAACAGTTGTCCAAGGATTTCAGAATGAAGATGGTTCATTTTCACCCAGAAGGAGAAGGCTACAAAAACAAAAACACTCTCAATGCTTCAAACTACCTATTTTCACTGTCACAAATATTATTAGAGAATGGAAGATAAATGGAACAGTTAAAGTCAAGGCAAGGTCTGGAAGACCAAGAAAGATTTCAGATAGAATGGCCCGAGATCTGGCGAGAAATGCTCAGAAGAACCCACACATCACTACAAAAGAACTGCAAAAAAGAGTAGCAGACACAGGTCTAGCTGTTCACAGGACAACAATACAATGTACTTTAAACAACAAAGACCTATGTGGCTGGGTTTCCAGAAAGAACAAGCTCAACACAAAATTAAACATCTGATTAAACACCACCAAAGAAGGTATGTTTGGAGAAAAAAGAGTGAAGACTTTGTTGAGAAGAACACCATGCCAATGTTCAAAGGTCAGTCCAGACATTGAAGTTGAGGAGAGGTTGGGTATTCCAGCAAGATAATGATCCAAAGCATACCTCGAAATCAACCATGAAGTACCTCCAGGAAAGACAGATGAAGGTTTTGGAATGGCCACCACAGTCCCCAGACTTAAATATTATTAAAAGTCTGTGGAGAGATAAAGGTGTTCTTCTAAAAGCAAGAATTTAAAGACTCTTAGCTGGCTACAGGAAGCATTTACAAGCATTATAGTTGCCTGAGGAGGAGTTATTATTATTTTGAAACTGTGAAAAATAGTTTCAAAATAAAGTGTCAAATAAAAAGTAATCTTGCTTCTTTTCACTTATTTATTAATTGTAAAAGGCTTTTTGACCAAGGGTGCCCCCATTTCTGCACACCACTGTAAGAACCATCCATTCATACATCCATCTATCCATCCAATGTCACCTGTGATAAAGCAGTGACACAAGTCACAGTTAAATGTAGCAAATTAGCGAATTATTTGAGACAGACATATTTATAGAACCAAATATCCAACCTGATTATGAAGCTATGACTGTTTTCTGACTATGATTAAAGTTTATTTCGTAATCCATTCAGGCTTTTTCGAGAACTATATTTTTGGCGGGACTATACCTAAGCAGATGCTGTCTTGAACTACTTGTTATTGTTGCGTAAATGCATTGCTAGGTCATTTCAGTACCTAACTAATGTAAAACATAGCAAGAGTTTTCTACCCTGTACCCAGCTCCATGGATCGTATTATGTATGTAAGTATACTTTAAAAAGTATAGGTCAAAGGTCAAGGAAAGGCCCATGCTCCTGTTAGTGATTGATCTAAGATCTCTTTCAAGAAGATTGGAAAAATGTAATTTATCATCCTATGGCAATGCATAGCTTTGGAGCGACTCATTATTATTATCTAAAGGGTGGGCGAAATCACAGAAGATTTTTTTGGAGTGTGCCTCCATCTCCACACAATCAAAGGAAACTCTGGAAATTATTGGATTTGCGAGAGGCCTGTAGTCACTTGTGTTTATATTTGGATTTCCAAACAATGCACTTTTGTGAAACACATTTTGACAAGATATTACAATATGCGGCTGAAAATCCTTGCATCTGCTTTCTTGAGATGAAGCCCAATACTCCTACTCATATCTGAGTATGAAGCTATTGTATGAATATAGGCCTTTGTATCTAAATCCAGTTGTATTTTCAGCTTCAAAGAGCTGAAATGCTAGTGAATTCCTGAGGGCCTTTAACTCCAAGTTAATGAAAGCTGAGGTTTTGGGGCATTTATTTTTTCATTAATGAATGTATAATTTGAGACATCTTACAGCACTGTCAAGTACAAGTGGAGGGCTTGACAGCTTTGTTGTTGTTTCAAAAGTGCCTTGCACAATCTCCTCTTTGGCGGGAAGTCGTGCCTGTGATCTCAGGCCATCACAATGCATTGTCTGATCATGTCAGGAAAATCCTTGACAGTTCAGACCTGCACACCAACTGGGTATTTCTCTGCTGGGGAGGGTAGGAGCATTGCCAACAACCAGAAAGCTTATCTCTAGCACTGTGACTAAAGGACTCCAGCTGGCCAATTTTACCCATGGTGCTTTAACAGAGATGTCTTGGTGACACCATCACGGTTCGTATTTAGTAGTGTCCCATGAAATTATGCTTTTACTGATCGAGTTGCTGTGCCTGTTTACAACATGCATGGGGTCATAGGGACTTTATTACCTGATTTTTCTCAGGAAATTTCAGTCTGGTTTCGGGGCCAACCATAGTATTGAAACAGCTCTGGCTTGCTTGGACTGTTTTAAAATGTTTTTATTTATGTTATTTATGTTCAGCTGGGTGAACACACATCTAATATTGTTTCAATGTGGCCCAAGGCAGTGTGTTGGGGACTTTACAGGCTTCCCCTGGGTAACATTATTCATCATCATAATGACATAGTTATGCTCATGATATACAGTTGTATATATCTGTAAAACCGAAGGACCAAAGATCACTGTGAAATCTAACTGACTGTCTATCAGAAATAAATTCATGGATGAGTAATAACTTCTTGCAATTAAATTCAGAGAAAACCGACATTCTCATTATTGGCCCTGAGACAAAAAAATATCAAATTTGCTCAAGTTTAGGATCCATGGCATCACGGATAAAACAACAAGTCAAGAACCTGGGTATTATTTTAAGACTCTGATCTTACTTTTTATCACATTTTAAAGGTACAATAGGTCATTTTGGACTTCTAATGGTCAATAGAGGAATAGCCGGAACAAGCACCTTCAAACCACAACACTGTTTATCCCTCCCCCTTCTCTTTAAACGCGCTGATGTTGAAACACCATTGGCTGTGGCAATTAGAAGCAATTTTCAACCAATGAGCTTGAATTATTGTACAGTTATACAATGTTTTGGTACAGTGTCGGGTTGTCAACTGTATATTTTGAAACCCAAATTTATATATAAACGCATGCAGAGGGTGAGTCAACATGCCAGTGAGCCTTTTTCAATGATAGGAAGGGATTTAGAATGGTTTAACGCAAAAATCTCACCTATTGTACCTTTAACTCTTTTATCAAAACTTAATTTTATAATTTGCGAAATATCGCAAAAGTTTTATCCCAAAAAGATGCTGAGAAGCTCATTCATGCTTTTAAACACAGCCATTTGGGCTATTGCAATGCACTTTATACTTGTCTTCATAAAGCAGCAATCGCAAAACTTCAAACCATACAAAATGCTGCCGCAAGAGTTTTAACTTGGAGCAAATTAAAAGAGCATATAACACCAGTATTGTGAGAGTTGCCATTGGCTTCCTGTACATTTAGGATTGTTTTTAAAATATTGCTCATGGTTTTTAAAGCACTAAATGGCTTATATTACTGACTGTCTGTCACATTGCGTTCCAGCATGCAGTCTTCGGTCCTCCACAGCATGCCTCTTAGATGTTCCCAGGGCTACCACTAAAAAAATGCTGCTTTCAGTTTCTGCTTCTAAACTGTGGAACACCCTGCCGCCCCATATCAAAGAGCCTGATTCAGTTAAAAATAATTCCTTAAACACACCTATAATTAGCCTCATTTTTTATTTGACTTTATTATTGTTCTTAATTACTCTTAGTTCATTGTTTTTATTGTGTCCCTATTGAATTTTATCACTTACAATTTGCCTTGCTTCACTATTTGGTGTTATTTATATTGTATGGTGTTGGATGGCTCGACCATTTTATATTATTTCATGATCAAAATCTATGCAATAATTCTTCAGATTATGAAGATTATTTCCCATGATTTGATTTATCTGGAAACTGATTAATTCGGTATTTAACATCATGCATTTGCTTGCCAGCCAACTGAATTTGTGGCAGGTTGCCATGTCTTTCCACGTGCTTTATTTTATCCCTGTTGCAGGTGAAGGTGATGGTGCGGGTGTGTCCCTCCCACGTTGCTCGCGATGGCCCCAAATCCGCTTCCTTCCTGAAGGCGGACCCCCGAAAAAAGCAGCTGACCCTCTCTGATCCCTCTCGCCTGGGACCTGACCATACCCGGTCCTGCGCCCCTAAAACCTTCAACTTTGATACTGTCTTTACCCAGGACGCCTCACAGGTAGGGTACCGGACCAAGAAAGACATGACTAACGGATGTTAATAGCCGTAAGCGCTCTAATGTTTTGCTAGTTTGCTAATGTTACTATGTGACATTCTGAAATGACATTCCCTATTATCTGAAGGCGGCCTGTAGCGTAGTGGTTAAGGTAAATGACTGGTGGTTCTAATCCCAGTGTAGCCACAATAATATCCGCACAACTGTTGGGCCCTTGAGCAAGGCCCTGAACCCTCCAGGGGAGGATTGTCTCCTGCTTTGTCTAATCAACTACACATCACTCTGGATAAGAGCATCTGCTAAATGCCAATAATGTAATGTAACGGACTGTCTAGCGGTTGGAATTGCTCTTATTTATTTATCATTGCAGTTACAGTCCACTATTACAGTACATGGGTTGGGTGCTGTATGCCAAGTAATGCACTAGAGAGAGAGCATCAAACTAAGAAATGGGGAAAATGAAGATAAGATAAGCATAATCAGATTCAAGTGTATGCATCATGCTTAAAATGATCAAGTGGGAAAATTCTCTAATCTAGTGATTACAAGTAGCTTAAAAAGAACCATTAGAGCAAGCTGAAGTAGAAAATAACAGCTGCATTTACTCATCCACCACTGTGCAGGGAGAGAGGGTTATCAGTGGAGTAAAGCAGATTATTATCAAAACTCACAGAGGAAGAAAAGGGCGGGGTAGCTGAGAGTGCCTTTGAAGTCTTAGGAGTTTCCCTGACAACAGTGTTTTCTTTCATACTGAAGCCTGTGCCAGTTTAACAGGTAGCAGGGGTTATTTGCCTGCTACATCATACCAGATCAGAGAGCATCAGTCCCTGGAAGTAAGACATCTCTCTAGCTAGGTGGTTATGAAAGAGGGTGTCAACTGCAGAGGGGCATAATTATCATCCATGCTGAAGCTTGCTTTGCAGTTCACAGTTTCCACTCAAGGTGCCCTGTCCCTTTTTGAAGCTTCATCAGGAAGCTTCTTCTGGCTGCTTCTCCTCAGGTGTGGGATTGATCTAACAAACCATCAGTTTGTGGAGATGGGCATCTTAGACTCTGCCTTTGCATGGCTTGTCTCATATCTTGCTGACCATTCCTAACAGTTTGCTTCGGGGTGATCTCTCTCCCACACCCTTCGAGACATCTTATTTACCGGTGTCCCACAGGGCTCAGTGCTTGTTCCTACACAGAATCACTTGGTCCAGTTTCCCCTGCTCATAGCATGTCGTACCATTTCTATGATGATGACACGTGATTCATGGATGTCCATCCATCATCCAAAGCTCAGTATACAGAACTGCCCCTTCCTCACCCTTCCTCCCTCAGAAGATACACAACTACTAGTACAAGTCTTTGTAATCTCTTGCCTTCGATTATTGTGCCTTTCTGGCCTGCTTGTCAGTCTGTGCCATTATGCCACTGCAACTGGTCCAGAAAGTTGGTGCCAACCATCTTTTCAACCTAAATCCACACATACCCCAGAACTTTAGAACACCATTCACTGTCTTCTGTCTTCAGTTCAAATCACTCAGCTAGCATACCATGCTGTGAATGGTACTGCTTCTTCCTCTCTCCATACAGAGATTGCACCATACACTCCAACCAGTTCTTTCCATGTTGCATGCTCTCGGTAGCTGGCTGTCCCATCTCATGGAGCCCCCGGCAGCCATCTCTTGTAGGCCCAGCTGTTTTCTTCACTCATCCTCTGATGGTGGAACAACCTTCCCCAATAATTCACTGACTGTTTTCTGCAAGCTCCTTAAAACCCACCTTTTAGGCGGTTAGCCATGTACCTTGGTGGCTGCATTTATTTCATTATGTAGCTCTAGTAGTGGTTTGATTACCATGTGAGATGAACCTTTCTTTGTTGCTTAGGCTAAAAGTAACCGTGAGTTTAAATTATATGATAAATTATATATTACATTATAAATTATACGGTAGATTAAATTAGATATGTATTCTCCCTCTCCCCTGTTTGCCACAAAACACCATGCCGTTGCCATTCAGGCTAGGATGGGCCTGAGATACCATGTGCTTTGTATCTGCAGGCTGAAGTTTGTGCTGGGACAGTGTCGGAGGTCCTCCAGTCAGTAGTGAACGGTGCAGATGGCTGCGTCTTCAGCTTTGGCCATGTTGGCCTTGGTAAGTACCCTGTACTTTTACAAAACCACTCGGTAAACATGACAGAGCATACAGGTGTAAAACCCCACAGCTAACCCAATGACGGAATTTAGCGGGGGCCGAAGGGGGATTTGCGTGCTTCTCCTTCTGGCGTTGCTGGGAGAACATTAGTTGGGTTAATTATTATCCTCCGTACAAGAACAGAGCACAATTATATTTAAGAATATACTGGGTCCGTTGCCATGGGTCGGATATGGATTGACCTGCCCCATATCCCGCTTATAGCTGGCCAGAAACGGATCAGTACAATTCTTAATATTCTCCGTTCACAAACGGGGTCGTATTGTACGCTTAGTGGTTACTATAGTTTTACTCGTTTATCTGACTCCATTTAAAATATAATTTAGAAATTTGGGTTTGCAACTTACGCGGACCTCGGGAGTGATTACATTCGACTTGTACCTGCGCCACCATTACTCAATATATGCTCCCGGGATTAGCATTACTGCTGAAATCTCAGTTCGGTGGAGAACTCAGAGGCTGAGGGTCCAATCAACACAATACATGCAAACCTGCCATGATATTTGCGAGCCCAGGTCGGCGTAGCATTGTCTGAGCTCCTTAGAGCTAATTTGGTAGGAACCGGCGTCATAACGCCCAAGGGTTCCCTTCGCACCAGATTACAAGAGCCTTACGTCGCCCGACCCTTTAAGGGACAGAAATTGCTGGCCTCACAACTTAGAACTATCACAGGTGTACCGCCCCGCCGATCGGTCGGTCTTTTGGCCACCATTTCCCCCTGAGTATTTCAGTTGTAATTTAGGCTGAAAAGGTACAAGATGAATTAGAGTCATGGAGATCACGCAAGTTACAAACAAAATAGTTTATTCGCAGACAGGTAGGTTATTAGCTTTAGAATATCACAATCAAGTATAAAATACACAAATTAAGAATAGAGATAGAGTAAATAATCATACCTAGCCTGCTTGGACTACACACAAACACAGAGTATAGAATATGCCGTATGGAAAGTCGAATACGATCTTCCTGATACTTACATACATACATACATACATACACAAGACATGTTGTGTGGGAAGTCGAATACGATCTTCCCAGATTGGTCTGTCTCCCTTGTTTTTATGCCAAATCATACGTTTGGAACCAGGCGGCAGTGCCATAAATCAACCTGGAGGGGTGGTCAAATCTGGAATTTAGACCCCCACCGTTGGGGGTTGTTGAGTAGGGAAAATGAGATGATTACCAGGAGAGGACCTGTAGGTTTTCCCTTGGGATACTGAAACTATAGTTTGTTAAATTCCATTTGGTATGAAATGTATCTCATCCGATTCCTTGATTTTATCAGATCACATCCATACCAAACAGATTACCCTTATGTTTTATTATGTTGCAGTTATCATGAAACTTCCCTCCTGATTATCCATTTTACATGCAATTCCTGTTACCATTACATAAGACTTAATGCAATAATACAAGGATCACATGGGCAATGTTTTCAAGGTGTTACCGGGTCTATTTACTATCTTAATAGCAGTTTTGAATATTTAATCTAAGAGAGCAGTCACCGGTGTAATGACAGCAGTGCCCAAATGAGGGCACTGTGGCATTGTCCGGAGTCTTCCCCCTTGGAAGTGACCAGGTATGGGGTCACAGGGAGGTCACCAATGTTCGGGAGGATTCTTTTCCCATGACCCAACTGGCCTTGGACCACTCATACATCTTAACTCCCCAACAGGTAGTCTAAACAACATTGGAACCCCAGCTCTCAGGCCCCTCACACATGGCAGCCCTTCCTGACCTTAACCACTATGCTACAGGCCGCCCCATCATATCTATGAATGCTGTAGTTGGGAGTTTTCATGATAACTGCATTATGCTGTAAATATGTCTTTGTGCCTCTCATGGTAATATACCTTTGGGATAAACCTGATTTGGGTGAATGAAAGGAAAGGAGACATCCCAGACTGTTTGGTTTCTTCTCCTTATCTCCTTAAATCCAGGCCTTGACCCTAAAAGTGAGTCACCCATCTATAATTTACAGCCAGGCCCACCAGGCAGGGGGCTAAAACACGTGGCTTCTACAGAGACAGCTCTTGCCCAGTTTCCCCTCGGCTCCTGAATGGTTGTGATATCAAAGGTAGACTGTTACAAAAACTAGACCATTACACCAGTCGCACTGAACCAATCAGAATAACACCAAACATCACTATATTCTGACCTGGGATTATCATGAAACATCTTTATACCATCTCCAGTACTCCTGTACTCAAATCCTGTAGGAATGTGAGAAAAGGGGGGCCCCCAGGGCCTAAGAAGGTGCCTCTAAGAATCCTTCTCTAGCTCTCCCCCACAGGCATGTGTGCCAACGGTGGGGGCTAACAATGTATGCTCAAGGAGAGGGAAGTCAGCAAGCTGACCAGCGCATGAGACCAAATGTTACTTATGACTGGCTTACACAGGAACCAGACCTGGGTCAATTACGTAATTGTTTTGGATTCAAGTACTTTTCTGTGTTTAGTTGGTCTTGCAGTTGATTGTGCAATTGAGTCAACCAAGAGGATCAGAAGGTGGGGTTTGCACTTTTTGGGAGTATTTCATAGGTTAAGCTCTGTAAAGTGTAGAAAAATATTTGAATCCAAAACAATTACGTATTTAAAGCAGTATCTGAGTCAGGAACACATATTGCAGGCTTTGATATCTTCTTCAAGTATCAGGATGTGTTCACTCAGTAGAGATAGATTCAGTACCATTTCAGTTCAGGTAATTTAGGAAATTAAATTAATTATTTCTTCATAGAACATCTAAGCATTTTTTTATGAGTTAATTGAATTTGAACTAATTTCATGAGCTGACCAATTTGGAACTCCTCCAAACCCTGCAGAGAAAACGAAAACATCCTGATACTTGGAGCATGCACAGGAACGTGCAACTAATTTCTACAGGACGTCGTCTGTAGGCAGTATATGCACCTACTTTTCATTTTGATCTTACATAATGCAAGCCTCTCGCTAAACCAGGAGTATCTAGTAATATCCAAGAAGGGCCAGTGCGAGTGCCAGTTTTAGATTTAGCCCAGTTCTAAACTGACCTGGGTCAAATATGTTTTGGATTCAAATATTTGTCTATGCTCCATTGATGCATTGCTTGGTGCAATTGAGCGAACCAAAAGGTGTGGTTTGCAGGTTCCAATACCCCAGACAAGCTCAGCAAAGCATAGAAAAGTAGTTCTATGTAAAAGTAGTAATCCAAAACAATTACATATTTGACCCAGGTCTGGTACTTAAACACTTGATTCAATGAATCACGGTCTTCAATCAGGTGTTTTATCTGCACCAGTGTTGGGGGCTCTCAGCAAGCTTTGGTCACCCCTAAACCACATGTACCAGCATTCTCTTTGCTGACCCCCTGCAGGTAAGACCTACACCATGATGGGCAGCGACAGCTCCACCCAGAGCTTGGGCGTGGTGCCCTGTGCCATTTCCTGGCTCTACCGGCTGGTGGAGGAACGTCAGGAGCGGACCGGCGCACGCTTCTCGCTCGCCGTGTCGGCCGTGGAGATCAGCGGCAGGGAGGAGATGCTCCGGGACCTGCTGGCGCCGAATTCGGGGGACAGTCAGCGGGACGGCCAGTCCCCCGCACTCTACCTACACGAGGACCCAATTTGCGGTACTGAGGTAGGCTGGGGGGTGGGTGGGGTGTGTGTGATTCAGACATGATTCAGACATGGCTCAAATATGTAGTTGTTTTGGATTCAAATACTTTTATGTGCTTGATTGATCTTGCCTGGTGTAATTGAGCCATTCAGCAATTGGGCCATGTTATGCCACCAGGCTTGCCACCACATTGCAGTCCACCAGCTGAGCAGCACAGTCTTTGGTGTTTGTGAAAACCTGACATTAGCAACAATACCACAAATTTCAAATCTCCCTGTGAGCAGACCTGGGTCAAGTATGCAATTATTTTGGATTCAAATACTTTTTTCTGTGCTTGATTGATCTTGCCGGGTGCAATTGAGCCAACCAAGAGGACCAGAAGATGGGGTTTGCATGTATATCAGAGGTTCCAATACATCAGACAAGCTCAGTAAAGCATAGAAATGTATTTGAATCCAAAACAATTGTGTGATTGGGTCAGTGATGCACACGCTCTGTGTCTCCGTCTCAGTGGCTCTCTCCTGGGGAGTTTGTGTGGAATTACCTGTCCCTCTGTGAGAATTAACTGTCCAACTCCACCTCCTCCGCCGGGCCTTTTCTCTCTATCAGAGCTTTAACCTCAATCTTCCTGCCTCTGCGCCTGACACCAGGCCCATAATTCCTATCCCTCAGTGCGTATCTCTTTCTCTGCTAGCCCAGGAGACTTGGGCTAATGGGCGAGAAATGGACCTGCTCCTCTATCCCGCAATCTCATCATCTATACGGCTGACATTTCTTCTCTATTATTTCCTTTTGTTTTCATCTGTCTTTCTCATTCCCCTTGTCTTTCTGCATCACCTATTCTCTCTTCCACAGTAACCCTCTCCCTCTCTAGTTCTGATTGTCACTCTCCCTGCAACAGTTACTTCATTCACTCTCTCTCCCTGTATATCCCCTATATTACACTCCCTTTCCCTGTCTCTGTATCCCTGACTCCACCCCTTTGGTCTCTCTCTCTCTCTCTCTCTCTCTCTCTCTATCTCTCTCTCTCTCTCTCTCTCTCTCTCTCACATTCAAATACGATTTATTGGCATGGCAAGGGTATACTTTCTTTGCCAAATCATAGACTGACATAACAAACATAACAGGTGGGCAATAACAAAATGTATCTCCCTCCCCTCATCCTCTCTCTCTCTTTCCCTCTCCCCTTTCTCTTTCCCTCCCCCTAATCTCTCCCTCCCCTCATTCTCTCTCTCTCTCCCTCCCTCCCCTCCTCCCCCAGCTCTGTAATCAGAGTGAGCTGCCGGCCCCCTCCCCAGAGCATGCTGCCTCTCTCCTGGATGAGGCCCTGGCCGCGCGGAGCTCCAGCAGGGACAGTGAGGAGGAAGAGCGACGTCACTCACACATGCTGTTCACCCTGCATCTGTACCACCAGCAGCTGGACCACGGCCAGGCAACGTGTAAGGGCCAGTGTGTGTGGGTGTATATGTGTGTGTGGACCTGTTTAACTATCTAACTGGGGACTATGGTGTCATTACACATCCACAAAGAGGGGACATAGAAACTAAGAGGGGACATTTTGTGTGTGTGTGTGTGTGTGTGTGTGTCTGTGTGTGTGTGCATGCATTTATGTGTGTATGTGTGTGTGTGTGTGTGTGTGTGTGTGCATGTGTGGGTACATTCACATGTGCATGTGTGTGTATGTCTACCAACACCACCAGGGAGCACACAAGGGGCTATGTGTTTCTTTGTGCATATGTTAGTGTATGTGTTTAGCTATGTGTATCTGTTAATATCCATGTGTTGATCGATTTGAAAGTTGATCGATTTGAAAGAATACAGGAAGGAATGCATGCAATGCATGAGGACAAATTCTGGGAATGAAAATGTATGTTGTACATTTACAGCACTGTACAGTTACAGCACAGCTACAGGTAGACTGTATAAAATTGGTAGCTGCAAAATATTGATAGATTCTGCATTTCAGATCTCAGTCCATTTTGAAATAGAATATAGCTGTTTGTTAAAGGCCAATTAAGTAACACCTTCATAAGTATTTACAAGGATAGTTTTTTTGTTCTTTCAACACTACCAGATTTAACATGACATCCCACTATATGCGACCGAAGTAGCTTTACATTTACGTTGTCATTAGCACTACAGTCCCAGGGCCAGGCTGTTGGCTGGTGCTTGAATAAATCTGAATACACAATCAGCCTGAATCCATCTTCAGTGGAATGCTGATGAAGGCTAGTTTGAAGGCTAGTCTGCATTACTATATCGAGAATGGTTTTGAAGGCTTGCTTGCATCAGTATTCCATAAATGTTTCAGATTCTGAGGGCAATTCCCAAATAATGTAGCAAGAGGCTTTAAAGTCCTCGCACCTATCAGTGTGTTGGATTAGAACGTGCTTCTCCAGTGGAACATACCTTACTCTCCTGGTGTGTTGATTTACTCCACCCCATGAAAAGAAACGGGGTATAGGCAGCACTCTCAAAGATGGTGGCTTGGATGGATAAAAACCCTTGTTTTATGTTTTGGCCATTTAAAAAAAAAAAAGGATTTTCACTTGCAGATGGTAACTAATTGTCAAAATGCATTTCACAAAAATGCTTGGCTTGCAAATCGCAAATAAAAGTGTGATAACTACAGGCCTCTCACACATCCAATCCTTTCAATGCTAGTAGTCTTTTCCTTTCCTCCAGAAATGATCATTCCCAGCCTTTAAATAACTACAGAGATAGTGAGTTGCAAAAGTATTCAGGCAGTGACACAATTTTTGTTGCTTTGGCTCTGTACTCCAGAACGTTGGATTTTAACTAAAACAATGATTGCCGATTTAATGATTGCCTACATGAACGCTCTTTGTGACATACGTTTGTGGCTAGCAATTGCGATTTTTATGTGAAACACTCCAAAAAGAGAAGGACAAATCTATTGCATTTTGCAGATCTCAGTTCACATATCAAAACTTCGTGAGATAAGTCCCAGATATGATGAGTTTTCTTGCTATGTCACATTGAATATGAGAGGGAAAAGGTGAGATGGAGGAAAAAGATCAGTCTATGTAACTTCAGTGGCAATATCCTTCAGTGGCAATATCCTAGTGCTACATCCTGAAAATATCATTTTATTTAGGTTTAATCTAGCTTAATAACAATAATAATAATAATAATAATAATAATAGTATAGCTGCATTCATAGTCACAAATTGGCGTCATACCATTGATTTTCTCTCCCTTCAAGTAAACCAAAACTCCTAAAATGATGCAGAAGTGGTAGGGGCATAAATTCCTGATTTTATCCCATTTCAAATATTTCTGCCCTCTAGCTACATGTACATTCCCCATTGGATAAACGGGAAACTCATCTATGGGATTCATGCTAACACGTTTCAGCTCAGTTAACTCAAATTAGTAGATTCAGAGTTATGGGCAATATACTGTATCAACGTGCAATTGCCTCAAAAAGACATTTCACAGTTTGCAAAAATAATTAACAATCTTGACAACTGTGTTGGTGTTATTGACTCGCAGTACAAATAGAATTCCCGATTATAATCAATCTTTGGATTAACCATCACAGAGATAAAAATCCACAAGGAGTGATTGTTGCCTTTGTATGCTTAGTGTCCACTGTTAGGGTTAGCATATGAACTGTACTACTTTACACTCAAATGTGATTTACATTAATTTTGTATGCATGCTATCATCCCCCACCCCCCTCCCTCCCTCCCACAGTGTCTGGGGGGAGGAGTCGTCTGCACTTCATTGACCTGGGGAGCTGTGAACCAATCACAAGCGAGGGCCACAATAGGGGTGGTGGCCAATGCCTGACTCTGCATACCCTGGGAAATGTCATCCTGGCCCTTACCAGTGGGGCTAAGCATGTACCTTACAGGTGAGTCTTTAAAGAGGCAGGGATGGTGCAAAACAGAGGCATTTCAGAGCTTGTTCAGGGAAAGAAAAGAAAAAGGCCAGTCTACCGTTTAAATCAATGTGCAGGAAGGAAATAACACCTGCCCAAAACAACTACAGTAACCCCCATTTAAGAATGTACCATTTTATTGCATGGAAACCGGTGTTATATGTATTGTTGCCCTTTCGATGGACTCAAATGGAGGACGATGAATGCAGAAATCACTGACAATTTCTCCTAAAAGAATTTAAGTTTATTCAAATGGGACAAACGCAGAGCATTCGGGCAGGCTGTTCTGAGAATATCTCTCGAGACCTCATTGAGCGCAGTGCAGTCCGGTCATACGCAACAAAGAGTTGAGAAGAGAAGCAGGTGGTCTCACCTTTCTGAGGGGGACTCTGGCTGAGGCATTTGGCAATGATGTGTGACATCCCCTACTGTAGACACTATTGGAGTGTTATACAGAGACAGATAAAATGGCTGAAAATAGCTGTATCAGAAGGATACACATTTATATTTAATACTAATAAAGCTAGAAATAGTAAAACTGGGTACCACATATCAGGCACCAAGAACAAGCACAAATAGTGTAAAGGAGTATATTGTGTGAGTGGTGTACACCATCTTGTCCTTTTGTACATTAACATCAAGGCTGTTTTTACATACTGAAATGCTGATGCAGGGTATGCAAGCTTACGATGTTGCTGAGCGAGTCTCTGGGGAACATCAACTGCAGAACCACCATGATCGCTCACGTCTCCGACTCTGCGGCTAATTATGCAGAGACAATTAACACCATCCAGCTGGCTTCTCGCATTCACCGTATGAGGAAGAAGAAATCTAAGGTCAGTGCATAAATAAGAAACCTTAGGTCAGTGTATATATGTGTGTGTGTATGTGTGTGTGCGCTTGTATGAGTGTGTGTCTGTGTGAGTGTAAGGGAGGGTGTGCCCGTAAGAAGTCAGGTTTAAAATATTGCTATTCTGTGCAGGTAGTTAGACCTTGAATGTTTGTAATTTCTCACTTGTAACAAACTCTGCTACTAGAGTCTTGGAATTGTTCAGGTTACGCATTAAAAAATAAATGGTTGTTTTTAATAGTTGTTCGAAAATACAGTTTAGAAAACAATGCCCATTGTGCAGAAATTGTTTCATTAACTTTTGTTATGCTTTTGGTACAATGTTGTGTTTGTGTCTGTGTTTTGTATATGTTTCTATGTGTGTTTGTGTGTGTATATGTGTTCTGTTCACAGTATGCATCAAGCTCTTCTGGTGTGGACACTCTTTGGGAAGAAAATCAAGGGCTAACTGACCGGAAGTTTTCCTACCCTCACACTCTGAGCCTGTCAATGCCCACCTTGCGTTGTGCTGACAGAGGCTACTCTTCCAGCAGTGTGCAACCCAGAGATACAGTTGTCTACGTGGGGCTGGGAGGAACCGCTGTCTGCGAGCGCGAGCTGTGTGTCAGCGAGGCCCCGCCTACTGCTGTGCCCATCATCCCCTCCCTGAACAGGAAGCGGGTCAGAGAGGGTCACCCTGGCGATGGGGATCACATTAAGTGCAACACCTTCGCAGAGCTGCAGGAGTGGCTGGATTGTGTTGGGGATAATGACGGAGGCAGGGGGCGTCCCCTGGCTCATGGAACAGGAAGTGTGATGGCCAAGCTGACAGAGCGGGTTCGATTTCCCACCAAGGCCCCCACACTCTCTTACAAACTTAGTGAATCAGCTGAGTGCCTACCCTGTTGCACACCAACCTCCCACTTGCCCAACAACGCCTCCTCAGAGTCTGAGAAGGGCTATTATAATTGGCGAGACCAAACCCCAGACCGTTTTGGAGGGATGGGTGCGGACAGGGAAAGGGCCTTATATTCCGATGCATTTCATAAGACTGCGTCTCTGAACAGAAGACACCAATCCAAACCTGCACCTCCTGCTACAGAGCAGGATATACCACAGAGACTCCCGTTTTTGACAGAGGGCAGCTCTGCCTGCAGGGCACCTCCGGTGGGAATGAGCCAGAAAGCAGAGCCTGGGAGGTCCCCTATCCCAGGAACCCATAGCCTCAGCAGGGCTCCCGCAGAAATGAGACCCTTGCGCTCAATGCCAAAAGGCAGGTCCTTCGACCGGGATGCCCTGATGACCACCGTCACCCTGCGGAGGCCTGTGGAGCTAAACGGGGAGGACGAGCTGGTGTTCACCCTGGTGGAGGAGCTGTCCATCGGAGGGCTTGTGGAGAACGCTATATCGCCTGGCATATCGCCATATCGCTTCCATGGTGACCACCGCTCTTCTCAGACCCTGCCTGCTGGGTTGCACCGGGTTGCCATTGTCAGCAGCATCAATGACGAGTTTGATGCCTACACATCTCAGGTGGATGTCTCTGGGCTGAGAAAGGGGAGGGGACACACACAGGGCACTGGTCCAGAGAATGTACCACACTCAGATTTCTCTGGAATGCACCGTGAGGAATCCTCCTTGAAAAAGGACACCAGAAGTTTGACAAATGATGGCACCGCTACTGCCTCCAATAAATCTCCCCCCAGCAAGTGCTCACCTATCCTGGAGTCCTCAATACCACCTTCCAGGGATTGTAAAACAAGAATCAATGCTGTCAATACCTTTTCACAACCCCAGATCCCACAAGCTTACTCAACTGTTCCAAGGAATATCAAACCTACCTCATCTATTGCACAAAGTAACATCAACGATGAGCAGCAGAAGCCGCGGGGAAAGCCGGATGACTCTTGGTTGAACTTCGACAGACACAGGGATTCAAGAGCTGCTGAGTTGGATTCTGCCAACAGGCAATCAAGAAACAGCTCCAGAAGGCAAGTTGGAAACAGCAACAGTGTACCTCGACCACCAAAGCAACAGGGGCATTGTTCACCCCAAAGGGTAGTTGACGGATGTGAGAGGTCCAACGACAGCAAAGCTGAGACTTCCCACAGGGTTCCAATGCTCAGACGGGAGGCGACCACACTCGGCATAATGCCCGTCATTCACAGTTCCAGTCACACTAAATCAAATGAAGACAGTATATTTACAACTGGAAGCCTGAAGTTTTTGTCATTAAGAAAAAAGTCTAGTGGACTGAATGGTTCATCTTCAAAGCCTCAGGGCAGCTCACATTCCCCCCAACCTGTCCAAAGATGCAAGCTAGATCAGAAGTATAGGAATAATTTATCTTCAAGGTCTACTGAATCCAAGTTATCCCTATTGGAAGTGGAGTTTGACATGCGATTCAAAGGTTACACAAGTAGCCACAAAACTTCTAGCCTTAAGGCTGACCACACCTCAGCCAAAACAAAATCAAGTCAGAAGACCCGAAGGCACAAAGGCAGCACTGGACACGGAAGTCATGGGAGTCTCGCGTCCTTGGAAAGGTATGACAGCCTGACATCTGACGGCTCAAAATCGGGTCTTTCCCGAGAGAACAGTGATGCCAGCTTGGGCAGCAGGAGCAGGTCTGGAAGGTTGGGGGCTCAGCCAGGATCTTCAGGCTCTGCTTCCTCCTCCCCACCTCCTTCTTTCGCCACCCCCAGAACCTCTGGCAAGCTAGAGCACATGCAGGGCAGCACAGTCACCATAGCTGGGGCTATGAATGCAAACCAGGTCCACAGCATGTTTTCTGGAAACTCCTTGCCACAGTGTCCCCCTAGCATATGCAGTGTTGCTCCATCTACTTGGAATGCCTACCTACATCCGAATGGAAAGAGCACAACTTTTTCTGCACCAGGGGTCGCTGGAAAATTAGGGAGAACCACCATCGTGAGTACCAAGCAAGTGTCCCGTGCTGCCAACAGTAGGGTCAGCGAGCTGGCATCTGGGAGCTCTGTTAGGCACCCCAGGAGCTCAGGGGACGCTGAGAGCGGTGGAAACCTCAGTGACAGCGACCAGCTCGCCACAGTGCCGCCGTCCCCTTACAGCAAGATGACAGCCCCCAGAATGCCATCGCGCTACAGCAGCGGGCACTGCAGCGACAACAGCAGCGTGCTGAGCGGGGAGCTGCCCCCGGCCATGGGCCGCACCGCACTCTTCTACCACAGCGGCGGCAGCAGCGGCTACGAGAGCATGATACGTGACAGCGAGGCCACGGGCAGCGCCTCGTCCACCCGCGACTCCCTGAGCGAGAGCGGCGGGTCCTCCTTGGGCCGAATCCGAACCCCCAGGTCCCCCAAGAAGCGGACAAATGGTGAGTGCTGCTGTTTGAATTGTGGGACTCCCGAGCATGAAAATGGATCTGACAGAGATGAAGTGGGGCATTCTTTGTTCTTTCAGAGTCGTGTCTTCCGTGTCCACAAGCCTCACACATGAAATATTTTAAGAGGGTAAATGCGGGAAAAGAATAGCATCTTGAGAGAGCTGTTCAGTGCGCTCCTCACTCTAAGAGTTCAAAAGCATTGAATTCAAAGAAAGCATAAAAAACTATATCTATTTTACTCCAAAAAAATGGAGATCAAAATGGGTATGCTGCTTCAGACAGAGTGCAAGAGTTCAAACCAGAAAAGGCCTTTTCGCACTTTGCATGCTCTCTCTTTGTGAACATTTGACATTGTGTAAAATGTCCCATTGTAGTATTCTCTATTTCCTGAAGAAGGTACAAAATTTGAATTTAAAGCAACATGGATTTTATTAAGCTGATTGTTAAATTTATTAACTGATTGTTATTGCCCAATGATTTTAAATTAAACTGACACGTTGCTTTAAATGCTTTGCTCTGCTCTAAGAGGGAAGTCTTTCACTTTACAACATAAGCACTGTTTTTAATGAGCTAATAATCTAGACTTAATGCTGAACATCACTCTTGTAAAGAATCTAATGAAATGCTGTAAGTAACAAAGCTGGTTGCTCTAAGGAGCTTTAGTATCTGTCTATAAAATGCTTTGATTTAAGCCATTGAGTGAATTCTGTAAATACTCCCGCATTGAGGAGCAGCTCTGAAACATTTCGAAAACACAAAGGTCAATCAGCGGTTTATGGGTGTGCCTGCAAGGGAAATGAGCTATGACTGTTTTTTTTCCTTTGTCTAGCTGGTATGCATTCTAACAGTTGGCTGGGTTGTGGCTTTACCTCTGAGCCTCCATGCTTATGCGGTTTTGTGAGCACAGACTCAATCTGATTTGAGTCTGAAATGTGAGTGTGCAAATCAATGATGATTGCTCTAAAAAATGGTATCTATCTCTCTGCAAAAGGAATTACAGCACATCCAGGTCCTTGAGGAGTCTGTCTGAGTGGACCACAGTTGATAATAGATAGATGGAGGGAGGGAGGGAGGGAGTGAGAGAGAGAGAGAGAGAGAGAGAGAGAGAGAGAGAGAGAGAGAGAAGAGGGAACACAGAGGATTGACTCAAGGGCATATTGGTTCCCTATTGATTTCATTTGGTCCTTTGTGAATTCACTTATGTTTATACCCCGAAATAATATTTGTGTGCATGGCGATAGCCATACTTTACATGGTGAAGGTAAAAATTGGTATGTATTCATTTCTTGCATGAATGAAACTGCCAGAGATTGGTCTAGAAATCTAAAGTTACTGTATTTGTAATACAGGCACATGGACAGTAATCTCAGAAATGAGTCATTAATCCTTTTTCATAAAATCCACCTCCCAGAAAGACCTGATACTATTTATAGAAACTTGTATTTGATTCAAATCAGACATCAACCTTCAACACAGAACAGGACTGAGAATCTGTAGCCTACGCATTACTTAAGCTTGACTGAGAAAGAGGGCATTCAATTATTCATAAGGGCATTGAAGATCAATGATTGTTCTGTCTGAGCATTCAAAAACTTTATCAACAAGAATTCAGAACATTACTGCTCTAAAATGTGCATCGTACACTGAAGTAATTGTGAAGTCGAGAAGGGTTTATAGTTGTTTTGTTTTTGTAGTTTTTGTTTTACGGGGGTTGTGTTTTTTTCTGTTGCGTTTTTCTTCTTGTGCTGTGGCCACGTCCCCCAGGCTACCAGCGGAGACGTATGATCCCAGCCCCCCTGACGGACACCCCACCGTCGGGGAGGAAGGCCGGCACCATGGGCCAGTGGGTGGACCTGCTGCCCCTGCCTGGTACTCTGAAGGAACCCTTCGAGATCAAGGTGTACGAGATCGATGACACGGCCCACTTGCAGCGGCAGTGCCCGGGAGGCACGGCGGAGGCGAGCACGCGGTTTTGTGGTCCATTTCATCCTGCATGATATGGCGCCCGTGTTCGTCCCATTGGGTTGACGTCATCGAGTCCGCAGCAGCATTTTTTTGTTCATGGTTGAAACCTGAACAGTGGAAACAAGATTTAGAATTAATCTGATTTTTGAATCCGATTGTAACAAGATTTCAGGCACGATTGTGAAAAATCTGCAGTCCACATGCTCAATTGGTGCAGTTCTCAGTTCTGTTCTTGGTTGATGTGATATATAAATTTGTACAATTATTTTTGTCTGCTCAATTACCTTTAATACTATGATTAAACCAGCTCAGTATTCAATAATGTAGTGACCAGACCAGCTCACTGAACAGGCCATTCAGGATGAGAACAGGCCATTCAGCTCAGCAATGCTTGCCATTTCCTAACACTAAAATGTCTACCTACTACTTAGTTTGCCTAAAAGCTAGTATCCAGCACCTTATCAAGCCTGGTCTTGAAAACCTTAGTTATTATGATTAGGTGAATAACAGACATAGTTTTTAGTAACTACAATTCCTTACAAAGTGTACTGTTTTAAAAATGATTTTAAATGATTGTCTCACGGTTGTGAATAATAAGCAGTTCTGGGCATGGAGGAACACCCAAGCTCATGGTTCCACATTTAATCTGGTCTCTTATTAAAGCTTGACGTGCTGTTGATCAGCTAATTAACCTTCCGCCCATGTGGGGTATAATGTTCTTAATTGGGAACGTGCTTAATTGCTCTACTACGGCATGGCAGTGCAGACACTGCCAGGAATAGAAGGGAGGAGCACAGTCATGTGATGCCTGGGGCTAAATGGTTTACATTTAACTGAGGGTAAAGCACTGACCCAAGCAAGCATTAGGAAACATGGAGCTAGACAGGGTGGGGAGAGAAAATGTTATGAATTAAGGTTTTGGCCACGATTCTGAAGAACTGTGGTGCTTATGGTGGTCCCTTTTCTGATTCCATGGGTCATTATCCATTCCTGCTCATTTTATTCAGCCCAGGTAGGGACCTGGGGAGAATATATCATAAATGTGGTTGATTTGGTTCGGAGGAAATATCCTCTGTGTGTTTCTGGGTGTCTGCATGCCTGCGTGTTAGTGCGTGTCTGCATGTCATCAGCTCATTCTTACTGTTTTCTCTTCTGTCATGTTTCCAGCAGCCATTTCAGGATGTTGAGAAAGGTACATAGAGTGGGCAGGATAGATGCAACTTAATGTTATGTAGAAATCAAAGAGGATATTGGTTGGAGGAATTATGATGTAAATCTGTGATAATGGCCAAAAATAATGAAGGCCTGTGGATGCTGTGGTTCTTCTGTAGTGACAGAAAAGCCCTGGCATAATGACAAGAGCAAGAATAACCCAATTTTTTCTACTTTTCAATAACCTGTTCCTTTTGACTAAGTCTATGCTTAATCCTCCTGCCAACAGGTCTCCCGTAGATTAAGAAAATGCTGGGATTGGGGAGGGATCGGTGGGGGGGTTGCTGTTTTATTTGGAGCTCTAATTAATCCACCCAACAGGAAGGGGGGGAGGTAAGTCCGCAGGTTAGAGTCGTTTGATTTAATTTGCAGTAATCTCTCCCTGTATAAAGCCGGCTTTGGTGTCCTCGAAGCAGTTCTTTTCCTCTGGGAGGACTCAGTCGAGACGCAGAGTCACGTAGTGGCTGAACGGGGGCCTTGCCCTGGCGGCGGCTGATGCAGGCTTTCTCTCTTTCTCCCTCTGTCTCTTTCCTCTCGTCGCAGGGCCTGCTGTACTTCAACACCAGGCTCAAGATGCTGGAGAGGCGGCAGCAGCAGATCCTCAACCTCCGGGTCAAACACGAGAAGCTGAAAGGGGAGCTGGAGGACGTCAAAAGCAAGCTGATGCTGGACCCTCAAAAATGGATAGGAGATTGTGAGTACCTTCGGATCCTCCCTTCCGAACCACGTAATTTCAAGCCATATTAGATCTGTATTACATTTCCAATTAAGGAGATACTAAGGAGGAGATACTAAAGTATTTAATTGTATATTAAAGATACTTGTATTACTTTCCAAACAATGTATTTGTTTAGCTAGCACCAGCATATGCCAGGCTGGACTGTGTTACTTCATTTGGGAGCTTTGGCTTGGTAAAGATATTGGAGTTTGGCATTTAGCTATGTCCTTAGTTCTGAACTATCAAGAATGCTTCAGCTGAACATATAAGCTATATTAATTTCCCCTACATAATATTTGGGCAGTGCAAAGCACATGGTTATTTCCTGTACCGTATCAGGCCCATGTGGTTTCTCCCTCATCCAGGTTTCAGGGTACTGTAAGAAAAACGATTAGTGATTTGGTTTCAATTCTAAAAGGGTTTTCTACAGTAGTGACTCCGTAAGCAATGTTAGGTGTTTTCAATTGCTGTTTGGTATAGCAAATCAACAGCTCAGGAGAAGAAACAGAGGTCATTCAATTCAATTACATTTTATTTGTATGGTGCAAACACCAGACCTGATCCCCCAATATAGCATAGTGAGGTAAAAACAAACTCCCTAGTAGAGAGACAAACAGTGGTGTGAAAAAACTCCCCAGTGGCAAGAAATCTCAGGAGGAACCTCAGCTTCCAGGCAAGGTGTAGATATAACAGAAATGTGTTAAGAAATCCATTATAGCAAATCAAGTGGATTAGACAAGTTACAGTTAGGTAGTATATTCACTGTGAAAGTAGGTAGTCCAAATGAGGGGGAAAGTAGCAAACCGTTTAGAGAGGGATGGTGATGCATCTGTAGCTCTGGGATGTGTCAATGTGTATGGACCAGGGGACGATCAGGAACAGGGCTGCAGCGGTCCGCAACCTCATTGGCGGCGTAGGGCTGGAGCGTTTCGTGAGCTCAGGACAAGGGAGGGGCAGGAGCACCTTGGAAAAAAGAAACAAAGAAGGAGAAGGTCAGGCAAGAATTTATCAGTACACAGAATAAGCTGTCAAGGTGTATAGTGCTAAGATACCTTCCTAAGATACCTTCCTACATCTCCTTCCTACAATCAGCACCACATTTCACCAAGCGGTACCACTAATGTGCCCCATGCACATGCCCTTCCCGGTGACTATGGTTGTTGTTAATCATACTGGCGCCGTTAAGACCTGCTCAGTGTATACTTCAAAATAACTACTAGACCTATAGGACTAACTAAAGAGATACAGCCCATCAGGGACCACGAAGAGCGGTTAATCGCAGGTGTATCTGACCCAGTGCATATAAGCCCAGTCTTTACGAGACTTGGGGCTTGTTTGTTATTTCCTCTTTTTTCATTTCACGGTTCTTTTTTCAGTGTTTGTGCACCTATGTGGAGTGTGTATGGACTAGACTAATTTACCTATTGTGGTGAAAGGTATGGGAGCTGAACACGCAGCGACCTTTCACCATCTTAGGCTAATGAGGACGGTCCATCTCACCTTCACTTTCACAATTTATTTTTGTGCACGGATAGCAGCCATGACAGTTGGAAGACAGGATTTCTTTGAAACCCTGTCTAAATTTTCCTTCTGTTTACGCTAAGAGTTTTTTGAGTTGAGGGTTTGAGTTTATTGCACCCCTTTTCTTTGTTCACTTGTGTTTGTATGCTGTTCTTGGCTTCCGTTTGTTTAAAATTACCTTTGGGAGGTAAGGAGCTTCAGGTTAAGTTGAAGGCAGACCCAGGTGGACTGAGGCACTCTTGTAATTAAAGATTGCCTACAGCTTATTTTCAGTAGCGAGCTGGTTCCAAAGCTGACAGCTACTTTAGGTTCATTTGAGTACAGGTGTCTCTTTCTGTCACTTTATTCAAAACAGATTGTTTTCGTCAGAGTTCATCCATGTTATTGTACGTATCAGACTAAGTCTCAATACGAGGGTAACACCCTCATCAGAGCAAGCTTTAGCACCGGGAATCTATGTCGTACATCCTTGTGGCGGATTGTGCAGTTGGGTTATGTCCACATAAGTCTCATGCCCAAGAAGCTTATTCTTTTCGTTTCCTTCTTAGTGCAGGTCTGTTTTATGTTTTACACTAAGTCTGTTGAAGGAACGCTCCTGTCGGCAGAAAGGTTTGCGAATCTCTAATATCCCAGGGTTCTGTGTTTGACAACGCTTGGAGCAGAATGTGTATTTAGTTGGCGCACTTGTAAGTCTCCTGCACGGTCAGTTGAGCCTAGGTGAGCTTCAGGTTAATCTCTGTGGGTTTCTGACTTCCCTAAAGTCAAGTGGTGTACTTAGTCATTGGAGTATCGCCCCTTTCAGCGGACAGCTTTCATTGACAACTTGTCAATAAGCCCAGGTTTCCATGTCTGAGAACCCTGTCACTGTTCGTGTACACTTCCTACCTCTGTATAAGTATTCCTGCTTTGTCAATTGAATTAGAGGGTTAATATGTTTCATGTAGTCCCGTCACTGTTTCACTAATCCTGCTTCGTCAGTGAATTCGAGACGGGATGTCTTGTGTGTATTTTTGTTTTCACTTTGTTGTTTACAGTCCTAGGTAGGCCATGCTGTAGCTGGGAGACCATGTAGTTTTCTTCCATGCTCTGTTTCCATTTTTCTATCGCAGTGTAATTAAGGCGTGAGGCTGAGTTTCTCTGCCACTTATCATTTCCTTGCTTGAATCTGATTAGACAAGTTTTGTAAAGGTCGTTGTTTTGGTTGGCTGAGTGCCAGGGAGTTATGTATTCCCTTTCTTATTTTCCCTTTCCTCATCTAGAGCATATCCCTCCCAAGACAATATTATTGGTTATCCCACGTGTGGTGGTGCCAGTGTATTAGCTCGCCTTTGTAATAGTGGCTATCCAAAGGATGTGCAGTCTGAACCCAATGCTCACATGCCATTTAGAGTAAGCATTCTTTTATTCAGGTTTTATTCTTTTATTATTTTAGAGAAGTTACATCTGTATTTTTTTTACTTTTAGTTGCCCATTTAACCGTTTTCATGGCATTGTAGTTGTTTTTAACAGTGTGATCTGCATGTTTTTGGTGTTAGGTATATGGTGTCCATTTACTGGCAATGAGTCACAAGATTATAGATGTGAGATGTGAGTGCAGGTTTGGGCATAATGTGTTAAGCAGATGCGAATGTATAATAGTGTGAATTTTTGTGAATGTAGATATGTGTGCACAGTGGGATGGTGTGTGCATATGGTTCTGTTTAGGCAGAAAAAGCCTCCCGGTGCAGTTCTCAAATTCGTTTTGTGGCTCTGGGTTAATATTACGCATCAGTTAAGTCATGATGACTTGCAGTATGATGGCCATTTTATTTATCCATTTGCTCTCATACACATACTGTATGGAACTTTGGTAACACCATGAAGCCTATGTCTAAATACATTTAGAACATACTTGTAATCCATTAGAATCTGCTCAAAATACAATACAGTATAATTATATATATATATATAATAGTATTACATAATTATGAATTCATTCATTCATTATCCTAACCCGCTTATCCTGAACAGGGTCGCAGGGGGGCTGGAGCCTATCCCAGCATACATTGGGCAAAAGGCAGGAATACACCCTGGACAGGTCACCAGTCCATCACAGGGCACACACACCATTCACTCACACACTCATACCTACGGGCAATTTAGACTCTCCAATCAGCCTAAACTGCATGTCTTTGGACTGTGGGAGGAAACCGGAGTACCCGGAGGAAACCCACGCAAACACGGGGAGAACATGCAAACCCCACACAGAGAGGCCCCGGCCACCTCCTTACTGTGAGGCGGCAGTGCTACCCACTGCACCATCCGTGCAGCCATTATATAATTATATTATATGTAATGTTTTATAACAGTAATCCAGACACAATATAAAGCATGATAAGTGGTCATTGATTTCTTTTAGTAAATTGAAAAAAAGAAAAACATTTAATCTACAACAGTAAAGAACAAAAAATAATAATATTTTAATTGTTTAATCGGTGATAACAGACAAATTGAGTACTGGTAAGGTACTCCAATTTGAGACAATTGAATTATTTACATTTATGGTACAATGCATTTAGACATGGCTCCATAGAAAGTGTGTACTGGAACTTTATATATGAAAAAAAAATCTTCTCATAGCTTTTAATGTCAGCATCAGATCTTATGCATAGAAAGTAGACGGTACGGGGAGATAAATCAATCTGCTGATATATAAACTAAACACCTTCTCTTTTCTTTTGACACCCCTTTCATAAGAAAAGGTCGCGTGTGGAAAAATGAGTTCATGCAGCACCCATCTGTCATTTTAGTGAAAGCCTTGCCTTTGTGTATATAGTCCGTATGTGGAGCAATCAATAAGCCATTTTTCCTCAGTTGCAATAAGCTTCTGTTTCTGCCAAAACCTTGACCGACAGCATCTGCTATTCATCCGCGACTCCTGGACTGAACGGACACCGCGGTGCTATAGTATATTAATTATATTTCTCTCATAAAGAAAATGGTGATGGTGAAGTTCAAAATAGGGCTATTAGTCACTGGTTGTTTCATTCAAACACCTCACTTTTCTTATTTTTCAGGCCATCAATCAATAGGGGTTTTAATGCAGCTCAATAAGCCTTTTGCGACACAAACTTGACCTGTAAATGGATAGTTGCTACAAATTCAATGTTTCATGTCCCCTTTTAATAAATACTGTTGCCAGTTTGAGGTTCCTATTTGTTCCTTTTTTAAATAAGTGTACAGAATCTAAAGATACATGCAGGAGTATTTTGGAAAAATACTTGGTATTTCTTTCAAAATACTAAGTATTTTAGTTTCCTTCAAGAACAGTCCTGGATTGCATACATCATATAATTTTGTGAAAATATTGAAGAAAATATTTAGCAAATGTACACTCACTGAGCACTTTATTAGGAACATATGAATACTGGGTAGGGCATCCCTTTGCTCTCAAAACAGCCTCAATTCTTCATGGCATGGATTCCACAAGATGTTGAAAACATTCCTTTGAGACTTCCATGTTCCATGTTGACATGATTGCATCACGCAATTTCTGCAGATTTGTCAGTTACACATTCATGCTGCGAATCTCCCGTTCTACCACATCCCAAAGGTGTTCTATTGGATTCAGATCTGGTGACTGGGAAGGCCACTGAAGAACATTGAACTCATTGTTATGTTCATGCTTTGTGACATGGTGCATTATCATGCTGGAAGTTGCTATTAGAAGATGGGTACATTGTGGCCATGAAGGGATGCTCATGGTCAGCAGCAATACTCAAATAGGCTGTGGCATTCAAGCAATTGATTGGTATTAACGGGCCCAAAGTGTGCCAAGAAAACATTCCCCACACCATTATACCACAGCCTGAACTTTTGACAAAAGGCATGTTGGGTCCATGGATTCATGCTGTTGGCACCAAATTCTAACCCCCTGTGTGCCTCAGCAGAAATTGAGATTCATCAGACCAGTCTACGTCTTCAACTGTGCAGTTTTTGTGAGCCTGTGCCCACTGCAGACTCAGCTTTCTGTTCTTGGCTGATAGAAGTGGAACCCGACATGGTCTTCTGCTGTTGTAGCCCATCCGCCTTAAGGTTCCACGTGTTGTGCATTCTGAGATGCTTTTTTGCTCACCACATTTGTACAGAGTGGTTATCTGAGTTACCGTAGCCTTTCTGTCAGCTCTGTTGACCTCTCTCACCTACAAGGCATTTCCGTCCGCAGATACTCAATACTCAAACCAGCCAATTATGCCATGGTCGAAATCACTGAGATCACATTTTTACCTCATTCTGATGGTTGATGTGAACATTAACTGAAGCTCCTGACCTGTACCTGTATGATTTTATGCATTGCACTGCTGCCACAGGATTGACTGATTCAATAATCACAAGAATAAGTAGGTGTACAGGTGTTCCTCATAAAGTTCACATGAGTTTATATACAACCTTTTTATAACAGGCACCTAGAAGTAGCAGCAATGGAAATATTATCCAATACATGCCTATGTTGAATAATACTTCAGACTTACATATTATATAAAAAGTGGCCGACTCAGACTGCTTTCATCCATTGCTATTTTTCCTTTTGCTCTCAAACTCTCTTCACTCTCCTTTTCTCCTCCTCTTCTTTGCTCCCCAGTTGAGGTTGAGCCAGAGCTGGACAAGGAGTCCCAGGAGTACCTGGAGGCCCTGGCACAGGCGACCGGCGAGCTGGAGTACTGCGTCAACCTGTGCAAGTCGCGCGTGATGATGGAGACCTGCTTCGACATCGAGGTTACCTCACGGACGCAAGGCGGACTGCGAGAGCTTCAGGTTTGAGCATGGACCCCTGGGAACAGAGCCCGGGAGAGACGCCAAGCAAGGCAAACTCTGAGTGACTGCCAGAGAAACCTATTGACAAGCATGAGTCCAATCGCCAGGCAGCCGCATTAACGCATTTGGCTTGCGGCGAAGTTAGCGCAATCCTGCAGAAGACAAACCAAGGCCTGGATTCAGTTTAACTGCAAAATATCTTACTGCCAATAGCTGCATTTTCATTAGTATGCATTTCTGCAACTTTTAGAATCTTGATTTGCCTTTTTCTGCAACACGGTCAATAGAAATGTAAGGGCGACTTTATAAAAACTCCCGAACTCACTCATTAAGTCCACAGTTTGGTGGGATGTGAGATAGCTGTTCCTGAATGTGCATTAAATGCAAAAGGGAATGGAGCTTAAGCTAGTTATTTATTTAGTCTCCACTGACTACATCAACAAGGCTTAAACGAGTCGCATGAAACCAGTTTTCTTGACAAAAATTGGAAAATGGTTTCTTCTGCATGTAAGTGAAGGCGACTGTTTGTATAGTGCTCCATATTCTCTGTGACTTCCCAAAGGATATGTATGACAGTACAAACTCATTTGGGGGTTCCTGGGGGTACATTATTATGCATTTGGTGGTGTTGTGCAAGTATTTAAAAAAAAAAGTTTCTCTGGGCAAATCTTTATTATGGTTAAATTGAATCCTGGGTGGAGATTTCTGGAAGTGCCTTTTCTAATTGTTTTTCATGTGAATATTCTTTTCTATGGTGCTAGTATTAAATGCAGCATACCGAAGAAAATCTGAAACATATTCCTTTTAAGGGAAGAAAAACTTTTTATATTGTGTTCCACAGTGTATTTATATGATTTTACTTAATGTACAAATGTAATTTTAGCTAAGAAATAAAATCTGAAAAAAAGAAAAGCATTACTGTGTCTTCAACCTCAAACCACTATCATTAATAACACCAGATAGCCCTGTCTCACCCCCATATTGCCTCTGTGCAGTATTTAGGGGAAGCATGGGTTTCTGTTTGGTTAACAGTTATATCAGACATGATATGTTTGGTTCTTATTGCTTTTGGATGGAGGGGTGGTGACATCTGCTTATTAGCCTTTCCTGACATGTCAACTTGATGTGATCAGCCAATACAAGAGCACTCCCAAAACAATCTCCCAGCATGCAACTCAGAATCGTACGTACACTGTCAGGTTGTGCTAAAGTGACATGCCTTGTCCATCACTAACACACATCATTACCACTTTATCACAGTTCTGAAAGGGCTTAGGCTGGGATTAAGTTAAAGATAGAAGGTTGTGTAATATGCTCCTCGGACAAACAGAGGGCGCTGTCCCTGTTGGACCCCATGGGTGTTTAAAAATGTGCTACCATCTGTTCTGCTTTCTAATTGTAATAAAATTGGTTATAAAAAACAAACAAAAAAACTACATTCAGGAATCAGCTGCCAGTACACCTGTGGAGGAAGAATACTTGATGGGCAAGTCCTAGCATAGCTACTTCAAACAAGGCATGCAGTATATATAGGGCCAGTTTCATAGACAAAGATTAGGCCTAGAATAAATTCACTTTTGAATGGATCTGACCCACAGTCTTCAAAACATGGCTGTGCAGTTAAAAAACCTGCGATGCACACCTGCGGAAAAAAATAGCGGAAATGATTGAAAATCATCCGCCCTTTAAGGCTGAAAAGTTAAGGTCTGACTCTCCCATGGGCAGATGGTGCGCTGGGTGGCCATTAAGTCAGTCCTCTGTGGAGGAAGTGTGATCTGTCCTCTAACAGGAAGCCAAAGGACATAGAGTTCTCCTCCTGTTACAGTACATAGCTTCCTCGCTTCAATTGAATGCCAGTTTTAATAAAGATCAAATCTGAAATGTAATTGCATGTCTGTTATTCTGGTCAATGCAGTGGCATGGGTAGTGTGTGTTTAGAATTGCGGGGAGCATTCGGTAGTGGGGAATGTCATTTTCAAGCAAGTAGTGCAGACTATATTTCACACTATATTTAATGTGTTCCCATCCACAGTGACTTCAAGAAAGAGCATACATTCATATTTTATTATTTAATCATATGTATTTGAAGCACCTTTCCTGTCATTCATATTTCAGCAAATTATCATTAAAAAAAATGAGATTATATGGGATGATACTCTTTTTGTTACCATATCTTTTTCTTGTGTTTTTTGATGTGTTGTGATTACAGTATGAGCTTGCTCTCAGTAATCATTGAATTTTATTCAGCCATTTACGCACCCACTCACACAAAAACATACCTCATGGTCCAGTTAATAGCTCTCCAGATAATGTTATACTAAGGGCGGTAAACATAATCAGCACTAACATTTTTCTCACAGATTGCGGAAAACAAAAATCATCAATCTAATTGACTATGTTAAGTTCATAATGTCACCTCTCACTGGTTTTACAATCATTTTAAACAACATTGTGGTAATGAAAACAATTTTCATTTGTTAAGTGCTTGGGAAACATTGCTTTTTGGTCCTTGGGTGTAGTTACCACTCATAGAATAGGAGAAAGATGGATGTTCAGTCATTCAAGTGGAAAAACACGCTTGGCCAAATGTCACAATTAGAGTAATTACAGCAAGCTGGGGCAGGAAATAAATGATCAGGTTGAGGGGAGGTTTAATGGCTGTACATGCCTCCTTCATGCAATTAATGATAATAGCTTAAACATTTTATTTTGCATGTTATGGTCAAAAGCTAACCTCCAAGTTAGGCCAGACAGACTGGTATATACAGTATAAGGTGGGCTCCAGAATTATTGGCACCTGTGACAGGCAAAGCACAAAAAATAATTATTGAGAAACTCAAAATGTCAAGATACTTTAACAATGTTTCAATGGAACCAACCAAAATATAACATTAACAGAAAATAAATTTCACCCAAATCAGGTTCCATATTTATTGGCACCCCTGGTTTAGTACTTAGTGCATCTATCTCAATAATAACAGCATGAAGTCTTTTCCTATAATGCTTGACAAGGTTAAATAACACATTTGGAAGGATTTCTGCAGATCCTTGCAAAATCTTTCAAATTTTTGTTTTGCACTCTTCAGTTTAGCCCACAGGTTTTCGGTTGAATTGAGGTCTGGCACCTGAGGACATTGCAGAACTAACATTTTGTCATGGAACCATATCTGTGTGCATTTCGAGATATGCTTTTGGTCATTGTTTTGCTGGAAAGTCTACCTACCAAGTCTAAGTCTACCAAGTCTCAGCCTTGTGGTTGAGGCAACCAAGTTCTTAGGCAAAATTGCCGGGTACTTGGTGGAATCAATTATGCCATTGATTTTAACCAGTGCCCCTGGACTTGTGGAATTGTGGGACAGCCCCAAAACATCACTGACCCACCACCATATTTCACCATGGGTTTGAGTAGCATTTGCTTATATGCATCTCTGTTTCAATACCAAACACGCCAAGGCTGTATCTGACCAAAACATTACATTTTGACCTAATTTGGCGATCTAAGGTGTGTTTGAACAAGAGTGCTGTGGTGAGATGAGACCAGATTGTACATTTTTGTCAGATACAGCATCAGTATGTTTGGCATCAAAACATACTAGCTTCATAACTTTTGGGACAAATACTTTTATTTCTTTATTTAGCTCTATACTCCACAATTTCAGAATTGTAATTAAACAATCAAATCGAGAAGAAAAATATACACATATAGTCATCAACTCTTGTGGTGGAGAGAAACAGGAAAAAATATTGTGTGAATAATCTTCTGACCTTGTTTTCAGTGGTCAGCTTTCTGTATTTAGTTTTAATTCATTTCAAAGTGAAAGTATCATTTTCATTATTTAAGTGTAATTGGGAGATTAAAGTTCAAAATATAATTTTACAATTTTGATTTACAAAATTCATTCCTTTTTTTTCAGCCTGCAATTTTCAATCACTATGGTAACAGGACATACCGTTTGAATCTGTATAACCTATTTTAACATGCCATTGCTTTAGCGACAACAGTTCCTTATTTTATAACATGTGGGTGGTAAGGAATCTCACGTCTGAGTAAATGTTTCTGAGGAAGATAGTGAAAACACCTTTGACAACACAGTAGAGGACATTTTCAGTGATGTGACCCCATTTGATATCGGTGAGCACCTAAATACATTCTCAAAATATTTTATTAGTATTCAGTATGCTTATAAATAAGGAGACAGCCTGCTTTGGAATAATAAATAGCATGTGAAATTATAGAATGTGTTTGACTTGATGGGGGTTTGATATTTGACAAAAACCTCAATCAATGGACCTCAATGAATATATTAGTATACAAAATGGTATTATTGTGATTATTGTACTTATACTTGACCTGTTGCAGTCTGAGTATAGCTGCAAGAAGACGGAGTTTGGGACAGAGACATAGGGGTGGGTGATAGGTGGGGGAAGTGCATGATAAAAAGTGTTCGATATTTAAGTAAGGAAAATGCAGCATTTTAACACCCCATAATATTATTTAGTTCTCATGTGTCGTTTTCTAGTCTTTTTGGAAAACTGCCTAGACATAGATTAGAAAAAACAATACAGAATGCTCATTTTTGGTGATCTTGTCCTCAAATTTGAAAGGGGATTTGTCCAGTGCTGTGACTTGGCTCCATTATGTTTAAGTGCACAGGCCACAGCCACAAGAATCTGTATACAGATAACAGAAAATCTTTTCAGTGAGAAAAAATATTATTAGAGTTTCCCTAACAAAGATTTGGGTTAGGAGATTTCAGACAGCTGCCAATTACCTGAAGAAGTAGGAAACACCTGCTGTCTCAGCCATTTAAAACCCACACACCTGCTCTCTTTCATGTCTGTGTTCTGCCCCTCCCCCACCCCACATGTCTATGCCCCTTGTGCTCTTGCCTCATGGTGGGGAGGGCCCGGGGACCATGGGTGGAAGCTAACAGGGAGAGATACTGCTCTCCAACTGTACGTTTGATCACATTACAATTGATCAGGCCAGTTTTGCTTTTCTAGCTGACTTTTCCTTGAGAATTTCTTTAAAATGCATTAGGTTTCATTAATTATTAATTAATTAGTCTCCAATTAATTAATGAATTGTCCTTTATTTCATCTCTGGGACAGATATCCTCTTTTTCAAGTGTACCGAATGTACACACACATACAACAACAATTTGAAAGGAAAGATGGTATATGCATTGGGGTGCAAAAGTCTGAGACCACTTTGAACATTTTGTTCATGTAATCATGAAAATTAACAGAAAGTTTTAGGATTTTTTATAATTTAAAACAAACAAATCGAAGTTACTTCAAAGTTTGCAAGTATTTCCAATATACTGAGTCCTGTAAGTGGCGACATGGAGCTGTTGTGGATCGGACTAGTTCCAGCACGTCCCACAGATGCTTGATTGGATTGACATCTGGAGAATTTGGAGGTCAGGGCAACACTTCTTCATCATGTTCCTCAAACCATTCCCAAACTATTTGTTCAGTGTGGCTGTGCGTATTATCCTGCTGATAGAGGCCACTGCCATTGGGGAATACCGTTGCCTGGTCTGCAACAATGTTTAGGTAGGTGCCACGTATCAAATTGATGTCCACATGAATGCTCAGAACCAGTTCAGTTCCGACACTCGCATGCCTACTGTAGGCGCTTTCGACGGTGGACAGGGGTTAGCATTGGCACTCTGATCCAGCTCCATACGTAACAGTTGCACAATGACTGTTGCACTGTGTGTTGTGACACATTCTTCCCATAACCATTAGAATTTTCTGTGACTCGTGACACAGTAGCCCTTCTGTTAGTTTGGACCAGATGGGATAGCCTTGGTTGCCTTCACGCATCGATGAACCTTGGGTGCCCAAAACCCTGTCGGCGGTTCGTGGTTTGTCCCACCCCGGACCACTGTCAGTAGGTACTCACGACTCCTGACTGGGAGCACTCTACAAACCTTGTCGTTTCGGAGATGCTCTGACACAGTCTTCTGGCCATAATGATTTGGCCCTTGTCAAAGTCGCTTGAGTTTTTTACGGCTGCCTGTTTCTCCCGCATCCAACACATCGACTATGAGAACCATCTGTTCGCCTACAGTCTAATATATCCCGGACCTTGACATGCACCGTTATTACAAGATTATTTGCTTCACAGTGTTTTGGCTCATCAGTTATAAAACAGATATATTGATTTGTATTGCAAGGTTATGCATTCCAAATTCTTCTTGGTCTGATCATACAAATACATTTAGCAGTGCTCTGTAATGCACTATACTGTATAAGCACCTTGGTTAGTGATGTGAAAAATGTTAAAATGTCCTCCAGAAAAGAAATGTCTTTACCCCTACAACTACACATTGCTGTTATTGTAGGAATTTTAACAGCCAAGAAGAAATAGTTTTATTGGTTGGGTATTAGGGAAAATTACTGAATGCCAGCATGTAGGAAGTCACAGGTAATTAGATTTGTGCTGCCTCTCTATATGTGTGGCTGATGCTTGGAATCCCTTCAAGCTTTAATTACTGTTTATAACCAGACTAGTATTGCAAAATGATCCATGTCAAATAACCTGGAGCTGCAATATAGCATGCCTTGTTGGTTAACACCTGCCTTCCAACAGAACAGAAAATTCTGCAACTCCTTCAACAAAGCTGCTTATGCATGACTTAATGGCAATGTGAATTGCTAAAGGTATTCATGACTCTTGTTTTCTGTGTAAAGGTTTTGTGATTACTATATGATTTGTTTCCTTTATATCAGAGGTGTCAAATCTTATATGAACAAGGCCAGTTTTTTTTTAGCCTAGCACGGTGACACCGGATTCAACTAATCATGGTCAAGGTCCAATCAGGTGCTTTCGTGCTGAGCTAAAATAAAAACCTGCACCCCCATCGGCCCTTTTAGGATAAGATTGGATACCCCTGCTTTGCATAAATTAATGGCACTATCTGCAGATATATTTTTGCATGTATGACAGAAAATATTTTCTATTCTTGTATATATTTTGCATACACATTACACATTCTTGTGTTTCATACTAATTCAGGTACTTTATAGTATACAGTATATCCTGTAGGTGTATCCAGAAAGAAGAATATTGTCCAAGTGTCACAACAAATTACAACAGTGAAATGCTAGCCACTAATGGGCCAAGTCAGTTGCATCAAAGTGACGACTGAATAACTACTCAAAGGTTTATTATTAATAATGTAAATTTGATGGATTGTGCTCATGAATTATTCACTCCCATTTAATGCAGTGATCTACTAATGTGGAAATTGGCTTGAGTGTTACAATAGGCATGAGGACTTTCAGTGACTGCTCAGCGTCAGATTGGTTCAGAGAATACGTAGATAAGCAGAAATGTGAGGTGACTGTTGGTTTCCTTTGGGATTGTGTGTGAGGGCGTTAATGTTGCCAGCCCAACTTTATTTATAAGATGCAATCTTCTCCTTTGTGCTTTGTCAGCCAATATCATGCCCTTGTAGCTCCAATGGGGCACAGTGAGTATACTACTTAATTACAGTAAATCTGGAATATGGCGGTTTGACAATGAACAGAACTGCACTGCTGAGGTGTTCTAGGTTTTCTTATCAGTGGGTGATGAGAACTCTTTTCCAAGAGTAACACTGGAGTGGTCAGTCTCCAGTCTGTCTACAGCACCTAATAGCCCTATCAGACCTACAGGAATGATGGCTATCAAATGCAATGAGAAATGTACAAAGACAGATAGCATGTAGGGCAGGATGATGTCAGGAATGATTTGAAGCTGCATCGGGGAAAACTGGCTTTGATATCTGATTCAAAGTCTGACAGTATCTGAGAGATGTGCATCATATACTGTATTATCTGATTATTTTAAAATTGCAGCTCAGCTTTGTGGTTGTATTACTGTATGGTTATATGGAGTACAGACATAAATCAATATGAAATTCATTTTGGAATATAATAACTTTGATGCTTTCTGTGGAAAATTATAAACAATCCAGACATCTACAGTTGAACAACCAAGCCATTTTCAGTTTCGTCATGCAGGTTCAAAGGCACAGTTTTGACAGTAGAGGGTAATTACTGTAATTTGAAGCTTCTTCTTCACTGACTTTGGGATCCTGTGTCAACAAATGAGTCACTGTCTTTGACCTGATAAAGGTGTAGGTTTTTTTTAAAGAAGAAAATGAGAAAATGTGAGTGTGTGTGTGTGTATGTCTGTTTGTGTGTTTGTCTGAGTGTTTGTGTGTATGTGCATGCGTGTGTGTGTGTGCATGTGCATGTCTTTGTGCGTGTGTATTTATCTTTGGAAGCAGTATCTGGGGGTCTATGTATAAATACAATGACAGTTTCAAGGACAGTCTGGTGGACATATTATCATAAAACAATTTTGGTTCTAACATTGGCAATTGGTACACTTCAAAGAACAAATAATATAGCATTGAAACGTATTCCTATAATTGCATGGAAAACCACATAACAGATTACCACTTCAAAAGATTTTAAACCCTCAAATATTTGGCAGAATGGCAGAATACAATTTACTACAACTCCCCTGGCTGACCAAGCAACAAAGGTAATAAAATAAGTAAAGAAACATTTTTGGCGATTAAATAGTTAAATGGTAGGCATTTATATAGCGCCTTTATTCAAAGCGCTGTACAATTGATGCTTCTCATTCACCCATTCATACACACACTCACAGCGATTGGCTGCCACGCAAGGTGCCGACCAGCTCGTCAGGAGCATTTGGGGGTTAGGTGTCTTGCTCAGGGACACTTCGACACAGCCCAGGTGGGGGATCGAACCGGCAACCCTCCGACTGCCAGACAACTGCTCTTACTGCCTGAGCCATGTCGTAGAATGAAATAGTTCATTCTATTTTGGATGTACTGTATATTAACCATTGACAATTTAAGGTACGATACAAGTGTTCCCTATTCAAGATGCAATACAATTGACAATAGTTTAAATTATGATGCAACGTATGCATGAGATATATTGTCAGCGCTATACAAAAACATTGTATCAAAAACCGGCTTTACTGCATTATCGGTTGTTGAGGTATGAGACAGTCAATAGGGCTAGATGAGTATTTTTTACTATATTAAAAAAAGAAATCCCTAAACTGAAAAATAATTTTAAAAAATAAAACTGGTTTGCAGCACATGTTTTCAGAGATCCTTGTTTCTGTTTTCTAAAATACACTACTGCACATGCCATTTCTATGCTTTGGCAACACAAATATGTATTTGTCGTACAAATCCAATTGAAATTAAAGGATCAAAATTCTTTCCCTCGTGGCTCACCTCCATTGCATATTTTACTCAGGGCTATTTGTCTGCGCTTGGAGTAGTGCATCTTGTCATCCGTTATTTTTGCTCATTTCTTCCCCTCTGTAATATCTGATGATAAACAATCAATCAGTGTCCATGTAATGTTCCTTTTCCGTGAATGGTATTTATCGATTTATGTTTGTTGTGCAAGCATACACAACACCTCAACTGGGAGATGGCCGTGAACTAAAGGCAAATTCCCATTGACGGCAATGGATCATGACAGCCGTTTCTAAACATGTTGGCTTTGTGTGAGGCTCAAAGCAGCAGGACTGTGAGCATGTCCTGTAGAGCTTCCCTCTCTACTCATATCCCGGTACCCTGTTTCAGATACAGGCTTCAAACAAGGAGCAGCACTGTACAGTCGATGCAGACTGGCTTTTGTGACCTCATTCCCAGGAGACTTTCCACTGGCGTCTGTTCAACGCAAATTACAGTACGCTGCTCACCATCTCCCTCAGGACAGTGAGAATGCAACCTGATACACATCTGAGAATAAAGCCTGGCTTCATCAGAGGTACCATAGCAATACCCTGCTCAGGGTTAGAACCTGTGGGTTAGAAATCTGCTTCCCCTACCACTACACCACACTGCCACCTGTCTGTCCTGTGGAAAAAAAGCACGTTAATGTAGTTAATATAAAAACACAATATAGATCCTATGTCTAGATCGTTTTCAACCAAGGACGTAGTGATCAATGGTATAATTGACATCTGGTTGAAATGCTGAAATTGATGTACTGTGCAAACCATTTATGTGGACCTAATGATGAAACAAGCTGGAAATGATTAGTATTTAATATTTATTCATATTTAATATTGTATTTGAAGGAAAATTCAAACATCCATGTTCCCTCTCCCTCACTTGCAGTATTTAAGCTCTTTGTTATTTGATCACTTCAGTGGGCAGAATATTCTCTGACAGGAAAAAGATCCAGTTTGGAAATGCTTTCTGGCAATGCTTCATGGTAATTGATAGAAACTCTCTATGCCCTTTGGCATTTATGTCTTTTTTCCCCCCGATTACCGAAAGACATACCCTCCTATCACAGCTCTGAATTATCCTTTTTTTCTGGCAAGAACTATAATCATAACAGTATCATCGCAAAATTGCTTTTATTTTATTATTCAATGTGACACATTCAAAAGCCATGAGCCCGTAGAAAGCACAACCAGGGCGAGAGTACCCACATGTACAAACTGCGGATCCCGGGTGTGTTGTTTGATGTTCTGAGACAGAAGATGCCGGGGCCACTGCCTTTGTAAACAGGCAGTATGGTGCATGGTTGAGGCCCATTAGAGCTCCAGAGACTGACAGGCAGAAGGGGGTTCATGGCAAAGCGATTGTGCTGCGGAGAAGTACACTGTCACCATGTCTGAAGCAACCCGTATTTATTCAAATTAATCCTGTAGTCTAATGGAGTGAAGTTCATTGGACATTCTTTCAAAGGGAGCAACTGGAGAAAGAGAGGTGTTTTGTAAATTGTATTTATTTATTTTTATTTTATATATATTTTTATTTTTACTATCCCAATATGTTTATCTTCAATATGTTTCCTGTAAGTGTTCATACTCGTAGCATATTATGTGGTTTCAAATGGAAATTGAAATCGAAACATTTAAATTGAGAAAGAGAGATGTGAAGCAATCAGTGAATGCAGAATGGTAGCCATGGTTATCATGCATTTTTAGAAACATCACATCTTTTCATTTGATATTATTATTATTATTATTATTATTATTATTATTATTATTGTTATTTGGTTAGATTAAGGTTTAATCTCGCTCAAAGGCCCTTTCACTCACTTCCAAAACTAAAAAACAATTTTTTTTGATGACACAGCAGAGAAAGCTTGTCAGTGGCCTTGATTGTATTTAACCACCTGAGACCCAGCTGACCTAATATGTCTTTGCCAAAGCATGTTCTGGTGAAATTATATCTTCAAATATTACTTTGCTTGTATTGAATGTGTAGGGTTCAGCATTGTAGAATATATGGTCATACAGCAGACAAATATACATTTTGGGGTCTTTGGAGGAAAGGATTGGGGGCACAGGATATACTGTAGAGCTGTAATAACAGTGTGGCCAGCCGATGCACAATAGAATAGAGTCCATTTATTGTTAGCAATTACATATGATATATGCTTAATGCTTGTTTACATTCTTTGCAAAGCTCATGTCATAGAGGCACAATTGTATAAAATGTGAACAGTAACTAGAAAATAATAGAACATGTGTACTTGTGTTTACAATGTACTAAGTGTGGTGTTTGATTGACAGCCCACGCATACGTAATTCCTTCAGATTAATAATAGATTTTATCCGTTGGGATCTAGTCTACCCTATGCTTGGTCTTGTTCTTGGAAACTACATCATCATTTCACATGGCTCTCTGGATCATGAGTCAGTTTTCGAAACATTCTCAAGAAGTCAAGAAAAACATTTACACCTAGACTTTTAAAGGTTAGGGTACAGTTAAGCTTGCTGAATGATTACATTGGAATTTACACATGCAGGCTTACCACTGTCTAAACTGTATAAAAAATATTTTTGAGATCTATTTGACATTTGAAATATCTGTGAAATTGAATCTAGAGAAATTTATTCTGAACAGAGGACAATGTAGTTGGAGTAGGATATGGTTCTTGTCAACTGTATTTGTACAGAAAATAATAATAAATAATAAATAATAAAAAAATAGTGCAGCTCGTAGCTACACCAAATCATTATATTCACGGATAACATGCACAAGGTTTATTGTTTTTAAATGAAATGTAGGATGCCATGAAAGGGGGAGGCCTTAACAGATGACACATTGAATCATTTATCATGAACAATTGAGATGATTATCATACTTAATCCACAACCTTTTCAGAGGGAATTACCATAAAAACAGTGCTAATTTTAGTTGGTGGTGGTGTGAATAGATGGGGGTGAGGAATGAGGGTTAGACAATAATTGTTCAATGGATTGTATGCTGGTAGTAACATTGCGTTCTTTGCTTTTAATTGCCTTTGGAGACTGTTATTGGCATTTTTCAGCATGAGGACCAGGCCAGTGCAAATGAAAATCAAGGAAGCTATTATGCGGCTGAGAAATGAAAAAACAGTTAAGAGACATTGGCCAAACAATAGACTAACCAAAATTAACTGTTTGGAACATCATTAAGAAGCACTGGTGAGCTCAGTAATCGCAAAAAAGGGCTTGGAAGACCAAAGTAGACCCATAGACTGTAGAAAAATATGGATCATGTGCCACTGGCTATTCATGGGCTTGTGAAAAGCATTTTGAAAGTAAAGTTTTCAGGGGCCACCATGACATACAATTTGGAGCCAAAGACTGTGCAGTAGTGAAACAGGAAGCCCTTAGATGATAGATATTAGATGAAGAAAAAAACACAGACTGTGACTACATTTTCTTGTGGGAAAAAAATGATTGAATTGTATGTACACCTACAGTACACTGGAGCTAACCGCAGTGGTGCTAGTGAGCAGCGTCCCTCAGCAAGACGACCAAATGAGCCTCAAAATGAAGTAGAAGTTTTGGCCTCTTGGGAAGACCTCTATAGTCGATGATCAATGAATTCACACCATAATGAAGAAAAAAAACAAAAACATCTGTCCGACAGATCAGAAACACTGTTCAGGAGGCAGACATGGATGTGTCAGTGACTAATGTCACTGCTGTATGCAAACCACTAGTTAGCTCCCAAAGCACGATGGCCAGGTTAGAGTTTGCTCTGAAGTACCTAAATGAGCCTGCGCAGTTCTGGAAAAAGGTCTTGTGGAGTACATAGCCAAAGCAAGAAAATTATGTCTTTATATCTTTTACCCTAGTCTTCATCGCACCTTTCTCTTCCTGATGAATTCAGGGAAAATATAGGATATTTATTTGATTACAAAAGATAAGTCGAGCTGCATAATGAATAAATATATACAATGAGTCATAATCCTCTTCTTTTTATTGATTTGATTTTGTAGTATAATAGGTGCTGGCTCCATCAGTTATAATCAATGGGCTAATCGACTAATCCCTATATACAGTGGTGTGAAAAAGTGTTTGCCCCCTTCCTGATTTCTTATTTTTTTGCATGTTTGTCACACTTAAATGTTTCAGATCATCAAACAAATTTAAATATTAGTCAAAGACAACACAAGTAAACACAAAATACAGTTTTTAAATGAAGGTTTTTATTATTAAGGGAGAAAAAAAATCCAAACCTACATGGCCCTGTGTGAAAAAGTGATTGTCCCCCCTGTTAAAACATAACTTAACTGTGGTTTATCAAACCTGAGTTCAATTTCTCTAGCCACACCCAGGCCTGATTACTGCCACACCTGTTCTCAATCAATAAATCACTTAAATAGGACCTGCCTGACAAAGTGAAGTAGACCAAATGATCCTCAAAAGCTAGACATCATGCCGAGATCTAAAGAAATTCAGGAACAAATGAGAAAGAAAGTTATTGAGATCTATCAGTCTGGAAAAGGTTATAAAGCCATTTCTAAAGCTTTGGGACTCCAGCGAACCACAGTGAGAGCCATTATCCACAAATGGCGAAAACATGGAACAGTGGTGAACCTTCCCGGGAGTGGCCGGCCGACCAAAATTACCCCAAGAGCGCAGCGACGACTCATCCAAGAGGTCACAAAAGACCCCACAACAACATCCAAAGAACTGCAGGCCTCACTTGCCTCAGTTAAGGTCAGTGTTCATGACTCCACCATAAGAAAGAGACTGGGCAAAAATGGCCTGCATGGCAGAGTTCCCAGACGAAAACCACTGCTGAACAAAAAGAACATTAAGGCTCGTCTCAATTTTGCCAGAAAACATCTTGATGTTCCCCAAGACTTTTGGGAAAATACTCTGTGGTCTGACGAGACAAAAGTTGAACTTTTTGGAAGGTGTGTGTCCCATTACATCTGGCGTAAAAGTAACACCGCATTTCAGAAAAAGAACATCATACCAACAGTAAAATATGGTGGTGGTAGTGTGATGGTCTGGGGCTGTTTTGCTGCTTCAGGACCTGGAAGACTTGCTGTGATAAATGGAACCATGAATTCTGCTGTCTACCATAAAATCCTGAAGGAGAATGTCCGGCCATCTGTTTGTGACCTCAAGCTGAAAGGAACTTGGGTTCTGCAGCAGGACAATGATCCAAAACACACCAGCAAGTCCACCTCTGAATGGCTGAAGAAAAACAAAATGAAGACTTTGGAGTGGCCTAGTCAAAGTCCAACCTGAATCCTATTGAGATGCTGTGGCATGACCTTAAAAAGGTGGTTCATGCTCGAAAACCCTCCAATGTGGCTGAATTACAACAATTCTGCAAAGATGAGTGGGCCAAAATTCCTCCACAGCGCTGTAAGAGACTCATTCATTCAGTTAATTTAAACCCGCCTGTTTGCACTTGTCCTTTGCCAGATTGTATTGTGTTTACTCCATTTTCTGCCTGCCTGACCTGTGTACCAACCTTTTTTGTGTATCCTGACCTCTGTTATTTGGATTTGTCCTGTAAATACAGGCATACAATACTAAACTGCCTAATTTGGGAGAGCTGACTATATCTGATGAGTATTTTGCGAATTAATCATTATATTGATACCCAAGGAAAATCAGAGGAAGTCTCCACCACTGCTTAGTGATTAAAATGGATTGTCTGTATTTATTATTTAACATGATGTGAAGAAGCTGCATGTTAATTTCTGATTGAGCAGTCAGATCATTGGCACCGTTGTTAATCAATGAAAATGAAAGAAAACCAGTTGACATCAATGATTAGTTTAAAGGAAAGTTTTGTGCCCAACCAATTTTGAGCTCATGAGATGTCACTGCCCCCCACATATCCATACACACACATCACATAGTCACACACACCAGCACCCACGCGCAGCTCACTCTACAGCAAGAACACAGGAGAAGAGAGGAAGTAGAAGAAATTAAATTAACTTTCTCTAAGGGAAAGAGACTCAGCTCAACCCCATGGTGAGTGAGACTGGCTCTCCGGTGACATCATCAGGAATGACTCAGCTAACGGTATTGTGAGCTCTGGCCTCCATCAAAGCTGAAGTCATGAAGACACAACAGTAGAAAGGCCATCAGAGGCAAAGCCATTTTAGCCTTTAGATTTTACAATTAACATTGCTGAAATGTTGTAAATGCAATAACCTCCTCCTTCAACTTTTCCTTCCAAGTATTTGGGCTTCAAATAAATGTGTTAAAAAAAAACAACTGAGTACATGTTTGCTGTTCAGCAACTGAATGAACTGAATAAAAGAGCTATTGAAAATTAGTTTGCCCATATAATCAATCACACAAAATGCATTCATTGCAATTCTGTCACGAACATGACAAGAGCTTTAGGGTGGGATGAATTATTGATGAATTAGGCTTTGTGGCCTACACGAAAAAGCAGTCACAAGAAACAGTTGTATCGTTCTTTTTTCATCAACCTGGCTCATTTCCTATTCAAATAATGTCTTAGCAAGTCAGAGTATGGAAGAATTTATCATGGAATTAGAATGCAAGCTGCTTGAAATTTACAAAGTCAAAGGCAGCAGCTGCAGCTACGAAGTAACTGCGGTTACTTTGCACAACCAGTCCCGGGGTGAAAATACAGTGTCAGGTCTGCAAATGTACTAAAGCTAAAGGTAAACGTGTGTACTCAAGTGCAACCTTTTTCCAGAGTTCAGTCCTTGCTCATGCAAACCACTGAAGCTGTGCATTCTGTGTAGATTTTGATGAGTAAGTGGAGAGACTCTAAAGAGTGCCATTTTACAGTTTTTTCTCAATGTGCTTATAATATGGCTTAATACATATTACCTTAGCCTAACAAAACATAAAACATTTCAATTGTGTCCTTTATTTAAAGAAAATAGTTTTGCAGCATATAATTTCCTAAGCTTTATTATAGGTTGGTATGGGTGCAGAAATCGACTGTCACTGGACAAGCATGACACTGCCAATGGGGTTAAAAAACACTTCCTTTCTAATATTAAACCTCCCTCCTAAAGCTTCCGCCTACATTCTGCACCTAGTTGACACTCCCAGCCCTATTATCCTGCCTCCAATTACTCAGACTCCAGACTTAACCCTTTCTGCGCGTACGTTTTAAAATATTTCCAGTGTCCAGAGTTTTTTTTCACATGCTGCAGTTATTCTGGAATTTCACTATCGCGTCACACTAGCTAGCCTTTGCATGGTAGAAGTTGCGAATGAGTGCTAATAATTATTGTAAATATAATAATACGATACTGTTGTTCCACTAACGTAATAAAATAATAACAGTTGTAACCTACTTACCCATTAGTGGGGAAACTGCCAAACTGCTGGATACCAGCCACCTTCATTCCTCACTATGCAACCACGGTGCGTTCACTGTGTGTAACGGTTTATAGTCTAGCTTTATCTTCAATTTCTCCAGTATTGGATATCTGACTGGTTATTTCAGTTAAATATAGCTAAATTTAGTACAAGACTAATAGTTGTTTGTGGTAGGCATGAGGGGATAGCTGACTACCTGCAATGTAAATCAATGGGGGGGGGGGGGGGGTGGCCTGTAGGTAAATGACTGGGACACGCAAGGTCAGTGGTTCTAATCCCGGCCACAATAAGATCCGCACAGCTGTTGGGCCCTTGAGCAAGGCCCTTAACCTTGCATTGCTCCAGGGGAGGATTGTCTCCTGCTTAGTCTAATCGACTGTACGTCGCTCTGGGTAAGAGCGTCTGCCAAATGCCAATAATGTAATGTCAGCCAAGGCAGTTTGTGTGAAGAAAACTACTTTATTTCTGATATTATTTGCATGTTTTCAAATACGTTACAAATGATTCTGATTCTAGCAGACATTGTACAGACACCCAGAATGTTTGTAAAGTACTTTTCAGTAGAGTCAGATGTCATTATTCTGTTTTACAAACCATATACACCTACAGCATGTCTACAGGGAAACCAAGGACACTGTTGCAATGATTGGTAATATGCAGATCATTAATTGATCCTAACCATAATTTCAAATCTAATCCTAATTGCAGCCGTCCTCTAACCCTAATTCTAACCCTTACCCAAATTGAAGGTCTCAGAGTAAGGTGTAGAGATGAGTCTCAACACCTTGGAAGTACAAGTTGCTGGGGTTGACCAAATCCACTGTTGACAACCTGGAACCCTACCAGGGGTCTAACTTGGATGAGATCAATGGACACATCTGTAGGAACATGGCACATGCTCCTAAGCTTCCAGAGGAAGACTTCCACACCAAATGGGATGACACCATGTGAATCACAGGATGACATCATGAAAATCATCCCACTTATCACCACCTATTAGGCATTCACCCAAGCAACAAACATGAGAAGTGAAACACAATCAGGCCAGGGTCCTACAAAACTAGAACCTACTCAAAGACTACAAGACTATATCTGCCTACAAAAGAAGCAAAACCTCAAGAGCCTTTTGGTTAGGACTGGAAATCAACACTATACTCCAGGTGTTGGCTTGACATTTTACAAAGGGACCACAACAGTCAAGAACAACACTACTAAAACATAAAATATGTAATTACACTTATAGTCAACACAAAAACTGCATATATAAAGTGTAATCACTGTGACATAAATTTTGTAGGAGAGACAGTGAATATGATTAGAAGTATACTAGCACAACACATACACTCAGTGACACTTTATTAGGTATTTATTACTTATTTTTTAGACTTATTGGTCCTTTGCTGCTGTTGCCTATCCACTTAAAGGTTTGATGCATGTTCAGAGATGCTCTTCTGCATACCACTGCTGTAATGTGTGGTTATTTGCGTGACTGTCACGTGCCTGTCAGTTTTGACCAGTCTGGCCATTCTCCCCTGAAATCTCTCATCAATAAGGTATTTACGCAGAAAGGACTGCTGCTCATTGGATGTTTCTGTTTTTCACACAACTCTCTGCAAACTCTAGAAACTGGTGTGCGTGAAAGTCCAAGGAGATCAGCAGTTTCTGAAATACTGAAATCACCCTGTCTGGCACCAACAAACTTTTCACTCACCATGAAATATTGGAACTTCCCACAAAGGCTAACTGGATACCAGAGGACAGGCGTACTGTAGGATAGAAAAAAACACTGGATTATAAAACTGAGCACCACATCCCCAGGAGGACTGTACAAATGCATCTGACACTTCAACGCAATAGGGACAAAACTACCTAAAGGCTCCAGTACACTGCATGGTTAGTGCAAACATTTCTTTCCCAAGGGGCCCTCTTGAGAAAGATTTTTCCTAACCTGTCTTTCAACCCTAACCCTAATTCTAACCTTAAAATATATGTTATAAGCATATTATAAAGAAGAAAATATACAAGTGAATGCAATGCTAACAATAATTTAATGATTCTTTAAACAGGTTATCAAAAGTGTAACCAAGGCTTGGGCAAGGCCTGGGCAAGGCTTGGACAAGGCTTGGACAAGGCTTGGTTGGACAACACTTGGGCAAGGCTTGGGAAAGGCTTGGGAAAGGCTTGGGCAAGACAAGGCAAGGTTAATTGGTGAGGTCCTATAGGAATAACCAATACTGCCTGCTGGCTTCAGAAGACTAAGGATCATAAATAGGGCGTGGTGATTAGGAGCAGGTGGTGGTGATCATGAGGGGCAGGTGGTGGTGATTAGTACTCTGGAGAGGTGGAGTGCTGAAATGACGGTGTGGACGTGACAACTAAATTGTAAAAGAAAATATAAGTACGTACTTACAAATGTGCTGGTAATACCTACTAACTAGAAAGAAAAACATTTTCATAAATTCTTCTCTTTGAATCCCATGTGATCATGTTTTATTCTATATGATTATTTATGATAAAATAGGTAATAGCTCATTCATCTCATGGTTATCACATCACTTTCAATGAGTAGACAATAGCTTATTAGATACTACGCTCAGTGAGCACTTTATTAGGTATTTATTTTACTTATTTTTTATACTTATTACTGTAATAATGAAATCTATTACTGTTGTAATGTGTGGTTATTCGCGTTACTGTCACCTTCCTCTCAGCTTTGACCAGTCTGGCCCTTCTCCTCGAAATCTCTCTCATTATCAACACGTTTCTGCCTGCAGAACTGCTGCTCACTGGATGTTTTTTAGTTTTTTACACCATTCTCTGCAAACTAGAGAAATCTAGAAAATCAGCAGTTTCAGCAGTTTCTAATATACTCAAACCACCCTGTCTGGGTATATTAACTGAAGCTCCTGACCCATATCTGCATGATTTTATGCATTGCACTGCTGCCACAAGATTGGCAGATTAGATAATCACATTAATAGGTAGGTGTACTTATTGTTCCTAATAAAGTGCTCAGTGAGTGTCTATTATTAGTTTTAAAAATGTATAACTTAATATTAAACAAATCTACTTTAAATATGTCTAAATCTAGTTTTTAATGCATCAATTAGCTCTTATTAAAGCAAATGTCAACTTTATGGTAAAAATATATCAACATTTACAATTAATTTTGTTAAATGTAAAAATAAATAATGAAAAAGTGCTGGATACCGTTTTTCCGAATTCATGCAACACATTTAAATAAATAAATACAGCAGTGCGCATTTGGTCTTTAACATGCAATGTATAACTTTTTTTGTGTGGGAAATTTCTAATGAAATCTCATAACATCTGCAGTCAAGAAAAGGAGAACGATTGGTGATCAAGAAGGATCCATACGAAATTAAATGACATCATCATCCCCGATCAAAGCGGACGGTGGCTGGATCCTGGCCACTCAGGTCCCTCCCAGGGGAAACGTGTTCAAACACAAGATGGGCAGGAAATGATGCATGTCCCATTTTTTTCTCAAATACATGCCTTTATCGGATTTGCGCTCCGACCAGAAAGCTGCCGTTTCAGACGTGAGTATGCTGTGCTTCCAATAAACATTAATATTTCACGATCATCTCCGCGCCACTTTCATCATTCGCCGCCTGTTGAGAGCGACAGCGCGCGGTCATCTCCCCAGAGACCGTGCCCGTTCTGTCTGGCGGATTACCGTCAGCAGAATGAACCCAAGTGTAAGGTGGGACCATGTGGTAATATTCAGATACACCCTATGAGCAAGCAGCGTGCTGTCATTTTCTTAATTTCATAATGGCACAATGATGTACCTCTCTTACAAAGTGCCTTTCTGCATACTCAACAAGCTTTACTGAAATACTGTATGTGACTGTAGTATGAGTAAGTACACTTTAATAAGATGCAAAAATAGAGTAGCCAGCAAGCTGTAACAAGATAAAAATGTTGTAACAATGGGAACATTAAGGTATTTTGGAAAATTGGATGATAAACAAATTAAATACTATTAAAAATAGTATAATCATAATCATATTCAACACATCTTAGATAACCATGTAATTTAACCTAATTATTTTAATTGTAATCACAAAGGATTGTGGGAAAGATATGTAGCTGTTTTAGTTTAGCACTAAGGCTATTAGAGAGTGATGCAGTGTACGTCTATAGCATGCAGGGCCCCATCCATCAGTCAGGTTGGGGGCTTGCATCCCAAAGAAGTACACAGCTTCAATATCCTTTCAATTATAAGGTCTAGTCCATAGAAACATTAAAACAGGGCAGGAAAAGCATGAGTCATTTTGTACAGGGTGCCCATAAATGAATTCCCAAATACAGAAGACGACTATGATCTATTACTATTGAAGCCAGGTGCACATAAAAGAGGATTGTTTCATTTTATTACATATTCATTAAGCTTGGCCTACAATTTTCAGTCTTCAGATATAGTGCATAATTCTCTCTTGGGCAGGTCTGTATGTGTCTGGCATGGTGGCTAAAGCTAAAATATACCACTGTGATCATAACTCATTCTGTCACAGTTAAAATACCTGATGCCTGAATCCCCACTCTGTGTGCCCCAAAAAATAAATAAATAAATAAATTAAGTATGTCGTGAAAGTTATAGGGAGAAAATAATAAGATTTGCAGGGAATTCCAACGTACCACACCGGCAATCCCAATAGGCCACAGAATGCTGACCGATGAAAACTTTTCTCCAATAGGCCGTCCTGTGTGGAGTGTATATTGTAAAAGAGTCACTGCCCTCTAAAAAGTAAAGGCTCAAAAAAGAACACTATATGTTTCTTTAAGGTACAATAGGTAGATTTTTTTGTTAAAACATTGTTACAAGACCATTGTAAATATTTTCCTATCATTGAAAAAGGCTCACTGACATGTTGACTCACCCTTTGCCTGTGTTTATAATTTATAGTCTGTGCCAAAACATTTTACAGCTGTACAATAATTCAAGCTCATTGGTTGAAAATTGGTTCTAATTGCCACAGCCAATGGCGTTTGAACGTCAGTGCATTCACAGAGAAGGGGTGGGATAAACAGTGTTGTTGTATGAACGTGTTTGTTGCTGCAATTCCTCTTTTGACCGTTAGAAGTCTGAAATTACCTATTGTACCTTTAATTAACCTTAAAGTTAATTTAAGAACCTTTCCTCTGTCACCAGTTCATATTTGAACCTTTGTAAGTTCCCCTCTTTGTAAACATTCTCCTAAGCATCCAAGGGTTGCCTGAAGAACCTTCTTAAATCTATTAATTAATTTGTTATCCGGCGGGAAGGATGGTGCAGTGGGTCGCACTGCCGCCTCACAGCAAGGAGGTCCTGGGTTCGAATCCCCGTCGGCCGGGGGCCTCTCTGTGCGGAGTTTGCATGTTCTCCCCGTGTCTGCGTGGGTTTCCTCTGGGTACTCCGCTTTCCTCCCACAGTCCAAAGACATGCAGGTTAGGCTGATTGGAGAGTCTAAATTGCCCGTAGGTATGAGTGTGTGGGTGGGTGAATGGTGTGTGTGCCCTGCGATGGACTGGCGACCTGTCCGGGGTGTATTCTTGCCTTTCGCCCAATGTGTGCTGGGATGGGCTCCGGCCCCCCTGCGACCCTGTTCAGGATAAGCGGGTTAAGATAATGGATGGATGGAATTTGTTATCCTAACCCGCTTATCCTGAACAGGGTTGCAGGGTTGCAGGGTTGCAGGGGGGCTGGAGCCTATCCCAGCATACATTGGGCGAAAGGCAGGAATACACCCTGGACAGGTCGCCAGTCCATCACAGGGCACACACACCATTCACTCACACACTCATACCTACAGGCAATTTAGACTCTCCAATCAGCCTAACTTGCATGTCTTTGGACTGGGGGAGGAAACCAGAGTACCCAAAGGAAACCCACGCAGAGAATATGCAAACTCCACACAGAGAGGCCCCGGCCGACGGGGATTCGAACCCAGGACCTCCTTGCTGTGAGGCGGCAGTGCTACCCACTGCACCATCCGTGCCACCCACCTTCTTAAATGAAGCTGCTATTTCTGGGATCTCTCAATTTCTAGGATGTATTCTAAACATTGAATTCATGGTCATGGACTATAGATGAATTGATGTTCTCATATTTGTTTTATATATTTTAAATAATTGTATGTGGTCAGGCAATGTTGTTGTTCCTGGAGGCACCTCACGGGGTTCCGCCGGTGTGGCAAATTCAGGAACCCCTAAAAGTTCCCCCAGGAACGTTTTAGAGTGTGGCTTAAGGAAGAGTGTGTTAGAAAAGTGCATAGGTTTTAGCAGTACAGCTAAAGAAATAGGGACCCACAAAGCTACAAGTGTTTATATGAATTGTTTTCTTTATTTTTTAATTTAATCAGAACTGTGCCAGCAGCTCTTTTGTTTTATATTGCATGGCCTGATTTCTATTGCATTACAACCAGTGTTTTTTTGGTCTTCGTGATTGCTATTAAAATTACGCCTATTGTTGTATTTTATTGTGTATTTAGCAGTATTGTCAGTTATTGCTTTTTAATTCTGACTCTGTATGTCTATTCATATTCATCAACTTTTATTATTCTTGGATGTACATATTGGCCTCAGTAACTATGTGTTGTATTTAATTTGTTCAGTCACCCATCAGTGTTGTACAAAGGACTGAGCGACAATATCCATTGTGAGCAGATATGCACAAAATGAAATTAAATTGAATAAATACACACCCCACAATGTAGAGATTAAGCAGGGTTTTGCACAGAAAGTAAAATGAAAGATTAGACCCAGCCTGAATCCATTCGCATAGTTATACAGTTCCATTCACAACATGAATGTAACACTCATTTAATACATTCCATTATCTACAATTGATTTAAAATTAATGTATGCATGGTTTAGGAGTGTGAAAATGCCCCATTGTATTGTGTGTATGTGTGTGTATGTGTGCGGGGTGGGTGGGGGTGTGCGTGTGTGCCCGTGTCCGTGATTGCATATGTCTGCGCGCGTGTGTGTGTATGGCTGCATACAGTATGTATATAATTACAACAGTCTCCTGAGGTGTGTGCTTGTATGTGTGTGTGGGTTGGGGGGATTGTGTGTGTCTGTGTGCGTGTGTATGTATGTATGCATGTGTGAGAGAGAGTGTTTGTGTGTGCAAGTGTCTATGTGTGCATATGTATATAATTACGCCAGTCCCCTGAGGTGTGTGCGTGTATGTGTGAGTTGGGTGGGGAGGATTGCGTGTGAGTGCGTGTGTGTGACTGTGTGTGTCTGTGTGTGTGTGATTGCGTGTGTCTGCGTGTGCATATGTGTGCGTGTGTGTGAGAGAGTATTTGTGTGTGCAAGTATCTATGTGTGCATATGTATATAATTACACCAGTCCCCTGAGGTGTGTGCGAGTATGTGCGTGTGGGGTGGGAGGGGATTGCGTGTGAGTACGTTTGTGTGATTGTGTGTGTCTGTGTGTGTGTGTGTGTGTGTGTGAGAGAGAGAGAGAGTGTTTGTGTGTTACAGTGTGTATGTGTTCATATGGATATAATTACACCAGTCCCCTGAGGTGTGTGCGAGTATGTGCGTGTGGGGTGCGGGGGGGTTGCGTGTGAGTACGTGTGTGTGATTGTGTGTGTGTGTGTGTGTGTGTGTGTGTGTGTGTGTGAGAGAGAGTGTTTGTGTGTTGCAGTGTGTATGTGTTCATATGTATATAATTACACCAGTCCCCTGTGGATGTTTGCATGATTGAGTGACAACTGCCTGTCAGAAGAACGCTGCTGCAATATGTGGTCCTGATTCACTGAATCTGGAGACAATGTGATTGGCATACTAATCAGAGGTCCTCTCAACACCTCTCCCAACTCTGCTCCCCCCTAAACACACACACACACACACACGCGCACCTCCCATTTTCTGCTGCTTGCACAAAAATGATCCCCTGCCAAACCCCCCAATGTCCCCATACACCGTCATTAAATTCAGTGCACAAGAGTGGCAGATGGTTTACATGCAATACTCCGGTTCTGGAACAAAACTCAAATTATAGTACAGGAATAAGGCCTGCTTAGCCAATTTAGAACAATTAGAGCCAGAATTTAGGCCATGTACTTGGTTGATTGCACCAAGCGCTTTTACATAAGGACTTGTAATTTCCAAGACAGGATTTAAAGCTTCAGGTTAAAATTACTGGCAAGCCAGGTGACCTTAAACTCTACATGCAACAGCCATGGTGTTCCAATCATTAGTATTCTGTGAGTTAATTTCTTTAAAGGGAAACTGACTGAGACTAACTCACTTACCAACCTGGTACAGCAAAGAAATAAGAACATTAGAAGAAAAGACTCACAACAGGGTTTTGATAATGACCATTATATACAGTATGTGCTTTAACAATAAGGCCTGTCTTAAATGTCTCTGTGTATTCTGCCATGTATAGAACAAATTGAAAAGTACACCACAGAGATCTAAAAATGGAGCAGCTAAATATGTATTACTTAGGATATTCTGTCAGCAATTTAGCTAGCAGAACATGCACATTTGTGGTCCTCCATGATTAACCCATTGGCCATATGATTAAGCTATTAGGATTTGCTTGCCTCTCGTAGTATAAGAAGACCCCACTGTGGATCCAGTAATGCATGTGAATCTCTGCTTAACAAGCACAGAATTGGCTCTTTTCAATTGATTCATGAGGAAAAAATGAAGGGTCTCTTTGTTCAATGCAGTTCTTATATTTGATAATGATCAGTCTGGATGAAAGGTGGTTATTATAATCAGGCTTCGATAGAGCTTGGCTGAATGGGAACGGTGTGAATTAAGGGGACTTGTTAACAGGGGGTCTTAAAAGTGAAGTCGAGGGAGGGCAGACGGAGTCGGCCACATATTTTTTGGGTTTATCTTGAAATGGTTAGAAACAGATAAGAAGGTAACCCTGAGAGAATGTCAATTTCAGGCCAGTGTATTAATAAAAAACAAAAATGACAAAACGCCTTATGTTTTTATAGTTTATCTGAATTTGTCCTTTAGATAAGATAAAAATCTATGTGTGGAAACCCGCATAATATATACACAGACTATTGTTCTATTTAGAATGCATTAGTGTACATGCAAAGTCATTTAAGTAGTTACAGAACTCTTGTTAACAGATGTTTATCAGTATAATATATTCATATTAAATATCCTATTGATGTATGCTATTAACTACGTTAACTACCTCTGAATGATTCCAGTTTCTTGTGATTGCAAGAGTGTTGCACCTGCACAGTCGACGCCTTTATTATGCACAAGGAATGCCTAATATCCTCCTGCAAATGGGAATGCAAAGCTGGCAAGTGCAATAGTCTGGAAATAAGCTCCCGGCATTTTGGCCTAATTTTTCATTTTCCTTTTTCATTTTGTTGATTTAATATCACATTACATATGTATTTTCACAAAGGCAAATCTGTGTGGCGGGAGCACGTTGAATTCTGTTTTGAAGATTTCACTGTCACAGCAGGATGAGGCAGACCATCACAGAAACCCCCAGCACCTGCCAAATGTTCCTATTGCATGGAAAAGAATATGCCAAATCAAGTGCCAATGAGGGATAACTGCAAATAACTGTGGCTGTTCAAATATTTCCCAGCACACATCAAGGGGGTAATTGTTTTTCTGAGCCCCACCATCAAAATTGGGAGTCATTCCACTGAAGCAGCATGGCTGTGTAACTATTGCTTTGTTGGCTTGTTTATTTATAGGAATCATGGAAAGGATCTTCACTCAAGTAAATATGCATAGAATTCAAAACGGAGCAAGACCACTATTAACAATAAATAAATACAGTAAACCAATGTAAGTCTCAGTCAAATACATTGTTATACAATTTTAATCACAAAAACTACATTTTAAATGAAAAGCCTCAAAAGATAGGAGATTAAATTGCTCAGCCCTAACACTAATATCATCCTTCTCTCCATCAAGGTGTATCAGCATCTTTGACAACTGCTACAGCCCTGTATATGTACTGTACTTCAAACAACAACGTATAAAGTACTCACCACTGGGCAGATGCTTAAGAAGTTATTCCATGTTCCACCTTCCAAGGAATACAATCAAGGACCTGTTGTCTCCGAGAAGATAACTGAGCCTTGCCTCAAATGAGTGAACAGAAAGCAGACCAGAAAAGGCTAGTGAATTGCTGACCCCCGTCCGAAGTAACTTCCAGCGGTAAGCCATGTAAGGGGAAAACGTGTAAAAATAACAGTTCAGCAGTTTCTTCGAAGGAGGGTAAGTTGGGGAGAGCAATGAGGTGGGCGAATTTGGAAACCATCATGCCTTTGGATCCAGCTCCACATGAGACCAGGGGAGACGGGGAATGGAGTAACAATAACCCCTGTGGGAATGCAATAACCCCTGTGGGAGCTGGCTACTGGATTAGAGGGTTAAGCCTTATAGCTGTCCATAGATACTTTTTTACGTTGATCAGTCCAGACAACAGCTATAAACATCATATTTGGAGAGGACGCTGGCGCTGTTTGTTCGCCGCTTCTCCGTTCGACTGAGATTCGTATTGTGTTTCGTAGGTTATTTTGTTTAGTTAGTCTAATTAGCATTTGTTCCTAGACCTTTTTTCTAGTCTTTTTATTTATTTTTCCACAGTTGCAAAAAAGATCGAATCATCCGACCGACCTACCTGTGGCTGCTACCGGAGCTATTGCTACCTCCAGCTGTTAACACCCGGGGTTCATGCTGCCTCTGGACCTGTTCTTTTCACCGCTCCAGCTGGGTCTGTCTGCCCACATTGCTGCCGTACCACCGGACAACCACTTGACGAGGTATCCCCCAGACAGCCTCCCTGCTGTCTTGGTACGGTTAGTCCTTCGTCGGCTGGGACCGTTGCCTCATAGTGAGCTCCGTGGCTAGCATTTTGTGCTAGGACTGCTACTTCCCCTTGGCTGCTGCCTTTGCCCCAGAGCTAGCTAGCATAGCTAGCCTTCACTCGCTGCTAGCCTGGGATAGCAAGCTGAGGTCTGGCTTGACTGCAATTAAGCCCTTTTCTGTCTGGCATGCTTGGGACTGTCCTACTCTCCTTGCTAGCACTCTGTCCACGAGTGCATCGCCTGCGACCACCTGCCGAAGATGCTAGGCAATCGGCTAGCCTCACTGTGCTACCCACTAGCATAGTGGAGCTACCAATTAGCGTCTGGCTAACGGTTAGCAGAGCTGGCGTTTCGCTACCTCTCGCCCTGGATATCATGCACATCTGCTACTCTTCCTCTCAACTCCACCAACTCAACATCCCCATCACCCCTGGTCATAACTATATTTCAAAAATCAAAGAACACGGACTTCTCCGCCGGCCTGGCTATATCCACCGAAGCTGCCGACGAAAGTTTTTTGTCCGCTCTGGAAATCCCATCCCCTCGCTCTGGTCCACCCGGCGTCCAGCAGTGACGTCACGATGTCAACAAAACAAACAGCACGTGCACCCGGACTCTCTGAGAACCTTAGCCAAGGTTTCTCATGCCACCAAAAAATCATCCCATCTCACCTGTGCACTTTTCAACACCCGCTCACTTAATCTCAAAGAACTCATCATCAGTGAATTTATTAATGATAATAACCTGGACTTCATTTTTCTCACTGAAACCTGGCAAAAACCCGTGGACTACTTTTCACTAAATAAAGCAACCCCCCCTGGTTATGTGTACATGGACAAGCCTCGCCTGGAAGGGAAAACTGGCGGTGGAATTGCTGTCATCCACCGCCATGAAATAAAAACAACTCAAGTTCCCATCCAGGCTCCCACCTCATTTGAATCCCTCTGCTTAAAAATATCCGGCCCCATACCCCTGGTCATTGCCATCATCTATCGTCCTCCCAAACCCAACCCCACCTTTCTTTCCGACCTCTCTGAGTTTCTCACCCTGCTCTGTGCCATATCCCCGTCTACACTTCTGCTTGGCGATTTCAACATCCACATGGACTCTACCAAATGCACAACAGCAATAGAACTACTGGAAATTCTCACATTCTTCAACATCACCCAACACATTGATTTCCCCACCCACAACAAAGGCCAAACTCTGGACCTGGTCTGCTCCTCTGGCACCACCATCAGCCATATATCCTGCATCGACCTCACTGACCACCTGGCCATCACCTTCCACATGGATACCCCCTCCCCCTTGGATAAGCAAAAGCGAACCATAACCTTCTGGAACCTCAAGTCCATAAATTCAGCTTCTCTGTCCACATCCCTCTCCAGCACCATTTCTGACTCCTCCTTCAACCAGACCGTTTCCCCCACCGATCTGGTTAACATCTACAATAACTCACTCTCCTCCTGCCTGGACCAGCTCGCACCCACCCAAACACGTTATGTCTCCTTCACCCACACTGCCCCCTGGTACACTGACGAACTGCATTGCCTCAAAAAAAAGGGCCGTCAGCTAGAAAGGCTTGCTAAAAAAACTGGATTAACCATACACAAAGACATCTACCAACAACACCTACAGCTCTACAAAACCACCCTCAACTCCTCCCGCTCCTCCTACTATTCCGGCATCATCCAGTCTGAAAACAGCAACCCCAGAGTTCTCTTCTCAACCATCAACAAACTGCTCAATCCCATGGACACCATCTCACGCTCTTTCACCGTTGATAAATGCAATAACTTCCTCTCATTTTTTGATGACAAAATCAACACTATCCACAACCAGCTGACCATCTCCCCCCCCTTGGACCTCAGCCTGAGCCCCCCCCCCACTCCCTACTCACTCCTTTTCCACATTCCTTAATATCTCCACATCTGACCTCTCCTCTGTAGTTGCTGGTATGAAGTCCTCAACCTGCTCCCTGGACCCCCTCCCCACCTCCCTCCTTAAGGATTGCCTCTCCACACTCTCCCCACTCATCACCAAAACGGTTAACGCCTCCCTCTCCTCTGGTTCAGTTCCCCCTCCTCTAAAGCTTGCCTCCATCACACCCATCCTCAAGAAACCTGGTCTAGACCCTGTCTCCCCCAACAACTACCGGCCTATTTCCAACCTACCCTTTCTGTCAAAAATCCTGGAACGTGTTGTCGCTACTCAAATCACCACCTACCTGCAATCCCATAACCTCTTCGAACAATTTCAATCCGGTTTCCGCTCCAAACACAGCACAGAGACGGCCCTCATCAGAGTCACCAACGACCTCCTGCTCTCCTGCGACATCGGTTCACTCAACATCCTCATCCTCCTCGACCTTAGTGCTGCATTTGACACCATCAACCACCCCATCCTCCTTTCACGCCTCAAATCCACCCTTGGTATCACTGGCACTGCCCTTTCCTGGTTCACCTCCTACCTTTCCGACAGACATCAATTAATCTCCATAAACAACTGTAAATCCGTCACAACCCCCGTCAACCAAGGTGTCCCCCAGGGCTCGGTGCTTGGCCCCCTTCTGTTCATCCTTTACATTCTCCCCCTTGGACAGATCCTTCGCCGCCAAGGCCTCAATTTCCACTGTTACGCAGACGACACACAGCTCTACCTCCCCTCCAAAACCATCACTGCTACCACTCTCTCCACCCTCACCACCTGCCTGTCTGATATTAAAACCTGGATGCAAACAAACTTTCTAAAATTCAACTGCAATAAATCCGAGATCCTTATCATTGGTCCAGATGCCCTCACCCGCTCCACTCGCAATTTCTCCCTCAACATCGACGGCTCTATTGTCACCCCCTCCACCAAAGTTCGTAACCTTGGTGTCATCTTCGATCCCACCCTCTCCTTCCAGTCCCATGTCAACCAAATCACTAAAACAGCTTTCTTCCACCTCCGCAACATTGCCCACCTCCGTCCCTCCCTATCCCAAACTGCTGCAGAGACACTCATCCATGCCTTTATCTCATCCAGACTCGACTACTGCAATAGCCTCCTCTACGGTACCACCTCCAAAATCCTTAAAAAACTGCAATATGTGCAAAACTCTGCTGCCCGCCTCCTCACCAGAACCCACTCCAGAGACCACATCACCCCAGTCCTCCATGACCTTCACTGGCTCCCAGTCAAACACAGAATTGACTTTAAAATTCTCACTACCACTTACAAGGCCCTCAATAACCAGGCTCCCCAATACCTCTCCGACCTCCTTCAACCTCATGTCCCCAACCGCTCCCTCAGATCTGCTGATGCCAACCTCCTTGATTTCCCCCACAGGAAAACCAAACGCACCTGGGGTGACAGGGCTTTTTCAGTCGCTGCCCCCACTCTCTGGAACGCACTGCCACCCCACATTAAGACAGCCCCCACCCTTTCCGTGTTCAAAACGTCCCTCACAACCCACCTATTCAGACTTGCTTTCCCCACATTTTAAATCTCCCTCTAGCCTTAGCTGTTGTTTTAATCCAGCCCTTTTTAGCCTTTTAACTTTTGGTTTTCTCTCATAATAAAGTTGTTTGTTTTGTTTTGCTCCCTTTATATTTAGTTTTTGTTCTTAATCTTTCCTCTTTTTAGCCTTTTTATTTATATTTTTTCTTAATAAAGCTGTTATTTTTATTTCTTTTGTAAAGCGTCTTTGGGTACCATGAAAAGCGCTATATAAATTTGATGTATTATTATTATTATTATTAGACAATAAATGGGATGGCAGAACCAAAAAGCTAACTTGACAGCCAGTAACTCCCGATCCTCCATGCTGAATTTCCTTCCCTTCAGCTTTCTTGGTTTTCTAACAGGCCTTGTAGATCTCGCCAGTCATGGATGTGTTCTAGTGAAGCAGAGAAGATTAATATGTAGTCCAGGTAAACAAATTCTGAGATCATGGCCCGCAGGATGTTGTTGATCATTGACTGGAACACAGCTGGAGCATTGGTCAATCCAAACGGTATCACACGGTACTCATAGTGGCCCCTGGGGTTGTTACACTCATCTCCATATCGGATACGGACCAGGTGATAGGCTTAGATAGTTGCATTGATCAAGTCGGTTCTGCAGTGAGGACAAGGCTGAGTTGATGTGGACAGATTCAGGTGTGGACAGATTCCAGACAGATTTATTATGTCTCAGCCTGATAATTGCTTCCGTGACTGTCAATAGCACAACTCTGGTTGTTAATTCTTGAAGGGTATCGATAACACAGTAAGGGCACATCACCCAGAATATAAAAACTTCTGCTGTAACATACTTTGGTGTACATTTCACCAGGGAAGTCGGGACAGTGGAGGGATGGAGGAGTCTGCAGAGATCGGTTTCCAGGGCACGGAGTAGAGGAGGGTGGTAGTGTGAAGGAGTATGCATTTTTTGTGTATTGGGACTCATACCCAGCCAAGCACTTGGATTTCTTCCAGCTACAAGGTGGGCCATGCTGAAGATAATGAGTGTATAGTTGTGACGTCATAAAGTTACGGAGGTCCAAACTGCTTGTTTAAATGCAGTTTCATAATACGATTTGTATGGCTTTCTTTGGGGGACTGTGCCCTTTCCTGTGTTCTCATGTTTATTTGAAACTTTGAGGTCTAATTTGAATTGAATTAACTCTATGCATTACAAAAGTCATGCATGCCTTAAAACGGCCAACAGAATGACGGGTCTTGTGTGGGGATCCATTGGATTTAAATGCAATTCTTTGTGCAAAAAAGTCTTAATTTTTTGGAGTATCCATAATACAGAAATGACACATCATGTAGCTATACCAAAATGAGTAGTTGGCGAGCCCGTTGCCTTTGTAGTAGACCTGCGAAAGGGTGTTGAGATTGGTTTTGAAATAGGGAGACCTGAGCAACGCAAACATATACTTAATTTAGTGTTCACTTCATAAAATAAATCCATTCAGTAAACATCTTTCGTATTAATATTTTCTTCAATATTTAGTGTGGTAGTTTCTAAAAACTTAATCCAAACTGGTCTCTTGACCATATCAGAGAAACAAGAGAAATAGAAAAATGCTAATCAGTTTCTGTTTCCATCAACTACTGTTTTGTGAATGTAATCCTCATCGCCTAAACTATTTGTTTATCTTATTACCTTGCCTTTTTGGTTTTGAGAGGTCTGCAACTCTGTGCACCTGTCATATTTTTAAATGTGTGCCCCTGCTGCAGCCTAAATGATTGTAATTTAGTGAGCATTAAGCAAACAATATCTGATTATACTTAGAGTAGAAAGAGGTCTTGTTATTTGTCCAGGTTGGTTGATGTGGTGTGTTTTCTTCTAAACTTCTAAACATTTTTGTCAAAAGCAGCTGAGACATGCATTCATGGGACAGTTTGGGAGGCCAGTGCCAAGGTCATACTTTTGAAATTCCACCTGGGCTAGAATATATTGTTTTTACTCGAACTTTGGATCTTCATTACAAACAAGCCGTTTTTACAAGGCCTCAGAGATCTTCCTGCTGTGTAAACTCTCTAGATTAATTAGCCATGTATTAACATTTAAATTAACTTTTCCTTTTTTTACTGAGATAATGTAATCAAGGCAGATGTGGGAACGCTAATCTGAATGCCTTAAATGGATGAAATTAACTTTTATGTTCCGTTAATGCCTAACAAAATCTACCGTTTTCATTTACAATTAATGAGACATTCCACCTTGCTGGCCTATAAACCTTTCATTTTCGCCGCAGATCACATGAATTAGACCCTACGGAGATACAATCATTGTCGTTCCCTGCTGAGCATGTTATGACAGCTGTATTCTATTGTGTTCCTTTGCTCTCTCTTCATGTCTTTCACTGGGTCTTTGTCAGTGTTAATTCACTCTCCTTAATTGCCAGGAAAATGACTGCAGCCTTCTGACCTGGAAGGAAAATGAATGGTAACTTAGGTATTGTTAATGCATTTTTTTATCTCAATACAATCTGGTATATTCTATTATTTTCTCCATTTGTACTTATTCAAGACTGACCCTCAACATAAACAGGATTAGAATAGATTTATAATAAGATAATACAATGTTTTGTGTCCATTCAGATTGACTGTAAATTAGGTGAAAACGGTTTGCCTCATGTCAAATTAAATACTCTAAGTACTTTATATTTAAATAGTTTAAATTAAGTGTTAATTAAAATTAAAACAGAAAGTAATACAATCTGTTCCAGAGTGGATTAATACCTGGTTCCCATCCATTCTGTCTCTGCTACAGTTTAAATGAAAATCATTATTCGAACAGGAAGCCATCTAACCTGGTATGCCAGGTACCTGAGACCCGCTGTGTTATGAAGGCCTAATGCAATGTTTCCCTTTCTTGCGATGACTTAAATCCCTTTTGATTTCTTTTTATAACCTCAGCCTCCATTCAGTAGGCTAAAGTGCATGCAAAAAGAGCTCCAGGAAACCCATTTATCCTGCCGACCGTCTTTGTGTCCGAATCTCGCTCTGGGGAGCCTGGGCTAATGGGGAAATAAAAGGCCTAGGAGCGGATTGGTGACTGGCCCGCTGGCCGTCTGCGGGGGCACCTTTCAGCACACGCAGCGTGGTATGGGGGGCATGGCATGCTGTGTATTGATGGAAAGAGCCAGGTTTTTACTAGCACTATTTTAGTTCTGTCTCATTCGTCAATCCTACATTTCAAACAAAGCCAGAAACAATGACCTAGGCCTCTGTTTATTTCCCTCCACAATTCTCTGCTGCTGGCCGAAAGTTCTGCAGGTTTCCCTTGAAATATAAGACCATATTTGGAGTTCAAACCTGGGTCATGTGTAATTGTTTTTGATTCAAATACTTTTCTGTGCTCGATTGATCTTGCCTGGTGCAATTGAGCCAAGCACAAGGACCAGAAGGTGGGGCTTGCATTTGCATTGAGTATTTCATTGGTTCCAATACACCAGACAAGCTCAGTAAATCATTAGCTTAAAATGTTCACTTGCACATGCATCTTATTACGGATCTTATTCTGGGTAGTAGATTTAAGGGATAGTGTCAATAAGGGTTGAAAATAATTTTGAATAAACTGGTAAACACCAAGCATACACACAGTCAAAGCTTCCTACTGTTAGAGGCAGAATTATTAGTGTGATGTGCCTCCAACAAAACCATTTCCTTGCATTATGTCATTCATATGCATTCAGTATATCTCAGTGCGCTTCACATCTTTGGTTATTTTATTTTTCTGATCTGTCAATGAAAAAAACTTAAGCATACATAATGCATTTCATAATTTTATAGGTGGAATGAATTTCCATCTTGACTTGGCACATGACCAAAAGTACCCCATGAAACACAAGCACCCTTCTGGGTATGTAACTGGAGTGTGTACTTAAGCTGTTTTATGCAAAACTACTGCAATGTACATTGTAATCTGCCCATTCTGACCGAGAGAATCTGAATGTTCCAGCCATTCAGAAACTCTGACATGAAAGTCATACGAAAATACAAGCTGGTGGCTATAATTTAATCACTTTCCCCTCCTCATCCAGTTATAGAAGTTATTTTGGAAAAAAATCCCGTTATCAAAAGCAAAAAGGAATAAATCACTCCTGAAACTGAGGTAGTTTCTCCAGATCGCATTTTGTTTGCCCCCAAGGGGTAGTTTCACCGAGCATAGAGCGCCAGTGTTTGGAAGCATATGGATGTATGCTGTCAGCATCTGCAATTTTAGCCTTCCAGTCATATTTGAAAAGGCAAAATCCCATAATGGAAAACAAATGTGCTGAGCAAATGCTCTGCTACATTGTGCTCCACATGCAAATGTATCACCTTTGTTTTCGGCAGTTTTGGGAGTAGGTGAAGAACTGAGAAACCAAGAGAAATTAATTGAATTAATCAAATTACTGCAATGTAAATGAGATGTTACTGGTGTTCCTGAATTGAAGTAATTGAGTTGATTTTCTTTAATTTGGTCTTCGTAAAATGCATAATACCCCCTCTCTCTCTCTTTGAAATGTAAATATTAAATAAATAAATATTTATTTTTCATTTGTAGAAGATAATGTTTCAATAAAGGACCATTAAAGTCAAGTCTCTCTCTCTCTCTCTCTCTCTCTCTCTCTCTCTCTCTCTCTCTCTCTCTCTCTCTCTCTCTCTCTCTCTCTCTCTCTCTCTCTCTCTCTCTCTCTCTCTCTCTCTCTCTCTCTCTCTCTCTCTCTCTCTCTCTCTCTCTCTCTCCCCACCTTATCAACCTGATCTATAGTACTCAGTGCCAGTTACCATACCGTAATGTAGGCAATATTGCAACTGTCCATGAAAACAGAGTGCTTTCTAGCTATACTGACCTGCTTTAGTATGGGAGAAATTGACAAATAAGAGGAAAAGAACTGTGTGACAAGCACTACAGTACATCAACGGAGGAGCCGAACTGACAGTGGACATTGCATTAATCAGACAGGTTATAAATTAAATTGGACATTTTAGACTTAGGTTTAAGTGTACAGCAACATACAGTAATGTGTCTTGGGCACACAGGCCGAGTCAGCAAGGGGGAAAACAATCCCACATGTATCATTATTCTGAATAGGGACTCATCGTTGATGAAGCTAGCTGTCATTACTATTTTATTATAATGGCTAAATAAACCTAATAGGATTAGAGTGCTGTCCTTATGCAGTTACAGAGTGGTAAAATGATCAAACGTCTGAGCTGTCATTCCCTGACATCTTCCATCTTATTTAGTCCATTGCAAGGGACCATGCCAACTACATTATTATCCATGAAAAGTTGACTAACACAAGCTTGCTGACTATATGGATTCACTTTAAAATACTATAATTAGAAAATAATAATGTTACAAGTGTAAAACCTATGTGCAATTATAAAAAACTAGTTTACCTTAACCTTAACCATAAACCAACAATACAATACGACCACTACTAGTATTATGACTAGCCTTCTTGTACTAAAAAGAACTTCTTGTATTTAAAGAACAATACTGAAAATGGAATTATAAAATATGAAATACTTCCTGCCTAAACTAATATAAAGAGGGGAAATAAATCACAGTCCAGGCTGTCACAACTTGACCACAGGTAATTTGAAATGAGCAAGCTAAATTTGTGCATTCATATCAGATCAGTTTGAATAGCCTCCAACCAAAACCCATGTTAAACCTTTCACCTTTAGGTGGCAGTGCATGGCTTTGTTTTTTGCACAAAATACACTGGTAGAGCTTAGGGCTTGTTTTTTTAATATAGGACTTATGTGATTTGTCAAATGGAGACAGCGCACTTGGCTTTAGAACTAAAAAATGATTGAGTGTTTATTACATTATAATGGATCCAACTTATGAAAATCCAAGCATAGTAAATTTACATCACAATATTAACCCCTAAATCTCACCAAATGGATTGATAGCTCTGGTGAAAGCTAATTTATGAGCTCAAAATAAAATAAAAAAACAAAAACAAAAAAACAATAGTCTCTGCTTATCCTCTGTTCAGTATGTTACATGGATTGCAGTAACATGGATATATCATAACTGATAATTGAGAAGAATGTGTTAATACATTACTTCTGCTAGTAGATGTGCACATGTCAAATTATTTTGCTGCATTATGTTAAGCTCTGAAGACGCAGCACATTTGTTACAGTTGTGCAGTTACTTAAGCAAAAAATATTTTTTATTCATCATGTAGTGATGTTTTTTTGTTTTACATTTCTCTCGACAAGCAAACCTAAGTTTATTTATAACTCAGGGGTAAAGGACAGATTCTGACTGAAATGACAGTCACTGCAATAGTAGTATCATTTTTGTTTTGCTTTATTTCAGTTATTTAGCTGATGCGGCTGCACTGATCTTATTATGGCTACACTGGGGCTTGAACCACCAACGTTCCAGTTTCCAGGCAGGGTGACAGGCTGCCCATATGATGATAAGTGTACACGTGATGGTAACGTGCAGATGTGATGATAAGAGGCTAAGCTGCTGTCCGACTTGATTGTTTGTGAAAAAATGGGTTTAGAAATATATTATTTAGATGTGATGGGAGTAAATGACCATCCTTTTCCAGGACAATTAATAAATATTGTAGCATACAGCCATGGAAATCATGTCAGTGCTCTAAAACAAATCGAAGTATAGAGTTTGTGTATCACACAACAACTGCCTGGGGAATAATAGTCCCAATAGTGTATTGACCAAACTGCCCAACATCAGAGTGACAGAAATGTCATGCAGATATAGCCTCGGGAGTTTTGGAGAACTTCTTCCATTTATGGTGTTAGAAGCATATCTATAAGCAATGGATAATATCTATCTGAATTCAAAAGATTAGCAACAAATACAAAAATGTGTGTGAGCATGTGCATGTGTGTGATTTGGCTTGTGTGTGTGTGTGTGTGTGTGTGTGTGTGTGTGTGTGTGTGTGTGTGTGTGTGTGTGTGTGTGTGTGTGTGATTTTGTGCATGTAAGGAATCCAAGGGACAGGAGTGTTATTCGTACCTCTAAGCAAATTTGTTATATTTTCTCTGATGCAATTCTCAGTGAAACAAAGTGATTTTTAGCAGGTTGAAGGGTAAGCCTTCTCTCTCCAAGGCTAATGTTATAACAAGATGGCACCATGCATAGGCATCAACAAGTGAACAATTGTGCTTTATTGTGTACAGGGTGATAAAGTGCCTTAGGCTTAATCACAAAAAAAAAAACAGCAAGACAATCTGGATTTAATAAACAAAGTGGCCTTACATTACATTACATTTCAGGAATTTTGAATCAATTCCCAGGTTAAATTGTCAAATGCAGTTGGGTGGTTTGGTAGAAATGCACTTTTTGCATTGACTTGGACAAACTGCACATAACTGCAGCAAGTTGATACAAGATACATCTATGAGTTTAGGCTGATTTACTGACTCATAAAACTATAATATTCAGTGATTTTACGGCTTTATGTAGCTCCTGGATACACATACATAAGCCAAGGGGACACATAAATGTAGGGTCCCTAAACTCTACATACAGTTTGCCTAAAGGGAAACATACCTCTGAATTTCTTTATTGTAGTTTTGATATGATTGTGCTGTTGTTTAATGTAAACTTTATTTCCTGTGGGTGCAATTCAGGCAAATGAAGCTATTGCCGTTTAATCAAAAAAGTAAACACACTCAGCAGTGGGGTTATGATTGTGGTAGGATACGATCAGAATCGTTTTGAGAATTATAATGATATTTTCTCATGTGTTTTATCCTTATTGTGATTATGGCATCAGTGGTGGTGAGCATTTCTGCCAGAAGGCAGAATAGCAGCTCAGAACCACATGACAGAATAGTTTGGATGGCTGAACTCGTGAAACTCAGATAAGACCGTTTTATCATCATTATTTTAAGTTCCTTTCTGGGAGTAAAACACTCATTTGAGTGTGCTAGTGTAAACTTTAGGGGTAATGATGCACAGTTAGAATACTGCATGGGAACAGTAAAATCTCAAACCATGAACATATTTTGGCTGAAGCATAAAAACTGATTTTATGTTACCACTGACTGGGAAACTGATAGAACTAATAACAAACTGATACAAAAGAAAAGGAACCTCAATTAATTAAATTGTGAGCCAGCCAGCTCGGCATAATCTAAGGGTAATAAAACAGTCTGATTCTATTGGTTCCAGCCCAGTGTCCCAATGTTCATACAACTTTATTCACAAAGGCAAGGGCAGGGAGATGCTAATTCAATTGAGGTTCATGAACCCATCACACCACGAGCCTTCATTTGCCCAGTCCCTCATACATTTTAAAGGCCTCTCTTGTAAACACTGACCAGGAAGGTTATAATGTCTTAATTTGACAAAATGGCGGCGGGCAAGTGCCCTGCTGCTGTCCAACTGCCTGGCGTAATTTTCAACACCCCCCATCAGTGCTGACAATAGAGATTGCATTCATTGTTGTGATTATCGTGTTATATTCCTCTATGACAGGAAATTGGTATGTTGGAACATCTATAATTTCATATTTCTCAGTAGTTTTTGTAATATAAATTAAAGGACACTTTAATGAAGCTGTATCGGTCACAGATATCACAAGTTTAGCTGTCTTCGTTATTGTTGTAATGCTTTCTGAATTGCTTTCTACCTACAAACAACAGTTTATTTTTGTAGCATGCCATTGCATCTTTAAGATGCATTGTACAGTAAAAGCCTGGATTTTAATTATTGTACATTCTAATTAGTGCAAAGCTTTCAAGCCAACAGTTCCCCAGGGGTCTGTGATAATTACACATGCAAATTATTGGTGAGGTCATCAAACACTGAGATGAAGGCATGCAGTAAAGTGGTTTCAGCCAGAATAATAAAACAATATAGACCTGGAACTTCCAATGTTAATACTTCTGCCAGGGTTTATTTTTGTTTATATCATTTTTTTGCAATGTGCAATATGATTGAACAGGTTTTCATCACAACCACTGTTGCTTGTTTTCGATGGAGCCATAGATTGTACAACTAGCTTTGATGACACTAAATGCTAAATGTCCTTGGCTAAAATGTATAGCACACTGAGGTGATGTTTTTTTAACATAAAAAGAATATACGAACAATACAGGTACTTCAGTTATCTAAATGCCACTCAATCTGAGCAAAGGCTCGTATTTGTCCCTACTTATCAACACTCTAGCCATCCATGGACAATGGCTGAGTTTGTACTTGTTTGAAGCTGTTAGCAAGAGCCAGGTGCGGGCACTGTATCCATAGCAACGTAATGCATTACAGCCACAAGTGGTATGCTATAGCAACGGTCCCAGCAGCATTACAACAATACATCTGTCACGGCCTGACACAGTTATAAATGGGAAGTTATGAAAGGCAGAAAACATTTGATTTCTGACTTGTAGTCCCTGTGGACAAGAGGAGCTGTCCTAATATATGATTATGAAGCTAAGCCTAACCCTAACTTCTGCTTTGGAGTTCAGCTGACCAAAAGACCTGTTTAAATCTTCCTTTCCCAAAGGACTGACATAAATAGGACAAAAGGAAAGAAAGCATGCCCAAATATAAAATAAACAAAATATCTTCACCCGTCACCCTCATAGGATCCGGGGCAAAATAATAAATGAAAATAACAAAAGAAAAATAACACATGTAGCTTTTCAGCAGGCTTGGGCTTGTAGCTTGTCAGCTCTCGTTTGAAAGCATAGTTATAGACACTATGGCCCTCCTGGGCTGAAACTAATTCGTACTTATTAACAGATTTCCACTGAAACCTGCCAACCAGTGACACCAAAAGTCACAGCGAATCTCATGAATTTAAAGTTAATTTGACCGATTGAAATTCAAGGTTATATGGAGATGGAAAATCTAATTCTGTGAATTCATGCAGGGTTTTCACTGTTACGGTACTTTTGCTGTTGCTGAAATGCTCAACCTTGTGGAACAGCATGAGCTCCTCTGTGACATCTCATTGTGTGCAAATGGCTTCTGTAATGAAATCAATTAATATTCTCAGCTAGAATGGAGTAACGAGGGGGGTTTCTGTACTGCAGGACGCACATGCCAGAATAATTACACATCTAATTGTTCTGAAGCGTTTGCCATGCCTCCATAAAAGGACATATTCCTGCATAAATTCAGTATGACACATAAAATGTGGAACAGCATGCATTTGTCAGCTACATGTTTATCTCCATAACATACCTAAATATTACTGTAATTACCTGGTCGGAAGAGTGCTCATTCAGGTACAGTACATGTGACTGGCATGACAATGGAAAATTCAAGGCCTGTCTTTCCACGCTGGTTACCCATTCATTCCAGTCAGTACTGCCTGATTAATTATAGTTATATCCTGTAGCTTCATCTTATTTTAAAGTTTCTGTTCCAGTGTTCAATACTCCTAACATAATACGCCTAACTGAATTTCAAACCTCAAACCTTCATGTCCTATGTTGGAAGCTGTAAATCACTTTTAAAGTACTATTTCAAATTTCCTATTTAAAATTATAGTGCTGAATGTGCGGGTACTTCATTAATAAATCATCTGATCTGCAGTCTGGTGACAATGTTGGATTTTTTTGTGTGAATGTTTGAAGGCATGGCAGCTGAATAGAAAATGAAATCATCACTACATAATTTGTGGCAAGTTGAAAACAATGAGTCAATATCAAGCAACTGGAAAAATAATATTTGTGTTGATGCTGCATTCACGGTCATAATCATGAACATGTCAATGTTAACAGGAAAGACACATGTCTATGCCAAACCTGGCTGATAATTGACACAGTGTTCATTATTGTCACAGTGTTCATATATGTTCATACAATTGTCCCAGGGTAGGAAGTGAATATAACCACCCAAGTTGTAATTTCTGGACATGAAGTTAGGATATCAGATCTGATGACAGCCAATTCCTATACATTATTTTACAAATAATATAGGTTGAAGTTATAGTCTAATTTTGTCTGAAATGTTCACTGATATTACCGATTGATTTTTGCATTATTGCAGGATAGCATTTGGAAGCTCTTAGTTTGGCTGGAAGGTAGAGGAAATAAATTAGCATGATGGTTTGATTTCATATTACATTTTACTATTTGGTCAGTTATTCAATGACTTAAATTCCCATTCAGTAATTTCAAAATAACTTTTGTTTTATTTTTGATGAAAAGTTCTATATTTGGATGGCAGCAAACCTTGTTGGATCATGGTACTGTTTTTTAACATCTTGTGCAGCTGTCGTGGTAACCTGTGCAACAACTTTGCTTAGCCCAGTTTAGGCTGATACCCAGCCTTTGTTGCTGCTGCAGTTCACATAAGGCTACTGTGACCGCGTGAAGTAGGTTACATCTGAGGTAGTTTGGCATTCTTTTCAAAACTAGTCTTACCTGACAAGTGAGTGGGGAGTTCATTTCCATGGAGACTCCAAAACATCTGTTTTCAAAAACAAAGAAGAAGAATGAAATGCAGAAGTTGGAAGAGGAACAAGGAAGTAGTGTCAGTCCAACAGTTCTTCTGCCGTAAATTGTGCTTTTTATGAAGATCTTTATTTATCTCTCATTATTTTCATTAATCACATCATTCTATATTGTACCATATCGTCCTCTTTTTGCTCATTTGCTCATAGCATTTTCTTAGCAATTGAGTCAGCCGAGTAACTACACTGAATAATTGCAGCATGCAATTAAATATTCTCACTACTTCTCTGCAATATAGTGGCAATATTACAACATTGACTAAATGTTCCAGTGACATTGTGAGGACGTTTTGTATTAGCTTTCTAAATAGAGGGGGTAAATCACATTCTTTGAAAATATGTTTTACATATCAAATTGTCTGTGCTCGAAGGCCTCTTATCAAGAGCATATTTGAAAGGACGAGTGTTGCAGACCTGCAGTCCATTGACGCTTGCTTATATTTGAAGATTAAGGAATTAAAATATGCAGATTGGAATCCCAGCATGCAGTGTGGCATGTGCAGAGGTCAATATGAACCCCATTGTTTGTACAAGATCTTAAGAATGGGTGGAATAATAGGGTGAACATTTATAGAGCTTAATTTATTATTTCAGCTGTCCTTTTCTAAAAATGATAATCTCACACCAAAGTCCATTCTCCTCTTTCTCATTTCACATTGTAGACCCTGTTTCATAGCGTCTATTAAACCTCCAGAAGAAAATGCATTTATTTTAACCTGCATAATGGACATGCCAAATATGCAGTGTTGACGGGCAGATTTGCTGACTGAACTGAACATTGCAAACCTTTTGGAAATGGTGCTGTACAACTATGAGGAAGAGAAATGTAACTGCTCATTTCAATGCTACAGAATTCATACTGCATACCATATTAATGGTAGCTCCAAAATCCAGTTTATTTCATGATTATTTTAATTAAATTGACTGTTCAGTATACAGTATGCTACATCTGTGTGCAGCAGGTGCCATTTCTAACCACAAAGAAGTACAAATATACTTCCTATACAGGTAAAGATTCCAAAAGCTAATTAACATGTAAACATCTGTCTTAAATTAGCATCCTGTCTGCTAATGAGAAAACTAAGCAGAAAGGGTAATTACATATCAACTCTAATGAACACACTTATGTATAAACAACATTGCAGTTGCTTGCCAGAAACTAGACTTTTTGTTTCTGTATTACACATCATTAGGACAACGCCAAATTGTATCTCCATTATTATTTCCTTTATGGCATGAAAACTTTGAGAGCCATCTTTTTCATATTTTAAACTTTTGGAAGGTTTAACTGCCCAAAACGTAAATCAGCAATTTATGACCTAATGGAATTATGGGCGCATTTAAACATAGGATTGTCCAGGAGTATAGGTTTTTAAGGTTTTACCTGTTTATCATTTTTTTACCAGTTAACTGCTGCTAAAAAGCTTATTATTCAGCACTGGTTACACATGGTTTCACATGGTTATTGTCTTTTTTTGGATATCACTATGGCGAAACTGAACAACTATGATTAAGAAAGCTGAAGCTGCTACATTAGAGCTCTAATGTTACTAGGTACATACTAATACATTTGTAATACAGCATATTGAGAATCATATAAAAAATGTTGCCTACAGTATATTTTAATATTCATTTTTGAATGTTTTCATTTTACTTTAAGTCTTACCGGCCCAGGGCTGTATAAATATCTGAATAAATAGGTTATACAGATAAAACTTGGTTCTATCTGTATAACCTATTTTAAGATGTCATTGCATTAGCAATGTCAGGTAATGTCAGTGTCCTTTTCACAAGGGTCCAGCGGACCAATAATCGTTTCTCATTCTAAAAACGTGCTAAGGGATTATTGTTGTTGTCTGTTTCATGGTAGCATACTTCTACAAAAGTACTTGTACATAAGAATGCTATTATCTACGTTTTGCATAGGCTTTCTGAAACATGATTAGCCCATGAATCACCTTTTCTGACCACTATCGGTAATGCTGCTGTATAAAATATGCATTACCCCCATCCTTTGCGCTTGGGGGACAAAGCACCTCCCATATCCGGCCCCACTGGTCCTTCGGTTATATTTGGTTTTGCTTTTTTAATGACCAAAAAATTATAATTCACAATGACTTGTTGTGTTCTTATTTGTTGAAAAATCCAATGTAACAAATTGATGAGGCAAGTTGTCACAAGTGCACACCCTCTACTTAACTATCTTTAACTGAAATAAGATGAAAATGTAATGAATACAACACATGTATCTGATACTTCATACTTTAATTAGGTATGACATTTATTCCATTATGATGCATTGCACCCAAGACATGTAAGAAAGAGTGGACCAGTTAAAACAGATAAAAGTTTGGATAACATTTATCTGATTTTATTGGGAAATTATTCATTTGAGTTATTCATCTGATACCTAAATGACAGCTGTCGGCCCTGAGGTTCCACGGTCCTGTAAGATAAGAAGGTAAAATATTCATAGACTTGCTGACAGAATTTCACCCAGAAGACACCCTGTCAGAGCTGGCACAGATTGCATAACATTGTACATATGCAGTAGGTATACTCAAGCAACAATAAAAAATATATAAAAACATAAGCATTATGATATTTATGAATTTATTTTGCTCTATTGATCATTTCAATCATTGTTTCTCCTTGAAAAACATACAGTCCCTTCAAAAAGTATTGGAACAGCATGGCCAGTTCCTTGTTTTTGCGATACTGTCACATTTCAGGTCTGTCTCGCCATGTTTTATGTTTATTGTTACGCTTTGTGTCATGTTTTGATTTATGTTTATTGTTACGTTAACTGGTCACGTTTATGCATACACGTTTACATGTTTTTCCGCAAACCTTGCGTTCCGCCTTTTCTCTCTCTCTCCTTCTGTCATTCACTCCCTAATTGTTTCCATTTGTCTATTTACTAAAACTACTAACGCTAGATCAGGATTGGGTAGAAACTAACAAACTAATCATGTGTTCATGTTACCTTACGTTTCTCGTGCATGTCATTTACTAATTTACTAATGCTAGGGCAGGATAGGTTTATTACTAACGATTACTAATCTCCTTGTTAAACTTGTCATCCATCGCACCTGTTTTCCATTTCCTTGCTACGCTCTAACTAATTGTCTGCACCTGTGTACACCCGCATTTATAGCCCAGTCGCGCTACTGTTCACTGCGAAATTGTCTGCCTCTGTTTACCACGCAACTCTTGAGCATTTACCACTATTGATTACACGTTACGATCCAAGCCTGTTTACCGACCATTGATTATTGATTTCTGTTTTGTGACCATCGTTTGTTTTTTGACTACGTCCTCGCCTACCGTTTTTGTACTTTTGCTTCGCTGATTGTTTCATGGTTTCGACTCCCGCTTCGCCCACGACTACGCCTCTGCCTGCCGTCCGTCTGTTCATCTGCCCCGCTGACAGCTCTCCTGCTACCGGACCTCCCTGCACGTCTACCGACTACGAGTTTGCCTCTTCCCTCGACACCGTGCTTTTTGTTTGTTTACTTTTTGTTTGGCTGGATCTACGTGTATGGACTTTGCTTGTGTTGACTACTCTCCTGGGATTCGTCCCGAATAAAGCCCTGAGGGGTCTTTATATTACTATTGTTTCTGAGTCGTGCATTTTGGGTCCAACCCCCACGCACCCGTCTCAGATACACTGAATATATTTTGGGTTGCGATAAAAAAGAGTTCAGAATTTCCTGGTATAGATGTGTTTAGCTACCTAGAACATAGCTCCTTTGGTATCAGACCACCCACTTTTTAGGTGAGAAAATGTATTGGAACAGAGTATTTAAGTCAATAAAAGTAAATAACACTGAATATTTGGTTGCATATCCCTTGCTTGCAATAACTGCATCAAACCTGCAACCCATTGTAGGGACTACAACTTCCACATTCCCACAGGAAAATTCCGCGACGTCCACCACGAATGACGTCTAACTTGGTTCAGCCAATCCCGTAATGGCGGGAGCAATAAACGGTCCCGTATAAGAGCAAGACACGTTCTTGGGATCTCTCTTCTGGCTTTTTCTGCTTCTTCTGCTATCTTCTGCTTCTTCTCTTCGACGCACCCTTTTTGGCCATTCGCTTCGGCTCATCTGCTCCGAGACTCGGACAGAGGCTGAATGCTGCACAGCGCACTACCAGGCCTACGGACACACCCAGTTACCTTGCGGTAACTTCGTGGCCTATAGCGAGTGGAAACTGGTGTACGCAGAACGCCACATCAGTTTACCCCTGCAAAACTCACCAAAGAACAACTGCAACGAACATCCTTCCAGCAACCGAGTGGACCAGACGGCAATGCGCGGCTAAGACGCCCCAGCCTGCGCATCTCTCCAGGACACGCATTCACAGCACCATCGCGGCTCCTATAAGGACAGCACGTCTTTTGGATCCAATGCGTATGGACTCAGTAAGAGAACAAACATTCAGGCATAGCCAGTGTTTAGTTTAGTCTTAACTGTTTTTGTGAATCTGTGTTTCAATATTTACCATCCTACCATTGTAATGTGTTTGGTTAGCTACATATATATGTACGTGAATTGATTCGATTTTGCGCATATATAGAGTAAAACTACGCAAGTAGTCCCTTCTCACAGCTAACTCTAACTCATTACCACACCCAGAACTCCAGCTTACTCAAGCTAGCTACTCCCACCTTTCCTTTGTTCAAGCGACACGCGCGCTCGCGCGCGCCCACACACACACATACACGCCCTAACTTAACCTCCTAATTTACCCAACTAAATTCCCGTTAGTTTACCTGTTCTGTGTTTGTACATTGTTTAATAAATATATTTTATATATTTTATTAAAATAAATATATTTTATTAAACCCCGGTGTCCGTTTTGGAATCACAAAGACATGAGAGCCGAGTTAAAGCAGTCTTTCGAAGAACTTCCAACCTTCAGGTTATCAATCATTGTGTTCAATCATTAATATTGGTTATTTTAATTATTAATTGAAATACTAAATTTGTGGTTGGATATTTCTGATAACAGTAATTTTATGGGACTGATTACTTTTTACAGTTATACTGCTACACAACGTTTAACTGGCGCCCCGGTTTCGTAGAGAGTAAAATCCCTACGTTATTTGGCGGCCCGTGCGAGGACCCTACATAATTAGGAGCCCGTGCGAGGACCCCTACACCATTGACATTACCAAATTGTTGCATTCTTCTTTTGTGATGCTTTTCCAGGCTTTTACTGCAGCCTCTTTCAGTTGTTGTTTGTTTTTTCCCTTCAATCTCCTGAAATGCATGCTCAATTGGGTCAAAGGTCGGGTGATTTGGGTGATTCCCTTCCACATTTCTCCCTAAAGAATTCTTTTGTTGTGTTGGCACTGTGTTTTGGGTCATTGTTTGGGTCATGATGAAGTTCCTTCCAATTAGTTTGGACACATTTCTCAGACATGTTTTTGTAGACTTCTGAATTCATCCTGCTGCTACCATCATGAGTTACATTATTTATAAAGATTAGTGAGCCCACTCCAGCTATGCAAGCCCAAGCCATGACACTTCCTCCACCATGCTTCAGAGATAAGTTTGTGAGCAGAAATTTTTCCATCACTTTGGTAGAGGTTAATCTTGGTTTCATCAGTCCATAAAATGTTGTTCCAGGACTTTTGTGGCTCACCTATGTACTTCTTTGCAAATTGTAATCTCGCCTTCCAATCTTCAGTGGTTTGCATCTTGTGGTATAGCCTCTATATTGCTGCTCTCTAAGTCTTCTTCGAAGGGTTGATTGAGAAACATCCCTGGTCAGTGGAGATTGTTTGTGATGTCACTGACTGATGTTTTGGGGTTTTTAAACTGCTATTGTTTTCTTTGGTTGACCTGTTCAATGACTGCTCAGTATGTCAGCAATTTCTTTCTTTTTCAGGACAAGCTATTTCCCCTCTTTTCTAAGCTTCAAAATTGCTTGCTTTTCTTCCAAAGACAGCTCTCAGGTCTTCATGTTGGTTTATCTTTTCTAACACAAATGCAGATTTCACAGGCAAAGCCCAAGGATAAAACCAAGAGCAGACATTCAGAAATATTTAGTTACAATACTTTTGCTCACCTGAAAATAGGGTGGTCTGATTCAAAATGTGATATGTTCTAAGTTGTTTTAACAAATCTAGAAAAAAAAAGACCAGGTAATAAAAGCTGAAGTTCGGATCTGTCATCTCGTGTACATCTTTTTACCTCAAACTCAATTGCCTTCAGTGTATTGCAAAAACTAAGGAATTGACCTTGCTGTTTTTATACTTTTGGAGGGGGCTGTAACTATAACTTTAACTATAACATGATAACAGCACATAATAAAAGTGGTTCAATTCAGCCCCTTAAATGATTGATACTACTTTTTTGATGAAATAAAGATATATTGCATTACGTTCAAATGCGCCATATTTAAAAACTACTATCCACTGCACTGATCTTCGCTCCCTTTGAATTTATATATTTCCTCCTTATAGTTAAATCACTTATGTGTCACATATCATCCTATATTATTCCCTCTCTATTTTAGTTTTCCCCCTGTACTTTTTAAAATCATGAATCTATTTCTTATCGAAGATATGTTTCTGTCATCACATTATTCCTGGCGCACGACATAGTCAAGGCTTAACAATTGTCACAACAAAAGAAGAGAGCGTGATTTGTGCCTGGGTGTTGTGTAACAGTGGCTTCAGGGATTAAGCAGAGATTTTTGCCTTTGTTCTGAAAACCTTGAGGTTCACTGCACCGATCAAAGCCTCTTCCACTGTTTCTGCATTGAGGGAACTGGAGGAAACATTGATGTCTGTCAAACACTGAATGTCAAAAACCAGGATGCAAACCACTTTATTGTTGTCCCAGAGCTCTTCCAATTGAGATATTATAGCAGTACAATTGTATTTTCAATGTCACACTGCAAGCTTTCTGGCAGCAAGCAGGTTTTATTTGGGTTGTGCCGTGCTCAGGGTTCCAATGCTCTCTAATTCTCCTTGCCCTATGAACAGTTATTTTTTTATCTCAATGTGGCCACAATACCCACATAATGGGCACTCTAGTAGATGTTTCTCTTGTAAACAAGTTTTTAAAATGACTTTCCTGTCAGAGTATCTCTCCATATCTTTCAAGAAGCATGTCGTGTAGAAGTTAACAGTACTTTAACTAAAATTGAGGCACTCCAACATGCATGTATACAAAACGCTTTTGTGTCTCTATTCTGGATTAATATTGTTAATGTTACATTGTAACCCTAAACCTAACCATAACCTCTGTTGCTACAATGTCCTTGCCGTAAATACATCTATTATTTAATATATCTATTCATATTTATATGTATTATATTTCTTACCTTCGATTTTGCTGTTTGCCAACGGATTATGTGTAAATACATCTATTATTTAATATATCTGCTCATATTTTATATCTATTATATGTCTCCTTTCAATTATAGAATGTCGTTGTGCGGTGGTGCTTATCCAGTATTGGGTATATGTGAACCGATTTCCAGGGCATGAAAAATTGGTGCGAGATCATGTGGGTCATGCAACATTTGTGTGTATGTGAATCTTTATATCCTACTAGAAAATGCACAGATAATGTGTTGCATACAGATATTTATTTTGCTTTTTTCTCACTCAATAAAGGGTTGATTGTATGTGTGTGCAGAGCTATTCATATCTACCAGCTTAGTTACAAAGATATACAGTACAGTATTGTATACGGAGAAAGCTCATGGGTGGCAGGGCCATCAGTTTTCCAAAGGAGGGATAGTACCTCTAACTAGTGGAAGCTACATTGGTTGGTTTCATGGATACTTAATTAGGTCTTCCTTATAGGCTGACAGCATAAAGCAACTGTCTTTACACACATGCCCCCTAATCTTTTCCCTCAGCTTTGCCTGATTTATGGCCAAAACCATTTAGCTTCTCAAACATGATGAAGTTTTATGTTTCCAGATGGAGTTCCTTTCCCCACATAAGGTCTTATTTCTGATTCCATACATCAGAGTCAGGAATGGCCCCCCAAGGACCTTTGCTCTTTCAGGATTGCATCAGTACACTTTAAATGTAATTTAATGTGTCGGTTTATCTGAGGTAGAAGAAAAGCCAGTATGTTAAAATCCTGCTGACATTGCAGGGTGGGGTGTTGACTGAACAGGGAGAAGATGTAAATGTAATAATGTCTATGTTTTTCTTTCCTAGTTAATTTTACTACAGCATGCAAAAAGCAGGGCGTGGAACATTTGCATAGAACTTGCACTTTCTAAGGTGAGGTTGAAGTTATACCTTTTTATAACCCCAGTAGGCAAGCCATCACTGGAACAGTAAGAATTAACATCCCAGAATCCCAAGTGATTGATCCCAGTTACTGTTTGTATTCATTTTTATTATATATTGTGTCCATATTCAGGGAGTGTCTTTCATTTAGTATTTATCAAGTATCTTGCAAGCTCTCACAGGGCTATACCATGTGAAAATTTTGCCTGCAGCCTGAAGTGCAAGCTCCCAAACCACTACTTCTGTGGTTTTCTATGATTGACTAAATTCCAACCCATCACAGACAAAATGCAATAACCAGCATCAATAACCACAAATGTGCATTTTGTGTGTTATGTCATCGCTGATCCAGTAAGTCACATTATTATACTATATCATGCTGAGTGACACTCACAGTCGAAGCATGGACAACATACATGGATGAACAAGATGTGAGGAAAAAAAAAGTGGCACTTACTGGCTAGTCATGCTACAAGCCAGCAAAAATATTTTAGAAAATGCTAAGAAGCTATGCTAGGTTCGCCATCTGAAACTGAAATTAGCACCAGAATATACAACATATTCATGCCCTGCATTCCCTCAGGTCTCTTTTGGCATCCATGAGAATCATGTTGTTACTACAAATAACACCTATTTGTAGAGTTGTTTCAGTCCCTCTGAAACAACAACCACCAGCTATGGATAATCTATGGCTTCATAAATAATCATAAAAGCCAGGTATCAGTCATAATGAGGGCGACATTGGCTGAGGCGGAAAGAGCAGTCGTCTGGCAGTCAGAGGATTGCTCGTTCGATCCCGCCCTGGGTCTGTCGAAGTGTCCCTGAGCAAGACACCCAAATGCTCTTGACAAACTGGTTGGTGCCTTGCATGACAGCCAATCACCGTTGACGTGTGAGTATGTATGAATGGGTGAATGAGAAGCATCAATTGTACAGCGCTTTGGATGAAGGCACTATATAAATGCCATTTACCATTTCATGAAATAGCATTTGCTATTGGGAGCTTTGGTCAGGGAATGGTTGGTTGGGAGCTTTGGTCAGGGAAATGTGTCACAGATGTTTGTCTTTAGTGGATTATCTCCAGACAGGTTGCTAGCGTGAGCACCTTTTATAACCTGCTAATTGCTCCTGACAGTGAGATGGCCAATCAGGGGCTCAGTATATACCATCTGGTGCAGGCTGCTGTAGATGTAAGCCATGTGTTTGAAAGACCACAGCAGGGGCTATAGGGGTTAACATGCCAGACTGCCCGCAGCACTAACCTTGTGTCAGTGACTGTGTGTTGAGCGAGCGGCTCCATAGACCAGAGGCACGGAATACGTCATTCAAACTGGCAAACAAAGAAACAAATGTACTGTAATTGGGACAGGCAACGGCCGGGGGCTAATCCCACCGCAGACACCGGGAGTGCCCCATCCTCTGCACTGCAAAGCCACTGTAAACTCCCTCACAGCATATAGAAACCAGGACACAGTGTTACCGTAGCTGACTGGATACAGGAGGCACAAACAGAACGGGGAGCCAATGAAAGAGAACTGAGCTTTCTTTCTCGTTCACCCTGTTTTCTGCATCCTGTTTTGCTGTAGAATACAGCTGCAAGGTACGTGATTTAATCTGGCAATTTACGAGGTGTAAATTTGTTTGGGTTTGTTCTGCTTTGAAACTGTTTTGCATACATTTATATGCGTGTAAAATGTAATCATAGGGTCTCAGTTCTCATTTCCACCATGATGCTGCTACTACATATCATTGTTTGTCGCTTTTGTGAAACAAATCTTTTATATTAGCCATTCCTTGACCAAGGGGTAGTGGAAAAGTCACATCAAATACAAATTCTGCATCATTTTGCAATCAGAATTTTTACTGAACCTGGCTTTGGCTTCTTTCTATGTCCTGTTTCGCTGTTCAGGCAATACACGCCTGACACATAGTGTTTCAGGAGGATCAGGTGATTCTTCCCTGGAGTCTGGACTCACTGGAATTGGCCTCAGTGGAGATGGGGAAAGCTGAGCTTGCAGGTAAACAACTGCGCTGTGTGGGTTTGGTAAATATTTGCCCTTGTAATTGCACTCACCATGATGGGCGCAAGTACTGTAGGCTAAGCATCCGCACTTCCTGATGAGCACACGCAGCTAGAAGAGAGATAAGGGCTCAACTGTATGTTGCTTATAGTTCTAGATCTTTCTCTACTCCATCATGCCTGATACAAAAAAAAGAAACAGCTTAGGTTTACCAAGCCATATCTCTGTTATCTCTGTAGGAGGTAAGTCTGATTTTTCAAATAGCAACAATTGTGCTGCTCGCTCATGAATACATACATGCTTTTGGTTCTTCAGTGACGATATGTTCGAATTTTGAAGCAAAACCAACACGTTCAGGTGCATTGGAGGAGTATATGCACTTCAGATGCAGTCGTCATCGCATGGGTTACAGGTGGAACAGTGATGCTTTGAAAATAGGAAATTCCCAACTGAGAAGGAGATATAGAGGCTTGAAAGTATAATTTCAGATTCAGGATAAATTTCAGCTTGTTGTTCTGACAAAAACACTGTGTTCGACCACAGTAATCCAAAGCAAGCTCGATCGTTGAGATTTCTGAGCTAATTGGCTTCCCTAATGCTAACTGTCAGTGTAAAAACAGATGTTGTTGAGGCGTCTGGAGGGGAAAGATCAGTGGCTGCAGGTGGTACTGGTGCCTTGGAGATTAAGGTTACTAATAAACTATACTGACCTAGTGTGAGCATCTGTTTCTCTTGACAGTCCTTGTTGCTATAGCTTTGCCTTCTACACATATATTAAAAGATAAGTAATAGGCTTTCAGCTGACATTCACTTCTGTGATAATATATCAGAGATATTTGAAAAAATCCACCTTGTCAATGACTAGTAGGACAGCCAATTTCCAGCCAGTTTGATGCAATATAATTTAAAATACGTAAATACTTCCATTTTTTGAAGTTTCTTCCTGTTTTGTGATGATCAGTGATGATTATGTTATAAATTCCTGTTTTTAGGTATCTTTTGTAACAAAATTAAGGTTAATGTGTGTGCTAAGGCTTTCAAACTAAAAATTTAAATATGAAAGTCGCCATTGCCAGTGGTCCAGTGGCAAGCTACCAGTATACTCCATTCCCATTCTAATGCATGACTTTTCAAAAATTGATGCACGTTCCACTTTTCTTTCCACATCGGCTGTTTTACAACATGACTCACTCTGCCCACAGTCTTTTTGCGTCAGTGCGTGGCTGCACTGTCCAGCCGGTTCGTTTCTGAATCCATCTGTGACCCTCTCTATGGAGATGCCACCACTCATAGTGAAGCATGGCATCTGGGTGTCCTACCTCACACCTGGTCAGACTCTCTCCATCCTCAGCATGAAGACCCTAAACACAAGGTGCAACAACTGTTCATCTCATGTCTGAAACATAATAGAACCTGTTGATTCAGATACAAGGTCTATGGGCCTTGGAGCCAAGTTACTATATGGAAATTCCAAACCTGCAAAAGTGTTAGTACATAGTTCACTGGAGAAGGTAGAACGATGAACACAAAACAAAAACCTTTAAATCATATTGCCAGCCACTGGAACTGGCACCATCACCTTGACTTGTGTTCCTTTTCCCAACATTTAGCATTTTGACGTTCATCCCCTTTTTGTACAGATCCACCAATGCAAAGTTCCCACCTCCATCCTGAGGAGGAGATCCAACCTGTCCCATGGCCCGAAATCAGACCGGCGGGTTCACTTCCGGGACCCCGAGTTCACAGTTTACAGTAAGAGTGTCAAGAATCGGGCAGAGAGAACCAATAGCAGACTCAGGGGTAATGTGCAGAAGCAGGCTTCATTGCCAAAGGGAAGATCCAATAACGCAATTCAAAAACAGGCAATGGTCATGATCCAAGCAGACAGAGTTGGGTAGACAGAGAGTAATCAGAAAAAACAGGCAGAGTTAAAAAACCATGAGAGAGTCCAAACAAGCAAAAATCCCAAAACAAATACAGACAAACACAGGGAAAATGGGTCAGAACAATACAAGACGAGCTAGCACTGAACAAACAAAACAGACCGTGTATATATATAACAGATAACAAGGGCAAACAAGAATCAGGTGTGTGAACAAGGGAACAGATAATAAGGGTCAGGGGAAATTAATGACAAGAGACAGGAAGGAAGTATATATAAGGAGTGGAAGGTGGAGACACATGTGAATGAAAGTGAATGGGAATGAATGGGGAGACATACAGACTACGGAAAGCACAGAGGGTAACGAAAGGTGAAAACGCTGAGGACTCAGAAATGAAACAGATTACAGGGAAACACAGATGGCAAAAGGGCCCAGACCTAACAGCTGAGCAGGTTTTAAGAGATCAAAGGTTATGGGTCACGTCCACATTCCAGAAGGTCAGTTCAGATCTCAGTGACAATCTTAAAGGAAAGCACCAACATTTTGGGAAATATACCTTTTTTTCTGACTTACCCAGACTTAGACGAGATGCTCGATTTCATTTTCCTTTTTGTGCATTCACTGGCTCAATTTCCATGTTAGCATAACGTGTTAGCTTAGCATAAAGACTTGAAGCCTATAGGAGCCAGTACCCTACTTCACAGTGAAGAAATTCACCTTACAGCAACTCCGAAGCTGTCTTCTTTACACAAGGTATCATATTTTAAATACATGTGCTGGATTTTTTTTATGAAACAAGAGAAGTTGTTTTCTCAGAAGTTCTACCTTCAGAAGGTAGATCTTGTGCTCAACCAGTGGAAGATGGAAGAGGATACATGTGTGTTCAGCCAGTTCCAACCATTCAGTTCAGTTCCAACCATCTAACTTGTCCGTAAACAAGCTTTTCCTTTAAGTGTCCACTCTCCTTGAATTTTATAAAATCTATTCAGATTAGAGACCCTTCATGACATTCTTTGCAGTGAAAACAGGGCAACCCAACATCCGACCCAATATGGCTGCAAAACCCCACATTAGCTTTTACAGCATAGGCCAAAGGTTTGGTGTTTTATTATCCTCAATGTTAAATGAACTTGCATTGCATACATCCATTGTATGAGATACTTGATAGCATAATGCACCATGATTTACATAATGAACAGGAAACAGCAAAATCCCTGGTTCTTATATTTTGATTCATATTCATATATTTATTGACACTGTAATCCAGGATAAACCAGCAAGGTTTGAGATGGTGCATGAACAAATGCAGACGCACATGACATCACATTTAGCACAATGTCCCTGGAGTATGGCTATAACAAGCTCAGTAGGACATGCAATCAATATGAGTGCTGTTCAATAATGTTCTGCTGCAATACAACATTGATTGCCCTTGATCATTACATTGATGGTCTAATAGCATAGATTTTTGCTCTGAAAGATTAAAAAATCATTCTGGTCCATAGCCTATAATCTAGTTTCAGGTAGTACTACAGACTTCAGACATCTTTAAAGAGTAAAGCAGTGTAAATTGTACAGTACGCCTATATATTGACGACACTTCTCGACATTTACCCGCTCTTGCACTTTACCACTGTAGCTTTGTAACTTTAGGTTCTCAGAGCTTGCTGTTCTTTGCTATTCATTTAGTCTAGTGCTTATAATTATGGTGGGGGTTTTTTTGTTTTTGTTATCTAGTTGCCCATACACATCGAGTATATACATTCATCCTCTAGGGTATTACAGTACTTTGATTTCAGGGGCCTCTTCCACAAAGCAGAATTAATGAGTTAGCCATACAAAACCCAAGTAAAACTGGAACATGGACGGAAGTAAAAAGAGCTGTTCCAGGTTTTATTGTGTGCAGTTAGCTGGCTAACTTGGTAATCCTGCTTTGTACATGCACATATGTTTGTTTGCACATGTGTTTGTTACTTTGCGTAAGAGTGTCTGCTAATTATAAGTAAAATAAAATAATCTTCCCTCATTTTGAATTTCAGCATACTGCACCCCTGGGCGTCCACACCTGACCTTCCTGGCCTGTCTGCTCATCTTGTTGTCCGCCCTGCTGGTGGCGCTGTTCTGTACAAACTGGCACCAGTCCCAGAGACTGTGTGAAGTCATCTCAGCTGTGATAGGGAAGGTGGTGTGGGGCTCCTGGCTCTGGCTCACCATGCAATGACAGGTATCCACCAGAGAGGGAGCTCTATAGCCCTGGGATTGCTGTCAACCAATTAAAAAGTTCTGGCACCGTGCCCAACAGACTCTTCACAGTCAATGCCTGGGCTTGATGGTAAGATGTGCACACATTAGAGTGGCTGCCCAGCCTACAGTGTGATATTTCATCCTGGCGACAGAAAGCATGCATTTAAATGCGTGCATTATTCTGTCTTTAACCTGATTTTAATTGAGGTTGGGCTCAGTGCCATTTTGTCCTTGTGGTTATCAGGCAACTGGGAGTTTTTGTCAAAACCATGCATCCATAGTTTCAGCATTTATAACCACCTGTGCGATTTCCTGCTTCAACATTTTGGCAGATGTGCTTTGGACAATGACACAATGGCATCTACTCTAACACAGATAAAAAGGTTTATTTCTGAATGATGTATCTCTTTACAGTGTACATACCATATTTGGGACATATGTGTGAACTGTTTAATGCAGAGGTGCTGAACTCTATGTGTGCGTTGATTTTATATATTAAATACTTATATATCTACGTTAAACTCCCAGTGCGAAAGGATTTCTGGAAGACTGCATTGTGGCAGGCTGAACGGCCTTCTCTGAATCAATGTATCTGCTGCCACCTAATGGATAGTACAATACATAGGTGATTTTCCTGTTTGTGCTGAAAAAGGCCGCAGTGAAGAGATAAGCAAGGGATTCACATTTCATTTCATGTTGTATCAGCAGTCATTTAATAGAGTGCTTGCTCATGTTTCCTTGGGATATGTGCGTGCCTCACGGTTTTCATTAGCTCCAGTCCTTTGGATTGGTCGGTTTAGTTTAATAAGCCATAGATCATTAAACAGACCATTTGCTTTTAAAATAGTTCTTCGGTACCAGGTAGGACATCATACTAAGACCGGATTTATCACTGCAACGCACGGATGAGCTACCGACAATGCCCTGAAAGATGCTTAGAGAAGACAATTTAATAAATACTAGAATACAAAGCAGAACTCCAAGATCTTTGTCTTTTGACCTTGTTTAATGTTACTGTTGTTTCTGTTACTGTTGTTCTTTTTTTTTTCTATTTTGGTGTAACATGAAATACATTGATATGGTATATGGAAAATAAAAACTCAGGAATTTGAAATGTCACTTTTTATGCAAAATAAATATGACACATGGATAAGAAATACGGCTTCCATAACAGGTTTCAGGAAAACAGGCAGAAGTGCAGTGCACTTAAACACTTTCAATCTTAAATACAATGCAATATAACACAAGTGAGCAGGCGATTCTACTTGAATGTACTGACATTTACAAAAATTGGCACACATTCTTAATTCTGGACACCTACTGCAGACTGTTACAGCTATGACATAAAATATTTCAGAATGTTTTCCACAACTTTTCAATGGCTTTTTAATACTGAAAGTGAGATTTGTTTTATTATTTTAAGTGCTATTCAAACCAAATTTGGCTGCTTTGAAGATTAAATTGTAGCAACTGAATTCTGGTAGTAAGTGTAATTTACAAAACATCAAGTGTGCCAGTATGTTAACGATGTCAACACACTGTATTGATGGTTAATCAAGTGAAGATTTTGAATGAGCAATTGAACCTCTTTAAAAGCTTACTTTAGACATTTAAAAGAACACTGTTGGACTTTGCAGTACCACATAGCTCTATAGGGACATTCCCTCGCTTGATTTGATATAACACTGAAAAAGCCTGCTTAACATCAGAAGAAAAAGCGCCACAACCAATCAGAGCAGGGCTCTGGTATGGGCTGAGTATGAGCAGGTCAACCAGCTAGTGTTAGTAGCTTGTCTGAGCTGATAACTGGTCAGCTACCAGCTGTTTCAAAACATAGCTTGAGCTGGTCAAACGATGTCAAGCTAGGAGCTGGTCTGAACTGGTCAAGCAGCTACCAGCTGTTTCAGAACCTAGCTTGAGCTGTTTTCTTCAGCAGCGTGTTCATACATGCAATATTATGATGACATGAGTTTTAGAGTCTTTTCTACAAAAAACATAAAGACATTGTATCAAAACCACATTAATTAACTCAGTTGAATTATCAACAACAGAACCCCTCTAACTGAACCATGGCAAATGGGCCATTCATGCTTTTGTTTTTTTGCCCTTTTTTTTACCCCAGTAAATCCACCCTACTCTCTCACCATTCTCACCACGCACTCACTCTTTAAACTTGATGGCTAAATCAGACCTGGGTAAACTATGTAATTGTTTTTGGATTCATATACTTTTCTGTGCTTGATTGATCTTTCCTGGTGCAATTGAGCCAATCAAGTACAGGGTTGGCAGTTTTTGAGAGTGTTTCATAGGTTCCAGTACACCAGACAAGCTCAGTAAAGCATAGAGAAGTATTTGAATCCAATTACAATGACGTATTTCACCCAGACTGAATATAACGGACCGGAACTTAACCCAGCCCTATGGTGGTAACAGACATTCTTGAGAGACACATAGCCAGGTACGTGGGGGTGGGGAGAGACAAGGATGGAGAAGTAGCGGGATTTAAATCACACCGCTCCTTAAGTTTTCGTTTGACTCTCGTCGGGATGTGTGGTCCAGCAACAGCTCCTTCTCGTGGACCAGGCTGTCGAGCAGGTCCTGTTGCCGGTAGTTGTGGTAGACTTTGAGGAAGGCCAACACTGTGAGCCCCAGCCAAGTCAGCCAGGCAGCCCACAGGCCAAACTGCAAGAGAGTCAGTACACCATCTTATTGTTAGTAGACACATTGATGATAATATTATTTGAAGTAGCTCTAGTAGCGAACATAGAAGTAGTAAAGTAATAGTAATCAAGTAGGTGGTGCAGAGGTGGTGTTGGAGTTCTGCATTTATACATACCATCAGAACCAAAATCCTGTCCTTTTACTGAACAATACAGTATCCCCATACTCCTCTAACACACACACACACACGCATGCACACATAGTCTGTTCCAATAGCTTCCCAAAGTTACACTGCATACCTGTGCAATAACAAGCTGGTCATAGAAAGAAGAGTTGTCCAGGCCAAGCTCAAGGTCCGTGTCCTGCATCTCCTCACAACTGGAAGTAAAGAAATTAATGAAATATAGCTGATAGACACAGACATGATAGACAGAGACAAATTAGCAAATGTTTTGAGAGCATTGGACAGGCAGTTTGTAAGTTATGACTACCAACTACTACTTTTGTGTGAGCCCATGACCTTTTAACATATGTTCTGAATTGGGGCATTAAAATACCTTTTTTCAGCAAATTTGCTGTGGAATTTCCATGTGTGCTATCATAAAAACATCCCTGACTGCACTGACAGCTTATTCAACTAACAACCCTTGATGCTTCAGAAATTGCAATAAAGGTTTGAACAAAAACCAGCATACACAGAGGTAGTCTAGGACCAGGGTTGACAACCACTGGTTTAGGAGGACAACAAAATGGAATCACAGTCAGTGTTATAGCGTTATAGTGCCACCATCTGGTGAATATACAGTGGGCTCCAGAATTGTTATTTAAAAAATTGAGAAAAATGGCTGCATATAATATACAACGTGGAAAATAATTTATATTGTATGTTCATCTGGGAAAACAATACACATTTATTTATACATTACATTTACTCTCATGTTTCAATGTTTTTTTTAATTTAGTAATTCTTTCTAATTCTCTCCAAATGTGTTCTCTAACCGTATCATGAATTATAGGAAAAGATTAACAGCTGTCATCTTTGCCTGGGGTGTTTACACAAAGTATTAAACCAGGGGTGCCAATAATTGCAAAGTATTATTATAATTATTATAATGCACATATGATCAACTGGTTAGTCCATTGAAACTAAAATTGTATGGTATTATTACACATTTTTCAAAAACCTTATGTTGTAACAGGACCTTGTGGGACAGTTTCAAACTTTCCAAACTAAATCCCTCATGGTTTCAAAATACCAGCATTTCATAGAATGAGCGCCCCCTTGTGGGTCACACAACAAATTACTATCAACATATTATTTAATTATACATATTAATATTTAACCTTCTGGTATGGCATTTATGCTTTCCATGCATTTATTTATGCATTATCTTTCTATTTATAACATTGCTTTGCTTACATTCTGTTTCTGTGTACTTGCTAGTGTTTATATGACTGCATGCATTGTGTTGTAAGTTGCGAGGGGTAAGAACATTGTGAAATATTGTGAAAGGTCCCACCCACCTGCTGGGCATGGTCCCGCCCTCTGTAACCGCATCACACCACAGGTTGAATCCTACGCTGTTGATGGTGCTGGCCACAAATACCAAGAAGAGCAGGAAGGAGCTAGCCAACAGGTTTACAAAGGCACAGAAGTAGGAGCTGAGAGAGAGTGAGAAAGACTATTTTTAATATACCGTGAGGGTTGTGCCTCACATTATTGCATGTTGTATATGTGGTGACCATGTTTCTGTGTGTTTCTCTATACAGCATATGCATAGAATCATATGTGTTGCATTGGCAATATGACTGTAGTTGCCCTGCCAATGAAAACGTTGGGTGAGGCCAGCCGTCAATATTCTGAATTTATTGTGAGCATCTAGCACTGCATCCTGTCTACTGATCTTCACGGTGTCAACAACACCCCAAGGTTCTCTGGACAACGACATGGCCATGCGATATTAGCCCAGACCACATGAAGACCACAGACAGAAGTCTCCTCATACTGTGCACACAGACTAGCAGGGAATTGTTTGATGTGGCATGCCCAAGAAGTGAGAGAAAATGTAACAGAGGGACAGCAAGTCTACAGTATTGCTGTTTGTTCATAAGATGTGTTTTGTATTTCAGCATTGCAATGGAGAAATGGTACCCCTTCATCTCACACATTCCATCCTCATCCTATCATCCTATCAGATGCATTACAAATCTAATCAAGCCCAAATTAATTATGCAGAATCTTCAGTACACACACAAATATAAAAATGTCCGCACAGCATTTATCATAGCCATAGCAACTGACTCAGATTACAGTGTTTCTATACAACTGGATATTTATTGAAAGGAATTCACACCTCATCAAGGGTAGGCTACACCACCCTAGTTGGGAATTAAACACACACCATTTAAATTACAAAGTCCAGTTCCATAACTAATAACCGTCATAATGCTATGTCTAGAATAATGTCTGGAATAATGTTGAGAATGGCAGAAGTAATCTAAAAGTATTGTGCACAGGACCCATATCCATGTTGCCATCGCATCATGAGGCAGAAATAAAGCTGGAATATAACATACCAGACGTTATTTCATATTATAATCACACATATCAAATAACTGTCGTTTTACATTGAATGGCATCATATTCAATATAATGTCTTCTCGCTAAGGGACATCTACTTATAATAAAGAATATGTAAAAGACGCACATTTAGATGGCACAGAAATATGTTCACAACTCACTCGTCGTGGCCTTTGTACAGGAGGAAGAATATCCGCCATGCCTGTACTGCGGACAGGATGAGCGAGACTATCGCTACGAATGTGACGAAGCGACAGGAGGAATCCGGTCCCCACTCCTCCACTATGAAACGCTGCTTTCCAACGGTCATATTCTCATTCTGCCACATCCCACGCGTGAAAAGCAGGCATTTCCCATGGAAGTCATCGTCGCTCTCGGACAGCGGCACCAAGGCAATAAAACCGAAAAGAAAGCATAGAAAATAGAGGATGCATTGTCCGAAAAGGAAATTATCAAGGGCCATCGCACCTCTGTAAAGCGCTGTTCCCCGTGGTTTGCGAAGTCGCGGTTGCGCAGTTGCATGCACAAAACACAATCAATCGACAACGGGGTGAGAGGCTTCTTCACGATGCACCAGTTCATACAGCTAGGAGACCATGAAAACATAAATACAGACAGACAAACGTGCTCATGTGAAAAGTTATGCACGTTCAAAATGAACAAAAATAAAATGTATACATTAATTTTGTGAACTGGTAGTAACAAGGAAATATCTGAAACTCTTAAGAGAGCTAATGGTTTGAGATGAGAGCTTGATATTTGGGGATTCCACGTGATACGGGATGTTATTGTGTATTTTGTGGACACTATTTACAATACCATTTCTATTTTCTATTTCTTTGATTTATATATAATGCAAGGATTATATAGGTTTGGGAGTCATCTATCTGTGGCAGCACATTCAAAATATGAACATTTTAAGACAGGCAATCAACATCAAACTATTGTAATTGATTTGTATTTTAATAACAACATTTTGCAGTATAATTCAATCTTTTTCATTCCTAAAGCACAAAGATGTGTTTAGAGAACAAAAGAAAAACGATTGCAGTCATTAATTCAACAAGTGACTATGGACTTCAATCCTGCAAGGTTTATGGGCAATAAGGGGATTACACAGGTCAATAGTCAATGGAGAGGAAGCAACTTTGACAAGGCCACAGGCTCCTTGTCTTTCTTCTGTACAGCACGGTTTTAGATGGTGGTTATTCTTGAAATGCAAAACAAACATACCAAAAAACCAATGTGGACATTGTATGTTCTTCAAAGGATGTAACTGCTGCCCAAAAGGTAAATGCAGTTTCTGTCAGTAATGTGTAGCTAATAATAAGCAGATACAATCACTATATTGTCACGTTTCAGGTCTGTCTCGCCATGTTTTATGTTTATTTATGTTTATTTATGTTGTCTTAGTCACGTAGTGTCTTATCATGTATTATGTTGTCTAGGTTCGTCATGTTGTTTAGTTATGTTTCGTTACGATTTATTTTCTTGTCATGTTTAGTTATGTTTTCGTACGATTATATTACCTGTTATGTTGAGTGATTATCGTCTTAGTTTCGCTTTGTGTTATGTTTTGATGCATGTTATTGTTACGTTAACTGGTCGTTGTTATGCAAGCACTTTTACATGTTTTTTCCGCAAACCTTGCGTTCCGCCTTTTCTCTCTCTCTCTCTCTCTCTCTCTCTCTCTCTCTCTTTCTGTCATTCACTCCCTAAGTGTTTCCATTTGTCTATTTACTAAAACTACTAACGCTAGATCAGGATTGGGTAGAGACTAACAAACTAATCATGTGTTCATGTTACCTTACGTTTCTCGTGCATGTCATTTACTAATTTACTAATGCTAGGGCAGGATAGGTTTATTACTAACGATTACTAATCTCCTTGTTAAGCTTGTCATCCATCGCACCTGTTTTCCATTTCCTTGCTACGCTCTAACTAATTGTCTGCACCTGTGTACACCCGCATTTATAGCCCAGTCGCGCTACTGTTCACTGCGAAATTGTCTGCCTCTGTTTACCACGCAACGCTTGAGCATTTACCACTATTGATTACACGGTACGATCCAAGCCTGTTACCGACCATTGTTTATTGATTTCTGTTTTGTGACCATCGTTTGTTTTTTGACTACGTCCTCGCCTACCGTTTTTGTACTTTTGCTTCGCTGATTGTTTCATGGTTTCGACTCCCGCTTCGCCCACGACTACGCCTCTGCCTGCCGTCCGTCTGTTCATCTGCCCCGCTGACAGCTCTCTTGCTACCGGACCTCCCTGCACGTCTACCGACTACGAGTTTGCCTCTTCCCTCGGCACCGTGCTTTTTGTTTGGCTGGATCTACGTGTATGGACTTTGCTTGTGTTGACTACTCTCCTGGGATTCGTCCCGAATAAAGCCCTGAGGGGTCTTTATATTACTATTGTTTCTGAGTCGTGCATTTTGGGTCCAACCCCCACGCACCCGTCTCCTATATCCTACAGGATATTATATTTGTCCTGCTTCAGACTGCTGGGTCCAATTGAAAGACCAACTTTTCAACAGATTTTAACAAATAATTTAAAGTGTGAGTTCTTGACAAAATGTTCAGTTCTTCTTGTGTACAGTTTTGCACTCTGATAGCAGTAACATGATTGGTAATTGTTCTTTCTGTTTCATAGGCATTTTTCATTGCAATTCTATTTGTATGAGTCGCACTACTAAAAAGTGTACAAATGAAGTAGTGACTCTTAAATAGTGTTTAAGCATTCCTTTTCAACATTGAATAACTCCACTGTTGGTAGTCTGTCCCTATTATGCTGTGTATTAACGACTGTATACACTGGTGGAGAACTTTAATTCAGTGTAGTTCTTTTTTTTATCTTTCAGGAGTGCTGTCTATATGACTGCATGTCCATGTCCCAAGGTTGTAAAAATACCTTCACTAAGCTGCTTATGAGAACTTCTAGAAAACTCCCTGCCTCACTTGCCCCTGGTCTGCCCTCCCCTCCACCTCAACACCACCCAGAACCACCCCATTCACTCCCTGCTTCTTTTGCCTTCCTGCAAACAGCCGAGTTGTAATACATGGAGTTTTGTGACCAGGATGATGCAAAATCAGTGAATAGGCCAAGTGAATTTGAATGCCAATGATCCAGGTTGATTGAAGGACTTGGACAACCTATAGCTTCACAAATAGTGCTTTGTCAATTCCCTTGCATTTCCTTCTAATCAGTTCAGAGGTCACTAAAGTATATAATCTGAAACATTATCAATTGTCATTTTATTAAATCATTAAACTATCTAGCGCCTTTATCCAAAGCGCTGTACAATTGATGCTTCTCTTTCACCCATTCATACACACACCAACGGCGATTGGCTGCCATGCAAGGCACCAACCAGCTTATCAGGAACATTTGGGGGTTAGGTGTCTTGCTCAGGGACACTTCGACACACCTAGGGCGGGATCCAACCAGCAACCCTCCGACTGCCAGACAACTGCTCTTACTGCCTGAGCCAATGTTGCTCAGAGCGTGAAACAAAGTTTTATGGAATGCATGTCTGTCTTTTGAAATGAACCCAAGGGAAAGTGTTCAGGGATGTTATTCTAGAAATGCTATGACTATTTCGTAAATGCTAGCTGGGTATGAACTGATCAACCTGCTAGTGATGTTAGCTTATCTGTTTCAAATCATGAACTGGTCAGTCAGCTAAACCATGTTGAGTTGGAAGCTGGTCTGAACTGGTCAACCTGCTGTCAAAACCTAGCTTGAACTGTTTTTTTCAGCAGGGTGAGTTTGTCACTTGTTTTGTTGTTGTCACTGTCACTGTTATGTTCCTGTGTTCTGTGTTCTCTTGTAATTTATTATTTTTCATATTTCATGTCTGGTTCTGTTTATTTTCATTAGTCTTTGCACTCGTCCTCCCCTGTTATGTCTGCGTCTGAATGTTTTCCAGTCGAGTCACTCCCCTGTCTGCGTGCCCCACTATTCAGGTGTTTACAGTATTTTCAGGTTTCCAATTAATTCCTCACTCGCGTTTCCTACTTCCTGCTTTGTCTTGGTAGTTAATTGTTGTAAAGCACTATTCTTACTAACCACTACTAATCTAGGTTTTGTACAGTACTAATCCGATTAATACACTTACTGTCTAACTAACTAACAATCACTTTTATTGGGTAGTTTAGAAATATTTACGTTACTAACTCACTAACGCATCTCTTAGCATTTCTGCGCTGTTCTATAACTCCGCCTTCCTATGTTATGCTATCCCTTATTACTCGTTTGTTTCAGCGAAGTGTTCGCACCTGTCTCTTAACTATCACTACGTCTTCAATCTATGCATTGTCTACTCTCTAGTCCAGAGCCGTTTGTTTTACATGTGTGTCTTTGTGAATCCAGTCCGCGTTTTTTTTTCCCCCTCGTTATTGTCCTATTACTCTTTCATGTGTTTCACCTGATGTTCATTTGTTAGACCGCCCTCACTCCCATGCCCCGCCTAGTTTGTCTCATTTCCCTGTGTATTTATACCTGTCCTTTTCAGTCGCATGGTGCTAGTTCTGTTCCCAAGCCCTTGTATTCCATCCCCCAGTTCTAGCCTCCTTGTTTTCCTTAGCCCTTAGCCCTTAGCCCTTAGCCCTTAGCCCTTAGCCCTTAGCCCTTAGCCCTTAGCCCTTAGCCCTTAGCCCTTAGCCCTTGCCCTTGCCCCTGCCCCTGAGTCCTTTCCCTTGCCCTTGGTTATCTGGTTATCTGGTTTTCTGGTTTTGACCCCTGTCTGCTTCCTTGGACTCTTCTTTGTGTTTTGGATTTTTGTACCTCTGCCTGTTTGGACTGACCCCCTGGATTTGAACCTTGGCTTGTTTTTTGACTACGCTCTGTCTGCCCCTGCTGTATTAAAACCTGCCATTTTTCTGCACCCGTCTGCTACTGGTTCCTCTGTTCCCCCCGGCATAACAGTCACATAGGTTCCACCAAAGTATGACTAATAAAGAAATGCCTCTCTCACCCATCTTAGCCCTTACCTCTAACCCCTTAACCCTTACCTCTAACTTCTTCCCCATCCAACTGTAACCCAACCTCCACCCCCAAAATCAAACCTCACGGGCAGCCCCTGACTTCTACACCCAGATCATGAGTTCCATCGGGTTCATCGTGCTCCTCATCTGGCTATTTGAGGTGGGGATGATGACTAGAGGCTGCAAGAAGTATGTGCATACACAGTACACACAGGAAAAGGGTTGTCTTTTATTCCAATTCACAGGCTTAGAAACAGGAAGACAGCTTTTGGTTCACATACTGGGTCTCAATGTAGAGATATACTGTACTTAACACCCACTGTGGTTTGAACAAAGAAACTAGAGTAAGCTATGGAGGCTGGATGTGACAGTGAGATATTCTTGAAACTGTAATGTCCCTCACATGCCATTCACATGAATTTGATCTCCACTGGGCCCACATCAGGTTGGATGCATGTGTACAGAGTTTCATTGCAAAACGCTATATTTGAGAAATGTTTGTATCTATTTTTGTTAATTTTTGGAAACTGACTTATTTCAAGCACCTTTATTCACCTCTGACTGGTTCTCTCATTGGCCCTGTTTCCCCAGCTGTCAGTACTTACTGGGGTATGCTACCTGCAGACCTCCATGGGGAATGTCCTACGCCAGGGGAACCCTGAGTCTGAGTCTGATGGCTGGTTTCTAGAGAACAGCTTCACAGAGAAGGCACACCACAACTTAAATATCATCAAGAACCTGGGCAAGTGTAACCAGGGTAATGAGGAGGACGACCTCAACATCAACATTCCCACATCTTCTCAAAGCGGGCCTGAAAATGTGTCTTCCGGACAGATGAACCTGCCCAATTAAGCCCCCCGCCAAAAGAACATGACACAGCAAACCTTCTCCCTGGTGGATATATCCAAGGCCTTGCCTGTGTGGCAGCTGGAATTAGAGCTGGAATCTGTATGGTGTCTCTTTAAAATGAGTGCAAGCCCTAAGATCTTTGTGCTATGCCTGAATCCTGCCGGAGCGCCGCTAAATGGTTACAAACAGATAAAAACGTGTTAGGAGGGAAAAGATCTCAGATGGTGACTGCAAGAAGCACATTTTCCCTAACTGCTGAGGCTGTCCCGGCAAGAACATTAACAGAAACCACCATTGGCACCATTGGGTGTCTTTCCCCAATTAAATTTTGAAAATTGACAGTGAAATTTGTGGTACCATAAGCCACCTTGATTCTGCAACTGAGCATGACCTTGAAGAGAAGTCACACTGCGTTCACATTACAATGTGCCTCTGTCCACTCAAGATTCATGGGACATTCTTGCCTGAATCATAACAGTAAAAGGTGTTGATTGACAGCCATGTGTATGCCGATGGAAATGAGTAAATACCCATACTTGGTACAGTAACAGCCATCCATTATGCATTTTGTAGACAACAAACTGTCTTGAGAAGGCACCACTATACCTTAAAGGGTGCACAACTCTAGCCCTGGAGGGCTGATCTGCCTGCTAGTTTTTGCTCCAACCAGTTACCAACAAAACCGGAGTTTTCGTTTTCTGACAGCTCAATAGACTACAGTTTAGTCAAGTATAGTCCTGTAATTGAGCACAGTAAAATGTTTTGGTAGGATTACACTTGTTGTTGGCAGCTGTGCTTGGTGCGAATACAAACAGATCAGCCCTTGTGCCCCCCTGCCTGGCTGTGATTATTTTAAATAAATGTGTTAAAAGCTTGACTGTACTGTTAAGACAAGGCCTTCTGTGATTAACAATACTGTGCGACTGTCACACTGGATGCATTTTGATAGATTTGCAAGTAAAAACTGTAGTGGTAATGCCAGCATAAAAAATATGTATATATGTTTTTGGTTGATTAAGCCATCAAGTTTGTTATTGTTTTCTATGCAACCCAAAATGATTTTATATTTCTTGCTGTAACTACCTGAGAACAATAAACACTATTGTTCCTTTCACATTTGCTTGCAACAACTGCATCAAGCCTGTGACCCACTGACATCACCAAACTGTTGCATTCTTCTTTTGTGATGCTTTTCCAGGCTTTTACTGCAGCCTCTTTCAGTTGTTGTTTGTTTTGTTTTTGTTTTTTTTCCCTCTTTAGGTGGTGAAATGCATGCTCAGTTGGGTTAAGGGTCAGGTTGACTTGGCCAGTCTAAAACCTTCCACTTTTTCTCCCTAATGAAGTCCTTTGTTGTCTTGCTAGTGTGTTTTGGGTCATTGTCTTGCTGCATGATGAAGTTCCTTCCAATTAGTTCCTTTTGTAGACTTCTGAATTCATCCTGCTGCTACCATCATGAGTTACATAGATTAGTGAGCCCACTCCAGAAGCTACCATGCAAGCCCAAGCCATGACAGTGAACTTCTTTGCAAATTGTAATCTTGCCTTCCGATTCTTACTACTGACGAGTGGTTTGCATCTTGTGGTATAGCCTCTTTATTGCTATATAGTTTGAATGGTTAATTTAGATACCTTCACCCCTGCCCTGTGGAGTTTGTGATATCACTGACTGATGTTTTGGGGTTTTTCTTCATTGTCTGTCATCAGCTGCTGTTTTCTTTGGTACAGGACATTGTTGTACAAGCTATCCCCAATTCTTGTGCAATGACTTAATCAATTTCCCATCTTTTCACCTCTGAGCAACAAGAAACGCCTGTCAGTCACATATTCCAATACTTTTTTTTACCTAAAAATTGGGTGGTCTGATACAAAAAGGTATAGGTTCTAAGTTGTTTAACAAATCTAGATAAAAATAGCGGGAAATAAAAACAGATATTTGGATCTGTCATCGTTTGACCCCAAACTCTATTGCCTTCAGTATATAGCAAAAACAAAGGAATTGACCTTGCTGTTCCAATACTTTTGGAGGGGATTGTAGATCTTCCAATAAGTGCCAAGGGGTACGTTTTCTGTTTATCGCAGTGCACCATAAAACACATTCCCTCGGTCTCGTTATGCTTAGGACTAGGACCACAAGATACATTTATGGATTTAATGACTCGGATGACAAGATAACCAGGGGCTCGTTTAACGAAATTTGCGATGTCCAAGCTCTGCGAGATCTGCGAGATGCGACAGAGTTATCCTACCGTTTCAACAACATGACGCCTTTATTTTCTTCAAGTAGCTTAGCTTTCAGTTTAAAGTAGTCTATCTTCAGGTTTTAAAAGTCTATAAAAACATTACTAGTTCAGTAATGGGCTATTTTCGGGACGTTATGTTTTTTGTTTTACAGAGATATCAGAAATACAGATGAACAATAACTAAATGGGTCAGTGTTCGGTTTAATCCTATACATAATTAAATTATTTTTACGCAAATACATTCGGCATACACATATTAAATACTACGTTCGGCATTCAAGAACCAAAATAGCTTGTCCTTAAACCATAGGCGTCCACAAACCAGCGCGCTCTCGTTGCTGTTGTGGTCATTTGTGAAACTGACATGGGTTCTGTTCTCTGACGTCGACAAGCTCTTACAGTATTCTGCTGTTTCAAGCCGAACCCCCACAATCAGTTAAACATCATTCAGACAGTACACATGCACTTTGTATCTCCAAATAGCACAAGGCCGTTTTTGTATCAGAGTGAAAGACGAGGAGCAGAGAACAGTAAGTCTGATTTGTACTGCGTGTGTTTGAAATGTCCGTTTTAATGGATGGGGATTATTTATATGGCTGCTTGCGGATCGGCTGCTGGACAGCGCCCTGAATTATAGCGACGGCGAATTCCTGCGTTTTCTGTTGTTTACATTCCCAACAAGTGCAGTCGTTCTGTTTTGTGTGTGAGGGATGGTGTAAATAACATCGAAATTGTGGAAATTGATTGACTTCACTGTTATTGCATCGGGTAGGCCTGGGCTTTTGTGTACGATTTATAGTATAAAAACCATGGCTCTGTCATATAGGCATTAGGTTAAAGCCGATTTAAATATTTTTTTAAATCTTGGATTAAAAAATTAAAATATATTCCCAATTTCCTGTTCCTTCTTTTGTTGCAAATATTTGTTTCTTTTTACTGTCGATAACTAGGCATCGACGTTGTTTAGTAAAATGTAAGCAGGCGACCGTGCCTGTGATGTAACAGCAAATATTGAGCAACTAGGGGAGAAAAATCTATAAAGTATCGTTTAGCACAGCAAGTTTATGCTCTGTACTGGAGTCATCTTGGTACCAACGTAATACAATATATTTAACAACATTTAGCAGTTAGCTGCAGTCCCCTTTCCTTGTGGTAATGTTCCTGTAATGTGAATGTTCCTCCCTGTAATGAGGCATCAACCGTGGATACTGTAGGTATTTCAGATAAACACATCAGAGGCCTGTTGATTGACTTGGACCAGATAATTTCAAAGCCCTTCCTGGTAAAGAGTTAGAGGCAAATGTTTTGCTGATATCAACTACTGTAGCTGTACATATTGTACAGGAGAGTGGCAGTTTAAAGGATTTTCTTAATTGTATCTATTATTTAATGTGGCTGCAACAATCTAGACTACAAGTAGCATAATTACGCTTCTCCTTTTGTTTTGTTAAAACACATTATGAAAACTTAACTGATCAAATGGAGTTTATTACTGAAGATTATACAAGCTTGTGTCACCAAGTTTTTGACTGTCTTTGCAGGGTAGACAGTAGGAAAATCAACAACTGAGACAATGAAGAAGGCACTTCTGTTCCTCCTGGAACTTGGCTTCCTCCTTCAAGTCATCACCGAAGCCCAGGACATGAGCTCTGATGTCACGGTGCTGGCCTCCAAGAACACTGACTTCGCCACAAGCCTGTACCGCGAGATTTCCAGCGCCAGCGATGACAACGTCTTCTTCTCGCCCCTTTGCGTGTCGTCGGCCCTTGCCGCACTGTCGATGGGCGCCCAAGGAATCACGCGTGAGAAGATCCTCCAGGGGCTCGGCATCACCCCGCTGGACCAGGAAGACCAGCCGAAGCGGATCCCAGAGCTCTTCCAGAAACTGCGGGAAGAGGTGACCAAGAACGAGGGGCTGCAGTACAACCCTACCACCGCCCTGTTTATCCGCCAGCAGCTGGATGTGTCGACGGACTACACTCAAGTGATTAAGCAGTACTTCGGTGCAAATATCAGCAAGGTGGACTTCACCAACGCGCAAGTCAGCAAGGCCTCCATCAATGATTATGTGAAAAGCAAGACGGGGGACAAGGTGAAGGAGGTGGTCAGCACCGTGGATCCACAGGCCACACTGATGCTCATTAGCTCCATCTTCTTTCAAGGTGAGAGGACTTTGATCAAAGTTCAGCAGGAGCAGTGACTGTTCATCGCTCACACTGAGGAATGTAGGGAGAAAGTTAGTTAATGCCTACAAGAGGAACATCCATGTGATCAAAATCCGTTTTTTGCATGCTGATTAGTTCTTGACTTTTGGGCATTCTAAAGCTTATGAATGTGATTCCAGCTCTGCTATATTATAGAATGCATTTTTATGTTGTTTATGTTATTTAGTTACTACAACATCATTTAACAAAATGGGGTTCATTTTTCAAAAGTGTAAAAAAAAGTATTATGGTGGCAGCATAGAAAGTAGTAGTAGTAGTTGAAAGTAAGTACCCTGGGTCTAGACTTTTGTGTCTTCAGGTGGGTCTGTAGAGTATGCTGGGCTTATGAGAATTTTAGTTAATTTTCTTAACGTAAATAAAATCTGGCAATAATTAAAGTGCCTAAAGGTGGCTTGTGTTATTGTGCCCAGGGAACTGGAAGATCCCATTTGCTCCCATGCCAGAGGAGCGTTTCTTTGTCAACAAGTACAAGATCGTCCAGGTCACCATGTTGTTCAGTAGTGAGAAGCACTACCTGGCCTACGACCCCACCATGAAGTTGGGCGTGCTGAAGCTGCCATACCAGGGTGGCGTGGCCATGCTTGTCCTCCTACCTGACAAGGATGTGGACTACACCTCCATCGATGAGGTCCTCACAGGAGATCGCTTCCTTGGCTGGATCAAAATGCTGAAGAAAATGTAAGAGCGTGTGCACCATTGTCACATGATTCCTGTTCTACGGCTATTGCCGTGTTTCATCATACTTCACACTGGTTCCCATTCCAATGATAACTTCCAGTACGGAGTAGCTATCAGACAAACAAAGCCAGAGTGGTTTGGTTGCTGAAACGTTGGCAATGCAGTGCAGTCTGTAAGTATTTGGACAGTGGTACAATTTCTGTTCTTTTGAACACCCACATTGGATTTGAAATAAAACAATAACTATGAGGTTAAAGTAAACACTGTCATCTTTAATTTGAGGGTATTTACATTTACATCAAGTGTTCTGTGTACAAAACTAACTGTGCAGTTGGCTTCTCAGCAGGGGGCAGCCTGTAGCCTAGTGGCTAATGTACATGAATGGGACCCAGAAGGTTGGTGTCTCAAGTCCGGGTGTAGCCACAATAAGATGTTGGGCGCTTGAGCAAGGCCCTTAATCCCGCAATGTTCTAGGGGGGACTGTCCTCTGCTTAGTCTAATCAACTGTAAGTCGCTTTAGTATAAGCGTCAGCTAAATAATACATTATTATTATTATTATTATTATTATAATAATAAGCCAACAGTCCAATTACTTTCTCTCCCCTAAAATGGGATAAAATGGAATAAAAAAGGGATGTAATTTCTGCACAGATCACCTGATATGGACGACTGTGCATTTCAGTGGCAAAAAGCATTTGATTATATAACACTTTTCTTTTTTGTCTTACCATTACATTTTCATGAGATTACAATAAAGCTTCCCTTTTCCAGCAAACTGGAAGTGGTACTGCCCATGTTCTCACTCGAACAGTCGTACGCTATGAAGACCGTCCTGCCTGACATGGGCATTTCCAACGTGTTCGAGAGTGCAGACCTCTCCGGACTGAGCGAAGAGCCAAATCTTAATCTATCAGAGGTCAGTATTCCACACAGTTTGTGAAAAATCAGGACCTAAGACACCACTACTGTCCCTAACTGTCTCCTGTCAGCTCTAGGTGGCAGTGTATAGTAGTTGCGAGTTGTGAGTTGAGCATGAATTTGTGTGTAGTGTCTCAGCTAATATTAATGATATTGTAAAGTGTCTTTACTGTGTGTAACGCTCTCAGTGCATCTTTAGGGCATTGTTATAATTGTCTCAATTGAACATTGCTTTGAGTGTATGTTTATTGCGTACTAGTCACTGCATTTAAGTGCCATGCTTTCACTGTCTTTACTGAGCAGTATTACCACCATGATGTAACTGAGTAGTGGTTTCAGCGTGTTAACTGTACGAATCATTGCATTGATGGCGCTGTGATTTTCAGATGATTCATAAGGCCGCAATTGAGGTTAAGAAGTCAGATATCTCAGCCATGGACACCCCAATGGATTCTGCACCCCCCCGCCTCACCATCAACAGGCCCTTTCTCTTTGTCATCTACCACGAGGCCACCAATAGCCCACTGTTCATGGGCAGGGTCATAGATCCCACCAAGAAGTAACCGTGCTGTTCGACGGCCTACTGGACAAGACTCTTCATTATAAATTGCTTGCAGTTTCAGCTAAACATAGGGCTCATTCCCATCGCTTGTTTTTCTTTGTTGTCTGGTCCTTGCTAGTGACCTATAAATCGATCTAGGTCCACCATCTTTAAGGATATACGAACCCGTTAAATGTTCGTTCTATGAGCTAGAAGTAGAAGTTAGGAACTCCCAATCTTGCCTTTGCGCAAGTATTTTTTTGGAAAGTGTGACGTATAAATGATTGACCTGTGGATCCACCTCCCCTCATCTGCTACGTCTGTAACTGACGTTTGAAGGAGCCAGGACATTCCATTTGCCTAATTCACATTTTCTCAATTTGCCTAATTCACTTTTTTTTCCCGCCTCTTTTTCTAGCCTCTCCCGACTTTTCCTAGGAGTAGAAAATAGAGCAAAGAAAAAAAGAGGAGAATAATAAGTAATTGGAATGAGCTCATAATGTTTGCTTTTGTATGTCATGCACATAGGAGTAGAATAATGTGTATCCATTTCTAACATCTATAACTCATCAAAAGCAGACAAGCCAATATGATCGCTAAATGGATGGTCATTCACAGGTCATACATGAGGTATGCTTGCTGTGTTTTTCAAGACTCTGTCTATCACTTTTTAATAGTTTCATTATATATTATTAACTAAGTGAAACCAGTGTTTTGATAGTATGCCTATTTTGTTCATTTGACATGTGAAATGAATTTTTTGTTTAATTTTCCTATCCTGAAAATGACAAAGTTACTATACTGCCCATTTGGTATTGTAGTTTATACACTGCTTGTATAGCTTCATGGGAATTATCATCATAGTGGTGTGTCTGTTCAGTGTTCTGACAATCAAATATGATCTTGAAGCAAATATTCATTATAGACCAGACACATCATGTAAGTCCTCCAGACTCCTGTGTTTAGAAATGGCATACTTTTCAAGCAAAATATTATTTTCTGGTTTATAAAGTAAGATACATTTTTATCATGTGGACTAATGAATAGTTAAAAACGTAAAAACGAGATTGTACAGGGCAGTAAAGATGATACACAGGTATTATTTATGGGCTGCTAAATGTTGGGTTATTGAATTCCAGGCTTTTTTTAACACATGAGGTTTTTAAAGAGGTGTAAACTTTAGCATTCCTAACTACATCTTACTTGGAAATAAGTGAACACATGCATGATGCAGTGTAACAAGAAATGTTAAATAAATGACCTTCTGCTCCACAAATCTGTTTTCATTGTTATAATTTTGAAATACGATATGTTTTATGACAAAGCGGCTACAGCTCTTGTGCGCGTGTATGAATGCATGCGTCCATGTCCACGTGGACTTGCAAAAATACTGTAATATTTCTCTAATCAAATCCCTGCTACAAGTACACTAGCACAATGTTGTTTCATGTATATTTGCTCTGTAGTCATCATTGTGAAATAATGTGGTCTTCTATAGGTTTTCTATCACATAATTTTCAAGACTCATTTATAATACAGAAATGTACTTCTGTAAATTTCACCTGGAATTTCTCTTAATAAATCCTATTTTCCATTGCAGTTGCGAACCAGTAGAGAGCAGCAAAACCTTTTTTTGTTTATCCATTGTGCTAAATGGAAATGTATCAAGTACACTCGACTCCCATATATACAGTGGACCCTACAGGAGAATTTTCAATGAGCGCAGTACCAGTCTTGCTTGCAGAGGCCAAACTTCCAATAAAAATGTAAATCATACTTCATTTTATTCTATCTTATATTACACAAACAATATACACAAAATACACAATTAATGTAAAACAGAAATTAAGTTTAAGTGATCTTATTTCCCGTCCATAGTAGGACCATACTTCTGTGGCAGTGATTGTTTGCATACGTTTGAATGTGCTGACCTACACTCAAATTGCAAATGACTGTATATTAAACACGACACATTGCACAAGCTTTGGAAAAGTGACAACATGGTTTACATAGCTTTTCAGATAACTTACCTTTTGGGCCAAGCATCTAGACAGTCTTGTGACCTAAAGCAGTAGCACTTAGCTTTGCCTTTGCCCTTGAGACCAGTCTGAATCCTGATACCAGAAGTGGTCTGATCCCTGACCCACCCGGCTGCCCCGTCCTGGCCCCCAGCTGCTCTACGGCCCTTGCACCAGCTGCTAAGAATCCTTTTTTTAGCTCTTGAACACCAGACAGTCCTCACATCCACTATTAAATGAGGCAACTTTCACTTTGATTCTACGAGTTCACAGACATTACCCATGGGGGAAAATAAAAACAGTTCCTTTCTTATCCACTCCTTCCTCGCCAAATAATCTACAGAGCTCCTAGTCCAGTCCTTAGTGCTCTCACACCTGGATTCTTGCAATTCTTGCAATGTTTACACCACTAAACCTCTATAGCTAATACAGAATGCAGCTGCAAACATTGTCTAGAATCTTCTCAAGTGTGCTAATGTCACATCCCTCCTCGCATTGGCTGCTTAATACTGCCATTAGCTGCCTGATAATTTTTTCGCTTTTATTTTACCAAGAAGTCTCATTGAGATTCTAAATCTTAATCCAAGGGAGACCTCTAATCAATCATTCAACTGTACGTAGATTACGGGGCAATTGGCTATCTATTCCCTCCATTGTCTCATATCTCACAACATAACCATTGTCCAGTTTCAGACACAGCCTGGGATCAGTCTTCACTGATCACAGTTCATAGAGCAGATTCCTCTTTGCATGAATGCCTGCCAATAATGTTGCACCATGCATGAAAGTGAGAGACTGAATAAGTCTCAAAATGATGAAAGCATTCATTGAACTTTCCATTTCATTTGGAACATGGTACAGCACCGTAGGTTCATTAGCTGGACATTTTAGTTGACATTTTTGGCACAGCAACAGAGGGAAATGTGTTAGCTGATTTTACACGGCCCCGGTGTTCCCTTGTAAACAGGTCATGATCTATAATTAGTACACACACTCAAGAAAAAATGTTTTGTAAAAGGAACCTGTAAAATAATCTAATGTCTGCGGTGAGATATGGGTCACGAGGCAGTGTGCAGGCAAACCTGTTTCACAGGTGGAAGTAATTCTGTAAATATGATGCTGACAATATGGGTGAAGTTTACACTTTTACACTTTACCCCCAGACCTGTTTTCGATACTATTAAATAAAGCTGTTTCACTGTGTGGCAACTCATTGCAGAGACATGGATGATGGCTGAATTTGAAGGGCACGTGTACCATCAAGACTAAATAATCAAAACCTGGGAAACACATGAGAATGTATGTATGGTACACACACAATCTTCATAAAAGCAAAAAATCATAAATTTACATGTTCTAAAATGTAGTGCAACTAAATCTGCTAGGGGTAAAATTATTGTACACAGTTCATTTCCAACATGTTTCCAACCACTAGAAAAATGTTTGTATAAACACCTAAGTATAGATATCTAAAAGCAGTGACAATCTGCAAGGGTTTTTCCAAGATGAGGCACTCGTATCCTTTTGGTGTGCCAAAACCTCTCCAAATGGTATATTTTGGATAATGTTGTGAACACGTACTCTATATCCTAAATCACATTTTCTTCACTTAAATTACTTATTTTGAACAGAGGAAAATCAATTATAACATGTTTGGCGTGGCCTTGCTTTCGGTCGTACAGCTAATGAAAATGGCCATTCTCCCAGATTTCCAATTTGTTTGTCACAATATTATTTAACTCTAGAAAGTGTAAAATAAATAGGTTTATAATGTCCTTTTGGGAATAATACGCAGTTGGGGGATGGGGAGACTGCTTTTGATTTGTTGTCCTGAGCTAAAGGGAGAAGAGATAGGCTACAGACTAGCTTTGTTAGCTTTAGAAGCATCTCCTGCACGCTCTGAGAGTGAACTTTTGCCGTGTTTGTGCGATGTGTTTTGATACAATTTGGATATGTGAGTAGTCCACAATCTGACCTACTGGCAGGTCAATCGCTATGTGGCCGGATGTAAAGGGTTAACTACTTCCTGAAACTTAACCAGATAGTCTCTCAGAATATCATAGGACACTTATAACTTAGCTGTGTTTTAGATTTAGACCGTTTGATTTTAAGAGGGGCTACGGAGTCAAGAATAGTTAATCAGGTGGCGCTAAATATATTAACCAACTCGTCTGTGCACATAAGCAATGGTGGAGTCTCCATAGTGCCGACGTCAGGAGCAGCTATGTATTTATCTGGAAACTGCTTGGCAGTTGGAAGAGTTAAAATAGGAATGAGAGGCCGAGGAGCTACGCAAGACAGAGATAATAATAATAATAATAAAAATAATGGGTTTATGATCAGAGATGCAAGCATCGCAAATAGCAACATGACAAATGGAACGAGAACACAAGACGAAGTGTGTGGCCCTGCTGATGTGTTGGGACATGAACCGACTGAAGAAGATGGAACCAGCTGTAAAAGCCAAATGCTTAGAGGGGCAGCAGATATATTAAAATCACCAATGATCAAAATTATATCGGATCTTCACATGACTGAAGACAAAAAAATCTGAGAAATCCGAAAAACGCTACTGCTCAAAAGTCTGGAATCACCATGCTTTTTTCTCAGATGTGTTTGAGAGTAAAACTATTCAACAGAAAACAACATAATCCATTCTGATCAGCCAGATTTATGCAATTCATAATTGGGCCAATTGTGGACAATTATACTTTATCATTTAGAGAACCGCATTAACCCCTTAAGCATCGCCCCCTTTCTTGACACAAGCTTGAAAATGACATACCCAAAATAAAATGATTACTATTCTTGAAATATAACTGAAACAAAGTTTCAGAAGCTCAAACACAGTGAAAGTTGAAGCTGTTCTTCTCACTGAAGAGATTTTTGACTGGATATAGAATATTGTCACTTTGGCTAGAAACAAAATGGAGCCAAGTCACAAATCCCCTTTCAATTTTGAAAACAATATCACCAAAAAGGACATTTGGAGACTCCCCACTTGTCACCCTCCCCTACCTCTCTGTCCCAAACTTCCTCTCCTTGCAGCTATCCTCAGACAAAAACAGGGCGAGAATAAAAAATAAGTACTATAATCGCAATAATACCATCTTGTATACAAATATATTCAGGTCTATTGATTGAAATTTTTGTCAAATACTCAACCCCCATCAACAAGTTAAACACATTCCATAATTTAACATTCTATTTATTATTCAAAAGCAGGCTGGCTCCTTATTTATAAGCACACTGAATAATAATAAAATATTTTGAGAATGTATTTAGATACTCACTGATATAAAATGGGGTCACGTCACTGAAAATTCCCTCTATTGTGTTGTCTTCACTCAGACGAGAGATGCCTTGGAACTCCTCTATTTAGATGTAGGCATCGCAAAATACATTTTTTGTTGTAAGACATCAACCATGTTTGGCATAAAATATCAAGAACTGTTTTTGCTACAGTTTTGTTATGCAGGCGAAAAAATGCTGTGTTGTTTCATGCATGCCTAAGAAACTATACACCATTGAAAATGTAATGTCATTAGCTAAAATGGTTTTAGTCGTCACTTGTATAACAATCCCATAGTTAGTTCTTTGATGAGCTGAAGATATACTGCATTTTCTTACACACGGGTGGGGGTAATGCATTTTCTCTGCAACAACGTTACAATTATTAGCATTTGCAAGCCTCAAAAGACAGGAAATTACATTGATCAGCCCTAACGCTAACATGAGCCTACTCTCCATCAAGGTATCGGCACAGACCTTCCACAACATGCTACAGCCCTGTACTGTATATTCAGTTTTTTTGCAGAACAAGGCTCTCATTTATAGCCAGTTCTTTGCATAGCATTAACATGATACAAAATTAATTGTATAAATGAACATATAAAACCTACAGTGAGAATACAAGTGGGTGACACTATCATTGAGTGACTGTGAATGCACAGTAGTTAGCCATGATTTATATTAGTAATTATGTGAAGGCCCATATCTATGTGCATACTGTGGGCTGTATATCTGCTTCTACGCTTTTATCCAGAACGACATACAGTAGGCCAATATGAATGAGATCATAGTAATCACTCTATACTCTACACTGTACACTTTATTGTTGTTTGACATAAAGTAGTACATTAAACATGGCTGTAGCTGTGAGCTCTGTGTTGACACATTGATGGCAAACAGGCTGATGTTAGTGTTAGGGCTGATCAATATCTTCAGTCAGCAAATGCATACATTTCACTTAAAATATAGTTTTTTTTGTGATTAATACAATTTGGTTTCACCACCTAGTAAGTACAGAACTTTTATTTATGTAGTCCAACATTGCAATGTTTTAGACAAATCAACAATGTCAAATAAAAGAGTCATGTTTTGGATTTGGTTACATTTCTGATGTCTGTGATCTATCAATGTCATCCGAGTCTGGATATCTTATTTTCAGGTTGTCCTACAAGTGATACCACAACTCTTTGCATTTGAATGGATCTCTATCGAACAAATTTGTTGGCGAATTGGCTTCAAGGTATCAAATAAGCTGGTAGTTTGAGGCTTTTAACCAACAAATGTGTTCCATTCTGCATCAGCAGAATTTACAGCCGAATCTAGTTCACCCCCCCCCACCCCCCCACCCCCCCAATTCCCTTAGAGATCCATTCAAATGCATTAAAACTAAAGAGTTTTAGTATCGCTTGTACAACAACCTGAAAATAAGAATCTGATGATGTTGATAGGTCACAGACATCAGGACGTGATGGCATGCAAATGATATGCAAACAAATCCAAAACATTAAAGATGTTTAAGACATTAAAGGTCAACCAGATTGATTCCATGTATAAAAGATACAAGTTATGAGGTAAGAAACTTTGGGAAACTTTGATTGAGCCTTTTAAATTCATTAAAGGGATTAACAAATTACATTACAGGTCATTTTTCCAGTTTGGTTAGCAGAATGTGTGAGGGAGGGGCTGGATGGAGAGCCAGAAGCGACCGAGGGTGAAACCCTCCTAAACGAACACGCGGGCGTGCTCGTCACTAAATACCCGGGGTAACAGGAAATGAGGAATACGCAGACACTAGAAGGATTTTTTAAGGAAACAGAAAAGAAGCCAAAAACGGCTAAGCGAAAATAAAACTACCCTTTAAAAAACAGGGCGAATGACCCAACCAAAAGCAGTACCAAACAATTATGCACCGGGGGTCACAGCCCAAGGAGAGAAAATAAAAATACAACCTAGCGATAAACTAGGCAAGAAAATAAAACCGAGTCGCAGCTCGGGACCAAAACACAAACCAAAATACAAACCGGAGGACAACGTCCTCCAACCACCGGCTCACACGAGCCCAAAAAAAAACTAAACCCTTGAGGAAGATGTCAGCGAAAGAACACCAGCTGAACACCTTCCTTACCTTCTCTAAATTACTCTCTAGTTATAGACACTAGAGACCACACACTAACATGATACCTGACTCTCAGTGGCAGAGTCTACCTGTGCGTTACCGGCTTAGCGCAATCGCGAACGGTAGAACACCAAAGCACTGAAGGATAGTCAGTGCCGGTCTTAAATACCCTTAAGGGAGATAATTCCCCTGGCGCTAACGAGGAACAGGTGGAGCCAATGATCTCAGGCCCTCTGGTGGTCACAGTGGGAATAACCTCCCACCGTGACAGGACCCCCCTACTAAGGAGCGGCCCCAGACGCTCCTTCAGCCCCTCGCCCGTGGAACTCGTGAATCAGTTCCGGATCCAAAATGTCCCTTGAGGGAACCCAGCAGCGCTCCTCCGGACCGAAACCCTCCCAGTCTATAAGGTATTGTTTACCCCTGCCCACACGGTGCACAGTATATACTGGACCCCCGTCAATTAGCCGTGGAGGTGGTGGAGGGGCCTCTGCAGGTGCCAGCACACTCGTCAATACGGGTTTAAGCCAAGAGACGTGAAAGGTGGGGTGGATTCTCATAGCACGGGGCAGCTGGAGGCGCACCGTAACAGGGTTGATTCTTTTGATTATCTTAAATGGTCCCACATATCGTGGAGCGAGCTTGCGTGACTCCACCAGTAATGGCAGATCCCGCGTGGACAACCACACGCGTTGTCCTACCCTATAGCGGGGCACCGACCGACAACACCTGCCGGCCAGCCTCTTCTGATTGGCCGTGGCCCTTAGGAGGGCAACCCGTACCTTCTTCCAGGTGGCCCGGCACCTCCGAACAAAGGCCTCAGCAGAGGGCACCTCGCCTCCTCTCTCCAGTTCAGGGAACAGTGAGGGAGGGTACCCAAACTGCACCTCGAATGGCGAGAGCCCTGTGGAGGCGTTCTGCAGTGTGTTATGGGCGTACTCAGCCCAAGTGAGTTGCCGGGACCACGCAGTGGGGTTGTCACTAGCCAAGCACCGGAGCGTGTTTTCTAGGGTTTGATTAGTACGCTCCGTCTGCCCATTGGTCTCTGGGTGGAAGCCCGATGACAGGCTTACCGAGGCACCCAATAAGGAACAGAATGCCCGCCAGAACCGAGAAACAAACTGGGGTCCCCGATCCGACACCACGTCCTGGGGCAGACCGTGAAGCCTAATTTGGGCAGCGCTACAAAATGAGCCGCCTTGGAGAACCGATCCACCACTACTAAAATGGCCGTTTTTCCCTCAGATGGTGGCAACCCCGTGATAAAATCGAGCGCGATGTGGCTCCAGGGGCACCTAGGGATAGGTAGTGGGTGTAACCGACCTGATGGGGGGCCGTGGGAACCCTTGCTGCGCGCGCAGACTGGACAGGCGAGCACAAACTCCCGGACGTCCCTTTCCATTCCGGGCCACCAGAACCGTTGGGAAAGCAATTCTTTGGTGCAGTGGACCCCTGGATGCCCCGCCAGCCGTGAGGCGTGTCCCCACTGTAGCACTCGGGAACGAACCCCCGCGGGCACGAAGAGACAGTTAGGCGGACCCCCTCCTGGGTCCGGCTCTCGGCGTAATGCTTTCTGCACTGCCAATTCCACTTCCCTTATAACTGGCGCCACAATTTGAGAGCCAGAGAGAATGGGTTCGGGGCTGTGTTCCTGGTCTGTTTTATCAAAAGCCCGAGAGAGGGCGTCTGGTTTCGTGTTTTTAGATCCTGGGCGGTATGTAACAGTGAACGAAAAACGTGTAAAGAACAGCGCCCAGCGGGCCTGGCGCGAGTTGCGTGTTCTCGCGGTCTGGATGTACTCCAGATTCTTGTGATCAGTCCAAACCGTGAATGGATGTTCTGCCCCCTCCAACCAGTGACGCCTTGTCCCCTACATCATAATTTCTCTCGGCCTGAGACAGTGACCGAGAGAAAAAAGCACAGGGATGCACTTTTTGGTCTTGGGGGAAACGTTGTGAAAGAATAGCCCCCACCCCCAACTGAGACGCATCAACCTCCACAATAAACGGCAGTGACGGGTTCAGAGTTAGGAGAATAGGTTCCGAACAGAACCTCTTCTTAAGCTCCACAAACGCCGCTTCTGCGTGAGGGGTCCAGGCAAACCGTGCCTGAGCATTCTTTTTAGTTAGCGCAGTGATGGGCGCGAGTACGGTGCTAAAATTTCTAATAAAACGCCGATAAAAGTTGGCGAACCCCAGGAATCTCTGAACTTGTTTAATAGACTCCGGGGTGGGCCAATTCTTAACGGCTGTAATTTTAGCCGGGTCCATCTCGGTTTTGCCTGCGGATACGATAAACCCGAGGAAGGATACAGAATTGGCGTGAAACACACACTTCTCCGCCTTTACAAAAAGGCGAGCCTCTAGCAGACGCGTCAGTACCCGTCTAACGTGACGAATGTGCTCAGAGAGGGTTGTGGAGAAGATCAGAATATCGTCCAGATATACGAATACAAACTTCTCCAGCATCTCCCTGAGCACATCGTTGATGAATGCCTGAAATACCGCGGGGGCGTTAGTGAGGCCGAACGGCATAACCAAGTATTCATAATGGCCTGAGTGTGTATTAAAAGCCGTTTTCCCCTCATCGCCTTCCCGTATGCGTACCAGATTGTACGCATTGTGGAGATCTAGCTTAGTGAATACGGATGCCGTCTGCAGGCGCTCGAAGGCGGAGTTCATCAGTGGCAGAGGGTATCTATTTTTTACTGTAATGGCATTCAGCCCTCTGTAATTTATACATGGCCTTAGGCTCGCGTCTTTTTTCTTCACAAAGAAAAAACCCGCTCCCGCTGGGGATGAAGATGGTCTGATGAACCCGTTAGCTAACGCATCATGGATATATTCCTTCATAGCCTTGCTTTCTGGCACAGACAGCGAATAGAGCGACCCTCGAGGTGGAACCGTCCCCGGGTGTAAATCAATCGCGCAATCGTACGACCGATGAAGGGGTAACGTGGTCGCTCGCTGTTTACTGAACACTTCTACTAGCTCCTTATATTCACTAGGAACATTTACTGGCAGTGGGAACCTAATCGCCCCCACCATCCGGTCCTCACTCCCACTGACTGAGGTCCGGAAAAGGCTCTCGGTGTCCCAGTCCGTAACTTCACTGCCCTCACCCTCGTCCATAGGACGATTCCAATCACAAGCCGAGTCCCACTCCAGACTCCCTTCATGTTCCTCCTCCTCCAATGACCCAACATTAGGACTAAGGAACTCCCTAGCCTCCTCCTCGTCCAATTCGGACCCTATGTTGGTCTCTCTGGGAGTGGTTGAGGAAACATGATCAGAGTGGGCGGCGCATTGCGGACCCCACCGGGACACCGGATGGCTCCGATCTCCCCAGTTTATATGAGGTTGGTGTTTTAATAACCAGACATGGCCCAACACTATCGGATATGCTGGAGACTCCACCAAATAAAAATAGATGCGCTCCCGGTGCCCCCGAAACAGGATCCGCATAACCACCCGCTCGGTTATGTGACGGCGACCGTCAAGCGCCGTAATTGCCTGGGGCTCAGGTATTGCCCGAACCGGCAGTTTTTTCTGCTTAGCCCACTGACGGTCCATAAAATTATCTACCGCCCCTGAATCAATAAAAGCCTCTGTCCCAACTACGACCCCTTTCCACTGCAGTTCAACGGGCAAAGTTGTGCGAAAGTTAATATGTTCGATAGCTTGCAAAAAAAACACAGCCCTTCTTTCCCGGGTCGCCTCCTAGGACGAGTCAGTGTAGTGCTATCGAGCTGCATGGGCTCTTCCACTGTGGGTACCTCCTGTCTCCCCACTGCCTCTCTAGCCCTGCCCATCGGAGAAGGAACCGACCACTTAAACCCACCTGTTCTGCCGGCCCTCTCTCTCTCTCATTCCCGCACCCGATTATCGATTCGGATCGCCGTCGAAATCAGCAACCCCAGATCCCCTGGCGGTTCTAAAGTGGCCAGAGCATCTCTGACAGGATCTGACAATGCGCCCATGAACAGCGTCATGAGTGGTTTATCTGCCCACCCCGTGTCCCCTGCCAGAGCCTGAAATGTCACTGAGAACTCGGCGACACTCTGGGTTCCCTGCCTCATCCACGTTAGGCGGGCTGCCGCCTCTTTGCCCGTGACATTGTGATCGCACACCCGGGTCATCTCCTGCATGAGAAGCTGGGAATTGCCCATAACAGGAGATTGTGCCCGAATCAGCGGTTCCACCCAAGTCAGAGCGGTCCCGGTCAATAATGCAAAAATGAATGCCACTCGGGAATCTTCGGTTGAGAAACGTGAGGGTTGAAAAAATTAGGCACTGGGAGAGAAACCCCCTACATCTACCCGCCTCTCCCCCGTATCGCATCGGCAGTTGTAATTTGGGTTCCCTCACCACCGGTGTACTGGATAGGTAAGCGGGCCCCGTAGGTGGAGAAGAGGTGAGGGATTGGGGGTTGTCAGGGGACGGCACCTGTGCCCGCAATGAGCGGAACTCGCTCGCTAACTGTGGAAAACTATCAGCGAGCCCAATCAGCACATCTTGCTGCCTACCCAGCCTGGACAGGATCTCGTCCTGCCGCTGAAACACTATGGTCTGCTGCTCAGTGGTAGCAGCCTGCTGGGCGTGCAATTCTTGCAACGCCTGCTCCTGCCTAGCTAGCATAGCCTGCTGGGTGGCTACCACCGCTTCAAGTGTGGAACCTCCCATCTAATTTCCTGAACTGGTCGCTGGTCTCTCCATAGTGGCTTTGGTGTTCTGTGAGGGAGGGGCTGGGTGGAGAGCCAGAAGCGACTGAGGGTGAAACCCTCCTAAACGAACACGCGGGCGTGCTCGTCACTAAATACCCGGGGTAACAGGAAATGAGGAATACACAGACACTAGAAGGATTTTTTAAGGAAACAGAAAAGAAGCCAAAAACGGCTAAGCGAAAATAAAACTACCCTTTAAAAAACAGGGCGAATGACCCAACCAAAAGCAGTGCCAAACAATTATGCACCGGCGGTCACAGCCCAAGGAGAGAAAATAAAAATACAACCTAGCGATAAACTAGGCAAGAAAATAAAACCTCGAATCGCAGCTCGGGACCAAAACACAAACCAAAATACATACCGGAGGACAACGTCCTCCAACCACTGGCTCACACGAGCCCAAAAAAAAACAAAACCCTTGAGGAAGATGTCAGCGAAAGAACACCAGCTGAACACCTTCCTTACCTTCTCTAAATTACTCTCTAGTTATAGACACTAGAGACCACACACTAACACGATACCTGACTCTCAGTGGCAGAGTCTACCTGTGCGTTACCGGCTTAGCGCAATCGCGAACGGTAGAACACCAAAGCACTGAAGGATAGTCAGTGCCGGTCTTAAATACCCTTAAGGGAGATAATTCCCCTGGCGCTAACGAGGAACAGGTGGAGCCAATGATCTCAGGCCCTCTGGTGGTCACAGTGGGAATAACCTCCCACCATGACAGAATGAGAGGGTAAATGTGGAAATTGGTAAAGGATGAATTCCGCACAGATATTAAGTATCTTTCCAGACAGAGAGTGGTCATAGCTTGCCAGGACATGTTGTGGAGGCAGAAACACTGGAGGTTTTTAAGACTAGGCTTGATATGGTGCTAGATACTATTTTGCTTTTAGGCAAACTAGGCAGTAGGTACACTTTATTGGAAGGAAAAGGCGAGCATTGCTGGGCTGAAGGCCAGTTCTCACCATTATGTTATGACTCTGACATATCTGACATTATGTTAATTTGTATAAAACATTGTAATCTTGGACTACATATACACTCAGTGATCATTAATTAGGTAGACATGTACACCACCTTGTTAATATTTAATCAGCCAATCATGTGGCAGCAACTAAATGCATAAAAGCATGCAGACATGGTCAAGAGGTTCAGATGTTTTTCGGACCAAAATGTGAATGGGGAAGAAATGTGACTTTAACCGTGGAGTGATTGTTGGTGTCAGACAGGGTGCTTTGAGTACCCTAGAAACTGCTGATCCCCTAGGATTTTCACATACCATAGTCTCTAAATTTTGCAGAGAATGGTGTGAAAAACAAAATGCATGCAGTAAGCAGAAATGCATTGTTAATTAGAGAGGTCAGAGGAGAAAGGCCAGACTGGTCAAAGCTAACAGGAAGGTGACAGTAACAAATAACCACACAATACAACAGTGGAACGCAGAAGAGCAACTCTGAACACACAATGTGTCAAACCTCTAAGTGAATAGGCTACAGCAGCGGACCAATACGATTTTAATTACTTAATGAAGAAACATTCAAACATCAGTGGATGTATTGAAATAAAAGCATATGGTAAATGACTGGCATTTTTATAGCGCCTTTGAGGGTGACTTCCTCAAGTACACTTCGACACACCCAGGGTGAGATCTAACTGGCAACCCTCCGACTGTCAGACGGCTGCACTTACCACCTGAGCCAATGTCGCCCTTTGGTTTTCCCATATGTTTGAACATAACATTAAAAACACAGGTAATAATCTGTGTTGTTTATTAAATGCAGCCTTTTTTCTTCATTTGTATGAAGGGTGATGCTGTAACTGCTGATAGCAGCAGCAGAATTAATTATCTGGTCATAAAATGCTTCCAAAATATTTGGACAACACTACATCTTACAGCGATATAATGGTAATGCAAATGTTTTTCAAAGCCCAAAACCAGAAAATTATTGACTGGTCAAAAATTCTCCTAATCCGAATCCAACTGAACGTGTTTCATATGGTGAAAATGTAAGGCAACGAGCAGAGCACCCCCACAGAAGATACTCAGCACCTGGTGATGTCTGTGTCACAGACTTCAAGCAGTCATTGCTTGCCAAGGATATGTGACAAAGTATTAAACATGATTACTTTCATTTATATAACATTAATACTGTATGTCCCAAACATTATGGTGGCCTGAAACGGGGGGCTATGTACCCTGTAAAAATGGCTATGTACCCTGTACAAATGCTGTAATTGTAATGGTGTAAATGTTAAATATTTTTAAATAAAGTTATGGACCTTAAATTAAAGCTGAGAATGTGCACTGTAACCACATCGTAAATGTTGGAGTGCAGAGCTAAATCAAGAAAATATAGGTCTTCGTCCGAATCATTATGGAGCTCACTATATATCGACTATAGGTTGCCTTTGAAGGCCTGGCATTTTACAAATGCAACCATTTGTTTTTTGCATTTAAAGTTGCAATTGAAGAAATGTTCTGTATGTGTGACATGCTGGGCAGGGCAGAAGACCTGTATCACACATGTTGGAAATCAGAGATCAGTGCTCGAAAGCCTCTTGAACATTATAAGCACTGGAGCCCTGTCACTTCTGATCATGTCACACACAGTAACAAATCCAGCTCATGTCATATACAGTAACCAATAAACCTACACTGTATATTCCATTTAACATGCAGATCAGCACAAACTGCTGGGATTTTCACACACAACAGTCTCTAATGGTGCAAAAAACAAAAAACATCCAGTGAGCGGCAGTTCTGCGGGCAAAAACGCCTTGTTAACGAGGTCAGAGGGGAAGGGCCAGACTGAACGCAAATAACCACACATTACAACAGTGGTATGCAGAAGAGCATCTCTGAACACACAACGCATCATAACTCTAAGTGGATAGGCTACATCAGCAGGAGAAAATAAGTCAAAAAGTAAGTCTAATAAATACCTAATTAATAGCTCACTGAGTGTACATGCTCTGTTTCACGACTTAATTTTAGAGCACGTTCATAAAATAAATTTAAAAAAACACTAGGCTAATAACTTTAGTAATTCTACTACAGTTAGGAAACCGCTACAATGAGCAATCGACCTTGCTCTTGAACGTCTGTTAAAAGGGTCATGGTATGAGTGCTTTCCAGTACACAGGAATCTAACCTATGGAGAATCTGACCTTCCCTCTCTAGTACATAAAGAAGAAGTATAAAGCCTGTCATACAGTACATGGATGCACTAGGAAATCAACAATATGTGAGCAGAGATCCTAACACAGCAGGTGCAGGTTAAATCCCTTGGCATAAATTTGCCAGATGGACTTGTTTATCTGTAAAGTAGGAGTAAACACACAGTCACCACTTGGCCGTTTCACTGTGGCGTCCTTTTGCTCCATGGATACAGAGATCCACATCCCCAGAGCAAAACACTTATAATTCAAAGAAAGCAAGTAACTCTTCTCAGCACATTATCATTAGATTTAAAGTGCCAAGTCAGAACACACCTGGAATGGAAGACATGTAAGTATTTACTGAGAAATTAGTTTTAGGTCTGTTTTTTATTTATGCTTTATCTGAGCTTATTACCTCCTGTAGAAATTCCCGAGGGTTGAGTTTTGGTTTGTGCCTGTGGTTGCCACATTAAAAGTAGGGCAAATATTCCTCCCAAGCAACCTGAGCTAAGAAAAAAATAAAAAAAGTTGGGTCATCACTCGTATATCAAGTGAACCTTCCAGAAATATACCATAAACATCAGCTAGAGGGACACAGAGCAGCAGAAGTCTCAGAGCAGAGGATTGTCGACAGAGTAGTCACGGTCAACAAGTGCTAAGCGTTCCTTCAACTGATGAAAGCATTTCAACGTGTCTCTTCAGTCTTTAGCAGGTTTAACAAGGAGGGAGGTAAGCAAATTTTCAAAAGGCAATTGTCAGTAGAATAGCTCCACTTCAAATAGTACTTGATATGACTTTGAAATACCCTTTAACTCTTTATTTAACACCATTCATATTTCTCCCACATCTAGAAATATTGAATATTAACCTAAACTTAACCTACATAGTAATAGGTTATAGCAGGCTATCCATTCACATTTAACATGCACCCAATTAATTTTTTTAAATTATGTTTACATTAAAAAAATTACATTTAAAATAAAAAAAAGACTTTTAAAATTGCTTAAATAATGTGAACATAAATATTATTCAAAGATGAAATGATTTTATAAATGCCTTGTTTCTTTAAGCTGAAAAACCTGATGTAGTCTGTCTAGATGTCGGTCTTTGTCCTTCACGTGCCAATATTAGAATCGGCAGTGAAATTAAATGCATATAAATCTTTAGATATTTAGAGCAGCATGAACCCTTGAGGTTCCCTGGGATTATGTTTTGTGGAAATCTATTTATGCGCAGCTTGTGATCTTGATATACACTGTATGTACCAGTGCACATTAGGGACAGTGCCAATTCAGCTCAACAGCTGGGTGACACTTTACCCGACTCATGACTTGCAAAACACATATCGTAAAATGCAATGCTCACTGCCCTTCATGTTGTTATTTCCCGCACTGTCCCTTCAAAATCAGATTTAAAGGTTGGATAAGACTGAGAAAACACAGGGCAAAACAAAAACATTCTACGAGTATATGATAAGGATTGCTACCAAAAATAGTATTTTGCACTGAAGTGCATATAACTTAGCTGTAAAGGAAATAAATTGTAGTGCAGTATAGAATATTAAATATTTACTAAATTGTATTATTGTGAATAAGAAAGGTAGTTGTGTGCAGATGCAGGTGCTGTAAGTATACTGTATTATCTACAGGTACTAGATATACAAAATACTACATGCCCCTATGCAGCGTTTGTAATGTCATGAACAGTATGAGATGAGAAAAGCATTACAAATGTTTTAAGCAGTTGGCTATATTTATATTGATGGATTTGTTCATACAGGTTGTTTAACTGTGGCATGGTCTCCTCTCTCATAGGGTCTGTTTGCACAACCAGAAGGTTGACCAACCAAATCCCAGGGGCTGCTGCTCTGTTCAAAAGGGTACTGAACTTTAATTAAATATATAAATGTAGCCATAAAATGTATTTAAACAATTTAATCAAATGTATCTAATATACTGGAAAGTATACTGTACATCTTGACATACACTACACAAATACATTTCCTGGATATAATATTTGAACATGAATGGATGCAAATCTAAAGGGTAACTATAGTGTACAGTGCACATTGACTCTGTGATTGCAGTGCAGAGGCCTTAAGAGATATATATTTTGCAGATGATCCCCAAAGACTATCTCTATGAATAGGACCATGCATTTACTAACATGGTGGGAAATTCTTAAGGTTCCTCCATGACACTAGTTTACAGCTCAACCTGAGCAGTCCTTTGTTGCTCTATTTGTGTCTCTGTTGCTCTGGTCATTTTATCACCAGAAAATAATATTAAGGTTCAGGTAACAACTCAAATTCTAGATAGATGAGAAAGAAGAATGGCAAATAATAAATAAACCTTAGGTTAACACAAATTTGTGGTAATGAATTTGCTCCTGAAATGGGGAATAATGGTTGTTTTTTCCATTGCTTTAGCAGACTTGTACAGTGAATATAACGACTGACCCCACAAAGTTGCTGTCCCTTCGATGCTGGAGCCAACATGGCGGCCTCCAGTGTGTCAATACCCAGTTCGAGAACCACGACACTTGGGTTTGAGGACTACAGCCTTTACAGCGGCCTGTCAGAGGATGAGCTGATAGAGATGGCCATTGAGCGTAGCTTGGCCGAAGCCCATGCATCTGCCACTCAAAGCGGGTCTGCCAAAGTACCTGCTCTCCGTCAAAATCCAGTCCATCAGAATCCATGTGTCCGGCAGATGAGCCGTCCACGTGAGCAGAATGTGCCCCCGCCAGCCAACCCACCCAGGTGCGTTCGGGTCACAGCTGTGCAGTGCAGGAGAGAGGGCTGTTAGATGTATCCACGAAGAGTTATTATCCTCCTTAGTCTTTATTTAGATCATTATGCAAGGTCCTGGGTGGACTGGAGGCTGAGACTTTCCATAAATTTGGCAAGGGTATTCCACCTGCTGAACCACTCAACAAGCTAACCACCAACTCTATTTCATACTCAAATCATTGAGAAAATTGTTAATTTAAAAAGTTGAATCCTATTATAAAAGTACTATTTATGTATAGCACTATTCCTGACTGTAGAATAGAAAATAGAAAAGAATACAATAATTCTATTCCAGAATGTATTAAGAAATATGTCATATGAAAAATCAATATTTAAAACAAGTTAGTTAGTCAATTTCATAACTATAGCAGCTATAAAAAAAGAAAAATAGATGAAAGTGCTAATAATTCATACATTTAGACATAAGATAATATTGTATATATGCTATTTCATATATTTTTTGACTTTCAGGTGTTGAGATACTGTATATTGTGTTTTTTCCTTTTGCTAAAGCTTGCTCGTTTGGACACACAACGATTTTGCGGTCCCTGCAATCAGACAGATTATGCGGGTATTTAGTTTGTAAAAACATCGCACTCAAGAATAGTTGCCCTCCCATTAACAGTTTGAGGGGCTTATCATTGCCAGCAGAGGGGAACGAGAAAGCAGGGCACTGACAGGGGCCACTGAGGATCAAGTCTCGCTTTGATAGCCTAAAGCAAGGTCATATTGCGTGAGCTTCGTTAAGACAACTGCACTCTCTCACATGTCCACATTGCATACATACAGCTTTGCCCGTTATTGTGTTTCTGACACGTCTATAATAACATCGGTCAGTAAAAAGGGTACAGGCAGCCCTCATTTTTCATATCAGCAAACTGTCACTGTCTGCTGACCTCTGTTAGATGTTTTAGCATAAGGCCCTTGGACAACACCTGTCTTCCCAACGTCAGTGTCCCCAGCTGGAGGTCGTCCCAGTAGTTCTGGGTGAGAGGTGTGCATGCCACTAAGGGGAACACAAACACATAGAAGAACATAAAAAATTATAACACTTTAAAATTTCAGCCTGAAACCTGGATTTATAAACAAACAGCCATAATTCCAACAAGGGTTTGGCAAACTCAAGATGCTCGGTTTTGTTTATTGTGTTCAGTAAAGGTTGTTTTTGTGCCACCCTTCCAAAGAGTTTGCTGGCATGGAGGTGCTATCGTATGTTTTTTTTTTTTTTGACTCGGTGACCCCCAGACATAATCAATCTCATAAGCAGTTTGTAAACTGCGATCTTTGGGTTACTTATCACCACCCTCACCATTTTCCTTACTGTCTCGGGGGATAATATGCACTAGTGTCCTCTTCCTGGAAAGTTTGCAACCATTCCATATATTTTGCAGATTTCAACATTTTATTATTGCACTTACAGTTCTAAGTGGTATGTTTAACTGTTTATGTATTTTTTCGTATCCATTGCCTGACCCCGACTTGTGATGGTGAATTAGCATCTGTGTCTTCTGAATTGACAGTTCTTTGGCTTCTCCAATGCTGATGGTTGACAAAGGGATTTTGCATGCTTGTTACCTAATTTTTATAGACCACACCAGCAACGCGTCACCGCCATAGCCATGCCCCTTCTCGGGGCAGGCATAACACGGGAATAGGTTATTTGACCTAAATTAGCTATGTCTTTTGACAACAATATCCAATATTTTTAACATTTTATTTCCGACAAGCTGAAAATCTTTTGAGCATTTCCATACTAGGGCTGGTGTGAGAGCTTTGTCTCACACCAGCCATGGCATTATATAAAAGACACGGAGCTAGCTAGCTAGCTAACGTTACTTGACACTGGTGCAATCTATCTATCAATATATCTAACTATCTATACAAATTATATATAGCTAGCTATCAATCGTTCCGGTGAGAAGTGACCTAACTTAACATCAGTGTACTGCCGGATAGAGAAGGTGCAGATGGAGACTGGAGCAGGTGTCAAACAAAACTCTCGTTCTTAAAAACAACTCATCGTAAAAATGTCAACATAGTACGGAAGTGCTCAAAAGACTTGGACAAATTGGATATTGTTGTCAAAAGATATAGCTGATTTAGGTAAAATACCCTATTCCCGCTGTGTTATGCTTACCCCCAAGAAGGGGTATGTACGTCAAAGCACCCGGATTTGCCGCTCTGGTCTATAGTCTAGTGAAACAGGAAGTGATAGAATGGCACAATATAGTTGTATCATTCCATGTCAACCTTTAGAATAACTGCTACAATAACGTGCTAAAAGCTAACACATGCCAATGATTACAGTAGTTGAACAATGATTAATGTTAACAGCACTGCATACATTTCCATTGTTTCTTTCTAGTGAGAAGCCATTTGACAAAATGGGAACCATTGAGGCCCATTTTACCACTGGCAGTGGGAGGCGAATGGTCCGCTGGCGGAAATATGATGGAAGTCTACACGTTTCACCAGAACCTGTGGAGTGAGTGTATACAGAATAGTCACATACTCTCTAAATTGAATTGCACTTTCAGTTCCTGAATAGATGTGTAACCATAAAACATACAGTGTAACTAGTCTACGCTGAGAAGTCCAGTTGCTAATTTTGTTATTCAAAGTTTTTTTGCTACATTTGCGGAAGTTTGTATAAAATCAAATGAAAGAACATTCTCCCACTGGAAAGTTGTCCATGTAAACAACAATGGTGTTATTTAGGAATAACAAGTGAACAAATTGTTTTTGAAATGGAGGCATTCATATAGCAATGCCATTTTCAGAGCTTCTTATTCATGCAGATGAAGAGTAATCACAGAATTACAGCTTCACTCATACTTGCAGGAGTATGGGACCGTAAATAAAAAAGATAATTTAATATTAATGCACATACTTCTCTTAAAGACAAGCAGACCCATTGTTCCAAGCCATCTGGGATGGTAATGTGAGGAAGGTGAGAGAACTGGTGAAACTTTCCCCAAAAAGTATGGGAGAACCCTACAGAGAAGGGTGGATCGCCTTGCACGAAGCAGCATACTACGGCCAAGTGGAGTGCCTCCAGATTCTGCTGAGGGGTGAGTTCAATAACTGAAATTACCGAAATTGTATCACAAATATGGGTCACAGAAGAACCAGCATCTTTAAAGGTTATACAGTTCAACACACCATGTTAGTTCACAACCTAGGTATTGATCAGACAGTTAAAATGTGAACTGAAAGAAAATGCGTGCAAACCTTAGCCGCTGTTTGTACTTTTACAATAGTAGGTGTGTATAGTTGCTTTGAAGAGAAAATATTTTAAAATTGCCTTGACCATTTATATGCTTTGTGTAAACCCTCCCTCATGTGTATGGTTTGTGTAACTCTCCCGTGTCCAGCCCGCCCAGACATGATAAACAAGCGTAGCGACAGAAACCAGACGCCCTTATTCCTGGCCGTGAGCAGAAACAATGTGCCCTGTGTCGAGTTCCTGCTGGAAAATGGAGGGGACCCTGACATGCCTAACACTCACAAAGAAACTCCCCTCCTGAAAGGTAACATCACCACGGAAATGTGAAATTTCTGATTAGATTTCCAGTCATAATGCAGCGACACACACAGCATACACATTCTTTGCAGGAGTACATAGATGCAAAGTAGGAGTGGCTTCAGGAGTACCCCCACACTGATGTTGTTTATGGTTTAAGATGTTTAGCTGGACAAAAAAAATGTTTTGACTGCAATTAGGACCAGACCAAACAAAACAAAAGCAAAACAAAGGCTTCTGAGGTTAAACTTTTGCATGTTCGTTGCATACTGAGGGGATCCTCAAACGTAAAGTATGTAGTTTCTTAATTCAGGGTATCACCCCTGAGATGAAGCCATTCCCAAGAATCTGGAATTTGACAGCTTAAGCTAATTCGGAATTCACTTTTTATAAAGGACAACCTTACCGCATAAATACAAAATAGCTACAATACAATAGCTACAATACAAAAATGACAAGCACAGAAACACAAATAAAAGCTGTTGAGAAGGTATGAATGACTTCTCATTCAAATTAAGCGCCTTTTCTTTTGACCTCTCAATGCTAGGAACAGCTGTGTAAATATTATGATCTATATACATAACCGACAACCGACAAACCAAAGACAATTGACTCAAAGAAATAGGAGTAATTATTTTCAAGCTTGTGTTTCAAGCTTGGGTCATTGCCCGTTGCAATCGTTGCGGAATATCTACATTTATAGAACACAGTATATTAATTTTCCTGTACTTCGGCTTTCTTTCTCTGTGTAAAAAATGCTGAATTCTCTGTTAAGGTGACCTCTGGTTGTGAAAGTCCCTATGCCCTAATTGCATGAGGAAAAAAAGTTAGTTACTCTTGATTACGGTATGTTCCCTACCAATTCACCTTTCCCCAGCTTGTGAACGAGAGAATGCAGAAACCGTGGCGGTGCTCCTGAACCATGGAGCCCTGGTGAACAAGCCCTGTGTCGAGGGCTGGACGGCTCTCCACGAGGCCGTGTGCCGCAACAGTGTGGAGATATGCGAGATGCTGGTGAAGGCTGGTGCCAAAGTCAACGCTCGCAACATGTACGGCATTAGCCCACTGTTTTCGGCGGCCCAAAGTGGACAATTAGACAGCCTGCGCTTCTTACTCAAAAGTGGTGAGCTTCTCACTGATATTCAGTTGGTCATTTTACTCTGAGTTTAGTCAGTAATACCTGCTGCATGCAGGATAAGGGAGTATGAAGCTCCTGGTGGCTGTGGTTGCCACCAGGATCTGAGGAGGCAAATAAAGGTCATGAGAAGGGTGGGAGGTAAACAGAATAGAGAGCCTCACAGGGAATGACTGGATAACCCAGACTTAAATTTGACTAAAGTATAGTGAATTAAATATATATTGCATTCATATTATTTACATTTAATTGACATGTTTTGTCTTGATACAGACCAGACCCACGAAGGACAGAATGGCCCTCATTCCTAACATTATAATACATATGACTGCATAATGAAATCTCACTTGCCACATTGCAAAAAAGTATTACATTTAATATATAATGTAATATATAAAAACACATATTGAGACTTAAAATCTTATGTCTTTAACTTTTTTGCTTAATAAGACAAAAATAAGGAAAAATTCATTTGTCAAGCAAATCTCATCTCAATATTTGCCATTGGACTAAGAAATGTTCATTTGTCAAGAAAAACATATTTTCTTCTTGAGATAAATAAAATAAATTTAACCCGGTAGATCAATTGAATGCCAATAACATCCTGGGGAATTAGGGAAACAAAGAGGGTAGAAAAAAAGAAGGATTATGTGGCAGCACTTTTCCGGGCCACAGTGAGGCAGGAGCTTAATTTAAAATCTCATCTGAAAAAGGAAATCGCCAGTACAGTACACTGCTCCTGTCACTGTGCCAGAGCGCTTGGCTTTCTGCTTGGTCAAGAGGGAAGACTGTCCCCTGCTGGCCTACTACACAACTACATTTCTAGCAGCAGCATAGGTTTCTCAGTAGGCCACCCGATAAAGTACTAATCAAACCTCATACAAATTTGTACTGTATGAGGCTTCCATGTAGCCTCTGTGTATTTCATTTCTGTGCATGTTACCTTGATTTTCTAGGTTTCAAGTAAAGTGGCTTTTGCTCTATGTTTGTTCCAGGTGCGGATATAAACAGCCAGGCGAATGATGGGGCTACAGCTCTGTATGAGGCCAGTAAGAATGGGCATGAAGAGATTGTGGAGTTCCTTCTGTCTCAGAATGCAGATGCCAACAGAGCAGCTAAATGTGGGTTCCTGCCCCTGCACATCGCTGCCGAGCGTGGAAATGAGGGGTATGCACTATTACATTACCTATTTTTACCTGATGGCTTGACATGTTTTGTTTCCCTTTGTCATTTAATTATGTATTCTTTTGTTCCAACATTCCTCTTTTCATATATCATGTCATATCTCAGGTGATTTAACATTCTTGTCAAATCAACTAGATGAGGCCATAATCATGAATATAATACTATTTATTCAATGGATTTTTACAATGAAGCTGGCAAAAACCTAAACAATGTATTCTGTCACATAAAACAGAATAAAACATAAAACAGTTTAAAATTCAAGCTATAATGTAAACACACCATGAACTTCGATTTAGTGTTAACAAAAACTTAAAATGGTGGAAATGATCAGTACTGGAAAGAGGGACAGTAGTTATTTAATTTTGTAGTTTGTCAAGGCAGACTTGGTGAGGACATTCTACATCCTAATGATGAAGCATTCAGGAGAAACCCAAAGTGCTGTCTGATAGCTGTGATGGAGGTGGTTGTGGTATGCTTCATTCTCTTGCATTGTTTTCAGAAAAAGGCTCCTCTTCAAAATGACCGACAACTACTGTTATGAGAATTCAGTTAAGTAAGTCCTTGTGGCAGATAGTGGTAATTGTAATTTATGCTGTACCAGTTAAGCACTTTAACACGTGGCTTTAACCTTAGCTTTCTGAGATTGGTGTCTGGTAGCACATGCTCTTTTTCTACAGTCGTGCCAGAACCAGGCCTGCTGGCCCGGAGAAGGCACTGTCTAATTCTGCGCTTCACTTTGTCCTGAGCTGAGCTGTGAAACTGGTACCACTATATGTCTGGTGTTGGCATGGTAGCAAGAACGCTAGGGTTGCAAACCACATAAGTCTATATCATAAGTGTCAAATAAATAAATATTGGCAGAGGAGACACAAGCCAATGTCTGGCACATTGTACAGTACCTGGCAGAAATCTAGCAACCAAAAGCTTGCACAACCAAATCATCCAGTTACAATTATTGTCATCTAATGTTCACTCGTGTCCTTGATATGGCTATTAGTGCATGGCAGCTATGGCTGGTCACAAGCTGTTCTATGCCAAAATGAGATGTATTATTGTATAACTTGAAATCTACGGACTCTATGTTACACAGCTATTCACAAAGGTATATTCCTGCACAAAGAGTAGAATTGTATTTTTTTGCAAGTTGGACTTGGACAACATATTTCCTGGCAAAGCATAAGCTTGTCTCTGTTACCGTTCCAGCAGTGGACAGGGGATAAAAAGAGTTATTGTAACGCATTAATTCATGATTGCATGTTTTCAATCTATCTAAATCATTTAATTATTTCTAAATGATGTTTTGCTGTATGCATAAAGTGAGGTTTGCATTTAATGATTCTAATACTGAATAATTTACAACTGATAACATTTACACCAGAAGATCCATGACCAGTGGTTACTGCAAGCATATGATTTAATGTTTGTAAAATCCATGTGCCAGTAATCCAATGTACCACCTGCAACCTCATACGGAAATGTAATATATTCTCCGGAGACTCAGCAATTGATTTGTGTTCCCTGTAAGGTAAATGTGTGTATGGTCTCAAGAACAATATATTCTACTACAATGGGAACCTACACTACAAGGGAAATGCATTCATTACTTCATTAAATAGATAAATACATTTTCACTGCAATGTACAGTCATCCAAGACAATTATTGATACAATTAAAATGTTTAATCTGCTGGATCTCAGGAGGATAAGGAACATATCAGGGATTTCCATATATAGGATATAAAGTATGGACATAAGAGCGAATGTATGTCCATATCAATTCCCCATATATGAATCTTATGAATCCTGGAACATTTTCATATATGGCCATATATACAGTGGGCTCCAGAATTTTTGGCACCCTTGATAAATATACATAGGAAATACTGTTATTTACATAAACTTTATTTTCCAACATGTAAAGTAGTGTGCTTCATTAATCATTCATTAGAATCAGCCAATTTCTAATACTTATAAACAAATACTTATAAACCACCCCTGGCAAAGATGACAGCCAAGACTAATTTGTGGCCAGGTTAGAGAACACAGTTGGAGGGATTTTTTACCATTCTTCCATGCATAGCTTTTCAAGATCATTAATATCCTTAGGCTTCTGCTTATAGCCAACAGCCAGCAGCGATGCAAACATGTCCTCTGCTCCTGCCAAATGGCTGAAGCTAAGTGTGGACTTGGCTGGATGGGAGACCTCCTGGGAAAACAAAGTTGCTGCTGGACATGGTGTTGGTAGACCAGTAGCAGCCAATCTACCCTCTGGTCAAATAAACCACAATGCCCCAGTGCAGTGGTGGGGACACTGTGCATATATTAAGGTTCACTGAATACGAAGAACAGCATTCTGCATTAATATGTGACTATTCAAAAAATATAAGGGAGATGATATGGGTTCGATAGTCGCCATGGCTGTAACCAGTGGTGTACTTAAGTAGGCCAATTTTTTGCAGTATCTGTACTTTATTAGAGTATTTCCATTTACTTTCACTCCGCTATATTTCAAAGTAAAATATTTTACTTTTCACTCCACTACTTTATGTGTATGTGTCATTACTCGTTACTCTTCAGTGTGGGAAAAAATGTAATTCCAAAGAATAATTATTATGCACTAATAATGATCACCAAATGCATTCACAATTCCGTTCTACCACAAAAATCTACCCAGCGCTTACTGAAATATGCAGATAAGCTAGAGTATAATTAGAAGATAGACTTTGCCATCTCGCTGCAGCCAAGCCGTGTTTACTGTTTACAACTTTGCTACGTGCCGCTACTAGAGAGAGAGCTTGTACCGGCTATGAGTTAGCCGAGGCTCTTTCCGAAAGTCGTATTAAATTGTAGACGAGTGGTGGAGCTGGAACGAGTAGTGGTATGGAAATATGGATGTTGTTACCTTTAGCTCATCAGTACAAACATTAACTTAACGTTCAGTGAACAAATATTTGTTAAATATTTACAAGATGTGAACCATACATTTCTCACAGAAAACGTAGTTTGTCCACTTTTTCTTTTTTTATTTCACAGCAGTGCCGATAAAACTTAAAAGAAGTAAGTGCTAGTGTGTCGTTGGCCTTTACTGGTCCCCATATGAGGTTACTAGCTAGCATAAGCCAATAGCACTAGCCCATACAATTAGCTTTTTAACAGTACTTGGTCAGTAGAATGATAAAAAACTACATTCAATTACGGTCAACGGCACTGAAAATTTATGTTGCAACGTGACTGCCCCTACTGTCGGAACCTCGCAATTATTTTTTCCCAGCCAGCAAAATTCTTACCACAGAAGCAAAACGCCAAATAAAACACAAAACACAAAAATAAAAAAGTAAGTCATTTCTATGCCCTAGCGAATCAGGAAGTGATGGAATGACACACTATATTTCATTTAGACTGAGACTTAATTAGGTTAAATTATTTTGCCAATTTGATGTTATTTACAATAATTGTTAGGGGTGCCCATAGTTTTGATACAAATGGTTTTCAGAAGAAAATGAGATTACTTAATAAAAACATTGAAACATAAGAGTACATTATTGAAATTGAAGTACCTGCATATAGTTTTCCTATTTGTTATACATAACATTATTATCATTGGTGTTGTTTATCATATGCAGCATTACTTCTTCATTTTTTATCAAGGGTGCCAATAATTCTGGAGCCCACTGTATATCCAAAGGGACCATATATGCTTGGTTCACATAAGACTATATATGTAACATATATGACAGCCTTCCTCTGGTATAGGGGCATATATGTTCATATATTACTTTTCTGTATGACATTAAAGCAGTTGGTCTCTTCCAATACCCTTGGGGTTCGAAGGTAAGTAAATACTACTAAAACGACATTATGAAATACCTTTTTGTTACCAGCAGTTTCAGCCATTGTAGAAATGCCCTGGCTTCTGAATTGGCAGAATGGCTTAAATGTACAGACTAGAAATATGATCCAGTAGCAATGCTGTGGGATGTGTTAGGGCAATGTGTGCTTCCAGTGACTCTGTCCCATAATCCCTTCCAGAATTGTGTCCCTGCTCATCCCCGTCACCAGCAAGGCCCGCATACGGCGCAGTGGCATCAGCCCCCTCCATTTGGCCGCCGAACGCAATAAGGAAGACGTCCTGGAGGTCCTGATCGAGGCGGGCTATGATGTGAATGCCATGCTGTCACTTGACCGCAGCAAGATGTATGAGGACCGTCGGAGCACAGCGCTCTACTTCGCTGTCATCAACAACAATGCCGATGCCACCACCATGCTACTGGATGCAGGCGCTAACCCCAACTTGGACACTTTCAGCCCACTGCTAGTGGCTCTGAGACATGGCTGCATCCAGACGGTCACCCTCCTGGTGGAACACGGTGCCAATGTGAACGCCTGTGTCCCCACCCACCCCACATCTTTCCCTGGCACTGTCATGTTCTGCATGAAGTACCTGTCCCTGCTCAAGTACCTGATGGACAATGGCTGTGACGCCCTGTCCTGCTTTCAGTGTCCCTACGGAAACAACCCTCACCCACCCATCAAGATAAGAAGCAACAGGAGGAACAGCCTGGATGACAGGAATGAAGACGAGGCTCCCAAAATGCCTGTGCTGGTAATGTGTGATAGGGCTTGATGATGGTCCCAGTGGGAATTGATGGAAATGGTGATTGTGAGGGGTATTGGTTTGCTTTGGCTTTTCTAATTTTCCCTTTTATTGCTGTCCTTCCAAAATCCCTCAGTTCTGCGAGATGATTTCAACAGACCTGATGTCTCGCTGGGCAGGACCTATTATCGACGTACTGCTCGATTACGTGGGCAATGTGCAGCTCTGTGCCAGACTCGTTGAACATCTGGACAGCTACGAGGACTGGGCAGGCATCAAGGAGAAATCTGGTAAACACACTGAAATGGCTTAATAATTCTGCCTGTTCAAACACTGTCATTTTAATTGCTTTGCACAATTTATGGGACTGCATACAGACCACAAACATCCTTCTGTTTCACCCAATTCAGACACTCAGAATAATGTGGCAGAAAAACACAAACAACAATAGCATGTTAAATGTTCAACTGTCTAGTGTTCACAAGGGAGAACTGCAATACCAGCCAAAAGCATAATACCGCCTCTCTTGTTGCTCTCAGTTAAAACGACACTCCTGCGAGTGGTTGCCAGGTTCTCTCAACCTGCGTCTTTGTGTGTGGCGGTGATACAGCACTGAACTGATGAGTCTTACGTTAGGAAAGTTATGAATAATATATTTAAATACAGCGCAGTCCACCATATGTATTTGGACAGTTGGTACAATTTCTGTCCTTTTGGCTCTGTAATCCAGCACATTGGATTAGAAATGAAACAGTAAATGTAAGGTTAAGGTGCAGACTGTCCCCTTTAAGAAAGAGAGCACTGGTATCTGCTCAAGATCAATCAAATGTCTCAGTGGATAGTGCTTCATCCCATAGCCAGGCAATGATCCCAAACATACACCAGTACTCTCTTTCATCTACATGTTCCAAACTGTTTATTTTGGAAATCATATTGCTCAGCCTATGTCTGTCACAGTTTCTCTCTCATTTCTCGCCCTCATAATAGCTTCATTGACAGTCACAACTCTGGGCCTCATGTTGACGAGTTCCAATAACAGACGCCAAAGGCAATCAAAAGCCTAGAATCAAGACTAGATACTGAAAGCTTTATGAAAGCATACCTGCACTATCGAAGTGATTGAATACACTAGTCAGAAGCAGCTTCCTGCAGGCATCACCCGATATGGATATTCAGTTCAGCCCAAAGGTTTTTTATTGGATTAAGGTCCAGCACCTGAGATGGCCTTTGCAGAACATAAATCTTGTCATAGAACCAATTCTGTGTGGATTTACGGGTATGGTTTTGGAGGGGGTTTATACTTGGTAGAGTCCATTATGCTAATGATTTTAACCAGTGCCCCTGGACCTGGACAGAATACAGTCCCCTCCAAAAGTATTGGAACAGCAAGGCCAGTTCCTTTGTTTTTGCAGTACACTGAATACATTTTGGGTTGAGATAAACACAAGACTCAGAATTTCAGCATTTATTGTCAGACCACCCAGAGAGTATTTGAGTAAATCAATGTAAATAACACTTAATATTTGGTCGCATATCACTTGCTTGCAATAACTGCATCAAGCCTGCAACCCATTGACAAACTGTTGCATTCTTCTTTTGTGATGCTTTTCCTGTCTTTAACTGTAGCCTTGAAGGGTTTTTCCCTTCAATCTCCTCTGCAGGAGGTGAAATGCATGCTCAATTGGGTTAAGGTCTGGTGATTGACTTGGCCAGTCTAAAACCTTCCACTTTTTCTCCATAATGAAGTTCTTTGTTATATCATGCAACACTCATTGCACAAATTTTCAGTTTCTCACTGTGATTGGAAAAGCCTCTTAACCCTTCATCCAATGTGCCATTTCAGTGCCTCCCCGCCCACTAATGCAGCTGTGCAGGCAGACGATCTGCAGTCTGGTGGGAGGAAATAGGCTGAGGTACCTGAATACCCTGCCCCTTCCAGGACGACTAATCAAGTTCCTGAAACACGAAGAGCGTTACAGAGACGAGGACTTTTGACCTGTGGCTTGTCTGTTTATTTGCCTTGGCTCATTTTGTACAAATGTCTTGGTATGTTTTCCTAGCTCCTCCATCACTCATTCATACTGTAGCATATACTCTATCAGAGTGGTTCCCAAACTTGGTCCTGGAGTACCCCTGTGTATGCTGGTTTTTGTACCCAACCACAACTGCAATCCAGAAATTTTAACAAGCTGTTAATTTTTTCTTAATTAGGTGCTTTTCATGTTTAGAGGGATTACTTACCCTCTTAATCCAATTATCAGATCATTCCTGTGTTCATATTTAGTTATTTGTGCTATATACATTTAGCTGAACAATTGCATAAAAAGTGGTAAATTATTATTAACTGATAAAATGAAAGACTAAGGTGAATCAGTAGGCTCCTAATTGGTGAGGCTGGCCACCAAAACTAACCTTTTGGGAAATAATGAAGAATTCAAAGGCAAAGCAAATGATAACAAGGCAAACCGGCATTGTTGATATGTTTAAGGAAAGAAATTAGAAGTGGAAGTATGCTCAACTAAGGCGGCACGGATGGTGCAGTTGGTAGCACTGCTGCCTCACAGCAAGGAGGTCCTGGGTTCGAATCCCTGTCGGCGGGGGCCTCTCTGTGTGGAGTTTGCATGTTCTCTCCGTGTTTGCGCGGGTTTCCACCGGGTACTCTGGTTTCCTCCCACAGTCCAACGACATGCAGGTTAGGCTGATTGGAGAGTCTAAATTGCCTGTAGGTATGAGTGTGTGAGTGAATGGTGTGTGTGCCCTGCGATGGAATGGTGACCTGTCCAGGGTGTATTCCTGCCTTTTACCCAATGTATGCTGGGATAGGCTCCAGCGACCCTGTTCAGGATAAGCGGGTAAGGATAATGAATGAATGAGTGTGCTCAACTACCTCATTAAGAGCATGTTAATTATCCTCAGTCTTTTAATTGTTTCTTCTTATGTAATTGTTTGCAAGAAGGTGCAGTAAGCTAAGTACAATATGAACACGGTAATTTTATTTTATCATGCAGTTACAAAGCTATTTCTGGCATGTGGTTTAAGGTAAATAATCCACCTAAAGGTGACACACATAATTAAGAAAGATTAACAGCTTGTTAAAATTGTGGTTGGAATAAAAACCAGCATACAGGAGTACTCTGGGACAGACTTTGGGAACCTCTGCTCTATCAGGATCTGTATCTGCATATGAACAGTGTACATATTCACAAACAGTTCCTGGATTCACTAGACTGTGAATGTCTGATCACAAAGGTACCTTCATTTCCTTTTTTACATAATTAATAACAAAATCTAATTTTGATAGCTAGAGAAGTGCATGGTGTGCTACCTTTTTATTTTGTCATACAAATATAAAAGCGCATTAATCAATTATGGAATATAAAATAATAATATAGAAGCGTGACAACTAACGATCAGAAAGGCTGTGAGAGGTGAATTATTCAATTCAATTTATATGGCACCTAATCTATTAAATTTTAGTATGCTTATTAACATCTTCTGTAATTGGTAGACAAATGAAGATCTATTAAATGACCAGTCAGGAAAATGTATGTCCTGTTAACATACTAACAAATATGGTGAATTTGTATGAGTAACTGTGCTTTCAATTATTATGAATTCTGAAGGTTATTGTGTATGTTAATTTGTATAATCCAAAAGAACAACAACTTTCCAAGGACAATTCCAATTTTTATTTTTCAAATTATGTTCATGTAAAAAATTTTAATTATAATTCTATACCCAACCTGTGAGCAGTTGATCTGAACCATTTTGCCAGCTTGTGTGATGCCATGTCCCAATGTTTATGTGACCATCCTTTGATGGTGGGGTCAGGTCACCCTCCAATTCAGAGTCATATTTTCGGAATTGGCTCATGGAATAGATGCTTGTTCCATTCATCCGTCTAAATACCAGCCTGGGATTAAATATATTTGCATTTTCCTTACAGAAAACAACATTGTTCTTTCAATCTCCAATCAGAAGCGTTAAAGAGTTTCTATGCTAAATAACTATGGCTAGTTTTTCACCCTGGGTGCACTATGATTTCTTGAAATTATTAGTCTCCCATAGTCAGGGTATCCAAGAGATCTGTTAGTTCCTGATTGCCACACCGTTCAAGAGTGGAGCACTTTGGTCGAAAATGTAGCCATAGTTCTCAAAAAGGAATCGTATTAGAGATGTTTTATTGGTGCTTTACATGATCGTCTTCCAGGTTTCATTTATTTTCAAGTTTACTTGCTAGACCTTTGGCTTATGAAGTGAAAAACAGGTACAGGTAACACTGTTGCTGCTGGGTCATGTTCTATTGCAATAGTTTGTATTATGGAACGGAAATATTTCGTGAATGCTGCTGCTTATATGTTTTTTTATATAAATACATTTTCTATTGGTATTTATTGCATAGCTACTGTATATTTTAGATATAAATTTTATGTTTTCATTTTTGAGTCATACACTCTGTTACATGCTGATCAAACACAAGATGTGCTGTATATTGCAAGTCAGGCCAGATTAGACAAGTTTCACTGTTTTTGAGACTAAAACAAATTAGCATGAGCATCTCTGCACGGATAATCCAAATCTAATTTGGTTCTTTTCATCTGTACAAACTTTGTACTTTTATTTTTTTTATAATTTCGCATCTGGGGGAGGGGAAAGGAAACAGGAGGGTAGCCGGTTGCGTCTGGTTAGGTTGATGTTACATTTTTGACCAGCAAGTCAGTTTCTTTGTTCCGCATTTTTGCTGCTCTATGCCCTTGAAGCTCTGTAAACTGTGCTGTATTTCTGTAAATAAATAAATAAATAAATAAATAAGAAGCCAGTAATATGGTGATGCTGCTGAGTTCACCCTTTTTCACTCTTCACAAAAAATAAAGCCAAATACCAGAGGACATGCAAGATAGAAAACTCTGAGCTGACACCTCATAAGGTTGACACATTGCTCAACATTTCTATATCAGCAGTTAACCCTTGTGTAGTCTTAACATTATGTATACTCTCCTTCTCAAAAATGACCTGCCTTCACTAAACCCCTAAAATAAAGCAGCTTAATTGAATTTTAAACCCCAAATCTATTTTGCATGAAGAAACAGCCTGTCGCTCATTACAAATTTGTTATCACGTTTCAAGTTGAAAAAAGGGGGGGCTTTCTCTGCTGTTAAACATAGGCTCATTTTTTACCCTTAAGACAACACAAGGGTTAAGGAAGTAAGGGAGATTGACATGATTTGTTAAATATCAGACAGACTTAATTAGTAGGTTTTTTATATCCATTTATTTCTCATTGAGTGCTTGTGAGAGCTCCCATTGTGGCTTTTATGGATGAATTAAGCTATTGTACTCCTGTTTAGGCTGTGCTGAAAATCTAGGACTAATGCCTTCCAGTGATATACTGCTTACTACTGCCACACATTTCAAATGTTTGCTATGCCACAGGAGGATGTTTCACAATCACTGCAACACCAGCATGTGTGCGCTCACACTCACGCCTGCACACACACAAAGCCAGCTGGAGACAAAGCTTGGCACCTTGTACATATTCTGCTCTAACTTCCACTTGAACACTGCCAAAACCTACAGCAATGCCACCCTGCTGTTGTTGGGGGGAAGACCAAAGCAGTAGGCTGATTTGTAATATAATAGTGCTATTAACAGGTGTTGGGACCGAAGAACCAATTGCAAGGCAGAATAAGGGCCTTTATTTGGCAACAGACAAATGCAGGCAGATGGGAACAACAAAAGTAATCAAGCTCATAGTAGCGGTCACAGGCAAAAGTTCAAACACTAGGCAAACAGCTGTAACAAAGATAATCCATTTTTTTGTTGAGGTCACAGGCAATTGTCCAAAACTAAGGCAGGCAACGTTACAGGACGTAATCCAAGTGTCAAAATCCAAAATCCAAATCCGAATCCAAAGTCCTAAAGTCTGATAGGAGGTAGTCAAACACAGAACCGAAGGTAAATCCAAAGAACAGAAGTCGGGGTACAGAAAGGAGGTCAAAACATGGAACAGGCAGGCAGCGAACCACTGGAAAGAATGGTCGAAACACATTACAATCTGTTTACATAGCAAAAGTTAAATGTCTGCATTTATATAGCGCCGTTATCAAAAGCGCAATACAATTACTGCTTCTTATTCACCCAGCCACACACACCAATTGGCTGCCATGTCAAGGCACCAGCTTGTCAGGAGTTAGGTGTCGTGCTCAGGGATGGGGTGGGATCAAACCGGCAACCCTCCAACTGCCAGAGGACTGCTGTCCAATGAGCCAATGTCGCCCCATGACGATACACGATACGGAGGCTGCGGAGATAGTTTTGGCAGACAACTCGAGAAGTGCCGCTGAGAGGCAGAGCCGACGCCAAGGTCCGTATTTACATTAAACGTCCATAAATATTGCTTAATTCATCATGAGTTGTCTGACTGAAATGCTTTGGCAATTAGAAGCACGGCTTACATGCTTTGGCAATAACTGTCATTGTGTTACTGATTGGGTTACATTGAAGATTAAATAATTGGTGAAAAAATATGTGCAGTGCATAGTGCAGGAAATTGTGTATCTACCTGTAAAACTGGAAATGTTTTGAGATCACTGTCAAGATCCCTCCACCCCTCCACAATCTTTGGGTGGGTTCTGAGAGACCATTTGTGGAGAAATATTTCCTGACCTGGCAACACTGAATATTCTATAATATTTTTTTTGTTTTGTTTTGTTTGTTTGTTTGTCCCTAAAACCTGTCACTGAAAATAGGCTAACTCTTTCAGATTTACCTTTCAAGTCTGTGGACAGAGGTAAGAGGAACTAGCCAACTGGCCCACTTCCCTATGGCATTAACCTATGACACATTTAAAAACAAATATAAATAAACCTTGGACACAATCTTCGGTCTGGACCCGAGGACAACTTGAGTCATTGGCCAGGTCACATGGGAATGCTCATTTTTCATACAAAATACAACAACCACACAAGTTGCTGCTGTCAATCAAAAAATAGAAATAAGAATTTTCTAGAATAGTTAGGCTGTTACCTCAAATGCCCTGCTCCAGCCCAAGAAACTGTGGTAGCATGATTTATTGCAGTAACGTATCAGGACAAATGTGCAATGCATGGCAACTCTGCACCCAAAGATAAACCACAAAAAAAACCCCAAAAAAACATAACATATATAACATAACATTCAATCATAAATCTGTAATCCACTTTATAGCCAAAACACATTGGCCAGATCCTCAAAATTAAAGGCACGGCTGGTTCAAATAGTCCCCTGGAACAATGCATTAACAACAGAAAAATCTCAGAAAGGGTGCCACATAGTGTGTGGGGGGAGTGATTTTTTTTCCAGACTTTTTTTTTTCAAATACATAATAGTTTTGAATTCAAATTCAAATACTTTTCTATGCTTTATTGAGTTTGTCTGGTGTATTTGAACCTATGAAATCTCAAAAGGTCCTCTTGGTTGGCTCAATTGCACAAGGTCAATCGAGCACAGAAAAGTATTTGAATCCAAAATAATTATGTATTTGACCTTGGTCTGTTCCTCATCCAGAAGGAACACCCAGAACACATTATTATGACACCCATCCATAGCCATGTCCATGACCGCGCATTATGCCCCTGACCGGTCAGCTGTAGCTGCTCTCTCCAATCCGCAGGTGTAATATCATATTGTTCCTGGTTGTCATTACAAAATGAGTGATCACAGACATTGCCATTCAGGTGAAGAACAGGCCTTTCAATATGGGGAGTTTATAGACTCCCTCAACAACCTCAAGCAGGTGCAATCTCCCCAAACACAGTGAAAGTGTTTGTGTATTCGATAAAATTAGTACTTCCTGTTAAAAGGTCTTAAAATGCACTCTTCAGCCCGTGTCATGCTATACTTACCTCCCCCAACTCAGAAAAAACTGTTTGAGAAGCTATTTCTAATGTGAGTACATTATAGGGGTTGTAAAAGGGTCAAGGCTCAGGATTGAGGTGCTAATGAGTTGCCATGGATGTGGAATGTATTGTGAGTAGAAGCACAGGAACAACCGAGAGGCTGTGGATCATGCAATACGCTTACTGATAATCCACTTGACATATCCATCTGGAAATTGACAAATGTTTCCATAGCTATAAACTACTACTTTACTACTACTACTACTACTACTAATATTAACAACTGTTGGATTGTTCCATTTGAGATAAAGCTATTGCTAGGAGCACATCAAGTGTTGGTTTTCTTGAGAAGATAATTGAGCAGTAGCATATTTTGGAAAAAGAAGACTGCCTAGATACAACCAGCAATGTTGCCTGACATAGTACCGTTGAGCAACATATCAAACCTAATTTTGAAGATGCTTTCATGTTTGGCATGATAGTTCCTGTGGATTTGTCATCATATTTGAATACTTGGTGGGATTTCTGAATGCACACATTGAATCAATATTGCAACAAATAAGCCAATGTAAAAAAGTATTATATATGGCATTGTATAATATGAAAGAAATTAAAGATTGCCACATTATCATAATTCCAGCAAGTGCATTTCACTTACTTTGGAAATAAACTGAACTGGCTTCAGAAAGTATTTACTTTTTGCACATTTTATTATTTGGCTATTAATCTACATTCAATAACACATTATGACAAATTGAAAACATGTTTTTAGAAATTGTAGAAAATGTATGAATCAAAAACTGAAATAAATCAAAAATTGTGGCCAGGTGCATCCTGTTTGCTGTATTTATCTTTGAAATGTGTCTACAACTTGATTGGAGTCTACCTGTGGCAAATTGATTGATTGGACATGGTTTATAAAGGCACACACCTGTGTATATAAGGTCCCACAATACACACTGAATGTCAGGACAATATCCAAGCCATATTATACTTTCTGTAGACCTTGATCTTGTGGCGGGGTAAGTGCAAATGGAAAAAAACATTTTGAAAGCTTTGCGTACTCCCTGCAGCGCAATGGTTTCAATAGTTGGAAGAAGAAGAAGAAGAAGAAATGGAAGAAGTTTGGAACTACCAGGACTCTTCCTGGAATTGCCCGTACAGGCAAATTGAGTAACCGGGAAAGAAGGGCCTTGGTCAGAGTGGTGGTCAACAGTCACTCTAACAGAGCTTTGGAAATCCTCTGCGGAGATGGGAGAACCTGCCGGAAGGACGACCATCTCAGCAGCACTCCATCACTCAGGACATATATTAGAGTGGCTAGACGGAAGCCACTCTTGACTAAAAGGAAAATGACAGCACTTAAAGGATGCCATTTAAAGGATTCTGAGAACATGACAAAAAAGATTATCGAGTCTCATGAGAAAAATGCAACTCTTTGAGCAGAAATCCAAGCACTAGGCACTGCTCATCATCTGGCTAATACCATCCCTATAGTGAAGCATGGTGGTGGCAGCATCATGCTATGGGGGTGCTTCTCAGTGGCAGGACAGAATTGAGGGAAGGATGAATGCAACTGCGACCACAGACTCGGGCCACGGTTCACCTTTCAGCAGGACAATGACCCAAAGCACACAGCCAAACGCAGCTGGAGTGGCCTTGAATGGACCAGCCAAAGCCCAAAGCGAACAACTGTGGAGAGACCAGAAGATGGCAGTTCACAGATACTTCCCATCCAATCTGATGGAGGCAAAGGGGCTTCTACAATGTACTGAATTAAGGATCTGAATACTTCTTTAAATAAGAGATTTCAGCGTTTGCAAACATTTCTAAAAACATGTTTTCACTTTGCCATTATGGGCTATTGAGTGTAGTTTGATGGGCAAAAATGGCGATATTTTCGCTGTATATAGAACTTTTAACGCCATCCTGGGGTTCTCTTCATTTATCTTGTATTGCTTTTCCAAAGCTCCCAGTGATTTGCTTGCCTTGCTACTAAACTTTGAAACCATGACATCTGTATCTATTAACGAGGAACTTGAGCTCAGGGAAAAAAACAATTCAAGTTGGCTCACACCTCTGTGTATACTGTTTGCATCACATGTGAGTTCTCTTGAAATATACCACCCACCACAGAGCAAGTGTCTAGTTGTAGGCAAGTAAGGAACCTGCAAGGGCACAAGGATTATAAGCGAGATATTATTAACAGTGGAGGTTGCCTTCACCTCAGCAGCACGATCACGGAGGTAGGAATCCTTTGTATATTTACTTACATTTTTTATCGTAAAGATTACTTCCATTTATGATTGTTTACTTGAACGGTGTTTTTGATCATGTTTTGCAATGCTACAAAACATTGAAAAAGCAGTGAAGGTGGTTAATTTGTACGCTTTAGGACACTTCTGTCTGTGTGAGAGAATTATTATTTCATTAAAATGTCGATTTCTTAGATTTTCAAAAAAGACGCCAGCATTTCTGTGATGTATTCAAGCTTTTGTATTTAAAAAAAAAAATCCTCTGTCTGGGACAAATGAAAAACAAGATAAATACTTTTTATTTTGGTTGGTGCTATGGATAAATAGATGCTTGCTTTGTGGATTTAGAAGGCATCAGTTCAGATGAATCTGACTGTGATAAAAATATGTATATTATACAGTAGATGTTTTTCTGCTTCTCAGTTTCTCCCTGAGCTATCAAAATGTCTCAAAGTGTCTAAAGCAACTCCCCAATAAGTGCATATTGGCCATTAGGGTAAGCTGTCAGTCCACCAGCATTTTGCAAATCTCCACCACAGCAACTGAGTGGTGACAGGTCCCCATCTCAGCAGCTACATCTCTGTCCACTCATGGACAGCTGAGATGAGGTTAGATGACTGCTGTACTGCTGCGCTGCCATTTGTCAACTCATTAAATTAACATAAAGATTTTAGATTGAGAGCCTAAAAATGTAGATGTAAGTAATTCAAGTTAGACTTTTAGGTTTATCCGCTGAAACATGTTTTGCTGGAGTAGAGGTCATAATGGGTCTGTAAAATGTATTCCAAATGAATTGTGCTATATAAATAACTATTGCTTTTTAAACTGTTGTATATACATTACTTTCCACATTTGTTTGATTACTCCAATCCATGTCCCACAGAAAATACATTTATTGGATTCAATATCAAAGTTGATATTGCATCATAGTTGCTGCTGAATTGTAACTTTGGCGACAGCAAATAGGCTTGCGTGCAATTCAATCCCTGTAACACCTGTTATATTGTCCTCCACTTGGCCTCTAACAGCAAAGGGATCATGGAGGACTCCACTGCTGGACATTTGCCAGGTTATTTGCCCTCAGGTATTGAGTGTAGATACCCTCCAAAGAGAGAGAAAACAATAACATCTTGAAATCAGCTAATGTCCTCTCATTGGTCAGTTGGCAAACATCTGTAATCTGGTTTAAACCAGATTATTTTTGCTCATTTCTGCAGGCCAGTCTCTGCCCACAGTGTTATAATGTGTCATTCTCAAAGTGTTTTTTCAATATTTGATCAGGAACAAATTTAGTAGTTTTAAATTAATTAATTGGTAATTATACAGATAAGGGTATCTTCACTCAGGGAAATACTGAGCTTTAGATAGATCCGTTAAGCAAGTGTCAATTGTGATAACAACCACCTATTTATTGATCCAAAGGAAGAAGAAATATATTAAGAAGCCACTATCGTCTCTACATTGAAGACAAAATGGCAGCCGCCAGCTTGTCCATGCCTGGTTCGAGGAGCCCGATGCTTGGGTCGGATGACTATAGTCTTTACAGTGGCTTGTCAGAAGATGAGCTGATTGAGCTGGCTGTTGAACACAGCCTGGCCGATGCCTACACCTCAGTTACCAGAACAGTCTCCGCCAAAACATCTGCTTTTCAGAATGGGCCTGCATGGAACCCGCCTAAGTCAAACCCAACCTTCACAGGAAGCAGCCTTCCAGGTCCACATAATGCCTCTATGCCAACCACTTTTCCTGTCCTGCAACAGAACCAACATTGGTAAGTGTGAGTACAAATCCAGTCAGTACCTGCTAGACATCCCAGAACTTTTGAGTCATATTTGTTCCATGTAATTGGTATTGTGTAACTGATATTTTTTTCAGTTTCCTATGGTTGATACAATGGAAAGATAGTTTAAACATATTATAGCCTATTCGATGATAGGATGATAGGATGTTGAAAGTCTATACCATAATTGACACAGAAGGTCAATATATATTTATTTCATTTCCATAAAAGGAGTCACTGCACTAAATGTTCCACCTCAGCTCTTACTTAAAATCCGCTTGAGAGACTTGATTTGCCCTACTAACACCTTTCTGTCTTGGTTGTGTTTACTCTCTATAACTGGGTCAATTGCAGTAACTATCATTATGAGTAATGTCAGCAAATTCTCAGCTGGCCTTTCTCTCAGTCACTTGACAACTGTATGCAATTGAGCTGCAGTCCCATTGGATTCAAAATATGTTGCAATGTTTGGCAGCTGGATTTCATGCATTGCAACTTGGGCTCAACAAGTAAGATAAGCTTTTGCCCAGTGTAAAACATTGCAAAACATCTGGTCTTGCTGTTGCCCATCCGTCAGGATGTTGGACGCTCTAGCACAGTGATGCCAAACTGCCCAAATGTAATTTCCCCACTGGGCAGCAGGCCAGTGTCTAATTAGTTACATGCAGTATTTGTATTCTAAATAGCTACCTTATCTGCCTTTTTTCCTCGATATAACCATGCTAAGTATTTGCAGACATGAAAAGCCTTCAGAGGATGGTATTTGCTCACTAAAATAAATGGCACACATTTCCAAGAATTGTTATTTTTGTCAAGCTTTTCCTGCAGCAAAACACAAATGGAAAATGTATGACTTATTTCCCATTCTTTCATGAATAATCTAGGGCATAAGAGTGTGGCCAACAGCAATTAATCTACATTCCCTTTCATGTCTCTTAAAGTATCCACTGACAGTCCTCTTAACCACTGTCAGTTGATTCATTATTTTTGGCCAAATCAATGCTCCAGGAATTACAGTGTTCAGATGCTCAGAGCGCGTTATGCATTTTCATTCATGTAGCAAAGAAACGACTGTACCTGAGCAAAGTGCGCTATCGGATGATGCCACCTGGAGCCATTCCTACATCACAGACAATGGCCAACGATGTGTAGCATGGAGAAGATACAACGGCTCTATGTATATCACACCATCTGAGTGAGTGCTCTCTTTTATGCTGATACGCTCACTCATCTAACATAACTTCTGGAAACTTCAGCTAATGAAATTTTCTCATTCTTCATAAAATGAGATTAGATTTTAAAGCACTAAACACAGATAAGTCAAAAATGAAAGTTTTAGCTAAGTCATACATTTTTAAAGGTAAGATTGTATTGTAATTAGAGAGTAGTTAATGATCAGAGAATGTTAAAATAGCAAGGACTGGGGTGATTTATTTGAAACAAAGTTATACAAATAGCCATACAAATTAAAAAAATTAAACCATCACCTGTTTTTTGTAGGCTTTTGGACCCTGTTGTCGAAGCAATCAAGCAGGGTGCAGCAGAGACTCTGATTCAAATGTCATGGAAGGGGAAAAGTCTAGCAAAACCAGACAAGCAGGGGTGGACCCCCCTTCATGAAGCTGCCTATTATGGCCAAGAGAAATGTCTCAAGGTCATATTGAAGGGTGAGCACAGGTCACGCATCACACCCATTCCTTAGGACATTAACTAATGCCCTCTTACAAAAGAAATCATTTGTTTTATAAATTACTTTGACTTTTTGAGGGTTCACCACAAGATTAAAACCCCTGGCAAGCCTCAAGAATAGAATGGCTAGGTTAAAGTTTACAAAAACGTACATAAAAAAACCTGTAGGATTCTGGAATAAGGTGATATGGACAGAATGAAGATCAAGTGGTACTAGGGTAATGGAAAGGTGTGGAGAAAATCGAACAGCTCATGACCCAAAGCATACCACCTTATCTGTCAAACATGGCGGAGGTAGTTTTATGGCATGGCCATGTATGGCTGCCATTGGAACTGGCTTACTTGTGTTCCTTGATGGTGTCACTGCAATCCAGAAATGTCTTGTCTGCTCAGATCCAAGCAAATGCATAAAAACTGATTGGACAATGCTTCATCATGCAACAGGACAATAATCCAAAAAATACTGACATACAAACATAAAGTGGAATGGACTTGGCAGGCCAAGTCAATCACTCAAGTTGAGCATGCTGGAGACCAGACCGAAGTCAAATAGTCCCCAAAACAAATAGGAACTGCAGAGGGAAGCAGTCTAGGCCTGGCAGAGCATCACCCAGATACCCAGCATCTGGTGATGTCTATGAGTCATAGATTTCAGGCAGTCATTGATCGCAAAGAATCTGCAACAAAATATTGTATATGATTACTTTATTTTAGTTTGATTTCATTTGGCTACTTATGGTCCCCTAAAATTGGGGGAGACTATGTATAAAAAAGGCTGTAATTCATGCACGGTTCACCCAATATGGATGTAATAACCCTCAAATTGTAACCTGTGTAACAAATTGCAACCTGTAAGACTGCCCTTTAATTGTTTGATTGATTTTTTGATTGTTTCATTCCAACTTTGTGTTTGCGGGAATACATAGCAAAAACAACAAAAATTTGTCACTGTCCAAAAACTTACGGACTGCACTGTACATCATTTCTATCTCAAACCAAATTCTTCGACTTTTTATATACAACCACAGCACAGGGTCTGCTTAGCAAAGATCATTGCTCCGTTCGTGCCTAGTTTCCTCCGGGTGTGGTAGATTAATGTGTAGGTCTCCACTGCAGCCCACCCTGAGCTGATCGACAGCCGCACCCTTCGACAGCAGACCCCTTTGCTCCTGGCTGCAGCAGCAGATCAAGTGCGCTGTGCACAGAGCCTGCTGCAGAGAGGGGCAGACCCCAACATACCCAACAAGAATGGAGAGACCCCCCTTTACAAAGGTAACGCATGTGCGCTCGAAGCCCACGTTATGGGGAGGATTTCAGTTAAATTCATGAGGGTGAGGTATATTATTTTGGCCCTTCCCCTCAGCCAAGTGGGTGCAATGATAATATGAATAAACATTTTTTATAATGTAAGAAGAGGAATTTTTCTGAGGGATTTTATTTGTCATTTTGTGTCCAAATGTCACATCCATAATGCTGGAATCGCTGCCCATTTATTATATTTATATTCTCCCTTTGAGTATTTGTGCTTTCTTGTTTTTATTTTGTTGGGCTACCCAGCAGCTGCCACTGTATAGGCATCCTTGAGGGCTTTAATGAAAATGTTAATGGACTGACAATGCAGTAATGGGTGTCTGTGTCTGTGTAATGACTGCATAGCTCAGTAGGGCCTGGCCCCCTCTCAATTCACCCCCCCCCCCCCCCCCCCAGCTTGTGAGCAAGAGAATGTGGAAACTGTGGCACTGCTCCTGGACCATGGAGCCCAGGTGAACAGGACCTGTGTCCAGGGCTGGACGGCTCTCCACGAGGCTGTGTGCCGCAACAATGTGGAGATATGTAGGATGCTGGTGAATGCTGGTGCCAAGCTCAACGCCCGCAACATGTACGGCATTACCCCGCTCTTCATCGCAGCCCAGAGCGGACGCGTGGAAACCCTCCTCTTCCTCATCAAGAAGGGTGAGCTGTTAAATAAAACGTGATGTAATGATACACTAAGAACTTTGTAACTTTGTCAAAGTCAACCACCATTTGGTCATATTGATTCAGCCAGAACTGATAAGACCCGTTTCACACAGGGCAAGGGAGTATGACATATAGTTCCATGTAGGTTATTTGTATGTTCCATATTAGTTCCTTCTAGGTTCTGTGTTGAAATTAAAGTAGGTATTGTGCTGTATTTGTTCCAGGTGTGGATATAGACAACCAGGCAAATGATGGGGCTACAGCTCTGTATGAGGCCAGTAAGAATGGGCATGAAGAGATTGTGGAGCTCCTTCTGTCTCAGAATGCAGATGCTAACAGAGCATCTAAATGTGGGTTCCTGCCCCTGCACATCGCTGCCCAGCGTGGACATGAGGAGTATGCACTATTGCATTCATAACATACCACTACTATTACTACTACTACTACTAACAACAACAAAACTATTATTATTATTATTATTATTATTATTATTATTGGGTATATATATTTTTTCTAGCAGACTTTTTTAGTACTGCAAAGTTTAATGAGTGATGGTGAGAGCCAGCTGCTCCTTGTTCGGACCAATTGGGACGACGAACAGGAGGGAGGAACACGAGCTGACTATTGAGGGGCTTTAAAAGGGAAATTCAATCAAACCGCTGCAGTGGCTGGCAGATGCTACCTGTGTGAAGGGACTAACGTAGGCAGCCTGTAGCATAGTGGCTAAGGTAAATGACTGGCACACATAAAGGTTGGTGGTTCGATCCCCGGTGTAGCCACAATAAGATCCATATAGCCGTTGGACCCTTGAGCAAGTCCCTTAACCCTGCAATGCTCCAGGGGAGGATCGTCTCTTGCTTAGTCTAATCAACTGTACGTTGCTCTGGATAAGACCGTCTGCCAAATGCCAATTATGTAATGTAATGATTATTAGTGTTAATTTGTGACATTTAGTTGTATCAGAACTATTATTACAGTATGGTTTACTCATATTATTCTAAGAGTAATCTGTATTAAATTATCCATACCATTCATTTGGGCTCTCTGAGCTTCCACTGACCCTGTGGCATGTTGTTCTCATTCAGAGTTGTGTCACTGCTCATCCCAGTCACCAGCAAGTCTGATATACGGGGCAGTGGCATCAGCCCTCTCCACTTGGCAGCTGAACACAATGAGGATGATGTCTTGGAGGTCCTGATCGAGGCGGGCTACGACGTCAATTTCATGCTGTCACCTGACCGCTCCAAGATGTATGAGGACCGTCGGAGCACAGCGCTCTACTTTGCAGTCTTCAACAGTAACATCGAAGCCACCACCATGCTACTGGAAGCTGGCGCTAACCCCAACAGGGATACATTCAGCCCACTGCTAGTGGCTCTGAGACAGGGCTGCATCCAGACGGTCACCCTCCTGGTGGAACACGGTGCAAATGTGAACGCCTGTGTCCCCACCCACCCCACATCTTTCCCTGGCACTGTCATGTTCTGCATGAAGTTCCTGTCCCTGCTCAAGTACCTGATGGACAATGGCTGTGACGCCCTGTCCTGCTTTCAGTGTCCCTACGGCAGCAAGCCTCACCCTCCCATCAAGACAACCTGTGACCGGAACAGCCTGGATGACAGGACTGAAGAAGAGACTCCCAATATGCCTCTGCAGGTAGGTGATGGGGCTTGATGATGGTGAGGATTATTGAGTTTGAGTTTACTTTGGGTAATTTTCCCTTTTATTGCTTTCCTCAGTTCTGTGAGATAATTTCTGCACCAGAGATCTCTCGCTGGGCGGGACCCGTTATTGATGTACTGCTTGATTACGTGGGCAATGTACAACTCTGTGCCAGACTCACTGAACATCTGGACAGCTACGAGGACTGGGCAGGCATCAAGGAGAAATGCGGTAAACAACACACATACTCAAACAGACACACACACACACACACTCACACATGCACACATGAACAAATATACAGTATATGTAAACAAACCCTTTCCTAATATTAAAAAGAACTTCATCTATCCACATATTGTTTCATTGCAACAAGAAAGTACTTATGGAAAGAATTCAAGGGAGGGTGATAACATTTATAAGCATATGTCAACAGCTAAATTAAAATTAAGGGTCAAAGATTATCTGTATATATGGTCCAAGTTTGTTATAAACGTGAGTTGAAGATAACATTTAGAGAAGTATTTGCAGGCCTATTTAAAATGTTCCGGATTACGAGAGACAATCTTCACACAGAAATAATTGTGGCAATGATCCATTGGACAGAGGAACAGGCTGTTCTTCAGGCATTCCACTGGGAGTATGTGGGCCTTGTCCTGTGATGCCCCCTTCATTGTAGCATGGGTTTCTGCCACCCCCATGGGCAGCTTGCCACGTTTGGCCCCTGGCTTGCTGAGAATGGGCTCATATTGATTTCCAGGTCTGTCTATACTTGTCAGTCACGTGCTGACCACTGGGCAGTACCTGTTTGTGCCAGTTTGGATATTTTTGCGTTTCCTTATGGTAGTTGCCCACAATCAGTCTCATGCTGTTTGCAAACTTGGATGTTTTTCTGGGTTTTTTTTGTTGCTTTGGTGGAGGCCAAATTTGGGGGAGTTTGCCTGTGCCCCCTGCGTTCACCTGGGTCTTTTCCTGGTACTCTGGCTTCTCCCCCACTCAAAGACATGCATGTTAGGCTAGGTATGCGGCTGCCAATGTCCTTGAGCACTGCTCTAGCCTCAGAACAGTTGGTCCCCGGGCACTGCACTGTGGCTGCCCTCTGCTCCTACAGGAAGTAACTAGGATGGGTCAAAAGTAGAGGACAGTAGAGAAGTACCCCACAGGATTCAATTAAGTAGATCTTATCTTAAAAGCACTTTCTCTTATCGCAATGCCAGGTCCATGCTAGCTTAAACACAGCTCAGATTCGTAGAAGTGGGGGGCATACAGTACTGGACACATGCCACTTACTATTAAATCACTTCCTTGTGTCTCCTAGTTTATATCTGAACCGGCTGCTTGAATTCCCCCCTCATCTTAGCTGGCTTACACAGAGTTGTTCTGTCGTTGTGTTGTTACAGCAGCAGAGTAAGATTTCCTGTTTAATATGACACTTATGTATCTCTCATTTCATTGCCATAACAAGACAGAAAAGCCAGTGCTTGCATAAAATGTTTATTCACAATTTGACAATATCGTTAGCATATTTCAGAACTTGAAGAAGTAGAACAGAAGCAAGAAGTTTATTATGAGTTCTGGCTATTTTTGTATTGTGATATTACTGAATTCTAAGTTTCAGCATATAATACATTCTGCTTAAGACAAACTTGAGGACTAAGTACTTATTCTCTTTTATCAGCTCTTCCATGCTCCCTGATGCATATGTGCAGACTGATGATTCGCAAACAAGTGGGAACTGTGAGGCTCAACCAGCTGAACACCCTACCTCTCCCAGAACGTTTAATCAAGTACATATCTATGGATCGCTTCCAGGCCTGTTAGACACCAGCTGCTGTCTAGCCAAAAAATGGTGCATGTTGCAGTCCAGTTTTGTGTGGTATATCTTACATTGGACTGTCAGCCCAATTTAGACATTTACTTTGCCTCATTATATATGTGTGAAAATACTGGCTGTGAATTTTACATGCATTTGGCAGCAACATTTGGCAAAAGAATACAAACATGAAAGCATGTCCTAGTGTTTAACAACCAATCATTCAGGTGCAGACCTTTTTTGTTATTGCAAACTTTGCACAGGTTTATCTGTATTTTTATATATTCAGTTGTACAAGCCTTTATATTATGAAGGATAAGTCTTAACAGACAGTTAGGACAGCTGACCACTGGCTTTGGTGAATATTTTACTTAATCTTAGTAGCTGCGTAAAAATTGTGAACATGCTCCAAGGTTTGGTTAAAGTTAACAGAATGTTTTGAATAGCGAGAAAAGATTATTTCTAAAATTGGTTTAGAAATATGTGTTTGAGTAATGAGTGCCTCATTAATTTTCATTATTTCTTTAACCAGACATGTGAATTGTAAATTCATTCATCCAATTTAATTGTATGTAAGGGTGTTGAACAATGCATTACTGTATATTATGGAGTAACAGGTGATTTGATTATTGACAGAAGAAAAAGGGTTTTTGTCATTTTTTTAAATAACAAAAATATTACAGTTCTGCAAATCTGACAAATATGTCATACACAAGTCTTGTAACAATCTTTTGAGATAGTATTTGCAATTTATGTTATTAGTCTCCTTAGCCTAAGTGCGACTGTAAGAGAATGTGAGTTTAAATTTGTTCAAATAAAATATGTATAACTGCAAATAGATATTTTTGCCTTTAATATATAATTTAGTGATAGCATAAACAATATCGAAACCCATTATTTCAAACATGAACGGTAACTCTTAGATGAAACTTGGGAGAACATTTATGGTAAAATAATCACATTTTAACACTTTAATAAGCATCTTACACTTTAAGGGCCGGTTCCACGGACAAAGATGAATATGAGTCTACTGGGTGCACTCATACTCTGAGAAGGTGAGATCAGTGTCAATCATTATACTGTAAGATATAATCATTAGACACAGTCTCAAACCCAAATCTCAGCAACCTGCTCATATTCCGCATCCACGTGTAAGCAGAGCATTCTCAGAGTAGCTCACTGGCTTTTCCTGATGACAGACAGCTTTTTCCAGACCAGGCAGCTTGAAGGTCACATACGACCAGCACCATCCAGTGGCCAAGGCCTATTTGGCGGATGCTCTGTCTTTGCAGGCTATTGTGTTCCCTGCGTGACGGTTAAAAAAAGTCCCTACACCTGCTGCAAGGCAGAGCCAGGGGGGCATTGGGTTTCCCGGAGCAAGAGGAAGGCATCACACGCACTTAGCCACACGGGAAGCTGAAAAACATATTTTGCGTCACCCTGTACTCTTAACCGTGTGTTGATCACCCTGTTGTCCTTCTGCATGCAGCTGAGGTGCCTGCTCTGTGTGGCAGGTCTATCGGTCTGTAAAAGGTCAAGTCTACTGAGTAAACTTTTCAGACCACCAGAACTTTGTCTCGTGTCATAGTCAATACAACAAGGTTGCAGACCCTATAGTACTGCAAACAACTTTGGGACATTTTAGTTCAATAATGGTACTAAAACATGGAATACAAGCAAGACTAGGACTACAATTTAGATGGATGTAAAACTGCAAGAATGGATAAAATAAGGATTAAAAATGTGATGCTATTTTTGCATGCCTATTCTGCTACAACCCTGGTTCCCCTCATTTGGGGCGACATTGAGTAGTCGCAGTAAGAGTAGTCGTCTGGCAGTCGGAGAGTTGCCGGTTCGATCCCCCGCCTGGGCTGTGTCGAAGTGTCCCTGAGCAAGACACCTAACCCCCAAATGCTCCTGACGAGCTGGTCGGCGCCTTGCAGGGCAGCCAATCGCCGAGTGTGTGTATGAATGGGTGAATGAGAAGCATCAATTGTACTGTGCTTTGGATAAAGGCGCTATATATTACCATTTACCATTTGCCTTAAATCTAACGGTCAAGAGAGGAACAGCAGCAACAAACACCCTCAAACTACAACCCTGTTTATCCCTCCCCCTTCTCTGTAAACGTGCTGACATTGAAACGCCATTGGTTGTGGCAATTAGAACCAATTTGAATTATTATTGAATTATTGTACAGTTATACAATGTTTTGGTACCAGGCCGTCAACTATATATTTTGAAACCCAAATTTAAGGACTATAAACACAGGCAGATAGTGAGTCAACATGTCAGTGAGCCTTTTTCAGTGATAGGAAGGGAAGAGAATGGTCTTGTAACAATGTTTTAACACAAAAATCGTATCTATTGTACCTTTAAGGCTCACTGGCAAGTTTCACCAGAGCTGTACTGTGTTGGTCTGTCCAGTTCAGCTGCACATGGAGAACCAGCAATAAATCTCCACCTGTCTTTCTGTGTCAACTGAAGGACCCAGACAAGCATGTCAGTCATCTAATTAGAGACTGGGCCTCTGCCAACAAGTGAGCTTGTTTTTCAGAATCAGCTGCTGCAATGCAATGTGTGTTTTCCCAAGCCAGAACTCGGCAAATAAAAAACATGTCCACGGAGTTTCAGTTGGAGGAAAGTGAACCCAGAATCACGGCTGATTCTGTGTTGTTTACAAGAACATGAGTTTATTGCAGGGCTCTAATTTCATCGGACTTTCACGTTTCAGGAAAATTTCAAGTCAGGAGGCATCCAATTTACTGGTGTAATATGATTTATAGCCACTAGGTGGAAATGCAGCTCTACAGGAATCATGGCACATTTGCCGCAAACAGACAAGGGTGAGGGTGACCAGATCCCCTGGAGGACTATGTGCATAACCCACAGTCAGAAAACCCTTTGACTGAAATATGAAACAAGATTTTCTCAGAATAACAGGTCACGTGAAAAATGGAAATTCAGGGGTATGCCAGGAAAAAACTGAATAACTGGTCTATTTCCATTGTTATGGCTCTGCACTTTGTTGTAGGTCATAATTTCTCATTCTGAAATACAGTTCGACAGTAAGTTTCCTCCATCCTTCTTTCCATCCTATTTTCCCGCACCAAGGATAATGGCAAGACATCCACCGATGAAACCCTTCATAAGAAACGTGCAGGGTGATGTGATGCCATCTGTCATGCCATACAGAGAACAGACCTTGCTCAGGCAGCTTGAGAAGAATGGAGCTTTTTTCAAGGGCAAAATATGGGGGCTGTTATGTGATCATATTTCAGAAAGGAAGATGGCGGGGCAAATTGACATCTTAGAAGGATTGGTTGAAGGGGCAAATTGACATCTTAGAAGGATTGGTTAAATTCTAACTGAATTCTAAGTTAGGTTCTGATAATTTTTTTTAGAAAAAATGAGTTAGTGTCATGAATATATTGTTCATTGGGATACTAAATATATTTGTGAAGTTTTACACAGAAATACTATTTAAAAGTATTAACAAATGTTAATACAAATACAAATGTATCTGCTTGGACCTTCCAAGATCAAGAAATGTGACCCTTGTCATGGCACTACTGAACCAGCCATGGGGTGACTGTGTGCTATCTGTCACTGTTAGCAGTGCTGAGGAGTCCAAACAGTCCAAACTTACCTGCATTTATGCCCCTCCTTTCCATTTCTGCAGTTGGTAAAAGGCTCACTGAGAGTCTTTTTAGCCCAATATGTGGATAGTGATTGCAGCTATTTGTTTTCTTTAGGCTGGAATTAAAGTTTTCCTTGCCTCTCTGTCACTCTCACATCAGGGTACAACTGCAGTGCGGCAAGTCCTGTTCCAGCAGGGAATGGCTACTCCCTGAGGGGATGCAACTAATTTATCTCACAATTAGGACTTAACTCCCAATTTAACACTCTCTTAACTCTCTCTTCAATGCCTAATGTATGTCTCGCTCTCGTTCTCTCTCACACACACATACACACACACATGCACACACACTGGATGCGTTAAAGGATGCATGGAGGTGCTAATAAAATGACTTGTTCTGTGGGATCCTCAAGGATGTTGACAGGGAAATGTTGTGGAGCAGTTCCTGAATATCATTTATGAATTAATTGATTTGGGGTGGAATTGATGAGAGTTGTGGATGATTGGATGTGAATTGTGAATTACTGGTATTGCAGCATGATACATCTAACTTGTACTACCGTGTGTCTTACCACCCAAGTAAAGATATCTTAACATATTCCAGGGTTTGCCCATTTTTCTCTCCTATCCAAGGAATACAGATATTTGTTTTATTTCTCCTTTTTTAGCTGTGTGTGTGGGTGTGTGTCTGTGCGTGCGTGTAGGTGCTGAAGATACATCATCTTTAGACAAAGAGCTCTGGCGCCAGTCTTTCCTCCATAAATACACAGGAGACGGCCTGCTCTTTGGCCAGCCAGTAAACTACCAGTGAGTCACCAAATAAAATGGAAGCTTTCGCCCCAGAGTAAGAGGTGGGAAAGTTAATGTAGATCACTTTCATCTTTAAATGTCAGCCATGTGCATAAATAAGGTTTCAGTGACACAGTGTGCCAAAGGTCTAAAGACAATAGGTGAACAGGGAGGGATTTTCCTTTACATTGGAGTAGCTGCACCAAGCCTGAATATACAGTGCGCTCGGAATATCCAGAATTATTGGCACCCTTGATGAATATGCCGAAAAAATACTGTAAAGTAATAGTTCTGAAATGAGCTTTATTTTCCAACATGTAGTAGTGCATTTTATTAATGACTCAATGGAATCCACCAAAGTCTTACATTTTTTAAATAGAAAATGAATTTCCCCCCAAAAAAGCTTTCACAATTATGGGCACCCCTGGTTTAATACTTTGTGCAAACACCCCTGGCAGAGATGACAGCCATGGGTCACCCCTCGTTCCAGTGAACAGCCTCCTGTCGCTCCGTCAGCATCGGAACTGATGCAAGTCAACCACACCGGCTTATTTACACAAGAGAGACAAAGGAGAATTTCTGAACAGCTGTGGCAGTACTGTGCCGGACCAGGACATTTCCGCTGTGACTGTCCAGTAAAAGGAAATGCCCGTCAGTAAGTGAGGAGGTTCTGACGGGCGCCTCCTTGGATTCAACCTCCTCTACCTCCCACTCCATCCTGCATGCTGTGGTTTCCTGGAAGGGAGCCCAGCAGCAGGTATGGGTATTAACGCGGCCGCCTCTAATCCCCGCAAACTGTTTTCAACTTTCTCCTCTCTTCTGGCCCCCCCTCCCCCCCCACCCCCCTCATCACTCACACCTGATGACTTTGTCTCCTTCTTTGAAAAGAAGGTCGATGCTATTCGCAATTCCTTCTCCCAACCCTCCACCCCTGCTGACCCTCCTACCCTCCCCAACTCCCTAACCTCCTTTTCTCCCCTCTCTGACGCCGACACACTGAAACTCCTTACTTCCCACCGCCCAACCACCTGTCCTCTTGACCCCATCCCCTCTCCCCTCCTACAATCTATATCTGAGGACATTCTCCCTTTTCTCTCCTCTCTAATCAACACCTCCCTCTCTTCCGGCACTATGCCCTCTTCCCTGAAGAGGGCCAGAGTCACTCCCCTCCTCAAAAAACTTCTTCCCTTTCTCGCTAAAACCCTGGAACGGGCGGTCTGCTCCCAACTGTCCACTTATCTTCTCCACAACAATCTCCATGACCCCAACCAGTCTGGCTTCAAGAGTGGCCACTCCACTGAAACCGCCCTGCTCGCGGTCACTGAGGCACTCCACTCTGCTAAAGCAAAATCCCTCTCCTCTGTCCTCATCTTCCTCGACCTGTCAGCCGCCTTCGATACAGTCAACCATGAGATTCTGCTCTCATCGCTGTCTGGGATGGGTGTCACAGGTTCTGCACTCGCTTGGTTTTCCTCCTACCTCTCTGGTCGCTCCTACCAGGTGACTTGGAGGGGCGCAGTCTCCGACCCTCAACCCCTACGAACTGGAGTCCCGCAGGGCTCGGTTCTTGGGCCTCTCCTCTTCTCGCTATACACCATGTCTCTTGGTTCTGTTATCTCTTCCCACGGCTTTTCTTATCACTCCTACGCTGATGACACCCAACTCTTCATTTCCTTCCCCCCTGACACCCAAATCACCACACAGATCTCTGCCTGCTTGGCTGATATCTCTGCGTGGATGACTTCCCATCACCTGAAGCTCAACCTTGCCAAAACTGAGCTTCTCTACATCCCTGCTAAGTCCTCTCCGTCAATCGACCTCTCATTGACTGTTGAGGACCTTGTAGTTTCCTCCTCCCGTACGGCAAAGAATCTTGGGGTGATTCTTGATAACTGCCTCACCCTGGCTCCACAAGTATCCTCCACTGCCAGAACCTGCAGGTTCTTTCTGTATAATATACGCCGCATCCGTCATCTCCTGACTGAGAAAGCCACCCAGCTCCTAGTCCAGGCGCTCGTCATTTCCCGCCTGGATTACTGCAACTCCCTCCTAGCCGGTCTCCCAGCGTGTGCCATCAAGCCCCTCCAGCTGGTCCAGAATGCTGCAGCCCACCTGATCACCAATCAGCCCAGGTCGGCTCATGTCACCCCGCTTCTCATTGGCCTCCACTGGCTTCCCATTGCCGCACGCATCCGTTTCAAGGCCCTAGTGTTGGCATTTCAGGCTGCTAAGGGGACTGCCCCACCTTACATACAATCCCTGATCACTCCCTACTCCCCAGCTAGACCACTCCGGTCTGCCAGCTCTGGTCGACTTACGGTTCCCTCTCTACGTGCACCTGGCGGTCGAGCTGCACGTTCATGCCTGTTTTCCGTTCTGGTTCCTCAGTGGTGGAATGACCTGCCTACCACTGTCAGAACAGCAGAATCCCTCCCCCTATTTCGACGCAGACTCAAAACCCACCTTTTCAAGCTCTACCTTAGTCCTCCCTCCTGATTTCCCCTGCCCCTCCTTTCTGATATCCCTATCCTTGTCTAACCCCCCCCCCCCCAAAAAAAAAAAATGCACTTCTGATGAAAACTATGTTTAGAACAGCATTTCCTGTGTATTTTGCTAGTTTCTGGATGTGATGCTCTGACTTATGGTAGAACCTATGCACTTGTAAGTCGCTTTGGATTAAAAGCGTCTGCCAAATGACTAAAATGTAAATGTAAAAAATGTTCTGATCGACTCCGGGCCAATGTCAAATTCATGTGCGCTACCTTGGTCAGCCGGTTGAAGATTCCCACTTCGCGTCTGATGACTGCTTTAGGGACCAACGCACTTACAGGATTCCCTCTGGCAGAAGTCAAAGTCCAGGGGACGATTACCATTACATTACATGACATGGCATTTAGCAGACGCTCTTATCCAGAGCAACGTACAATGAAGTGCAAATCAAACACAAGTATAGGTGCGAAGAGGACCTGAGAGGACAGTACAGTTCCAAGTCCTAGTGTAAACATACAGATAATCAGAACCCTTGAAGAGTACAATCAACTTCCAAACTAGCATGCCACAGTTGGCAGCTAGAATACCCTGAGTCCAACAATACAACAGCCAATAAAAAAACAACAATATCTATACAAGTAACAATATCTATACAATCTATACATAAGTGCCATTACAGTCTAAGGCTAATCATGGTGGTGAGTTAGGGAGGGAAAGGTGTAGCCTGAAGAGATGAGTCTTCAGTCTGCGCTTGAAGGAGGTCAGAGACTCTGCTGTTCTGACATCCACCGGGAGGTCATTCCACCACCGTGGGACCAGGACAGACAGCAGTCGTGAGCGTGAAGTGCAGGTGTGGCGAGGGGGAGGCGCCAGACGGCACAAAGTTGCAGAACGGAGGGGTCTTGTTGGTGTATAGGTCTTGATAAGGGATTGAATATATACAGGGGCTGATCCCTTAACTGCCTGGTATGCAAGCACCAAAGTTTTAAATTTGATGCAAGCCATAACAGGCAGCCAGTGGAGGTTGCTGAGCAGGGGGGTGACATGTGAATGTCTGGGAACATTGAATACCAGACGGCTGCAGCATTCTGGATCAGTTGTAGGGGTCTGATGGCAGATGCGGGAAGGCCAGCCAGCAGAGAATTGCAATAGTCCAGGCGGGACAGGACCATTGCTTGAACAAGGAGCGGAGTGGAGTAGGTTGTGAGAAAGGGTCGGATTCTCCGGATGTTGTACAGGAAGAACCTGCACACCCGGGTCACCGTAGCGATGTTCTCGGAGAAGGACAGCCTGTTGTCCATCACCACTCCAAGGTTTCTTGCACTAGAGGATGAGGTCACTGTGGCATCCCCTAGTGAGCTGGAAAAATCGGAAAAGGGAGAGGTTAGAGCAGAGATGAAGATTACCTGGTGGTTGCCCATCCAGCTCTGGATGTCTCTCAGGCAGGCGGAGATACGGGTAGAGACCTGTGTGTCTGATGGGGGGAAGGAGAGAAAGAGTTGGGTGTCATCGGCATAACAATGATAGGAGATGCCATGAGCAGAGATAACAGGGCCAAGGGATCTTGTGTAAATGGAGAAGAGGAGGGGTCCGAGGACTGAGCCCTGGGGGACTCCTGTAACAAGGGGGCGAGGGGTTGACACTCTTCCAGCCCAGGACACCTGGGAGGACCGGCCAGAGAGATAAGATTTAATCCACTCTAAGGCTGTGCCATAGATCTGTGTATATGCCAGGGAGGCTAAGAGGATGGAGTGGTTGACTGTGTCAAACGCCGCAGAGAGGTCAAGAAGGATCAGGACAGAGGAGAGGGAGGTTGCTCGTGCAGCCTGAAAGGACTCATTGACGGAGAAGAGTGCAGTCTCCGTCGAGTGGCCAGGTCTGAAGCCGGACTGGTGAGGGTCCAGTAGGTTATTCTGTGAGAGGAAGGAAGAGAGTTGGTTGGAGGCTGCTTGTTCAATGGATTTGGATAGATTACCAGCTGGAGCTCTGGCTGTCACATCTTCTGCCTCCACTCTGCTTCTGGTCCCTTGGCTCCTGTTTTCCCCACTGAGGAGGTGTCCATCAATCTGACCAACATACAAGCCCTATACCATGATCTTCACCAGATCTTCATCAAGTCCCAAGCCTGCTCTCTTCCTTCTCACCGCTCTTATGACTGCCCTATTGAGCTGCTCCCAGGTACCATGCCCCCCAAGCGTCGACTCTACTCCGTCTGCACCTGAAACCACGGCCATGGAGAAATACATCAGTGCGTCTCTGGCTTCCGGTCTCATTCGTCCCTCGTCTTCACCCACCGGAGCGGAACTCTTCTTCGCGGAGAAGAAGGACAAGTCACTTCGACCCTACATTGATTACCGAGGACTTAAGGACATCACGGTCAAGGATCGCTACCCCCTGCCACTCATCTCCTCCATTCTGCGGGACATTATCTCCCAATTTATGTTTGTCTACATCGACGACATCCTGATCTTTTCTCTCATCCTTGGTCTCAAGTGGCCCTGGATTTTGTCACCGGCCTTCCCGTCTCCAAAGGGATGACAGTGATTCTGACTGTTGTGGATCGTTTCTCAAAGTATGTCCGCTTTGTGGCCCTTCCCCAGCTGCATTTTTCACCTAAACAGTCTCCCTCTCGAGGTTACATCAGACAGGGGGCCCCAGTTCTCCAGCTGATTCTGGATGGCATTCTGTTCCCTGATTGGAGCCAAGGCCAACTTATGCTCCAGGTTTCACCCCCAAACCAATGGCCAGAGAGAACGGATGAACCAGGAAGTGGAGAAGAGTCTTCGCTGCCTAGTTGAGAAGTCTCCCACCTCCTGGGCCAACATGCTCCGTTGGGTAGAATACACCCACTGTCTCCGTTCAAAATGCTGTCTCAGCTACTAGCCACCTCTGTTCCTGGAGGAAGAGAGTGATGTCACTGCTACCCAGCTCCTGTTCCAGCATGCACACCGAGCATGGAGGAGGGCTCGTGCCACTCTGTCGCCACATGACCGAAATTAAGAGACACTGTGGGACAGAGGGTTTATGTATCCTCCCGGGACATTCCCTTACAAACCATCTGCTGCAAGCTGTCCCCACGGTTCATCAGTTCTTACTCCACCACCAAGGTCATCAGTCCCTCTGCCATCCGCTTGCACCTCCTACCTGAAGCCCTACATAGCGTCCAGTCTCAGCCCACACTGAGAAAAAGAAAGAGCTCTGCCAAAGATATACCACCTAGCCAAGCTATATTTTTGTGGCTTTTATATTGAATGCATAAAAAGGGCTGATATAATGATTTGTACCATGGAACATGTACCTCTTACACGAACCACTTTTCGCCATCCTAAAACTGAAGCACTGGAGTTAATGTAAGTGCTAGTGTTGCCTGGACAGCCAGAGTCACGCTTTTGACAAACTGTTCTGATGACTCAAACATTAGTTTGATGAGGGTCTGTGGCAATGCGTAATGGCTTGCTTCTACCCTCTCTAGAACTAAAAGCATTTGAAGATGTATTCTGTATCATTTGTCCAAATAAGTTTCATTCCATTTTCATTCCACTTTAAGGCTGGGCAGATTGTTGAAGTGTAAAAGCATAGAAGAAACAGAAATAATGTTTATGAGTTTATCATGAATTATATTAAATGAATTATTAGACAAATACTGTATGTGGTTAGTTCATTGAAAGCATACTATACAGGTTTCCTTGCATCAATCCTGTCTATACCCCATTCCTGCACCCAGAAGATCATTCTGGCTGCTTTGGTAGCTTTGCAGACTACTGTGTTCCCTGATAACTATGGTCTACTATGATTCGTAAAACCTCTGCTTTAGTAGTTGCTTTCCACACAAGCCATTTAGCTAGCTATTTAATTGACATTACTCCAGTGGATTTCAGTCTGCCCTAGCCTGCCTGGAAGGAAGCATTGCACAATTCTGTAACATAAGCACGCATACTCAAAACCAATATTTGGCAAGCCCATTGCCATTGTATTAGACTGACCCACACAGACCTGTATTAGTATAATAAGTGCAGAGAAACAATGAAACCCAGAACAGAACTGCACTACTACCAGGATCAGGGATGCAGACCCCTGCTTTAGTTCCTACCTGTGGGCAACAAGGGGCAATGTCACTGCTCTCTCATTCCATCTTTAAAAAAGGTTACTCTGCCCTCTCATATCATGTTCTAGTATTTTGAAGTGGGTGGCACAGGCCTACATATTTGCCTCGTGTCATTTTTACGTAATGCTTGAGTAACACTCGATATCTCCTGTCTTTGTAATGAAGCCTTGTTGAGTCATTTGAATCCTTTAACATATTTATGAGTTGTTCACACTCAGCCTACAGCGTGTTAGCCCCGATGGTGCTTATAGCCTCCCATAAGGCTGATTACTTCTGCACAGTCAATTGTAGAAACTCCATTGCTTTCATTCAATTGCTAGTAATGATAGATGTTAAGAACATTCTAATCACATTCTTGTGATCTTACACCTGAAATGGTCATTAATGTTGCCCTCTAGGCTTCAACAATGATCGTGTAATGCTTCTTCTCCTCTACTTGATGCCTCTAAAGCACATTTACTCACAAGTTCTGGGGATCAATAGACCAGCTAATATACAAAATTAATTGTGTATATATTTAATATATTTTGTCCATTTCACACTGTCTCAGTGGAATAAAATATCTGTTGACAGAAATGAGAAATGGGAAAAGCTGCATGAATACATTTATTATTTTAGTATACACTGATATACAATTGTTTTAACCCATTCACATATTGCATTAAACATCGTAAAATTCACATCATTAAAATCAGACATATGTGAGGCTGAAGGCGGCTACTAACTTGTCGCGTAAGCCAATAATACAATGACTGATGAACCCAGCAGTGTCGAAGGAGATACAGTGTACACACCTGGCTACTGACTCTCAAAGACTGGCAACTCATTCACCTGGATTAAGCAACCCAATCTCCTAGACTAGCAACTCTAGTTTAGACTAGCGACCCACCTGCCTAAACTAGCAAAGCACTCTCCTAGACTATCAACACTGGCTAGACTAGCGACCCACCTGCCTAGACGAGCAACCTCTCTAACCATGCAATGGTTCCTAGCAAGCTTAAACGCCATCTACAGACCCAACACACCTGTCACTCCTTAACAAGGACACAAACTGTTTTGTGCGTTTACGAGATCAAACTGCTAAACAGGACGATTTGGGAACGCACATCACGGTGTCTGCAAAAGCTCTCGAAGCTACCTTGTAGCTGAGCTAGTGGCTAAATCGAAAAAGCCATACAGTGTCATTGTGAATACAATGTTAGGTCCAGATGTAGGCAAAGAAATAGCAAAAGTCCCTCTTTCAAACAATTTGATCGGCAGACGCATTGATGATATGTCTGCAGACATTGAGAGCGTTGTGCTAGAAAAAATCTAGTGGAAAATTTGCAATGCAGCTTGATGAGTCAACAGACATGAGTGGACATGCTCAGCAGTTAGCAAATGTGCATTTTGTGGCTGGTGAAATCAGAGAGAATTATATTTTTTGAAAAAAGTTGCCTTCAAAAACAACAAGAGAGGAAATATTTTGCGTGACGTCTGAGTATCTTGAACAAGGGGGACTAAAATGTGAACACCGATGGAGCGGCAGCGATGACCGGGCATACGAAGTGATTAGTCAGCATGGTCAAAGGGAGAAATCCCGATGTTTTGTTCACGCATTGTTTTCTGTGAGGCACTTTACCAAAACAGCTGTCGGATGTGTGTATTGTCAACTTTGTAACGTAAAAACAAGACCTTTTAAAAGTTGCCTATTCGCCACCTTATGTAAGGAGATGGGAGCAGACCATCAGGCTTTATTGCTCCATACGGAGGTTCGAAGGCTTTCCCGCGGTAAAGTTTTGTCAAGTGTGTATGAACTACGGGAGGACTTAAAAATATTCCTAACAGACGAAAAACCGGAATATGCATTGCTGCTAAACGATGAGGCTGGCATACGTGGCGGACATTTTTCGACACCTCTGAATACACGAATGCAAGGGAGAAACGAAAATTTGCTAACTAGCACAGACAAACAGCATGGATTCAGATCCAAGCTCGCCCTCTGGCGACAGCATGTGGAAAGGGGCTCTCTCGTTTCCCATTGCTCAAACTGGACATTCAGACAGCACTGCTGCTTTATATGAGGTCTTTTCTTAACATTTGAAAACTCTGGAGGAGAAATTTTCCTTTTATTTCCCCTCAGCTTCCATCGAAGCGTTTGAGTGGGTACGAGACCCGTATTGCTCATCTGCGATAGATAACACGAATAGCTTGTCATTGCAGCAGCAAGAGCAGCTCATTGAAACGAGACAGGACAGAGGTTTGAAAATTACATTCAGTGATCTAACTTTGGACGGCTTTTGGTTGATCGCTGCCAAGGGGTATCCAGCCATCGCAGACAGTGCAATCTCAGTGTTGTTCCCATTTTCCACAACCTAACTATGCGAGCTCAGCTTTTCAAGTCTGACTTATATAAAGAACAAAAACAGAGAAAGACTGAGAGCTGTTGACAAAGAGCTCCATGTGTGTTTCACATTGAATGTGAGTAGCCTAATACTTATAATATGGTAGTAGTAGAGACTACTGGTACTAGTAGTATTAAGCATTATTATACAGTGCATCCGGAAAGTATTCACAGCGCTTCACTTTTCCCACATTTTGTTATATTACAGCCTTATTCCAAAATGGAATAAATTCAGCTTTTTCCTCAAAAATCTACACACAACACATCATAATGACAACATGAAAGAAGTTTTTTTGAAATTTTTGCAAATTTATGAAAAAGAAAAAACTAAGAAATCACATGTACATAAGTATTCACAGCCTTTGCCATGAAGCTCAAAATTGAGCTCAGGTGTATCCTGTTTCCACTTATCAACCTTGAGATGTTTCTACAGCTTAACTGGAGTCCACCTGTGGTAAATTCAGTTGATTGGACATGATTTGGAAAGGCACACACCTGTCTATATAAGGTCCCACAGTTGACAGTGCATGTCGGAGCACAAGCCAAGCAAGGAATTGTTTGTAGACCTCCAAGACAGGATTGTCTCGAGGCACAAATCTGGGGAAGGGTACAGAAAAATTTCTGCTGCTTTGAAGGTCCCAAAGAGCACTGTGGCCTCCATCATCCGTAAATGGAAGAAGTTCGGAACCACCAGGACTCTTCCTAGAGCTGGCCGCCCATCTAAACTGAGCAATCAGGGGAGAAGGGCCTTAGTCAGGGAGGTGACCAAGAACCCGATGGTCACTCTGTCAGAGCTCCAGCGTTCCTCTGTGGAGAGAGGAGAACCTTCAGAAGGACAACCATCTCTGCAGCAATCCACCAATCAGGCCAGTATGGTAGAGTGGCCAGACGGAAGCCACTCCTTAGTAAGAGGCACATGGCAGCCTGCCTGGAGTTTGCCAAAAGGCACCTGAAGGACTCTCAGACCATGAGAAACAAAATTCTCTGGTCTGATGAGTCAAATATTGAACTCTTTGGCGTGAATGCCAGGCGTCATGTTTGGAGGAAACCAGGCACTGCTCATCACCTGGCCAATACCATCCCTACAGTGAAGCATAGTGGTGGCAGCATCATGCTATGGGAATATTTTTCAGCGGCAGGAACTGGGAGACTAGTCAGGATTGAGGGAAAGATTAATGCAGCAATGTACAGAGACATCCTGGATGAAAACCTGCTCCAGAGCGCTCTTGACCTCAGACTGGGGCGACGGTTCATCAGCAGGACAATGACCCTAAGCACACAGCCAAGATATCAAAGGAGTGGCTTCAGGACAACTCTGTGAATGTCCTTGAGTGGCCCAGCCAGAGCCCAGACTTGAATCCGATTGAACATCTCTGGAGAGATCTGAAAATGGCTGTGCACGGACGCTCCCCATCCAACCAGATGGAGCTTGAGAGGTGCTGGAAAGAGGAATGGGCGAAACTGCCCAAAGATAGGTGTACCAAGCTTGTGGCATCATATTCAAAAAGACTTGAGGCTGTAATTGCTGCCAAAGGTGCATCAACAAAGTATTGAGCAAAGGGTGTGAATACTTATGTACATGTGATTTCTTAGTTTTTTATTTTTTAATAAATTTGCAAAAAGTTCAAAAAAACTTCTTTCATGTTCTCATTATGGGGTGTTGTGTGTAGAATTTTGAGGAAAAAAATGAATTTATTCCATTTTGGAATAAGGCTGTACCATAACAAAATGTGGGAAAAGTGAAGCGCTGTGAATACTTTCCGGATGCACTGTATGTTTGTGCCTTTTTGTAACATTTGAGTGGTAAATCGCATAGGGGTGTGCCGTGGCATAATTTCATGGTAAAGTGTGCCTTGGCAGAAAAAAGGTTGGGAAACTCTGGTCTAGCCAGTGTTGGCAGTCTAGGAGAGTGGTTTGCTAGTTTAGGCAGGTCCGTCGGTAGTCTAAGGCAGAGTTTCTAGTCTACGAGATTGGGTTACTTAGTCCAACCAAGAGAGTTGCCAGTCTATGAGAGTCAGTAAGCAGGCATGTACACAGTCTGTCATTCGACACTGCTGGGCTCATCAGTCACTGTATCATTGGCTTACATGATAAGTAAGCAGCTTCCCTCGGCCACGCATAGGTGGGTGGATGGAGGTGTAGGCTGGGGGGTGGTTTGGTAGAGGTAGCCTGGGAAGTGGGTCTAGGTGGGGAGAGGCTGGGTGGGTGGGTGGTGGGCTGCAGCCCTTATTCTTCCCCCACAGAGACACAACAGCAGCACAGGGAGCTCTTCAGGGCTTTCCACACCCTACCGAAGAATCTCTTCAGAGCCCTCTTCCCCGCCCCCTCTGAGAAAGACAGGAGTGTCCCGGTATGAATATCAACAAGTTCAGTGTCATCAAATGTGAACCAATCTTAACCACTTTAATTAGGCAACTATCTTTTCCAGTATTCACTGTTCTTTACATTACATTAAGAAATTAAGTTTGAGAATACTCAATTAGCATAGTAAAATAATAATTCTGGGCTTACAGAGTCTTTTCTGGATTCTGACTGATCACATGATTTCTGGATTTAATTGAGCTGGGGGTACTAATTGAATATGTATATGTACACAGTGAATTTAAAAGGAAAAGATACAATTTCAGCATTTCCCATCCAGAGCACATTATCGGTGAGACTCACTCTGTGGGGGGACCCCAGACTGGTCTATGTCCACATCTCCAAGTGGCCCCTTCTGCTCATCCACAGCACACTGTAACAACACGGCACAGCAGAGGACATTCACACACCACCAGATTCAGGGTTCTGCCTCAACACAATTCATAAATGCAAGCGCTGCGTTTGGTGGGTTTCTTATGATGTGACACTGCATCATAATCAGTGCAATGCACCGGGAAATCCGCTACCGTATACACGGAGTAGCTGACTAGACATCGCTAGAGTTTGCTACGTTCGGGGAGGTACCCAAGCACATCCAATATTTTATTAAATTCACATGACTCGAATAATGTGCACTATACTGCACTGTATTGGTTTTAAGTTCATCTTTAAAAATCATCATGAATCATCATTAAGGTTTTAGTTTCCCAGAGTGAATGTGCTGTGTATGTTATTTACTGCATCCTGCATCTCCTTTTCAGTGTCACCCTGCTGTTCTTCTGGTGTTACCTCCAGGCTCTCTGTGGACCCAGTGAGGTCCTCTTCTCCTGGCTCCATCACTGGCATGCCAGGGACAGCACACTCCACTGGGGAGAGCTGGCTGGAGGCCTCAGTGTCTAGAGTGGTGATGGCGGAGGTGTCCTGTAGGCCAGTTACATTATCATTTTAGTCATTTAGCCGGTTCTACAGAGCGACTTCAACACATTTTACAAGTAGTTCAGACTAAGGACTCTACTCAAGGGTAAAAGAGCAGCATTTCACCGGTGAAACAAAGCTGCATTGTTTCTGTTACAAGCCCAGGTTCAACCATTACGCTATATATATACCGCTAGCCTGAATATTCGACTGTAATGTTCACCCTTAAAAAGCAATTAGATGCCATAATGTTGGTGCTACTGCATTTGTCTCCACTTGGTTGTTGTTGCGTACTTCATGTGGGTTACACGACACTTCCATGGGTTACACTGAAACACACTCAATCATTATGAAATGAATGAAATAAAGATGAAAGCACGGTGTACAGTACTTACTCCATCCTGAATCGCCTTCAGCTCCATCACATCCACCTGTGGGTCTGCAGTACCCACATTGCCCAGCAGGGGCTCTTCGGTGTCACCCTGCTGTTCCTCTGGAGTTACCTCCAGACTCTCTGTGGACCCAGAGAGGTCTTCTTCACCTGGCTCCATCACTGGCATGCCAGGGACGGCACACTCCACTGGGGAGAGCTGGCTGGAGGCCTCAGTGTCTACAGTGGTGATGGCGGAGGTGTCCTGGGTGTCCTGTAGGCCGGTTACATTATCGTTTTAGTCATTTAGCCGGTTCTACAGAGCGACTTCAACACATTTTACAAACATGCCATTTTTGCAGATATTTAATGAAGCAGTTCAGATTAAAGACATTACTCAAGGGTAGAAGAGTAGCATTTCACCGGGTTACAAGCCCAGGTTCAACCATTACGCAATATATATACTGCTAGCCTGAATATTCAACTGTAATCTTTCACCCTTAAAAAGCACGGTGTACAGTACTTACTCCATCCTGCATCTCCATCACAGCCACCTGTGGATCTGCAGTACCCAAATCTCCCAGCATGGGTTCCACTGCATTATCCTCCTCTTCTACCGGCTTCACTTCTTCCACCTTCCTGGCGATGGCCTCATCTCTAACCGGTGCCGGGGTCACACTAGGGCTGGAGAAGGCTTGTGTGCCCTGGCAGAGATGTCTGACGGCGGCAGTGACGGCTGTAGCAACAGCAGCGTTGGTTTCCCTGCTGCACAGAGCATCCTTCAGGGCCTGAGGGGAGCCCACGTTGCTCTGCAGCTCGGTGCAAATAAAGGCCACCATTCCGTCCCTGGTAGCCTGTGAGAACTGCACCGTCTGCCTGAAATCGGCACGGACTGCGCACAGCACAGACACCACCGTGCCGACAGCCATGCTGCTCAGCAGCCTCATGTCCGTCTCGTCTCCGGCCCCTTCTCGGGCACCACCCTCGTCCGTGATCGCCTGGAACAGGCTGGACACCACGTCCACCACCACGTCTGGCAGCGGCTGCGGACGTGAGGCGGGCTGGTATGCCAGCTCGTGCATGATGTCCTTCAATGCCCGCTGGACAACGGTGCGAGCGTCAAAAATGTCAGGAAATTTGAAAATGACAAACTGGTAGCAGGAGGCTAATGAGCTGGGTGGTAAAACACCGGTGTTCGCTGACAGCCTGCAGGATGAGAGTGAGAAAGCATGCTGAACCACGGTCACAGAATAAGAACTGGGCAAATTGTGAACAGGCAAATTAAAGACCTATAATATCTATATCTATAATACCTATAAATAAGTACTTCTGCTTGCTCATAAAATGCTAATTGCTTACAACGAGCAAAAAGACTGAAGATACAGACAAGTAATTAGTTACCATGCATGTAATTTCCATTGATTGCAGTAGAGTTAATCCGTGGCACCAATATTACCAACCAAAAGAACATTTCATTTCAAGGTTCCTCTGTAATGCACAGGAGAAGAATAGCTCCACATGTGTATGTATGTAATGTGTGTGTACGTAATGTGTGTGTGCGCAGGGCTTACAGGTCAGTGAGAGCGGCCTGGCGAGGGTCCTGCTCGCAGACTGGACGTGGGCTGAGGGGCCCCAGACCCTGGTTCCCGCAGACCCGTCTACAAGCCCTCTCGATCTCCTGCAGCTTCAGCCGCATGTTCACCTCCCAGGTCTGTATTCAGGAGGCATCATAAGCCCAAAATCAGTGAGTTAGAGAACCATTAATTTACTGTTACTGCACCTGTGTGTTAATGTTATTAACCTCTTTCTATCCATACTGTTGTTACTGCTGATTGGGCCATGGTCTGTGAGGTGTCAACAAGACCTACCTGGCAAGGTGCTACCCAAAGACCATTTACCATTTGTTTTAAGGCTATTAGCCTCCTCTCACAAATTTGGAATGCCCAATCATGGTCACACTGCAACGCTTATCGTAACTGCTTTCGATATTGTAGCGAGTATGAGCATTGCAGGAATTGCCAGGGACGTCACAAAAGAACTTGTGAACCAGATTCCCCTTGTGGAACCCTAAGTGCAGTCTGGTTTTTTTTACAACTGAACATGGTATGTGCTTAGCCCAGGTTCTTTACCAGGTAAACCAGGCCATCCTCCCTGCCTGAATCTTCCATCTGGAATCTGAACACAAACAAAGTCCTCTCTTTTAATTCTCGTCCCTGCACGGCCCCAGCACAAACACTGTCGGAATGAAGTGCACTGAGCCCAAAGTTAATAATAAATAAGTCTTAATCCCACCAGAATATTGGGTTTTCTGATGACAGTAACACTTTTGTAACACAACATACATTTTAACAGGAGACCCACTGCAAAAGCCAGCCTAAAGCTCATTCTCATTCTATCCCCACAGCTTATGATGCATGTGTCCATTAAGGCAATGGACACATGCATCATAAGCTGTGGGGATAGAATGAGAATGAGCTTTAGGCTGGCTTTTGCAGTGGGTCTCCTGTTAAAATGTTGTTTTGGAGGTGGGGGGGGGGGGGGGGCTTCATCATGATTTTTATACTGAGCATAGGGCTAAAGGCAGAATTACCGTTTCACAGTGGAAAACATTATTTTCAAACCCCACTGGGCGAAAGGCATTCTAAAAGCCTTAGTGGTACAAACCTTTCCTTGACGATATTTTGGTCTTCGGAAATGATCCACGCCTTCATTTCTTCCATAGTTACATACCAGGGGATCAGACCACTCTCCCGTAGGTTCATGAAGTCAGTCACAACCTCTTTCTGCAAAGCACAATCACCAGTTGTGGACACAGCAATGCTGAACAAAATCAGAAACTTTTTGATGTCTAAAATATCTAACCTGCTGTCTATACTTCTTCTTTCCCCAGCAAAGCACAAAAGTTGCAATATATTCCACAAGGGAATCCAAGGCTCCATAATCCTGCAATAGTCAAGAGAAAGCAAGACTGCATTACAGCACAGAGGGATTTGCACTTTGTTTTTTCTAAAGTACTTTGTCATCATTAGGATACATTTTCCAGTTATTTTGCATGAATTATCATACCATCAATCACCAGCAGCGTACGTGTCTATCAAATCATTTACACGTGCCTCACAGTTGTGCATTCAGAGATGCTAGTCTGCATACCAGTGTTGTAACACGTGGTTCTGAAATTCTGAAATGGACTCTAAAGGCATATACTGTGACATCAAACCCTGAGCTTGATTTTTTTCATAAATCATGGGGAAATTACGTAGCTCAGAATGTTAGAGGTGGCGACGTCACTGAGTGTAATTTAAACCAATCATTCGGGACATTCAAATAGTTTCAAATGAAAAAGTTTTCAAATAAAATTTAACCTTTTAGTAATTTAGGCTGCTATAGTAGTTATTCACCAGATAGGCCTACAGGATGTTAATTCTTCGGAGGGATAGGCCTACTCTTACTGGAATACACTTTCATGAAAATAACGGTATCCACCTCTTAGCAACTAACTCAAGCAAATATGACAATCCAGAAGCTAGAATCCAAAACCCCTTACTTATAAAAACAATTTAGGACCCAGATGGATTATATTATTAAATCAGTGGTTTTGAATAACAACATCCTTTATGGAAAATGACCTCATAAAACTTTTTCTGGTACTGTGTGTAGGCTAGGCTACAGTAAACAGTTTTACAGCATCTCTAGAAATGAAAATGTACGCTATTTAATATCCACAGAAAATTATTCCCGTCAGATACAAAAAAGGTGAAATTAATAACTTAAAAGATGAATAGCATACTTCTCCGATTCTGGAATGAATTCCGTCGAACTGCGTTTCAATGTCCGTATTGAATGCGTATCCTTATTAAAGCGTCGTGTATGATATGCTCACCAGAACTGTTCAAGCATTTCTTGTGCGTTTCGTATTTATTTATTGAATTCTGAAATGCATCTACATGCATGTACTGTGACGTCAAACCCTGAGCTTGATTTTTAAAAGAAATTATGGGGAAATTACGTAGCTCCGAATGTCAAAGGTGGCGACGTCACTGAGTAATTTAAACCAATCATTCGGGACATTCAAATAGTTTCAAATGAAAATGTTTTCAAATAAAATTTAACCTTTTAGTAATTTAGGCTGCTATAGTAGTTATTTCACCAGATAGGCCTACAGGATGTTAATTCTTCAGAGGGATAGGCCTACTCTTACTGGAATTTAATGTAAACAGAAAATTATTTCCGTCAGATACAAAAAAGCTTGGTGAAATGAATAACGTCAAAGATAAATAGCATACCTTTCCGATTCTGGAATGAATTCCGTCGAACTGGGTTCCAATGTCCATATTGAATGCGTATCCTTACTAAATACTCGCCAGAACTGTTCAAGTATTTCTTGTGCGTTTCGTATTTATTTATAGAATTTTGAAATGCATCTATATGCATCTACTGTGACGTCACAACCCGAGCTCAAAATTCTGGTGAAATTACGTATGTAACAGAAAGTGACGTGACAACGCAAAGGTGACTATAATTGTGCACAAGCCGGTCGGTCACATCTTTGGTCTTTCGATGTTGTAGATGTTATATTAATTTATTTAGTCCTGGAGGGCTTGTGTGTAGTATGCACCAGTTACCCTGGCTGGCTAAAAACACATTATCTAAATGATTGCGCTAATTAAATAATTAAGAGCAGTTAGTTTAAAAACCAGAAAACAATGGACCATCCTTGTCCATCCCTGTTCTATAATCGCTTGGTTACGCCGTCGATTATCTGCCCACATAATGAGCAATGATCACAACTACTAATTAACATAGTACTTTACCTCCCATTTTTGAGGGCACTGGCCCCCACTACATAGGCTAGGCCTATATATAAAATGTAAATACACATTTATGACACACAAAACAAAAACTCAGTTCTGGGGTACCACTGTGTATGCTGGTTTTCGTTCCAACCACAATTGCAATTCCAGAATTTATATGAGCTGTTAATTTGTCTTAATAGGTGCTTTTGACGTTTAGAGGGGTTCGGCCACAGGAACTTCTGCACGTGCCATGCAGAATTCAAAGTCACATATTCACATTATGTGATCTTTTGAAATATACTACAAAGTCAACAATGTTTTAACTGAACAAATTAAAGATGGAGGTGAATCAACAGGCTCCTAATTGCTGGAAGTAACCATTTGGTGGATAATGACAAATTAAAAGACAAAACAAATGATAACAAGCCCAACCTCCATTGTGTTGATAAATTATGAATGAAATAATAAGTAACCCAACTGGGAGACCATTAAGTTTGAGATTAGAATTTTACATTTTTGCTCACCGCTCTATTTGGAATTGCGCATTTTGAGTCATTGCTTTGCAGCTACAGCTGAAGCATGCGCATCATTCAGCGCTCTCTCTGAAGCCACACTAAAGGCCATAAATACAGGGGAGAGCTAGCACCAACTGGAACCGCTTTACCTCCCACAGAGGAAAAAGAAGCCTGTGGGCACCCTACATGTTGCTAGAATGCAGTAGTAAACCAAGGAATCCTGCCAACTTCAGCCCACCCTATACCACATAAATATTAATGAACACATATAACTTACCCCAGTACTTTTATTGTCTTTCTGTGTATGTATGTATCCATGTATGTGTATATATTTATATACTAGTGCAATTATTATACAAATATTCATATTTTCCTGTGTGTGCTTATGTGTAATCATAAGTTGATGCTCTAACACAGTGGTCTCCAACCCTGGTCCTGGAGAGCTACACGGCCTGCTGTTTTTGTTATTACCCTGCACTGAATTAATCAAGTGATTACAAGGTAATCCTTCCTGTCATGTGGAATGGACACACCACCACACTGCCAGCCTGTTTTTCTGCAGTGAAACTGCCTGCTTTCAGCATTGGGTTAAAATTCTTAAGTCCCCTTCATCAAAAGACAGAGCAGCCATACTCTGAAAAAGAAAGCCCAATTCCTAGTTTGAGGAGATAAATGTTCCCCTTTAATGTAAAACTCAATACCATCCTGTTTTAATCCTTCCAAGACTCTTAAGACCAGTTTTAATTATATTCCATTAACAAAAAACAAAGTACTTTCTGTAAGTCTCGCATGGGTGCCCAATTCAATTGCAGAATTTGGGCGATAACAAATGTAATTTGTAGTGACTTTTGGTCACGATGGTGCCATTTATTCACTGACCAACCCCGGTCCTTGGTGTGCAACTGCAACAAACTGTTGCCTGCATCAAGGTCCGTTACTCATTATGTGCATTTCTAACGACAAAGGAAACATATTTTCACCTGGTGATGCGTTACCCTTAATTGCGTTACCCTTAATTCAAAGTTCCTAGCTTTTTCTCACCGTAGTCTGTCTGTGAGTTCTCTCACTTCCTTCATTTCACCTGTACATCATTTAGTGTCTCTGCCTCCCACACCATATATGTACTTCCTTCCTGTCTTCTCCCAGCTTTTTCTCATTATCTGTTCCCCAGCACTTACACCTGTTTATCGTTTAGTTAATTTGTTTGTGTCTTTAATTCTGTCCTTTTCTGTTTCTTGTTGTCCAAAGCCCTTTACAATTGATGCCTGTCATTCACCCATTCACACACCCATTCTTGCACACCAACAGTGAATGGCTGCCATGCAAGGCACCAACCAGCTCATCAGGTTGGGGGTGAGATGTCTTGCTCAGGAACATTTTAACACACCCAGAACGGGGAATCAAACTCCCAACCTTCCGACTGCCAGATGAACGCTCTTACCTCCTTATCTTATGTCATCCCCATCAACCTAATTCAGATTAATATATGTACTGTATTCTGTTCGACTACAGTGTCAAATGTCAGCAAAATGACTGCTGTCTCAAGTAGAGATCGGGCCTTTGTGTGAGATTTCTAGGTGACAGCAGAGAAGGAAAGAGTAGAGAGAGCAAGGAAGTAAGAGAGAAGAAGGGAATGATGGAATAGGTTGACTAAACATCAGACAGTTCATCCAGTTGACCCTTGATGTTCAATCAGTTAATCTTTCAAATCAAGGCCCATACATCAGGCTTTAATTAGACGATATCACTCACACAGCTCAGGTAGCAGACATAAGGTTGCTCTTTACTGTAGTAGTACAAGTGGCTCTCAACTATTTTCTCCCTGTCACACATACTGCCATCCTCAGAGTAGCTTTTAATATCCATGGTCGCACCTCACATCTGCCTGGTCTCCTGTAATTGATCGGCTTGAATGACTCACAGGACTTTGATAATGGCAGATTTTGATTTGCTTTGGTGAGTGTCACTATCCTTATGGTCACTAGAAGGAATACAATAATCAGTCTGCCCCAAATACAGTATATACTGCATATGCGCGGCCTGTAGCGTAGTGGTTAAGGTAAATGACTGGGACATGCAAGGTTGGTGGTTCTAATCCCGGTGTAGCAACAATAAGATCCGCAAAGCCGTTGGGCCCTTGAGCAAGGCCCTTAACCCTGCATTGCTCCAGGGGAGGATTGTCTCCTGCAGGGAGGACAGTCTAATCAACTGTACGTCGCTCTGGGTAAGAGCATCTGCCAAATGCCAATAATGTAATATCTTCTGCCCTAAAATATTGAAACTATTTTTTTGTTGTCCCTATTTTTATACTGTTGTTTTTTTGTTTGTTTTTTTTTTAATTTATTTCTGGGGTCATGTGAAGTAGCTTTTCTTGTTGTTTTATACAGAATGGGAGGTTTCATGCTTACCTTTCTCCTGAATTATCATTGACATGCATTTCTTCTAATTAATAGATTCTAGTTTTCTTGTTTCTTCTGCATGTTTTTCCAGCACTTTGTCCACCCACCCTTCTGATATAGCTACTGTCTTGTGAGATCAGTGATCATATTAATAATTATAATAAAATTATAATAATTGGTGAAAACACATATTAAAGACCACTATCATAACCAAGATTGTACCTATCACCATCCCTCCTGGAAGAAAAAGGTTCCATAAATTAAGATCTAACTTGGACCGGGCACTATTTTCAAGCCCCAAGATGAAATTGCCTAACCTCATTGGGATTAATGAGTCCACAGGGACAACTTTTGTTCCATTTAATTAATAGGGGGTAAACATTTTATTTTACTGTGCCCAATAAAATAGCTGCTAGATGGATGATCCTCTTGTCTGTGGGGGGTGGGGGCAGGTGACCAACCGTAATGGATTTCCTTCCTGCACAGGCTCATAAATTTTATGTCTGAAAACAGCTGTGACTTCCGTAATCTTTCTCCGTGTTTCTCAGAGGGGTTTATTTATTTATCGACCGGCTCGTACATTTTTGTATGAATTTGACCGATCTCCCAACTCCCAGAACACTAATGACTCTGGCTTCGGAGCGGACCAGAACTGTAAATACTGCACGGAGGAGGCATAAAATGGGCTCGATCTGGCAGCACAGATGAAAAACATCAGGGTGGGTGGCACCCGCTGCTGCAGCTGATTTCTTGGGCTGTGCGGCTAGCTGCCAGAAACTGTGGAGCTGGGGAACCCACGCTGAGTAGAAAGGGGGTTTAGGATCCTCTCAGTCGCAGAGTAGTCGTTTTAGGGGGTCCCTGACATAAACAGGTTTTGGGAGCACCTGACCTCCTTTCCATGCTGTTCTGATGACAAGTTGGCTGTGTTTTTCTGTATGTGTTTGATCAGCATTACATTTTAGGTTGCTCAAAACAGTACAGTCCCTGCCTGCTTTGTTCATTTAAAACTGATGTAACAGGTGTGACAAATATATTCAAACAAAATATTGCAAAAAAAAGGAGATCACAGAACAAAAAAAGCTAACTCAGCCCTGTGTCCAATTATAGTTATACAGTACTTTCACCAAACACTGCATAGGTGCACTCACCGAGCACTTTATTAGGAGAATTTCTACTTTATTGTACCTACTTATTCATGCGACTATCAAATCAGCCAATTGTATGGCACCAGTGCAATGCATACAATCATGTAGATACTGGTCAGGAGTTTCAGTTAATGTTTACATCAACCATCAGAATGGGGAAAAAATGTGATCTGAGTGACTTTGGCCACGGAATGATTGTTGGTGGCAGACAGGGTGGTTTGAGTATCTCAGAAACAGTTGATCTCCTGGGATTTTCATGCACACTAATCTCCAGAGTTTGCTAAGAATAGTGCAAAAAAACAAAACTCCGGTGAGCAGCAGTTCTGCAGACAGAAATGCCTTGTTAATGGGAGATGTCAGAGGAAAATGGCTAGACTGGTCAAAGCTGACAGGAAGGTGACAGTAATGCAAATAACCACACGTTAAAACAGTGGCATGCAGAAGAGCACACAAAGCATCATAACTGTAAATGGATAGGCTACAGCAGTAGAAGTCTAAAAAATAAGTTTAATAAATACCTAATAAAAAAAACAATAAAGTGCTCGGTGAGTGTATATGAGTCAGGCTTCCTCAGATGGCCAACAGACGAAGTCAGATTATGAAAGTACATAACAGCTTTGCAGTTCTGTCACTGGCATCTCTTACATATGGAGCCTTTTCTGCAGACGTTAAAAAAAACAAAGCAGTGCTGACAGTCAGTGGTAAGTGACAGAGGAGCTCTGACACTATTATGCAAGAGTAACATATTTACTACTGGGCTAAATATTTGCGAAAGTTTTATGTGCACTAAATAGTTTGGTTTCAACAAAATCACGCCATGGCAATCATACCTTACCAGTGCAGTAGGTTTTTACAAGACAACTTTCACACAGTTGCATTTTACTGGAAGCAGACCCACACTTATATTCTGAATGATGACATCTTACTGCTGTTGTGAGATGTAGGGTTTGCTCTCTCTCTCTCTCTCTCTCTCTCTCTCTCTCTCTCTCTCTCTCTCTACTTTTCACGTTCACATCAAGCACGGTGAGCTACACTGTGCCTTTGCTCCTGAGCTGTTTTCGACGGGCTCCGTGTTCCCTCACTTCGGCCGATGTTTTATTTCCGACGACCATGTGGGAATAATACTTGGCTTGGCTCTGATACTGCTTCATCTCATCAATTCCTAACCGCATATGCGCCCGTTGCACTAAATGATGCAATTCGCCCATTTCTCTGAAATTTGAGGTCAACTCTCCACCTACGGGATTTCTTCCAACAAGGGGAATTACATTTGAAGCAGGATTTCCTGGAGCGCGTTTTTCCAAGTATGTGAACGGGTCCATCGTCTTATTGGAGACTTATAGGGGTTATAAGTAAAACCTATAATCTTGTGAACAGTTGGGAACCAAGTGGAGGGTCGTCATTTAAAATTGCATTAAATTACATAATAAACTGACATTTTAAGCTGCTACAACACATGTCCTATGTTCTCATGGCGGGATAGGGAGGGATTACTCTCTCTCTCTCTCTCTCTCTCTCTCTCTCATTTGTGCCTCATCTCCTGGATTTTTTTTTTGTACCGGAGAACTTCGACCTTGAGCATCGTTTGATATCCACCTGATCAGCGCGCTCAAGAGCACAGTGAACTCAACTTTGAAGTAATGACAGAATCAGTCGGAGCGCGGCAAGTGTTGTTTCCCATGCTACCTATAACGAGGACCCAAGGACAAGAATGTGGCAGAAACGGCAACTGCGATTTCGAATTGCGGAGATTGGATTAAGTTATTAACAAAAGACACTGTACGTGCCCAGTGCCTGCTTTCTTGCAAGAAGAGGGTTGTCAGAAGAGCAAAGTAGGAATGCTGACCCGATGTACAGCACCGCTCAGTTTAAGTTTTCGGCCTTCTCTGTTTGGTCATTGGCTGCTCACATCATTTTTCATTTTATTTCAGGTAGGGCTTCTTACTCTTTTTTTATAATTTGCAATAATTAAACTTTAAAGCATGTTATATTTGTTGATATGTAGCATCAGCGTCGTTCGTGATAGATAGTACCACAGGAACCAGACATTACATTACGAGAACAGTTGCTTTCGACGTTTGAAATACACAATCGGATCGACCTGTGTGTATTATTTGGAGAATAGCTACTCTCCGGTGAGGCTGTTTTTTGCCAGGAGCTTTCTTCGACAAAGGACCTATAGACCTACAGTGTTTTGTCTTTTGAAGGGGTTATGTTTCCTCTCAGCATCCAACTCGTTTTTTATTTCTTCATGTTGCCTAACTGTAAGTGGTCCATTAATTGAATTAATAAAGAAAAAGCAGTTACATCACTACTTATGAAAAAGTGAATTACTAGAATTGCGTGGTGTGGCTTGTTATTTTTACTGAGGGTGCCCTGTGGAAAAAATAAACCGAGACGCTTAGCCTGCAGCCTTACTAGCCTACATTTTTTTAATAGTGAAACTGTGTAGCCTACCAGCTACTATTTTTGAGGAAGTGTAAAAAGTGTAGCCCTGTAACATCAATAAGGGGTTAAAAAAATAAAGGACGCCAAAGTCTCAATTTCTACATTTTAAACTTGAAGGCGCTCCCGCCACCAGGCTAGTAGTGCGTATTCATTACCGCGCACTGGAGATGCCATTACGTTTACGGAGTTCATTGATCAAGCCGACTGCGCGTGAGGCGTGTTTGTCAACAAAGTTGTTTAATTTGCCTTCTTATGATTTCATTTGTGGCTGATGGTGGTTTCCTTGCGTCAGGATTTTGCAACTTGCAGCTGATCCGCCCAATAAAAAAAACACTCGGTCGCTCGTTTCCAATTGTCCAATGTTTAACATGAAATGATATAACATATTTTATTAACATAGGCATACCATGAAATTCGATGTCTATTTTTATTGTAATGTCCACTCACGTTTCACTGTTTCATTGTATTCTCGCACATTTCATCAGCAGTGTTATAATATGACATCTAGTTCAAATGTTGGGCTTGAGGCTGCAGCCGAAGTGTCCCCATAAAACAACTAGAGCACAGGCACTAAAGATCTCCAGACACACACTAAATAACCTATTATAGCCACGGCCCGGGTTAACTGTTGAGCGCGTTGCTACAGCTATCAGACGGAAAGGGGTAGTGTGTTACTGCAACTGCGTTAGTAGTCCATGCCGCAACATCCCCGTCTTCACGGATAACCTAAAACTGATGTTCAACTGGTGGGCGTTATATCAGAGTAGAAGTCACCTTTGGACATTCTCTATGTAGGTGGAAACTCCTCGTTTGGTGCAGTACGAAAGCCCTACAAAAGCGCGTGCGAGGTTGTGGGTAGTGAATATGCGCCCTGCAGGGATCAGAGGCAGCCTACGTTCAAACGTTCGCGTGGATCATTTACATTTGCATGTAGCAATTTTACATGTGCTCTTATGTGCAATATTTCACAGCACCGTAGAACCTTTTCGATATTAATGCTTCTCTCCTTGCCGACTCCCCTGTGTACAGTTTGCTCGGGGCGAGCTACAGAAGTCATGCATGCGGACTGCAATGAACAAGGTGAGCGAGAGCTGTCGGCTGGCGTGCCAGTGTAGACCCTACCCTCCTTTACCTCCCCCGCCTCCACCACCACCGCTCCCCAGGCTTATCGTCCACCGCGGTAAGTGCTTATGCTCCGCTTCACTCAGGACTGGGTCAAATTTGGGTCCTTCGTGGCCCCTCAAGGGAGTCTGTTTACCTCAGCCCAACATAGGGGTGCCATTACAAAGCAGCTCACATCTGGGCATGAAGGATGAACATCTAGCTGGGCCTTACTACTCTTAAAATGAGATGCTTTTCTTCTGGTGGTTTCAGCACTTTCAGCACAATTCATTAAAGAGTATGTTTCTATGAGCTTTGTGATAGGTCCATGCAATAGAGAAAACAACATCAACAACAGCAACAACAATGTATTGCATTTAAATAACATTCATTTCATGATCCCAAAGAACTTCACTGTGAGGGGAGAAACTCACCTTTACCAACATCAATGTGTAGCACCCACCTGGAGGATGCACTGTAGCCATTTTGTGCCATACATTACCACCACACATTATCTGAGATGGATATGGAGGAAATTATTAAATCAACTTAACTTGTGGATGAGGTGGCTTTGTTGAGGAAACAAGTTTGGGAATTTTGTTAGGGCACCAGGGAACGACCTACTAAGTTTGTAATTTGTAATGATCAGTCAGTTCGGACCTTGGTTTAACATCCAAATGATGGGAATGAGGGGGTAGTATGGGCGGCCTGTAGCGTAGTAGTTAAGGCACATGACTGGGACCCCCAAGGTCGATGGTAATCTAATCATCTGTACATCGCTCTGGATAAGAGCGTTTGCGAAATGCCATTAATGTCATGTAATGTAGTATGTGTGTCTATGACACCCTGCTCTGCTCAACTCAAACTGCAGCTACAACAGGAAAGGGAAGCTCACAATACACAACATTTTATTTAGCAGATGCCTGGGCCTTTCTGTGTGGAGTTTGCATGTTCTCCCCGTGTCTGTGTGGGTTTCCTCCGGGTACTCTAGTTTCCTCCCAACATACAAAGACATGCATGTTAGGCTACCTGGCGGGGCACTAACAGGGCTTTGCTGCAAAAGTGCATGCATGCTTACCCTGTATAAATAAAGGTTAATAATAAAGTAATAATAATAGGTTGGATGAGCTACAATTCACAAAGAATCAGTTGTACAGCCATGAACATTATTTCTGGTACAAATGGCAAATAGGCCAAGTCAGTAAGGAGTTAGGACAATAACTACAGTACGAAGAAAAACACAAATACAATATACACTCAGTGAGCACTTTATTAGATATTTATTAGACTTATTTTTCTGACTTATAGGTATTTGCTGCCATACCCTATCCACTTAGGGTTTTGACGCGTTGTGTGTTCAGAGATGCTCTTCTGCATACCACTGTTGTAATGTGTGGTTTTTTGCATTACTGTCAGCTTCCTGTCAGGTTCGACCAGTCTGGTCCTTCTCCTCTCTTATTTGCACCATTCTCTGCAAACTCTAGAGACTGTTGTGCATGAAAATCACAGGAGATGAACAGTTTCTGGGATACTCAAACCACCCTGTCTAGCACCAACAATCATTCCACGGTCAGACATCACATTTCCTCCCTTTTCTGACATTTGGTCTGAAAAAGAACTGAACCTCTTGATCACATCTGCATGCTTTTATTCATTTATTTGCTGCTACACAATTGGCTGATTAAATATTTGCATTAACAAGCTGGTGTACAGGTCTACCTAATAAATTGCTCACTGAGTGTATATACAAATAGAACAGCAACAGTCTAAGATTAGACTACAGACTACAACAAAGGACTAAAAGATTCTGTTAAAACAGGTGATATATTCACCAAGCACTTTATTAGGTATTTATTAGACTTAGAGATAGAGATACTCAAACCACCCTGTCTGCCGCCAACAATCAAAGTCACTGAGATCACATTCACATTCACTTTTCCTCATTCTGAGGGTTGATCTGAAGATTAACTGAAGCTCCTTACCTGTATCTACATGATTGTATGCATTGCACTGCTGCCATACAATTGGCTGATTAGATAATCGCATGAGTAGGTGTAATAATGTAAAAATCCTCCTAATAAAGTGCTCGGCGAGTATATGAATAATATCAGTAGATCTGGAAACTCCAGCAAAGGAGTCTAGGTACAGTGTGAAGAGATGAGTCTTCAAACTCTGGCGGACAGAGCAGTTCTTATAGGAATGGAGAGGTTGTTCCACCTCTGAAAGAGTGGCCATGATCAGTGAGAGTAGCCTGGACTGTTTGGGTAAGAGGGAGATGCGAGGCTGTGTTTGGCTTTGTGGAGCATGGGATGATTCGTCAATTGTTTTGACCCTGGGGAGAACTGGGAGAAGAGCCGGCTTTCTCCCCAGCCTAAGGACCCAGATGAGTTCATTAAATTATAGTCTGGATAAGACAGAAGCTAATGAACTGAAACTGAGTGCTTTTGAGCGCTGGGGGAGGGGGCAGGAAGGTTGTTAATATCTCAACAGGACATATATCACACCATCCTCCACCACGCAGGCAAACACACACACACGCACACACACACACACACCCCAAGGGTGAAAAAATAGAAAACACTTGAGTGCTCAATCGTGAGACAGTGGTGATAATTGTTACACGGTAGCAATGCTGTTTTATGTAAACCCATTAATGTAGGCACATTATTTATGTTTCAAGTGCTGAGTAGAGGTAGCGTGTAGAGTGCCTAGCCTGACTGCTGGCTGACTGAAACTAGAGCTGTGTGATGTGTCCTGAAACCCCAGTAAACATCCAGCCATGATTAGATGGCATGGCTCCCCTAAGGATTTATATTTGTCAGTGCCATAAAAAAGTATTTCCCCCTTCTCGATTTCCTTTAATATTGCATATTTGTCACAGATCTAGTTTCAGATATTTAGCAAAGGAAACCTAAGTAACAAATTATTATTTCATTAAATGAATGAAAAAAGTTATCAAACACCCATATCCCCGATGTGAAAAAGCAATTACCCCCTTAAAATGAATAACCTTGTGCATCACATTTAGCAACTGCAACCAAATGTTTCCTATAATTTCACTGTGGATGCCCACTATTCTTTGCAGAATTGCTTTAATTCAGACAAATTGGTTAGCTTTTGAGCATAAACTGCTCACTTCAGATTTTGCCACAGCATCTCTTTTGGGTTCACGTCAGGACTTTGACTAGAGCACTCCAAAAAAATAATTTTGTTTATTTTCAGCCATTTTGATGTCCATTTGCTTTTAATATATCATTGTCTTGCTGCATAACCCTATTACACTTCCACTCGCAGACAGATGACCTGGCATTCTCCTTAATAACTTTCTGGTACAGAGTAGAAATCATGTTTTTTTCAATAATGGCAAGTCATTCAGGTTCCAAGGCAGCAAAGCATCCCCACATCATCACACTGCCTGTTGGTATGATGTACTTACCTTGAAATGCTATATATTTACACCAGACATAATGTGACGCATGACGTTCAAAAAGTTCCACTTTTGACTTGTCCAAAGAACATTATTCAAAAAGGCTTGGGCATCACCCAGGTGGGCTTTTGTTTTGCAAATGTGAGAAAAGCATTGATGTTTCTTTTGGTTCGCTGTGGTTTCCACCTTGCTACTTCCCTATGAATCCCCTTTTGTCCAATCTCTTCCTTATTGTGTAGTCATGAACACTGACCTTAGCTGAGGCTAGAGAGGCCTGCAGAGGCCTTTGAGAAATTTTGGCATCCACTGCTGGGAAGGTTCATCACTGTTCACCAGATGTTCTCCATTTGGAGTTCCAGAGCCTATGGAATGGCTTTGTAACCCTTTCCAGACTGATATATTTCAACAACTTTTTTTCTCATCTGGAATTTTCTTTGATTGTGACACAGTGTACTTTAGAAACTTTGTAGTGGCTACTTCACTCTGCAAATTGTGTAGCAGCAGTGCAATACATACAATCATGCAGATATGGGTCAGGCGCTTCAGTAAATGTAGATTTCAACCCTGGCATGATTGTTGGTGCCAGACCACCATGGTCAAAGTCACTGAGCTCACATTTCTTAGACCACAAGGCTGAAGCACTTTGCTATTTCACCTGAGCCCATTCCAAAATGGCTGGACCCATTTTAGAATACACATTATTTGATTCCTACTGAGTCTATTTTTGGCAGCTGCTCTAAAGGGTGGGGGAGGGGGTTCTGGCTGCACTTTCAGGTCACCTGGCGGGGGGATGGTGGTGTGAATCGGGGGAAACTGGCCACCCTGGATGCCTGGATATGAAGCACAACAAAAAGTCGGGCAGTTGCCATGGCAAGTGGCTTTGTCCAGCTTTAGGCCGCTCATGGGCTGGTACTCGTCATCTGAACTCAGCTCCAGTGTGACGGAAAGAGGTCAGAGCCATAGGTGGTGAGAAATGGATATATCTAGTTCCACACCAGTTGTTTTGCTATGGCAAGAGGGCAAGAGGGCAAGCGTCCCTTTACAGTAAACAGTAATACATACTGGTCTGACCATGACTTACATTATATTTTTATCATTCCCATTTATGTAAGGGCTGTGCGAAAAAGGCAAAACCATCAGTAGTTTGATAAATGGAAATATTCATCTAAAAGTAGGTACCTACGTCAGTCTGCCCACATATTTATCCATGTAAGCAGTGTCACACCATGCTTTTGAAGAATCCTCTACATTATTTGCCATCTACCTCCCCAAAGACCTGTCAGTTTGAGTCCACGCCCCATCAATCAAATACAGGGTGCATCTGAAGTGGAAACCTGGATTTTGTCGATCAGCAAATTATTTCGATTTGTCAGGTTGAAACAATTTTTTACCTGATTTTGTTTAACACATTAGCATACACAATCCTATTTGAGCAAACTGCCAGTCACTGCTTATTTTCACACCACAGCTCACCAGCTGAGCTTCACTGTAATTGTAGCATATGGGTATCATCTGCATGCCACTGGTGCAGGTAGAATGCAAATGCCCATTTAACCAGCCGGTTCTCTCCATGCCACGACAACATCACAGTCAATTATGACCAACTGCCTGAGGGTGTGACAGCCACAGCCTTTGTTATTAGTTTGTACATTTCTTTCTTATGCTACAGTGTGTAAGTGGCCTTGAATCAGTTAATATTTTGACCTACCTGTGACAAACAAATACAATTTGGGAAGTTCAGCTTCTATTGAAATGAAGCACTCCAAAAAAACAAAAGTCAAATTTAAAGGCAATGGTTTACTGAATGTTTATTGACCAACATACAGTATACTGTAAACCTCAGAGAAAATTAAACCTCCACCAGAATCCTTATTGAGCACCAGCACAACTTCAGTATCCCATGAGCCTTCACTGCCCAACACCTCCAAAGCACTGCCATCTGTAGGCAGTTTAACAACATCTCTGGGGCAGTCCACCCAACGGCTGGCTTGACGGGGATCAATCAGGCCAGGTATTTCCGGAAAGGCAGCATTAATGGATTGGCATTAGCAGATTGGTTAACAGCTCTGGGATTGCATTAGGAAGGGAAGAACCAATACACTTGTTGACCACAACTGGGAGCTCCGGGGGTGGCTGTGGTAGCAGAGGAGGTCCATATCCCATTAGGTTATGTGTGTGTCTATATTTAGAAGGACCCTGCCATATACTGTTTTCAAGGTCATAAGACATTTGATGTATCTATGTGCCAACACATTCAGCAAGATGATTCTGAAATACCAATATTTAATTGTCTATCATGGAAAGCTTCAAGCTTTCAAAATCTTGAAACTGAAACAACCATTGGAAAATTGTTATGTAACAGTGCATGAAGGGGCGGGTTCCCAGACATGGATGGAGACTGAAATAAAAAATCTATGAATCTCTACTGTTTTTAGGCATTTTAACCTAAATGCTACCGATGGACTGATTGGTGATACATGTATATAGATTGGCATTTTCTCCCCTCTACTTTCACATCATCAGGTAATAAAACCCAAACAAAACAACTTCAGCAAACACCTTGTCAACAATTCGACCTACTGTGCATGGTTTTCAATTAAGTCAGCAATTACTGTTATCATTGTAGTTGTGCTCTTGTTCTTAGGTGAGCTTTCAACACGGCACTGTAAATTTGCTCTTATACAAATTATTAAATTATGCAAGCCAAGTGGAGTTCTTGTAAACCCCTTAATTGGGCAATGTTGTTTGTATAGCTGTATGTATGCTCTGTGCAGCATTATTGAGATTGTCTTGAGTGCCTCCCTTCTACACGAACAACATTGGAAGCATGACAGAAACTGTGCACTCCACTCATATAGACATTTTGTTCTTTTTTAAGCAGCTACTCAGTTGCTTAAGAGGTTTTTGCCTGCAGGCAATGGCTTATTGTATAACAAACCTGTCTACTTTGAACAGAGCATGCTGCCTGATAGACTTAGAAATTTAAATGGAATGATCCTGAGATTTAAAAAATAACTGAGAGTGCTATCTTGTTAATGGATCTGAATGGATTCAAGATTTTCTACAATTAATGTATGAATGCCTTCTTGGTCGACTTTACAATAATGGTACATGAATTGGCATCAACTAATATTTTAATTTTTTTTAATTAGTGCAAATACATTAATTAAGCATGAAGAATTTGTCATTAATATATGTATTAATTAACAGCTAACTAATGTATTAGTTACATGAGTATTTAGACATTAGCAAACCATAGGCTATAATTAACCATAAAAAAATCCATTAACTATTTTTCTAATAGTTCCAATATAAACTGGCATTAACTAATGTAGTTGTTAACATGACATGAATTAGTAATGTACAATACTTTTAAAAAGCTGTACATATTAACTTTACAGTCATTAGTTATCAACTACATTAGTTAATGCCAATTAATTTAACATTATTGTAAAATGTTACTGCTTTATAATTACAGTAATAGCGTTATTTTGGGTCAGTCAATAATTCTGTTGGACATGCTTGATTCCTTGAAATACATTTGAGACTCAGAAGACTAAAAGGGGTCAAACCTATTGACCATGAGGTTAAAGTGGTGATGTAATATTTTAAATGTATGATGTCATGTCATGATGGCATGCTGTTAGTGGACATCGAAAGCCCAGCCTCCCTAAGTGCAGCAATGGGTCTTGACCATAGCCCAATTCCATTCACTCAATATGAGAAACTCCTCAACGAATCAACTTTTCCTGAACTAATTCAGGAATAAATGCATGGCTTTACTTTAGTAGTTGAATCTAGCACCTTCTGCTCTTTTTTCCTTCAAGCAGTCACCAATGTGCGGTATTTGTATTATTTTAACTTACATTTAGCATTAAATATTTAACACTTAGCGAATGGAAAAATATATTTAACAGACAGCTTACAATTTACAGGTAATGTCTACTGTGTGTTACGTAACTGTTGCATAGCAGTATGGTACTGTTTTTTTATAGCTGGATATTTACTGATGGATCAATTTTCCACCTAGGAATCAAACAAATAACCAAATAACACTCGCAACTGCTTTAGTACTTTTAGACATCATGCCCCTTATTTCTTATTTCTTATCATTTTACCACACCATACCTGGCACCCTCATGACCCTTGACCTGCTGTGAACAATTGATTTTGTGTACAATGTATTTTTTCTCAGATTTACACTGACCTCAGAGAGTGGGTCATGTGACAGCTCAGCTCTCTCTCTCTCTCTCTCTCTCTCTCTCTTTCTCTCTCTCTCTCTCTCCCTCTCTCCCTCTCCCTCCTCCCCATCACTCTAAATCTTCTCATTGACAAAGCAATGTGAGGCAATCTAGCTGAAAGCTTGGAGGAGGCCTGGCCATTTGTTCATGCCCACCCAAGGCCTCAGAGGTCAAGTGGCCACATGATACTCGGTCTGGCAGGGTGATGGCTGAAGCCATTCGGGTTGCACTGTGGTAACAATTAAGCACAGCAGAGCCCAGTGTTCACCTATGCGTAGGGCTTTGTACAGTATTGTCATATGTATCCATTTCTCAGTCAACTAATTCTGGCAGCCTGTAGCATAGTGGTTAAGGTGAATGACTGGGACACGCAAGGTCGCTGGTTCTAATCCCAGTGTAGCCACAATAAGATCCACAGCCGTTGGGACCTTGAGCAAGGCCCTTAACCCTGCAATGCTCCAGGGGAGGATTGTCTCCTGCTTAGTCTAATCAACTGGATGTCGCTCTGGATAAGAGCGTCTTGCTAAATGCCAATAATGAAATAATGTCATTCCTCAGTGCACTCCAACAGGCACTTTTCACCAAAAGGCACCAAATCAGTCTCGGGACCATGGACACATCAGGCTTCGCTCACATGAGTGCTTTCCGGAAACCCGACAGCTCCAATTTGAAGTTAGAGGACAATGGACAACTCAGACCCCACTGTGGGTCCATGGAAAGTTCCAGCCCTTTTCATAGACATGGCACAGCTGCAGATAATAACCAGTCAGCACAGCTGGACCTGATTGCCTTATCACTGGTGAGACGTGGCTGGTTGAGTTCAAATGTTATTTAAACATAAATGGTGGTGTGTTGAACATCCTGTTCCAAAATGTGTGTACTACTTTGCTACTAGGGCACACAAGAAGGCCATTCTCTACGTTCTCCAGGCTTTAAAGCATAGGTCTACGTCATTAATGATTTGGGCTACACCCCCTACACACCCACCAAACAGGAGAAAACATCCCTCAAAGCCTGTTGCAAAATGTTGCATACTATTGGGAGGGAACATTATTGTTCAACCCAGAAAGCATAGCAAAACATACTAAAATGTTTTCTGATCGAATGTAGCCCAGTTGGCATTCAAGCCTTCATTTTAGGATACAGGAAACACCCCTCAAAAAGAGCTATTTCCCTCTCTTAATTTTGGTGTGGATGCAGAAATTAGCGCAGTAATGAACCCTAAAGGCAAGGGAAATTATGTTTGAATAATGTAAAAGGGAAACCAAAAATTACCATGTCTGATCGGCTGTCAGCTTGGTCAGGTTAATGATAAATTTATCCGCTAGAGTAAATAGTCTGATCTAATAGTCTTCAACTTGCTTAATGAGGTCCACTCACTACAAGGAAGCAGATCAATGATGTATATTTACTTATTTATCTAAATTAAAAAGCATGTCAACATGAATTGCATATTATTTATTGTTTGCCGTATCTTTGTTCATTGCAATTCAGTGGATGAACAGTGGCATGGAGAATACTAAAGGCTAACACAGTCACACGATAAAATCTGCCTTTGAGAACGGCCCTTCTCCCAACATTGTGCCAGGGGGGATTGTCTAATCAACTGTAAATTGCTTTGGATTAAAGCATCAGCTAAATGACTAAAGTTAATCCTGTGAAAGGTCACTTTTGGGGTTTCTTTTTGGAACAAAGGCAGAGGGAGGAGCAGGTTGGGTAGGCAGCCATGCTGGTGGCTGCGCCTCTCTGACCTGTGCTTTTGTGTGCTCTCACGAGCAGCCCACAGGTGCCCATTGCTAGGTTTGTTTCCAGTTACAGCATTCCCTTCCCTTGCTGTCTTTCCTCAAGGGAGGTATTCCCCGATTACATTTGCGACGTGCAACAAGCAAACTTAACAGGTGCTCTGCAAGGGAGGATAGACGATGAACAAACCAAAAAAGGAACTGAACGGGGATATAACTGCTCCCTCCTGGAACCGAACCCCACCTGGTTTGGCCTCCATATTTTATCCTGGTATTTTGGGGATTCCCCTTTTGAAGCAAGGAAAGGGAATGTCAGCAAGAAAGCATACAATTTGTAATCAAACGCAGCCAGAATTTTCTTGGCAGTGCCAGCCCAAGCGCAGTGATTGTCTGGCCAGATCCCAGCATGTTTTCACAGCTCCTGTAGCTGCAATTGGGAGGGATTCCACATAATGTCGAACAGGGCTTACCAAATTTTCAAGGTCCACAAAAATTACCTTTAACGTGAATGAAGAACTTGACTGCATATGGTACATGTTGCCCCATGTTATACTGTGGGTTTAGAGCAATATAATGCATTTTACAAAAACTGAATCAAATTATGACACTACTATATCATGCAACCCATTTATAAATGTGTTCCAAGAATAATTAAATGATTAGTCTAAATATTGTACTGTATATTTGTAATGAACTGTTTGTTATTATCGCCTGTGTCATCAGTCCTCTCATTACTGCAATCCATTTGGGCAAGCAATCCCAAGGCCAATAATTGCATTAGAATTAGATTGCAGTACAAAAATAGCCTTGCCTTGCTCATTGAGGTCATCGGTATGGCTTCCTGGAAACTTGACTCTCCAGCTGTGCAGGAAAGAGAATTGTAGACACGCCCCCATAGTCCCAGCATGCCTCACTGTTGGTAATTGATGTTCATATATCTGGTATCTGTGACATATGTTGGGTTGTACTGCTGGTATTAAACACTACATTAATTATTCCTACACATGTATGTAGCAAGCTGGCCGAATAGTAACTTGGCATGGTTTCATTGCTTAGTAGACATCCCCACCCAGAGCAATGTTATACATTTGGCACGTGTGTAGCTGAAGCTAAACCAAGTCTCTCATGTACATTAGAAGTGTCCCATTCTGGAACTATAATTTCTACCATACTTTTATATTAGTATTGTATTATCAGTTTTCCTCTACCCTCATGCTTCACAGACAGGAAGTCACTGGGTGTTCAGTCCATCATCACTACTGTGTAGCTTCTTGCCTCAGAGTTTGTCCTTTGGACTTTTGGTGTATTCCTTCCCTGAAGAAGTGTCATGGCCCCATTATCCTGTTTATTTAAGGATGACACTATTCATCCCTGGAAGGCTGCCTCTCCATTGGCTACATGTTAGGCAGAGAAGCTGTGGATAGGCTGGTGCAGCTGAGGCCAAGCGGTCTTTTAAGGACACTCCCACAAGTCTAGGACAGAGGGGCATCTGTTCTCGTTATTAAAAATTATTTTTTTTCCACCCTGGCAGTACTATATGGAGGTAACATATGCGCTCGTCACTGAAAATGAACCTGCAGTCTCAGCACGCAATCGAGCTGACAGTTTATTACATTTTTTTGTAATTTTGCATCTTTGCACATTACTATTGTGGGATGCTATGCGGTTGTAGCGTAGGATGGGCTCACAATTGTTTTGCCTGGAGCACCGCTGGCCCCTTGTACTCCCTCACATTCAATAATGCACACACAACCACACATGCATGCTGAAGACCTACATAAAGTATACTAGGCATAGATCTTTGGTATAAACATCTTTAAACCTGTTTTTAGAGAGAGCAAGAGAGAAAGCGCATGTGAGTGTTTGTGTGTGTGTCCATGTCAGTGTGTCTGTTTGAGTGTTTGTGTGTGCAGGTGTGTGTGTCCATGTGAGTGTTTGTGTATGTGTGTGTGTCTGTGCAGGGGTGTGAGCGTGTCCATGTAAGTGTGTGTGTGTGTGTGTGTGTGTGTGTGCAATCATATGTGTGTGTACTCATTTCTGTGTTTTTGTTTGGGAACCACTAGGGAATACAGAATCCAGAGCCCATCTGGTGAACACCTGCATAAGGACACAGAGAGGGATATGCAGGCAGAGAGTGTGGGAGAGGGGGCAAACTAGACAAGTGACCTGTCGTGATGCAAGCCCAAGCTTTTGTAAAGTCCCAGGAGGCATTGCACTTAAAATACAGCACAAATACCATCCCCCAGAGACTTTATGACCTATGAAATCATTATGCATGGGGAGAATATTGTTCATATTAACACCGTGAAGAAGGCCAACTAACTGAGATAGCGCTATCGCTGTTTGTGTGCTATTTCTGCAAAATTGTCTTTATTAAGGGAGCAACATACATTTTGATTAACAGACTAATTATATGAAGAATTACACTTAATTAGCATGTGTTGTTTGTTGACAGCCACAAACTCAACACTTGTCAACTTTGCTCTGTTTCACGGCCATTGTTCAACTAGGACTTCATTTTCCAGAATAAATTATTTCCACTGAACATTGACTGGAGTGTTTCAATCAAAAGAAGAGATGAACCATTAACTCCCCAAATTGCATTGCAAAAAGAAAGAAAACCATGAAAGTACATTTGCTGTACACCATTGCTTTGCAGAAATGGCTTGGTCACAAGTACCTCATACAACCCCAGAAGTTTCCTGCTTCTTCAAGGAGACCCGGGGCAGTTCAAGTCCGATCTGCTCCAGAATGGCAGAAAAACATTCAAATTTAGAATTTTCTGATTTGTTTTGTATCCTTGAGCAAGATGTAGTTATCGTTTTACTATGAGGAGTACCGTACCACTGTGAACCTTGATGTGTAAAGGGACTCCTGAATATACTCATCTATTCTTCTAAATAGCTGAATGTCTTAAGATCACATCATTTGTTTGTTTTGTTTGTTTTTCCCTCCACTTGATCCAGCCCTTGCTGATTGGTGCAAGCAGGCCATAAACCTTACATTTTCCCCATATGTGCTTTTCCCACGGCTTAAGTTCTGTCCTGGAGAATACAGGTTTTGCCATCAATATTCTTCTTGCTTATTATCAAATTATCTGCAGAATGTGTGTTTGAGTCTGTTAATCGATTCCTATTAAGCAAAGCAAATGTTGGCTTTAAAATCCATCAAAGTGATTAAAAAATGTAGAAAATCTGTTGCTGCTGTATTGGCCAACCAAAGTAATTATTTCAGTATTGAATTTTGTGTGCTTTGAGTATTATGCAGTATTGTATAATCAGCATATTGTAATTATCTAGGTGTGGATTCTCATAACCCATTCTATAGCACCATTAGAATTTTTCCTGTTGTAAATCCAGCAGATTGCCCTATGCTCCACACTGTCCAGCTATTTAGGCATTGTTGGGAATTTAGTATTACACACTATAATTGGTATACTTGTTACTTGAGAGGTATGTGATACACAGCTTATTACGCCCTGACCACCAAAGTAAAAGAGTATACTTAAGTGTATTAAAAATATAAGTATGGAAAATACATTTCATGTATACTCATACCTTTTGAAGTTACTTTAAAGTATGCTTAAAATGTAAGTAGACTTCCAGATAGATGTAATTCATTTGTGCTTTGTACTTAGAATAAGTGTATTAAATCACATATACTGATAGTGGTATTGCAGTATAAGTATAAGTTTACTAAATCCTACATACATACTTTTGCTCACTTGATACCAAAGGTGCTATGCTCTAAGTAGTGTTCATCTTCTTATCTCAACCCAAAATATATTCAGTGTATTGCTAAGACAAAGGAATTGGCCTTGCTGTTCCAATATTTTTGGAGGGGACTGTAAATTAAGGGTACTTTTGTGTACTCTTTTTCACCTGGGCAGTCATAGACTTAATTTTAATCTGGTTGTATTGCTTTGCAAATATTAATTGGTTTGCCTTTTGTTATAAAAAGCGATGGTATAGATCATAAGAGGCACTGGATTATAAGTAATCTGCTAAATGGATTTATTTTAAAAAGGTTTTTTAAATAACGTCTCCTCTTGACACACCACCCCATTGTAATGGTGGGGGTTACCCTGGGTCAGCAGTTATCTAGGGAATCTTTAATCTCTCATGAAGGACACAGACATAAAGATAGAAGTTGTACATTATTCATTGCAAGTGGTTCTGGTTACAGGACAGGTGAGTGTATTCAGGAATCGGTTCTAACTCACCTTGAATGATTGCATTATTCCTCTGGGTATTTTTTCCAATACAACATGGTGTAATGCAGCACACACCTCAGATGCAACACTGTGCAGCTTCAGTACAAGTGCTTTGAACGGTAAATCATTATGTTTTTTTTCTTTTTTTGGAGGTAGTGGTGGTTGATTTTGCAAACTGTTTAACATATTTTAACAACGTTTAATGTTTAACAACTGTTAAGCATTTTTGGGAGGGGTGGGCATTGTCAAAGGTTCTCTGTATGAATGATTTATTAATTACAGTATCCCTGTGACTTCATGTTTGTTTGCAGTTGGATTTTGTTCCAGTTGAAGAAACTGATATACAGTGAATTCCCCCATTTCTTACAGATTCACTTCTTCCTCTTGTGGAGTCCTGGTGGAAGGAGATGGTGGTGCTGGGGACAGTGGGTTGTGCCTCAGTGGTATTCCTTCTCCTGACAGCCGTCATCGGCTATAAAGCCATAAAGAGGTAGGCCTTGCTGCTTTCGTACTCGTACTTCGCTCGCTCTCCCTGTTTTCCACCTTGCCACCTCACCCACTGCACCACAAATTATAAATATGTACGATAATTACAGCATATAGCATAGAAATGAGGAATTACAGGGCGGTAGCCTAAAAAGGTGTGTCATCAGTCTGCACTTGAAGGTGGTCAAAGTGTCTGCTGTTCTGACCTCCACAGAAAGGTCATTCAACCACCGTGGGGCCAGAACAGACAGCAGTCGTGACCATGAAGTGCAGGTGTGATGAGGCGCCAGGCATCCTGAGGTAGCCAAACGGAGAGGTCTGGCAGGCGTGTAGGGTTTGATGAGCTATTGGATGTATGCTGGGGCTGATCACTTAACCCTTCTGTAGTCTTAACATACTGTATACTCCCCTTGTCCTGAGGGTCAAAAATGACCCGCCTTCACTAAACCCCTAAAATCCATCCATCCATCCATTATCTGAACCCACTTATCCTGATCAGGGTCGCAGGGGGGCTGGAGCCTATCCCAGCATACATTGGGCGAAAGGCAGGAATACACCCTGGACAGGTCGCCAGTCCATCGCAGGGCACACACACCATTCACTCACACACTCATACCTACGGGCAATTTAGACTCTCCAATCAGCCTAACGTGCATGTCTTTGGACTGTGGGAGGAAACCGGAGTACCTGGAGGAAACCCACGCAGACACGGGGAGAACATGCAAACTCCGCACAGAGAGGCCCCGGCCGACGGGGATTCGAACCCAGGACCTCCTTGCTGTGAGGCGGCAGTGCTACCCACTGCACCACCCGTGCCGCCACCCCTAAAATGAAGCAGCTTAATTGAATTAAGACATCACAAACTTTGTTGTGAAATTTCAAGTTGATCATTTAGGGGGTTTTCTCTGCTGTTAAACATAGTGGCGGATCATTATTGACACTTGGGACAACACAATGGTTAACTCCCTGGTACTATATGCTAGCACCAATATTTAAAATTTTATGCAAGCCATACCAGACAGTCAGTGGAGGCTAGTGAGCAGGAGGGCAGGAGGATAATGTGAGAGTGTTGGGGATGTTGAAGACCAGACAGGCTGCATCATTCTGGATGAGTTATAGGGGAGATGCCAGAAGGCCAGCCAACAGAGTTGCAGTATTCCAGGTGGGACAGTACCATTGCTTGGGCCTGGAGCTGGGTCAAGTAGGTGGTGTGGAAGGGACAGATTCTCCTAATGTTATATAGGAAGAATCTACCCGGGTTGCCGCTGCAATGTTCCCGGAGAGGGACAGCCTGTTGTCCATCACCACTCCGAGGTTCCTTGCACTGGGAAATAAGGTCACCGTGGTGTCCCTATGGACTGACACTGTACCAGGGAGGAGCGACTGGAGATGTAGGACTCAATCCAGTCTCGGGCTGGCCACAGATCCCTGTAGCTGCCAGGGAGGATAGGAGGATGGGATGGTTGACCGTATCAGAGAGCCCACAGAGATCTATAAGAATCAGCACAGACGAGAGAGAGGGATTCTTTGACATAGAGGAGTGCAGTCTCCGTCAAGCTGCCAGGTCTGAAGCCAGACTGGTGGCGGTCTAGCAGGTTGTTCTGTGAAAAGAAAGAAGAGAGTTGGTTAGAGGCAGCTTGTTCAAACAATTTTGATGGAAAAGGAAGAAGAGACGGAGGGGTTGAGAGTGGGCTTCTTCAGCAGTGGGGTGATGTGGGCCCTCTTGAGGGATGAGAGGAGGAGAGATGAGGGGATTGCCTGGAGGAGAGAGGGGATGGAGTCGAGGGCACAAGTGGTAGAGGGCGGTGGGAGGGCAGGAGTTGGTAAATATCAGTGTCTGTGAGGGGAGAGAAGGTGGAGAAACAAGGGGAGGACACAGAGAGGGGGGCATGCACAGAGAGAATTAAATAAGATTGAGAGAATAATCCTAACAATCCACACCACCACACACAGAAGTAGTTATTTTCCTGAGTCTGGGGTAAGATAGAGGCGCATCATATCCCAGAACAGGAGTGTAAGCATAAAAGTGATTTTGAGAGAACAGACGTGTGTCGGCCCAGAGAACAAGTTTGTCAGTCCAAAGCCCAGGAAAGCCTCTCAGCACTGTGCTTTGTGAGGTCAAGAATGAGATCCCTATGCATTCTGGTTCAAAACCAGGCCCAGTGATTAGGTAATGCTGTCGGGGGAACAGATGTAAGGGTTGCCAGACAAAGGCCAAAAGTGAAATGGCTCCAGACAGCTGAATTTAATAAATTAAGCAGTCGCTAAAATGGAAGGAGGCCCCTGGGACACACAGGGCCTCCCGTGGGCTGTATGGTAGATTAAGGCAGATTGGGCAAAGTGCTGTCCGGCAGTGACCCAGAGACAGATAACTTTACCAGTTTCACACTTGTTTTCACATGGCTTTGTAAATCAGTTTGGCATGTTTTGCAACTGAATTTTTATTTATTTATGTGGTAGCAGCATCAAATAAAATTCAAAATTTGCCACCTCTTGGGGTATTGGTATATGACCTGTTCAGTTGTTTTGTTCTATGGCCTTGATATGCACTTTTGTACATCGCTTTGGAAAAAAGCATCTACTGAATTAAAGGTACAATAAGTCATTTCTGACTTATAATGGTCAAGAGAGGAATAGCAGCAACAAACACCTTCAAACCAAAACACTGTTTATCCCTCCTCCTTCTCTTTAAATGCGCTGATATTGAAACGCCATTGGCTGTGGCAATTAGAACCAATTTTCAACCAATGAGCTTGAATTATTGTAGAGTTATACAATGTTTTGGTACAGAGTGTCGGGCCATCAACGGTATATTTTGAAACCCAAATTTAAGGACTAGAAACACAGGCAGAGGGTCAACATGTCAGTGAGCCTTTTTCAATGATAGGAAGTCATTTACAATTGTGCGAGTAACAATGTTTTCACACTAAAATCTTACCTATTGTAATCGTAGATCCATTCGATTACATTGCATGCATTAGGTAGTTCCAGTAGTATAGGGACCTATGTACGCAAAGGTGGCATGAGTCTGGGCTTGTGGAAGTCCATGCACTGCAGCACCACCAAGTGTTTAATCTGCACCATAATTTAAAGGAAGCAAGAGTTTGGACATCCTAACGAGCCTACCAAGTTTGTTGATTTTTGGCCAGCTCATTGCTATCATTAAATAAATTTAACAAAAACAATTGGACCACTAATGATATTTTAGAATTATATTTTAGATATTTTCACTGCACCATGTCGTTGTCATTCAAAACACTTGTATTATGTCTTGTTGGTTAATTAATTAGTCTAGTTAATTTGATTTTATAATCAAGATCTGTCTAATAATCAATGAGTGCCTGGTGCACTCAAAATTCTACATTTGGACAGCATCTTGTGACCTTGGAATTATAAGGTTGTATCTGCATTAGTTTTCAGATATTGAGCATAAGAGCTTTCACAAACACAGCAAACCTGAAATGCAGGGTAGTTCTTCGTTGAACAAAATGACACACACTCTAAAAGTACTCAGAATGTACAATATCAAAATCCTATGAAACTGCCCCATAAACAACATATTTATGATACTCACTTATTTTTGTCATAAATCTTTTTATGTCGAATTTGTCAGTTTATAATGTGCAGACCAGTCCATGTTCAGTGACCTGCGTTGAACTCCCGAAGGAGGTTGAATCATTGCCATTAAGGATAGTAGTGCTCACATCTAAGACAAAAATCAGTCATACTCCATTCACAGTATCAGGCTATTAATATGTATGCGTTTGTGTAAGTTTTGGACCAGATTTAGGGATTGCTTCTGTCAGCCTCAGTGTTTAATTAAGCACCAAAAAATATATGTCTCATGATAAAAGTATTTGTAAAAAGATGTTTTATGTTCACTATAATCAGAATGTCTCAGTCAGTTGTAGCTTTGTCTCCATCAAAGCTGGCAACCAGAAATCCACATGGACATGATAAGTCATTACATTACATGTCATGTCATTTGGCTGGCACTTTTAACCAAAGTGACTTACAGTTGATGAGACAAAGCAGGAGACAATCCTCCCCTGGGGCAATGCAAGGTTAAGGGCCTTGCTCAAGGGCCCAACTGCTGTGTGGATCTTATTGTGGCTACAACGGGGATTTAACCACCGACCTTGCGGGTCCCAGTCATGTACCTTAACTGCTAAGCTACAGGCCGCCCCAAGTTACAATCGAAGCGGCAAGGGTTTGTCAGTGGACAATAGCTAGTGTTATTAATACCTATTAAATACATTGGGAATGGCCTTTCCCAGGGAAAATAAGGCTGTCAGTCCCCAGAGATGCTGCAGTTGGAATGATACCGGAAGCCAGGAGTGATATCCTAGTATCCCGAGTACATCTGTAGCAGTTTTGGTTTTTCTCTGTCTTGTATTTTCTCCATGTCATCATCAAGACAGAGAGAGGATGAGGGGATAAATCCTCGACCATGCTTCTGGCATCAAAGAGAAATGATACCACTACAAATAGGATGTCTCAGAAGAGCCATTACTGAACAGATAACAGAGGACAGATGATAGGGAGGAAGAGATACATACATATTGTTGTCAGTACCATTTTTCAGCTTGATCTTGAGGCAGAAGTACAAGGACTACTGCATTATTATTATTATTATTATTATTATTATTATTATTATTATTATTAGACTTAGGAAAGCTGAGAATGTAAGGGCTATATGTATCCTTTGTAAGCCACATTTGTCAGGGTTCAGAACAAAGGAACCAAGCTACCAGGAAGGAGACTGAATGAGGGTCTTTTAATCGGAAGGCAGGTCAGACAGGCAATGGTCATACACAGGCTTTAGAGATCAACAAGTTCATTGTCAAAAGATGAGGCAAATTGTACACAGGGCTACTGGACACTGCAGGGATAATCAAGAGAGTGGTTCAGGTCACAGGCAAAAGTTTGTATACAGAAAGGCAATCAGAAATGGCATAGGTGCAAAATGAAATCCAATACTCAGTAAATGAAAGTCTAATCATGGTCCGGTAACAACGGGTCAAATACAAATAGCAGGATAATCCAAGAAGGGAAGGTAGGGGTACACAGAACAGGTTGAACCATGCGGACAGGCAGGAACATGCTGGAAAGAATGGTACGAGATGCATAACATTCTGGCGGGGAACAATTGGAAACAGAGAGGTATAAATACACAGACGTGATGACTGAAATGATGAACAGGTGTGAAAGTGAGGAACAGGTAACGAGACTCAAGATGTCCGGACTACGGAAAGAGAACAGGGACAAAATACATGGAAAACAGGGAAATGCTTAGACAGGGAAATGCAGAACCTGACACCATTATGAATGAAGATTTCCATACCTCAACCCAGACCTTGGCAGACAAGCTTCAAGACTAAATAAAAAATGACATGAATCTGCTCTCCGCTTATATTTTGTTTCAAGTTTTTGAACAGTACATATCTTCATGAATTTAGTTGTCATATTGACTGGAGCCCCTTCAGTAGAGTACCCTCTAAAATGACCTCTTACTTTTTGGGACCAAAGTAATGATCCTTTAGAGATTTTCCTATTTCTCTAAATTTGTCTTGAAATACTGTATAACATAGACCAGGTTTCTAGCAGGGACACTCTGCTGTATGAAATATTCATCCCTACCTGCAAAGTGTTGTGCAGCCACCTGGCATGTTTGCATTGCACTCCATTCATTATTGAAGGCCTGGTTTGAGTCAGGGGGTGCACTTGCCCATTTGAGCAGCGCTATGAAGGAACTGGGGGTTATTTTGAGTCTTTTCTGTTGAATGAAGAGGTCTAGTACCCTGTACAGAGCCAGGGAAGCACTCCTCTGGAATAGAAATACTGAAATAGAAATAGGGGGATTTCATTAGCTGCAAAGGTGCCTATAAATAGATGGCAAATGTAAGCAAAACACTTTTGAGAGCCAGCTAGGGCAACGTCTGTGTGTGTGTGTCTGTGTCTGTGTGTGCACACTCGGACTGCACGATATGTCGCATATTTATTGTCTTCGAGATATGAACATTCGAGATTGCAAAAGACTGCTTGAACTGCGATGAATAGTATTTATTTAAATTGATGTTCTGTTAAATTGATTGGCAGTTCATGTCAATAAAAGCATGTTGGAAATGATGTATTTAATTCTTTTTTATTCAGTTGGCATAGACTGTTCATTGTCTGGGATCTATGTTAGCAATGTTCCTAAAGCAGAAAGACATTAGAACTGTTGTGCTCACTTCAGAATTGGTTTATTTATCGCGAGTCATATCATCATCACAATATTCAACAATGCTATCGCATATTGCATGTTTTCCTCCTGTCATGCAGCCCTAGCATACACGCATATGTGTGGAATTCTGCTTTATATAAGCTTATATTTGTGTTTACTTGAGTCAGTGCGCACAAACCCCACACCCCCACATCCTGACACTCATGTTGAATGCAGTTCTTGAACATCTCTGATATCAACAGTCAGGAAAACCTAATCTTTCCCAGGAGGTGACTGAGCCTGACATATCTACTTAACTGAGCAAAACAGGAAGTAAACAGCTTCATTTGTCCACATCAATCACTTCTGGTTTGATCCCAGTAAATGGATATATCACAATCTGTCTTAAGCCTTTCTAAATGACCATACTTACTACCAGGCTCAACAGCTCACTTCCTGTTTAATACCAACAGCTGTACCACCCTTTTAATTTATTGGTTCCTTTTTAGCTTGCATTTCAGGCATTTAAGTAAAGCTCTAATTCTGGGAGACTTACAAGGTTTGGAGACCTCAGAAAACAAAGATACTCCTTGAAGTGGTGTTAGTGGGCTACTCTCTGGACCAAGAAGAGAAGAAGACATGAGACATTGTGATTGGGAAGAACTTTCCCTTTTAAGAATAAAGTGCTTCGGGATTAGCAAAGGTATTATAACAGTGTCCTATTTACCATCACCAGTCTAGCATCACCAGGGCCCAATTTTCTGGATAGGATTTCAGTAATTGGATAGGATTAAATCTCAAATTTAGATATTTCAAAAACTCCTAAAAATTGGGATAATCCTACCTAGAATCTAGATCAAATCTTGGCTTTGGATATTTGGATATGTGTCTAATTCTAGTGGAGTGAGCGGCGTTTTAGGAGTGTATATTGTGTATCGTACTATGGTGCGTATATAAAGACCTTGGGTGACATAAATATGAAAGTTACCCTGGAACTAAGTTCAAGCACTAGATTTGGAACACAGTGAAAAAGGGGGCTACTGGTCTATATCATTCTTGGCCTTTGGGCAGTTTGTTTTACTGCGGCCATAGAAGGTTAATCTATAAAAGCATAGCCTAAAGATTATTTTATTTTGAAGTGGTTACCAGGAGAAAGTATTCTGGTCTGTTGTTTGACCCACCAAAATGCTGTATGTTGCAGGAAACCACTGCGAAAGGAGGAGAATGGGACAAGGGAATATGCCATGAGTTCCCGCATCATGAAGACGGTGGACACCAATAACACTGGAGTGTAGGAGGCCTACAGACAGGAAGAGGAAGTGATGCAAGCTGCTCCGCTTCAGAAACAGCCCCCTCCTCCCTGCAGTGTGGGGGGCAGGGGAACGGGGTGTTATAAACTTAATAAATACACCTGTAATTCATGCTCTTGGGAAACAGAAAGGAGCGATAGGAGTAATGGAAAGAAAGTTAATTTTGGAGAAAGTCAAAGCAGGCTTTCTCTGGCACCACCTTGTTGTGCAAGACTCCAGGTGTACCGTGGACATGCTGACAGCAAGCAGCCCCGAGGAGGGAACTGTTGGCCCTTGTGACTTTGCTTGGAGTGTACAGGAACAATAAATCACAACAACAAGCAGTCGCTTGCACTTTTTGTTCCCCTCTCTCTTTATTTCTCTGTCTCTCTCTCTCTCACAGTTGTTTTCTCTCCTCATATGCAGCTCCCTCCACCCAGTAAACTTAAATTTTGAAAATAAAGTTGTTTTAACTTTGCAGTATGCATAGCCATGTTGTAAGGAGTTGACTGCTGTTGTCCTCTGTGCAATCTCACAAGTATAATGAGTTGTGGTTAAACAACTGGAAGGGAGAAGGTTAGTCTTTCAGGTGTAGTCTGGCCATGCGCTTAATTTATTTTATTTTATTTATTTGTATTGTTCCGTTTATTATTTAATTTTTATAGTTTTATTTTTTGGAGTTGGACCAAAGGAGGAACTTGCATGACCACAATATATGGTACATTCATATCACATATATGACAACATATTGTCGGTTAGAGAACTGCATTGTTGGTCAAAAATCATAGCCCCTATGATGGAGATGTAATGAAATACCCTTAATTGTATTCAGGCAGTTACTATTCATTTCCAGTGCATTTTGTTTCTCTTAAAATGGAGATGGTGAGAAAGCCTGAGAGTTTCCATCTGATTCATTGTATTTGAATGTTTAATCTTAATAAGGTGTTGGTTTATAACACCTGTGACAGCCTCAGTTATCTCTTATCTCTTACCACACATAAATGAAGAAACAGCACTTAAATATTAAAACTGATAAAGTAATGAATTACTGTAATTAAAGGTCCTGTTCCCTGCAGTTGATGCATGTGCGATAGAACATTCTGGCTTTGTTTTCAGTAAATTATATGAGATCAATGTGCCATCGGTGGCAAATACAGTAATGCAATTCTTTTTTTATAATTAATAAAACAAATTCTGGACATGAGTAGAGGTTTGGCTGGAGAGAAATGTAATGTCCTGCATTGTATCTTCAACAATTGGGATATATTGTACTGATTTTTATTTGGAAAACATGCCATCCCTGTTCATTGGCTAGGGCAAAATGACTCTCGTGACTGCATATTCTCCTCAGACTAATATTTACTATCATCCAAGATGCCCCCTTTTGCCTTTACATAAAGAGGGGACTTTTGTGACAGGCTTGTCAACAGTATATGGTTAGCTGAAATAACAAGCATAGACCTTGCATTGTGCCATTCAACTTACAGATACAGATAGATAGATGCCTGCCAAGTAACCTATCATACATCTGTAATATAATGTACAAAGGATTAAACTAAAAATGTACAAATAATGCATGAATGTCAATACTAATACTAGATATCTGCCTTCTTTATCATCTACTACATGTACAGAATAAAGAAATATCTTTATAGGGAAATATATTTAAAAGGCTATTAATCAGCTATGAATAAATGTTGTCATGTGTCTGGAAGAAGCCATTCATGTATATTGGGTAATTAGAGGTTGTTGCATAATGTATGCATTACATTAGCAACATTACTCAGTGAGCGCTTTATTAGGTATTTATTTAGACTTATTTTTTAGACTTATTGGTCTTCTGCTGCTGTAGCCTATCCACTTTGAGGTTTGATGTGTTGTGTGTTCAGAGATGCTCTTCTGCGCACCACTGTTGTAATGTGTGATTTGCGATATTGTCCCCTTCCTGTCAGTTTCAACCAGTCTGGCCCTTCTCCTCTGACCACTCTCATTACCAATGTGTTTTTGCCCACATAACTTCTGCTCACTGTTTTTTTCACGCCATTCTCTGCAAACTGTAGAGACTGTTGTGTGTGAGAATCCCAGGAGTTCAGCAGTTTCTCAAACCACCCTGTCTGACACCAACAAACCTTCCATGGTCAAAGTCACTGAGACAACATCTCTTCCCCATTCTGACATTTGGTAATGAAAAACAGCTGAACCTCTTGACCATGTCTCCATACTTTTATGCATTTAGTTGCTGCCACATGATTAGCTGATTCAATATTTGAATTAATAAGCTGGTGTACAGGTCTACCTAATAAAGTGGTCACTGAGTGTATATTGTGCACTGTAAACATTTAATTTCAATATGCTGACTTTTTTTTATTTTTAAATAAAGCTGTACTGTTTAAAATTAATTATTGGTTTTTGCGATACATCGCGAAATGTGGAACTTTCATGACCTTGGAACGTCACAAATGGTGGTCCAATGATAAGACGCACTATCACAAATGACAACTTGCAAGAAGGAGATCATTTTTTAAATGTGTTTTTATTTGTTGTATACGGTGCCAGTGAAGAACTTTACTCTGAGGTTACATACGCATCTGTTATATGGCACGTTTGATGGTCCTGTTTTTTAACTTGTCAGCAGTGAATCAGCATAGCCTTTCTGTCTGGGGCCATTAAATATTAACGAGCCGCAAATGACAAAACACGCTTGGCCCGCCAGGGTCCGACAGCAGGCATCGGGGACAGTAAATAAAACACAGCCTCAGGCTTCAGTCTCTCTTAGCCCTGTTCGGACACCCTTTCAGGGATGGATTTCAGGCTTTCGGGGGGGGGGGGAGGTAATGGAAAGGCTCAATGTCATTGGCAGAAGTTGTAGCAAAACTTAAGGAACAAGAACCATTTGGCTGAAACTCTGCATACAACATACTGTAAGTGCAATCTGTCCACAGCATGTGTTATGCATAGATAACGGTAAGATAATGTTTGCTTAAATAAAATAAAACCTTTAATTATTTATGAATAATTAATAATGACAGGGCAGAACTCAAAATGTTGTATAAGAAGCATAAAAAAAATACTTATTTATTAAGAATAAAGAATATGAGCACATCCAGTGAAGATAACTCTTTGCCAAGGCTACCGATTTAAATGTTCAATGCGTTTTAAAGACAAAATGTCTGTGATTGTATCCCAATGCTGATTTCTGCACTCAGAAGAGCCCAGCAGGGGTAATAGTATTGCAGTTGTATGGTGACGAAACATGAGCTGACAGCTACAGTATAACACTTTGACCCTTGATGAAGCAAAGAAGTAGCCTATTTATAAGCACAGTCGTCTATTTGTGGCATAAACACGAATGAAATCCTGATTACTCAGTTTTGCCGAAGGAAAAACCCTGATTACCTCACATATTTATTTAACAGTATATGAGCACAAATGAATCACGCATCTCCCTAACTGAAACTCATAATATTGTGTAAGAGGTGGAAAACTCACTTAAATATGGACAAAGTGTGTTGCTTACGTTACCTTAAATCCATCCTTTTCTTTTCCGGTAGCTCGTGCAGGCCTCAGCTGTGAATCTGCATGCATCAGCAGCAGAGAGGGAGATAACCCAATCAGACCCATCTGGATGAAAGCAGATGGACTGGGGGGGATCAGCGTTGCGTTTAAAAACCAAATGTGCCATAAAAATGGTGCCACTAACCCATTCATCGCTGAGCTGACAACAATATCTGTGTATGCGTGTGTGTGTGTGTGTGTGTGTGTGTGTGTGATTTACTTCCATATTGACTAACAGTGCAGATGCAGTCCGTCATTAGCCTGGGTCAATAAAGCAGACAGTTGGGCTTCCATCTGTATGGAGGCCCATCTGTACAGGTATTGAGTAAAATGACATTCCACATAACAGGACCCATCACTGTTCAGTCATGTGCCAGAAATCCCCACATGCTGGGTGTCCCTCATCTAGATTTACAGTTAGACTTTCCGTCAGCCTCGCTAAAAAAGTGCAGGTGTACAGTACAGAATCACTGACAAGGTAACAATGCAGATAGGCCAAATTTCAGTCCTTTATCAGATAGGAATACACCTTTTACTCCTCCACCTCATTCCTCTATCTCATTTTTTAAACATGTAGAGGATATCAATACAGTCCATCATCGCATAATCACAATCATTCATCTCGATATTTCCATTTCATTTGTTTGCACTGTAATTTGTAATATAACTTTGTTGCATAACCATAATTCATGTGCTCTAGATGTTATTTCTGCCTCATGCTCTGAAATCCCAATGCAATTCATTCTGGTCAACATATATGTGAAAATGTATGGCTAATTAGTTAACTGGAGCAATTAGGCTAGGGGAATTAGCTTGAAAGGGAATTAGCGTGTGCGCAGTCGTTCGGGATGGATTTTGACAGCCTTGGTCTAAACGACCGTTGCTTAATGTCCTTGGTGAGCGATGGTGAGAGCCAGCTGCCCCTTGTTCGGACCAATTGGGACGACAAACAGGAGGGAGGAACACGAGCTGAGTATTGAGGGACTTTAAAAGGGAAATTTAATCAAACCGCTGCAGTGGCTGGCAGATGCTACCTGTGTAAAGGGACACAACATGTCCCACACAGCCCAGTTTTACAGTGTTATGTTCAGGACTAGCGTAGGCGGCCTGTAGCGTAGTGGGTAAGGTACATGACAGGCACACATAAAGGTCGGTGGTTCGATCCCCGGTGTAGCCACAATAAGATCCGCACAGCTGTTGGACCCTTGAGCAAGTCCCTTAACCCTGCATTGCTCCCTGCATTGTCCCCTGCTTAGTCAAATCAACTGTATGTCGCTCTGGATAAGAGTGTCTGCCAAATGCCAATAATGTAATGTAATGTAACTGTTGAAGGACAAATGGTAAATGGTTGGCATTTACATAGCGCCTTTATCCAAAGTGCTATATAATTGAAGCTTCTCATTCATACAAACATTCACACACCAATGGCGATTGGCTGCCATGCAAGTCAGGAGCATTTGAGGGTTAGGTGTCTTGCTCAGGGACACTTTGACACTCCAGTGGGATCAAACCAGCAACCCTCCAACTGCCAGATGACAACTCTTACCGCCTGAGACAATGTCTCCCTGAAAACGCATAGAAACACACAGCAATGCCAAGTGTCCATAACATTGAGAAAAGAGAATGGCTACTGAATCTTGAAAGGCTTTGTGGAATTTTTTTTTGGTGTAAAGACCGAATGAATGGAACATGCATTCACCAAACCTGCACAGAATTTTCATTTTCCCATTATTTTTGTACACAAGTTCGTCTTCTTTTTCATTCCATCTTGTGTGTGTCATTTCTTTTTTCTTTTTCCAATTTTATTCCAACACTGCAAAGTGTTGCAGATTTAATTTGTTTTGCTGATTCATAGTTGTGTTGGTGTGGAATCAGGGCTGCTGACTGCACAGTGTTTTCTCATGTTAGTTTGACAGGGGGAGGAGATTGTATACACCGATCCAAAGATCAGATTACACAGGGGAGGCAGAAAAGCAAGACCGGTAGACTGAAAATGACTCCACATCATGGGCAGCTGTGCTGACACATCATGCACAGACTTATCCATGCTAACACACGCACGCACACACACACACACACACACACACAGACCTCCAGACCACCTCCATGTGTACCAGTTATCATGTGTATCAGCATTGTGCTGTAATACTGAAACTGTATACCGATATATACACTCACTGAGCACTTTATTAGGAACATTTTTACTTTATTACACCTACTTATTTGTGCAATTATCTAATCAGCCAATTGTGTGGCAGCAGTGCAATGCATACAATCATGTAGATACAGGTCAGGAGCTTCAGTTAATGTTCACATCAACCATCAGAATGGGGAAAATATTTGATCTAAGTGACGTTGACCGTGGAACGATTGTTGGTTGCAGACACGGTGGTTTTAGTATCTCAGAAACTGCTGATCTCCAGGGATTTTCACACACAAAAAAAATCCAGTGAGCAGCAGTTCTGCAGACAGAAACGCCTTGTTAATGAGAGACATCAGAGGTGATTGGTCAGACTGGTCAAAGCTGGCAAGAAGGTGATAGTAACACAAATAACCACACATTACAACAGTGGTATGCAGAAGAGCATCTCTGAACACACAATGCATCATAACTCCAAGTGGATAGGCTATAGCAGTAGAAGCAATATGTATTTACAGTATTAATATACATAATAAAGTTCTCACTGAGTCTATACATCTGTGGTGCTAGAGTACACAAAGCAGCCCCTTTTATCACATAACAGGTAGCACAGGAGTCAGCATGCATCACCCAATATCAGCAGAGGTGGGAGAGGTCACCATAAATACAACAGGATTTATGGATCGATCAGAGTTGGCTACGATTCTTGACAGCTACTGTGAGGGATAGCCATGGTGGGGCTGTAACTCTTGAGGTAATCCTCAGCAGTCCAGATGGAGCCTGATGACTCTCTGATACGGTATGAGTTCACGCCCTGAAGAACCCTGAAGTTTCTCCTTTGAAAGTGTTTTTAAAAACTTTGAGAGCAAAGAAAAGAAATAGTAACAGTAAAATTCACAGCTAATGCAAAGGTTTTTCTAATCTTAATATTTCTTGAATGAAACATTTTTAAAGACAGAATGATCACCTTACTATACAGTTGAAGATTAATCAATTGAGTTGAAACAGCAGGCTTTTAGAAGACTCCTGAATATATTACATTTGTAGATACCCCATTATCTAAACAGAATTATTGGCACCCTTGATAAATATTCACAAGGAATACTGTAAAAATTCTATAGTGGAGCTTTTTCAGTATTAAATGTGAGTATTAACACACAGCCTCATTATGAAGACAGAACACAGGATCATCGTAAAGTGACAGAGATCAGCAATTTCTTAAGTGGCACATTTATCAATTCCCAAGTGAAGTCATCTGTGCATATGAAAGCATGCAAAAATATAAGACAAATGAGCATTTTGATTACTGGCCATCAAGCTAATGCGACTCTGTTTGACTGTGTCGAAATGTTTAAATAACAATAACAACTACAATAATAAAAAATATCTATAATAATAATAATCATTGTATTCTTACAAGCATTCTTATATAATAATACATAATACATACATAAATAAATACATTTTATTTATGTTGCACTTTTCATAAATTGAAGTGCATTACCGTTGATTATACACTCTAAGAGTAAGAATACATACAAGAAGTATATACTCTCTGAAGTGACAATGGAGGTACATTTTTGTTCTTCAAGGATCAAATATACCATGAAAGTACAATAATGTTCTCTTTGGGTAAAAATTAGGATATTTTCCTAGTGAAAAAAAGATACAAATTAGTTATATATTAGTTATATTTTACGGGCAAGTACACACTCTAAGTAACGACTATTCAAGTGGACACATTAATACACATTAATACAAAGGCAGATTTTTTCCTCTGAAAGTCATACCTTGTTTTATTGGTCCCTGGACTGTGGATACTTCCGTCACTTTGTCCTTGTTAGGCTTTCATCGGAGCCCAATCGATGACCTGTCAGACCAGGCTTCCATCACCGCAGTGATGGATCATAAGCATGCTGTCGTTCCTCTCCATATATCATGGGCCTCGGACCATCAGGGTCAGCTGGCCTAATGCATGGATTCATCATCACACTCACACTCTCTTTCTACCCGTCTATCTCTTTACTTTCTCCCTGTTTCTCTCTTTCTCTCTCTCTCACTCACTCACTGAAAAGCCTGAGAGCATGGGCTTCACGTAAGAAGTAAGAGAGAGACAGAAACAGAGAGAGTGTAGTCAAGTTGTCCAATATCCATGCCTTATAAATAAGTAATTGTGAATCCACTTCTATGTGCAATATCCATAGAATTACACTTAGTTGTGAATTCATCTCAGAGGTGGTTCCGCATTTGCACCAGGCCCCTTCACATACACTGAAGACTCTTCGTATTTGGACAGCAACATGTTTTTACAGGGCAGAAATTCCTACAAGATTCACTCCATATGGATTTAAATACCCCTAAATTACTGTGATCTTCCATTTGAGGGTATGTACTGTACATCCAAATCAAGTGCACTGTGAAGGAACTACACTCTTCACAATTGTTTCACTGTCCAAATACTTACGGACCTCACCATATGTTTACTTATCCACTCTGCCCTCAATAACCATGGGTGAACTAGCCTCTGTTCTGGCTATAACATTACAGTTTGCTTGCATTGATATGATTTAGAAAAAAGAAAAATAATATACTACTAGCCCACAAAAAGCAATGGTTAATGGTAGCTACCAAAAAGCTACCACAAAGCAATGGTAGCTCTTTTAGCACATATTTGATGTGGTGCCATGACAGAGCCATAAAGCACAGTGGTTTGGGTGCACCCAGGAGACAGGAGGGGTGATGTAAAGCACCGTGCTGCTAGCTCCCAGTGACAGGGGCTTGACCACAGCTGATGTAATGGAGAGGGAGGGGGGGGGCTCTCATGCTGGCTGCTGTGAATCTTCTGTCCTAAAATATGGAAATCAATACGACCTGATTGGGTACTCCATCAGGCTTCTCTGCGGGTGTCTTTCTCTGTGACAGAGGGGGAGGGAAAGGGGGACACCATGTCTGTCTGAAGGCTAGATACAGCTCTGCCTGTTCTGTGCCAGACAGAGAAGAAAGAGGAGACTGTGCTGAGTCACAAAGAACATGGTGCTGTTCTACCCTGCGGCTCCACTGCCTCCGCTTTACAGTTTCTCCCCTGCTTCCATTGATTCTGCTGCTCCTAGCCCTAGCCCTAAAGCATGATTTATACTTCTGCCTCCAATCTACACAGAGGCTATGGTGTAGCCTGACACGCACCTCCCCAGAAATGTAACTACACGTCATAGCCTCTGCGTAGCCTACGGCGTAGGGAATGTGGCTACGCGTAGGCTACACCGTAGCTTCAGGTTGAATCCTAATCCTAGCCCGAACCCTAATACTAATCCCAACTCTCATACTAACCCTTACCATAATCATAACCCAAACCCTAATACTATCACAACTCCTAATACTATCCTAACTAATCCATTAAACTCTAATACATTAAAACCATGGGGTTATGCCAGATCTTTCCTTCTACTCATCATTTAGCCAAACTGTAAAAAAAAAAAATATGTAACAGAACCTGACCTGCACCCTACAGAACACAAACGTAAATGAGAACTACAAAATTTTCTCAGCATATAAAAGAAACAAAAATCTTAAAGACCATCTGGTGAGCAGCAAACAACCAGAAATCAACACTATACACACACAAGGCCCAGGATTCTACAAACAAGTCACTACATAATAAACATACATAATAAAACAAGCACGTGAGGCAAAACATATGTGGAAGAGACAGGTAATTCAATTAAATGGAAATTAGCACAACACATATAGAACATTAGAAATCATAAGGAGACAGATACACACCTGTTGGCTCATTTCCCTCACCATGCACTTGAGGCACTGGAAATATTGGGCCTTCAAACAAATAATAACTGGACACCAGAGGAGAGACGCAGGCTCTCAAATGGATTGGACTGGATTCTCAAATGTAGTACTTTATTCCCAAGAGGACTGAACAAACACACATAAATCTCCAACACAAGATGGACCAAATTCTCCAGTAAGGCTCCAGTAATCCGAATGGCCAGTGCAAACTTTTCTTTCCCAAGGGGCCCTAATATGGGACAACTTCGGAAAGAAAGATTTATTACTAACCTAACCCCAACCCTAAACCTAATCATAACCCTAATACTAACCCTAACCGTAATCCTAACTCTCCTCACCATTTCTCCTCTCAACCATTTAACTTCCGTCTTCCTTCTGGTTCCTTTCGTGCTCTAGCATTCATTTTCTCTCTCTGTTTCTCTGTTGTACCCATTCCCAGTCAGAGTCTATTCTGTGCTAAGGTATATTTCAGAGCTTACCCTCGCAGAATCTTGGGAAGGAGATTTCTAACAGCCCAATATTAATCCCTAAGCCAAAATCCATGATACATTGTGGGAGGAAAGGCATCAAAGGCTTATCAAATTCTATATTAGGAGCCACAATAACCACCCGAATTACACCCAAGTGCCTGAAAATATAACATATTCGTATGAGTATTAAAATTTGCCATTTTATTTGGGTGGTTCCCCCTCCTGCTCTTTATAGGGATAATGCTATGAAGTCAGTGGTAGCTCATTTGTCAGTTTAGTGAGAAAGCTTTAAACTTAAAAACTTTAAAGCCCCTGATGGAAGTCTGCAGATTGCCGGGGCATGGCCTCCATGAAGTATGTTACCAAGGAGGTGACGTGTGATGCCGCCTACCAGGAGAACCTCATGCAGTTCATATTCCAGTGCAGGCACAAAGTCTGATATTTGCTCCCCGAACTCATTTCTCACCCCCACAAAATAATACCAATTTTCACCAATGATTTGTGACCTAAACTTTGTGATTAATTGGAAGCCTCTGCTGGGTGTCAGCAGAGAACATTGGAGGCAGAAGATAAAGTATCCCTTCCCACCGTACATTTGATCAGGGAGAAATCCAATGAGGGTCTGTGGGACCCAAGTGAAAAAAGCTAGACCTTGATAACTGCCAACACCACTTAAACACAAGGGGTTAATGAAATGCTTCCATACCTTGATTGAAAACATTCCAATTAGTCTGCGCAAAGTATCAGCAAAACCTCATGAAAGATACAGATTATGTCTTATTACAATTGAATATTTTTTGTTGCATCTATGGTATTGTTGAATCTATGGTATTAAGTATGGTAGCATAATACATAACTGTGTGGTGCACTGTTACCATTACAATTCAGATGCACTGTCTGACTTGTATGTACAGTAAAATGCAATAGAAGTTGCTTCTGCTGGGTGTTGCAGAGGCAGAACTGCAGAACTACATGTGCATTTCCTAACTAAATGAAGAATAGATTGTATTTATAAAATATTAATTTTCTATGTTATATTAAACTGTTATTACGTGGAACTTTTCAAAGGGAATCAGTTCTGGTGAGTTCTCTTCTCTGACTGGAGAAGAGGGCCTCATGTGCAGTCTGTATACCTGAGATCTGCTTCTGCTGATTACTCTTGATTTGAACCCTGTGTGCCCTGTGGCGACCTCCCCTTGGAATTGTGGGAGGTTTGTAGTTGCTGGTCCCGCACAGTGTCCCACTGCCTCTGGAAAGTGCTGGAAGAATTCCTTCTCTTGTCATCTAGCCACTGATTGATTGCAAACAACTTGAGCTGCGGCATGTTTTTGTATTTCCTTGTCTTTGTATTTTACTAGAAGTAGTCGGATGTGAACTTGAAATTTGAAGCTATAAAAAAAAAACAAAAACAAAAAAAACTCAACCCTTCAAAACATCCTCTTATAGTTCATATAGGTACATTCTCTGTGTGTGTTTAAGCTTTTTATTTACAATGTGGTGGGCCAGTGAAAATCTTTTCTTGCAGAAAGGCTCTACCTGCTGGCAGAGGATGAAATAGCACTCCAAGGTGTTGAGAAACGGCACAGAGGCTCCAGTGGCTACTGTGGGGCGGAACCCTTAAGGCTTTGGTTACTATGGAGCTCTTTGTGTACTATTAAAACATACAGTCTCAGTTGTGGGTCTGACAATTTTCTGGAAAAACAAAGATACTGACCACACCACTTACCACTCCTTTCTCACCCATCATGGTGGTCAATAAAGTCCAGCGGTGTAAGCATGTGAACAAAAGGGGACAACACTAGACATTACATTCCATCACTGGCCTTTAGCAGACACTCTTATCCAGAGCGACATACAATGAAGTGCAGATCGAATACAGAGACAAGTGTGTTGAGGACCCAAGAGGACAGTACAGTTCCGAGTCCTACCATGACCATATAGATACAATTGGAAGCCTTGAAGAATACATCAACTTATGGACTACCATACCACAGTTGGCAGTGAGAATACCCCAAGTACAACAATACAATACAATATCTAATACAATACAATACAACAATATCAATATATAACTATAGATAAGAGCCATTATAATCTATGGCATGCACAAGGCTAATCATGGTGGTGAGATAGGGAGGGAAAGGTGCAGCCTGAAGAGATGAGTCTTTAGTCTGCACTTGAACGTGGTCAGAGACTCTGCTGTTCTGACATCCACAGGAAGGTAATTCCACCACTGTGGAGCCAGAACAGACAGCAGACTGCATAACAATTATATGACATGCCATGAGCAGAGATAACAGGGCCAAGGGATCTGGTGTAAATGGAGAAGAGGAGGGGGCCGAGGACTGAGGCCTGGGGGACTCCTGTAACAAGGGGGTGAGGGGTTGATACTCTACCAGCCCAGGTCACCTGGGAGGACCGGTCAGGCGTTGACATTGCTGAGAAGAATATTCTCCTTATTTTTATTTTTATTCTTCTTTGTCTCGTTATTATTATTATTGTTATTATTATTATTATTATTATTATTATTATTATTATTAGATGCTAATAATAGTAGTAATATTCAGAAAAGTATCATACAGAAAATCAGCATCATCATATGAATCCCTGATTGACATGATACTGGCTGGCCCAGGGGGAATATCTGCTGTATTAAAAATTCATAACTTTGCCATATTTCTTCAAATGCCACCAAATGAAGTGGAAATGTCAGTCAACCTGTGAAAGGAGAAGAGGGGGCACCCAGTCTTTTCACAACCCTTTCATCTCATCAGAGAGTGGATATCATTTTAATTCTGACCATTCTTCCATCTTTGATTAGAGACAGGCAGCACTGAGACCCTAGCCACTATGTTGGGCTTAAAAAAGAAAGTTGACATTTCCAGAACTATACTCAATCCACTGGATTATTTTATAAATGAAAGCTAACTGGGAAAATGACATGAATTACATTATTTACAAATATTTGTATTAGTAAAATAAGCTTTCATACTGAATGAGTTTTTAATAGAAAGTGACATCATTCTGTGAATGTCTTCTCCGCTCAGACACAGATAATGAGATAAAGAAGAGAGATGGACAAAATGGCCGATAGGCAAGAAAATGTCCCTGAAGGCTGAAAATCATAAGCATAAATTCTTGGAGATATTTTGAGCCACCAGAGAAGTAATCAAGTAAGCTCATCATCTGTGATAAAACATTTTTTTTACAGGATTATTCTTTTTACAATGTATGTACATTAAGAACAGAGCCCTGAGCTGTTCTTATTCTTGTTTTATTCGGGTTGCTAATTTTAGCATGATTAAAGCAGCAATGAGTCTTAGAACTCATTAGTTTTAATAAAAAAGAGTGCGTATTTTTAAAGTATCTGTGAGGTTCCAGTGACCTTCCCTCTGTAAGCCACCAGAGGGAGACTTAGATCTCATCCCTGGGAGTGTAATCATTAGTGAAACCTGTGCCTTGTTAAACCCCACCCTATGTCTCGATAGTGCCTCTAATTAAGTGCTGCCCTCTGTGTTATCCAGCACTCAGTCTTGAGTTTGTGTTGGCTGTGTTAGTCTACCTTGGGCTCTGCTAAGTGCCCTTGTACCTTGTACCACCTGCTGACTCAATATATCTGTGACCTCAGATAGAAGTAATTAATCAAATAAAAAATAACTACAGTAATTATGAAAAAATCTGCAGTAGCACATCTAATGCCTTGCTTGTAAGGAGCAGTGCCTGTTAAAGGCCAATATGTAATTATTTCCTCACTTTCCTCAGTACCTGAGACACATTCCATGATCAATAACTTGCTAAAAACCAAGTTCTGTAAATTTGACAGTTAGCCATTTGATCTGTAACAGAACAATGTGCTTGGAGGAACTGTTGTTAGTGCTTATCAGCCACTAGATGGAAGCACAGCCACGAGAGTATAGCTCTCTCCTCCAGGACTTGCTCTTTGCTGTTTTTCTGGGGAGCTGGCAGACAAGCATTCTCTCAAGAGCGTGTACACACACACACACACACACACACACACACACACACAGAAACATGCACAGTGACACACACACAGGAGCAAACCGTACTATGTCAGTCAGTCTGACCACGGTTTGCATCAGGATGTTTTCATTTAAATAAACGTTTTTCTACATTTTGAATGTGGTTCTAGATGGTTACAGAGGCCTCCTTGGTTTGTATATGTGAACAACTTACAAGGAAGCAGTTTGATTTGGTTCAGCTTTGACCACAGGCCCTGGAAAAGTCTGTGGAAAAATCCCATCAGGCAGGTCTGCTTGGACTGATTTCTTTTGCCCCCTCCGATGATATATGAGTCCTCCAGAACCCCTCATCTCCTGAAAGGAGATGACCTTTCTCTTCTTGGCCAGTACTTTTAAACCAACCCCCTTTGGTATAATCTACAGAGGAATGCTATAATGTCTTGAGAGCACCTACCAGTGGTGGTTGTAAGTAAGAAGAGACTGATATACAGTTCTCTGATATACAGTACAGAACAGAAAATCAATACTGTGCAAAGTAAACAGTTTAAGTTATGCTTTCATGCCAGTGGTGGCATGAGGTTAAAGCCTTACAACTTACCATTACATTTTTTCTTTCACCATTGGCATTTACACACATAAGTACACACATGTCCAAACTCAAACACAGAAACACCAAACACAATGAAAAAAATTAATCCTCTATCTTCAAGCAGATCTCACAAAAAATGGGCAGGAAAGGACATGGGAGGAGAAAAAAGAAGTCAAACAGCAGTCACACCAGCGAGAAAGTAGCCTCTCTAAACACAGTGGCTTCTGCCTTTTTCAACATACAATAATCCTATAGAAACAAACTTTTGCCACCTACTGGCTCTATGGGACAAAAATAAACAGGTGTAAAAAGTGCAGTGTGGGGAAATTGGGCCTTTCTAACTGCAATCCACAGCTGGAAAACAGCTGGAGTGATTTGTTGAGTTTAGGTTCCAGGTAGGATTCAGTCAAACCGCAAATATCCATGTCACCTCTTTTCTCTTGCTAACGATAACCTCGGCTCTGATTACAACAGACTGGCATATTTATAAAGTAAGTTTCTCACTTATTCCACATGCCAAATTGTTGTTATTACCATCATTTCTCAACTTCGGGCAGAACATTTGAATGTTCAGTTGCAGAAGGTTTGTTTGCCACTGATTCACCTCAAGCAAATTTTCTTGAGACAAGTGTATCATATTACTGACTTAAAAGACATAAGGAGTAATTATTGTTTCTGCTTCACGGAAACAGTAACACAAACATGCCCTCACCCTGTGGCGGATTAGCGATGGTGGTCCCATGGAGACATGGTGTTTTGTTATCTAACTTCTGGTCTGTGGTTCTTCTCACTCAGCATTAATGCTAGTTCTTTTCATCCGAATCCACCGCCTTCTTGCATACATAGCTTCTCCAAGAATACAATGAAGATTAGTTGTTCCCGAAAGACCTTTTTAGATCTTTCAAGAACAAAAGTTGGATGAAATTAGTGTTGTGAAATTGGATACAGTCTTCCATGAAGTCCATAACTTTGCTTTAGGTGGAACTAAAGCCAACCTCAATGGGTTACATGGAGGAAGTCAAACAAATGTATCAACATTCAGTGGAATTCACCTGTTTTAACATTTTTGCTAAAATGCTTGCATCACTGGTTTTGTTCTGAGGGCTTGAATCCTTAAAACAGCATTACTTGTCTTTGTTTCTCCCCCAAGATTAAAACCTTTACATTGCTGAGAGAGTGACTTTGAGTTCTTTATTTCTGATAGGGATATTCGTCAGATCATGTTTTTCAACAATCCTACAAAATGTGAATTATCTAAGAGATCTAGTTTCCAGGAAGTACTTAGAATGCTCATCCCTGCCTTAATTTGATAAATAAACATGTGCTTCTCTGTTCTAAAGTAAATGAACAGTGTGCCCTTAACTGACCCTCATTTCATGGTTGAACATATGATGTACCTAGAGCAACTGTTCCCATCACGTCGTATGAAGGACCAACTCCCTAACACCACACATCTGTCCCTGGATTCTGGTCATGGCTCCAGCTCCAGCCACCTGATCCCGATCACTGCTACAGTTTAAACAGGCCTGGTGGAGTTTCCTCACTGACTGATTTAAACACTGTGAGATTGTGGAGCATTCCACAAGCCTGCTATCATAAGAAATTATCAAGTCAGACATCAGATTGTGTCTTAATTTCCCCCTTAGGGCATGTTGAATGGACCACCCAACTGAACACTGGACACCATCAAGGTCAATTCTGTTGCCAAGGGCTAGCCTTGGTAGGATATTACTTATCAGATATGAAACATAATAACAGAAAGATAGAAAGGCTGTTTCTGCTAATATATTTAGTTTTGCTGTAGGACCTAGTAAAGATATAGATAAAGATATAACCCCAGTATTGTCAGAGGTGAGAGAATGTCACAGGTAAGAGCCTGCCATAGACAGTAGCAAAATGTTACGACATGCATTTATTGAAACAGGTGCTGGAATTACTACAGAGATGTTGCTGCACATAGGACAATTAGGATTCTATAGCAAGTTAAACAGCAAGAATTAACATACATAATTATTTTCAAGCTAACTTTCAAAGTTAATCAAGAAAGTGCTTAAATATACTTTTTTGTTTGTTATCATCTCTCTAGTTTGAACTAATTTCACTGAGAATTACAACAATTACAATCAACTTTTAAGAGGTCTTTTAATTATTCTTTCTATTTAAAGTACATTATGGCCTGGTGGGTAATGCCTTTGAATCAGCTACTTAGTGATGGTAGACAGGGCCACCAGAAAGTGGCAGCTCTTTATTTGGGTGGGGGGTTTGGCCTCTGACGATATTCTGGGATGTGATGCATTATCCACCCAGCTGGGGCCAGCACCGTGATGGCAAAAACTGACATGATGAAGAAGCTTTGCTGCAGAGAAGAAGAAAGGAGAATGCAAAATCAGGCTCCTGAAAAACACTCTTGATCTTCTGCCATTGTTTGGTACCTGGATTATTTCTAAAATGAATGTCAGCTATAAGACCAATGGCCTCCTGGATGAACAGATAAGCATATTCAGTCTGAATCGTTCATCTTTCTAGTCCTCTGCAAAACAGTCTGAGCACCATGTAAAACAGGGTTCTGATGATGACTGATTAAGAAAATAATAAATTAATTAATTAACATTAATAGGCACAATTAGCAAAATGTTGTACGGTTTGGTATTTAGGTTTTACTGGTCACAAAAAAATTATATTTCATGACAAAAAAACCTCTTCCTTTTGACTTTGGACATATTTCTTGTATATATAGTTTTCATATGTTTTCCTCCTTTACATCAGTTTAAAGTAAAAGGTCCCAATGTAAAAAGCTGTGAATATTATTGTTAATTCCGTATGAGAATACTGATATGATTGTCCATCCTTATCTGAGCTGAATTTGCATTACCTTCAGTTTTAATTTTTTGGTTGCATGACCATTTGCCAAGTTGTTTTCAGACTGCTTGATACATGCTAACCAACATATTTGCACAGCTCATTTTTAAATGCTAATGTGTTCAACTCCAAGTATGCACTACGTATATGAACGATAATTGGAAGTCTATAAACATTACATTCTGGAGAACTGTTATACCTGTGACTCCAGGTCAGACACATAGCCAATCACACAAATAAACCTGAGCTAATCAGGACTGGTCTGGACTACAAGTGGTGTGTGTCTGTGACCTGCGTCCTGATGAAGATTCAGAATGGTTAGCTAGGGTCTATAGCACTCACCCCCGGTCCAATCTTCTGCTTGGGTGGTCCGCTGTAGATATGTGGTCTCTGCTGGAGCAGGACAGTCCTGGACGGGACCAATGACCTGGTCCATGTGGCACTGCTCAGGACTGCAAACATCCCTGGGGCAGAAGAGTACTGCTCTGAACTCTCGTCTTGAGGGAGAGCTCTGGAGGAGATTCCAGCTTGTCTCCTATGGGGACAGAGACCGGCCTAAAACTGCATCCCCACGCCGCCCCATCAGACTGGGAGGAGTCAGAACAATTATGTCACTCATGCTCACCAAAAAACAAAAAAATAGCTCCTCCCCTGCTCATCACGGAATAGATTGGGTCGACATTATTTTTTGGGGATGGGGGAACGTTCGCTCAAAGAAAGCTTGCACGGGATATGATTTGTTATCACAACATTTTTTGCAGTGTTAATTGAAGATTCATAAATTTTGAAACAATATCCAGGAAGCTTTTAACTCGTGTCCCATAAACCTATCCTAGATGCCTACTAGTCCCATTAAGTGTTGATGAATTGATTCTGGACTCCACTGTTAAGAGGAAAGTATGGAACATTCAATATAATGCACGTTTGGAACCTGGTAAATCTTAAAGCGCATTTTACAGTAATCCTCATGAAGGCTCTCATATAAAGCTTGTACTCTTTGCACAGCAATTAAGCCATACACTCTGTATGCTCTTTGCATCATGACAGGAAGCCACCTGCTTCCCTTGGCAATGTTTGCTTGATTTATTGAGTTATCCCTATGCTGTTGCATACACTGTGAGTGATCTGATATGAGGATAAGGCTCAAAGAGGAGAAATCAGCCAAAGCAAGCAATCAGCTTTTGTCAGCTGTCGTAAACAAGCAGGAGGCCACAAGTAGAGCCAGAGCAGATGTCTTGCAAAGCGCTAGATTTCAAAGGGCATGCATGGACCTGGTTTCAGTAAATTCCGTTATCTTTAGTCAATCTGTCACCATGAGGCTGCTGCTTAGAGCACAAGCCTATCAGATCAGATCATGTTTAAGCACTATTTTTTTTGGTTGCCCTATTTCCTATCTGATCATCAAGCGCTCTGTCACCAAAAGCAAGCTGACATAGTCATATTGACTTGTTAGAAAAAACATTTTGATGGTTTGTTGAAAACCAGGCTTGATAAGACGTAGGCTTGTCTAATCAGTAGTTGTGCATGAAAACAAATCAGATAATGAGGTACCATATTAAAAGTGCATGTGGCCCCATATTGTTTAGTAGAATACAAAAACTTAATCAATCAAAAAAACTAAATCAATTGTGTATCAATAGTGATTAAAGGGACATTAGAAAGGGTTTGAAAAACAAAAAAATATTCACTGGACAGGTCTTTGGTAAGTACAAGAAAAATCTAATTCTGTGGCTAAATTTATCTATTGTAGTTTTCAATGCTACTTTGTTGAATTTGGAAACTCAAGAATGTATTTTAAGTTGCTGTGCTCTACTCTTGTCCACAATCTCTCAAGCTCATGGTAGTGAAATAGTGCTGGGTCCAAAACTCTGGAATTCCTTCTGTAACTTCAATTTCCAAGACCGGTTAAGTGGCACAGCAAATGGTTTCTCGTTTTGGATTGATTGTATTTTATATTGCTGGCTGGTGCTTGACAGCAACTAAATAGACTGCACTGACGCTGGCATCACTGATTGGCTTCAACACATGGACTAAAGGTCAGACAATAGTCAACGGTACCCACTTTGTTCTTCATCATGCAGACTCATCTGGAGATCTACAATGCATCGTCTGTACTGTAGAGCCAATAACTCTACAACAGTGACAGTCGCTTCCTAAGCAGAATGTATCATTATTGGTCAAGTAGTGAACAACAAAGAACATAAAAATACAACAGTGAAGGGGTCTGGTGACACCACAATGTTGTGAGAGTGGGGTGCATTTTCCTGGCATGGATTGGATACTTTAATGTCTTTAGAAAGCAAGGTTGATGTGAATCATTACTCACTAAAGGTTCACTACCCCCACATTTGATGTATTTCTTCATAGGACTGCCTCATGAATTAATGGAGTAAAATAATTATTTTCTTTATGAAGACCGGTTTTTGTTTTCAGTGAAGAAATTTCTAAATAAATGCATCGTATTGAAACCTGGTTCACGAACCATTTTGAATTAGTATAATTGCTATACCATAAAAAAATGTTTTTGCCATTAATATTAACATGTTCTTATTTGTTGCCTATTTAAAAACTTTTTTACTATTTCTTTGTAAGAGAGGTCATTACTTATTAGCCTCAGAGGAGGATTATTGTAATGAAAATAAACAATGACAATGATTTTAATAATGATGATGATGATAAAGGTGAAGATGACAGTGACTACAATCAAGAAGTAGAGGATGATGATGATGTTGATGAAGGTTAGGATGACAATGACTACAATAAAGAAGTAGAGGATGATGATTTATGATGATGTTGGTGGTGGTGGTGGTAGAGGTGTGTATGATGTTGATGATGATAGTAACAACAATGATAACTGTTGTGGATGGTTGCTGATATACAGTGCCGTCCATGAGTATTTACACAGAGGCACAATTTCTGTTCTTTAGGCTCTGTACTCGAGAACATTGGATTTGAAATTAAACTGTGAATAGACTCACTGAGAACTTTATCAGAAACACCTGTACATATACTTATTCATGCGATTATCTAATGAGCCAATTGTGTGGCAGCAGTGCAATGCATAAAATCATGCTGATACAGGTCAGGATCTTCAGTTAATGTTCACATCAACCAGCAGAATTGGGAAAAATGTTATCTCAGTGACTTTGATTGTGGAATGATTGTTGGTGCCAGACAGGGTTGTTTGACTATCCCAGAAACTGCTGATCTCCGGGGATTTTCACACACAACAGTCTCTAGAGTTTGCAGAGAATGGTGCGAAAACCAAAAAAATATCCTGTGAGCAGCAGTTCTGTGGGCAGAAAAGCTTTATCAATGAGAGAGTTCAGTGGAGAAGGTCGAAGCTGACAGGAAGGTGACAGTAACACAAATAACCACACATTATAACAGTGGTATACAGAAGAGCATCCCTGAACACATCAAACCTCTAAGTGGATAGGCTACAGCGACAGAAAACTAAAACATAAGTCTGATAAATTGGGTGATCTGTAGGAATTCCATTTCATACGCAGTCCCTCCGTTTTATGGGACCAAAACTAATTGGACAGTTGGATCCTTAGCTCTTTCTGATTAGTCTGGTGTATTCACTTCCTTGCTGTAAGAAAGCTTTCAGAATCTAGTCTTGAATCAAGGGTTTTGATTGCCATTGGAGTCTGTTATTGGTGTTCGTCAACACAAGGACCAGCGTTGTGCCATTTGAAAGGGAGTTTGTCCTGTCTTTGGTTGTGGCTCCATTGTGTTTCTAATTGCACCAGCCACAGCTACAATAATCTGTATCCATTCAAAAACAGAAATCTTTTCAGTGATCTTCCTTTCATCTTCCTTTTTTACTGTGACTGGGCTTCTGTAACTTTGCTTAAGTAATATTTACAGAAATTCTGACTCTTGACGGTCACCTTTCAGAAGAGACCAAGATTATGCCCATAGTCAAGAATAGTAACCATTTTATTTTGGGTATGTCATTTTATAGTTAAGGGGTTAAGCATAAGTGCAATGTATTGATTACAAGACCGTATTTCTGAGCACTCAGAGGACATACATATACATTATTTAAGACACAATACATGATGACATTCAAATAACTTTGCATTATATATTACATTACATTCATTGAACTGGAACTCTTATTACAATGTTTGTGAACATAAGTGCATTTACTTGGTTTACATGAGTAATTGGGCCAGACCTGGCTAACAGTAGGCTATTCCCAGACAATTGAGTATACATTACTGCATATGCAACACATGTAAATGCACATAACTGCACTGGCAGATTATATCCAATGCAGAAAAACCTAAAACTATTAGATAAAAATAACAATATATTTGAAAATACCATAATACTTGAAGTCAAAATGCATCAATGGTTGAGGGGAGGGGTGAGGGTGGAACTAAGATGCAGTCTGGAAAATTTGGTGTTCAGTTTGCGACTGAAGTTGGGCTGTGATTCTGCTGTCCTGTGCTCTGTGGGAAGTCTATTGCACCATCCGCAGTGCATGAACAGATATTGTGACTGGGAGGAGCAACTATGAAGGGAGGGCAGAGCCAGTTGCCCTGAGGCTACAGAACGGAGAAATAAGGGTTTGAAGATTGATGGGAGTTATAGTGAGGCTGTTCCATTAATTATCTTGTATGTTAGTAGCAAGATTTTAAACCTAATATGAGCATCAATAAAGAAGTCATTTGAAATTGCAATCACACCCTGTTTTCACCACAATTTGAAGCGTTCAATCCAAACACAACTCTAGGTTATTCTGTCCTTCCATGTCCTCTGCCATAAAGGTGAATCCTGGGACACATCCACAATCACTGACCACAAAATCTCCAGATGCAGAATTTCCAGATACAGAACTTTAAACGTAGAGGCAAATAGAGGCATTGCATTGAAATATAGTGCCTCCCAAAATGAAAATGATCAAAGGCTGTATAAAAGAAACATTACAGATTACAGGCTATAAATATAGTGAAAATGCGTAATCTTTAAAATCTTTAAACTACTTTAATTGTTTTTAAACAGGAAAAACCTTCTTTTTTTTCTTTTTTTAATTTATGAGAAACAAGACATTGGTCTCTAGATTTGAAGCTGTTTGAAAGCTTGTAGTCTGAATGTAAGAGGGTCCAAAAACAGACTGAAGGATCTTGAAAGATTTTGTATGGAGATTTTGTCTTCTGAAAATGTTGTTATCGGTGTGTTTACACTCCTACAAGTGTAGTGAACAACAAAAATACACCACGTCCTTTTTCTTGTTTATCTCATTCAACATGACTGTGAGATTTTCCTGTGCTGCAAAACTGACCTCTCTAAGTAAGAGTGACCTGAATAACCATACATTTTAGAGGAGCTGTATATGTATTACCTTAGGAGTGCCTTTTGAGAATTAGCAATACAACCTACTTTCCATTAGGTGGAGCCCGAAACCGAGATCAGCTGTTCAAACGTACCAACCCTGAATTTTTCTGCCTTGTTACTTTTATGAGAGTCGCGAACCGTCCAGTAATCCGCGCCCTGATAGGCCCTGAGAGCAACCAACCAGGCGCTTCAACAGACACAATGTAACGAAGCAAAGGGGAAGGACCGCCTCCGAGTTTCTCTTTCCAAGAAAAAACGGAGGCGATATGAAAAAGTCAAATTAAAGTGGAATTAAAGAATGTCTCCTCCTCACAAGCTTGTTGGTAAACTGCCAAAGACGTCCGCAAGGGTTATACGTGTGTTTTTGTGGATTTGTACGTTTTTCTGAAGGGTTTCAAAACTTGTCTGATAGCGGAGAGCCAGCGAGAAATTGTGAGCTTCTGCGAGACCTGACGGAGTCTTTTTACTGAGAGGGGACAACAAATCCTGAAGCCATCAAACTCAAGGTAGCTTGGTAGCTGGTTGGCTATCATTTAACATCATTGGAGTGTGTACACGGCATGTTAATCACCCCACGGGTGGATTTTGTTTGTATTTTATCTGATATTGTAGACTAACATGCATGCAAATGTCAACTAGAACTTGTGCTCTCCGTTGATTCATGAATGGAAAAACATGCCAAAGCGAGTGTAGCAACCAGTATACGATACTGGATTGCAAATTAATTAAGTTAACTGTACGGGACATGGCTAGACACCGTTCTCTTATACACGGCACTGTTACTTGGTACTTTAACAGAACAGTTCATTTCCATCGCATTTTCTTAATACAACACATGGTCTCATTGTCAAACCTAACATGATTCTCCAGGTTCTGGTCGATAGCATAATTTGTTTTTTTTCAATTATTTTCCATAAATCGAGTATTTCCAGTTTGCTCCCGCGGAAACAAGATAATGATGTTAGCTAGGTAGCTAGCCTACTTGACAGATTCCATATATAACTTAGCACGAGCTAGCCGTACATGCATGCACAACTGGAAATGCTAGTAGCTAGCTAGCAATAGATTGATAACGTCCGCTAGTTTGCTAACATATTGTTGCTCTTCAGCTTTCCAGTACCCCATGCTAGCCGGATAGTTTTGGCTGGATGTCTAGTGCTGGCTATACGTTCAGGAAAAAGTAGCAAATATTTTTTTATAACTAGCTACAGCCAAAATTCCACAACGTTATAGTTAACCAGATAACTGCACTATTGTTGCTAGCCAGCCAACTTTTCCTTTCCCTTTCCCTTTCTCAGCTAGCGATCAAAATCAATCCGTTTAGAGGCTTGAGCGATTTAAGGTTAGCTGGCTAGCTCGGCATGTCCAACTAGTTGGCTAACGTTAGCTAGTTTCTGGATGAGGGAAATTCGTGATCTATCCGAAGTTAGCTAGCTCGCGGCCATGGTGCTTATTCCAAAGTAATGTTGCGTTTGGTGACTCTGGCAGTACGTTGCTATGACTTCACGTCATTCCCAGTTTCATCTGATTAAAGTTACGTATTTCTAGTTAAGTTAACTGTGGTCAGGAGTAAGGTGTCAATTCAAGTTAGACAATTTAGTGTACTAAATTGAACTATTAAACTATAGTCTACATTACTTGCAAGAGAGTGGTTATCTGTAAATATGCTGGCGTTTCGTTCCTTTAACTTGCTTGACTGCGTCACTCTTGGCACTCGAACAAATAACCCCTAGGTCCCGTCACTACTTCAAAAAAGGACTGAGTTGCGTTTTTATCTTCACATTTAACATTTTCTTATAGAAGTGCCATACTGATGTAAACGAAATATGCACTATTTATTCACACTAGCAGTATAGGGAAAATGTTCATTGTATTGTGTTTGTACAGGTTAAAATAGTAGTATTGCAACAGTGTGAATTAAAAACATAGGTAAGCAAAGGCTGTGCTGACTTCAGCACCCACAAACTGCCCAAGTAATCCACCATCTGTCCCTTGTTTTGTGTGAAGTCCACGGTTTGATTGGCACCTCTCTTGTATTCCGGAATAGCGCACCATCACAGCTGCACGTTGAAATGTGCCTTGAGTCAATTTTAGATCCACTACACCCAGGCCTTTCTTAGCGGTGTCTAAACTACCTGAGATGAGAACGACCACGTAGCTCATGACTAACTAAAGCCTACAAAGTTTATCCGCCTCTTCATTTGTCAGCTTGTCTTGTTGATTCTGCCTGCCTGTCTCCTCAATGTTCCCGGAGCTTATCCCCTGCAGTGCGCACATTTGAATTGAAATAAATAATGTAACGGAGTAATTACAATCAGGATGACGGTGGTCTTGTATAACTGGCTGACATTAAAGCCCTGGGATATAAAAAAAAAAATTCAGTTCAGTAGTCTAGCGTGTGTGGTTTAGCGGCCTGCTCAAATCCCTAATGTCAAGAAGAAATACATGAGAATTGGAAAAGGTTTTGCATGACTTTCTGAATCGTGGGTTCAGTACAGAAGCCATCGGACTGAGAAACATAAGCAAGTCAGTAATGCCGGGTGTGTGAATATAAAAAGCCTTCATTAGGAGTGTGTTCTAACCTGCACGCCATCATTAATCAAGCATATTGTTGGCTGCTGAAAGCCAGGCTGCATAACAAATATGGATGTCAATCATTTCAATTTTACTATTTTTTCCCCCCGCATGTGTTTTTCTAATACACATTATACCAAGTGTAAATAAGATGGCTTTGGAGTTGCTGTAAGGTGTATGTTTTCACTTTGAAGGATGTAGGCTACTGACTCCTATAGGCTTTGAGTATGCTAAGCTAACACGTTATGCTAACATGGCAACCGAGCCAGTGAATGCACAAAAATGAAAATGGTGCCCACTGTATTCACAATATGCATCCCTCCAAGTGCCAAGTGTCTCCCCTTATTAATCACTATTATCACATTTATAAGGCCTTCAAAGTTGCCTGATTTGATGAATGTAAAACCCTTCCCAGTTATTGCTCCCTCTATGTAATTCAGTGAATACATTGGACAAGTAGTACATTAATTATATTTTTATGGAGTGTCCTTGGAGAACACATTGGCTTGTAGGGGGAGGTTAATTTATTGTCTATAAAAACGTCAGAAATCCATTGGCGCTTTAATAATTGAACACTTTTGCACTGTAGTTGGACAAAGACTTTGTGTCGTGCCATTTAGAAAATAGTTAGATGTGCTGACCTTTTATGGCCTAATAAGAATATGTTCATCTTCCACTAAACGTTTACATGGATAGTTCGCTACAATCATTTCTGCTAAATCACAAGTGTGTGAACTAGTCAAGAAGCAAATCCTTATAAATGCTGGTGCAAATTATTACATTTCTTTCCACCACCTTCAAGAGTTTTGTTACAGTCCTAACTTCAAGTAATTTCTCAGTTGGACTGAAGCTGGTATTTTCACCCAGTTTCATTTAAGCCTGTCCATAATTTCTTCTTTTTTTTTCAGTGACCCTATTCACAGACCGCAGACGCACAATAGGGGTGACTGCAGTAACCAGGACAAAAAAAAAGGAGAAAAGACCTTGAGTTCCAGAATAAGAGCTTAAAGTCTCATCAATCATGTGCGAAAAAAAAACTGAAATATAGAAATGAGATCGCTCTTTCCAAAATGGAGCTGTCAGAGCTGTTTGGAAAGGATTGCTGTGCCATTGATCTAGATCTCTGGTCCAAGCAGCCCTTTTTTTTGCCAGTCCACCACTAGAATTATTCCCAGAAAGCACATCAACCGCAATCGTCTCAGGTTTTTATCCACCGCGTGTTTTCGTATGGTTTATGACCAAATCCATACAGTGATGTATTGAGTGATCACTGATATTTAAAGACATTGGGAATAGAAGTTGTTGAGAGCAAATGTTTGTAGTTCTGAAAGAGACGTGAAAATTGAATTGTATCTTTGCCTTAGCGTTGCCTTATTTAAAGTAAAAAGAAAAAGGCCACTCGTAGCCTCGATCTTTAGTTTAGGTTTATTGGCCAATAATTAAACCAATAATAATTTGGATGTCATCTACAGTACTGTGCAAAAGTCCCTAGTTTTTTTTATTTATTTTTATATATATGTATACATTTGCTCTTATTTCTTGTGTTTTCTGCATTAGTGTGTCTACAGAAAGAGCAAATGTGAGATTTCCAAATTTGAGAAATTTCATTAAATAAAATAACATTAAGTAATAAACCACTTTGGAGATCAAAAATTTGATCAAGGGTAAAATATTGATTTAATTTAGTTTTTAATGGTTCACTTCTCTTTATAGCATTGTTTTTATGTTGAGTGTCTTCATTATTGTTGAAAGCATTGTTGCTTTACAGAATTGTAGATGTGCCGAAGACTTTTGTACAATAGTGTATGTTTTTTTGTTCTTTTTTCTGCGTTGGCTTGTCACTGATGGTACCATTTCTACTTTCTCTGTCACATGCATCTTTAGAGCTGTGCCTCATTACGGGGCCATTAACCACTGCCCTCTCCTACTTCAGTATCCCAATTCCGAGTGACATCCCTTCCCATCAAGTCCGTAACTCGTAGGTTCTGCTGCGTTATGATTTTGGTTTAAAATGTCAGTGGCAAATGGCACACGGGAAGCATTTGCATTGTGTCGTGTGGCAAAGTTGTCGACCACACGCGGGTGGTAGTGAAGGCTGACCTGGCTCACTGGTGGCTGGGCGATGGTCAAGCTCAGTGAAGCTACATCATTCATTATGGGTATTTATCCTCCTGGTAATTCTGTGGCGGCCTTGACCAAATCGGTGACCCTGTCTCTAATCACATCATGCAGCTCTTTAGTCAATGTCGTCATATTTACCCCACATTCTCCAGGGCCAGAGTCACTGTCACCTTAATCATTCAGTCAATGCTGCATGACCGAAGACTTTACTCTTGTGTTCAGATCACCTCTGAGGTGTCTGCTTATTGTCCTTTCCTGTGTCATGTTCCATGTCTCATACCTGGAAGGTCTTCGCCTGGAATGTGTGTTTGCGAACAAGTGTAGCATTCCCCATCAACCAGAGGCAAGCCAAGCTTACAGAAAAGAGCCAACATTTGGTCAGTCAGAATAATAATAATGTAATGTTTCATTATTTTGCTTAATTTTACTAAATGCTGCCTTTGCATTCATTTGTATTGTTAATCGCCCATCACATACAATGTGTGTTATGTTTTACTACTGTAGCAAAGTTTCATGAAGTAACTAAAGACTACTTGCCAAGAATGATTGCCTATTTTCAGTCGACCTTAGCAGACTTGCAGAAATAATCCACTGACCACTTGGTGACCCGGACATCTAGTTGTACAATGTGTTTGCAGTACTCTTTCAGCTTCAAAGCACATTTGTAGACACCTCAATTGTGCAATGCACTTGTGCTGAATGTAACCAGGCTATTCACATACAAGCAAGTGTTTGGGTGTACTTCAAGGGTCTGTTCAGGAGCCTTTCAGAATTTGATGAACAGTGCCATGCAGCTACAAATAAGAGGTCAGATGAGATTTTTGTCCCACTGAACAAAAGCCAGGCAGCCATGTATAGGTGCGAAGATTTGTTCATTGTTGTCTTGCTCTTTGCCTGTGCGCCCCTGTCTCTATTGTGTTCCTATACGTTTTCTGGCTGGAGCTATGCTTTCATGCTAGGGTAACAGATGGGCAAGTCTTTCTGCAGATTGCTCCCAATTTGTGACCTTCTGTTTTATTTTTTATTTTCAGATGTAGCCCAGACATTTTATTTCAGGAAAATAAAATTGCTTGATTTTTTTGTGTTGTCATTCATTCATTTAGCCTTTGATGCTAAAATTGCTGTTGCCTTTGGAGAGGTTTTCTTGGCTGTTGTTATTGTTCGTGTGTAGAAACGGAAAGCGATTGCTGGGACTTTTGAAATGCTGCATGAGTGATTATACCACCTTTGTGAGAAAATGGCCTGTTGGGACCGAGTTTCTTTAGGGGGGGGGGGGGGGGTGTTGTGAAGTGAGTGCTCCCAGATCAGACTGAAGTAGGCCAGACAGCACCTACTTAATTATTCCCTGTAAAGCAAGAGTTCATTGTCAGGGGCAGTTGGTGGGTCTAAAGCAGCAGATGGGCAAACTGCATAGACATCTTACTTTGAAATTGGCTTAACTCGCCCTTCTTGTCAATGGCGAACGCTTGTTTAAAATGCTGGGCTTTGAAGTCATGGAGCTTGCGGTGTGCATGCAACCTTCAGTCTTGGTTTGCCTGCTTCCAGCGAATATTCATAGTCTTATCATAAGCCAGTGTAAATACCAAGCATAAAATATTAAAATCAAAATAATTATTTCTGACCAGCGACTGAACAAAATATGACAAAGTAATTTGGTCTAACGAGACCTTCACGATCTTAATGCATATTATAGTTTTGAACAGTAGCCTAATTGTGAGATTAAAATAGTGAATCTAGTCTCAACACATGAAATGAAAACCTATTGAAAATGCTATTGATGTCCTTTTAAAATGGCTGTTCTACATTCAGGGCGGCATGGATGGTGCAGTGGGTAGCACTGCCGCCTCACAGCAAGGAGGTCCTGGGTTCGAATCCCGGTCGGCCGGGGCCTCTCTGTGCGTGATGCATGTTCTCCCCGTGTCTGCGTGGGTTTCCTCCGGGTACTCTGGTTTCCTCCCACAGTCCAAAGACATGCAGGTTAGGCTGGTTGGAGAGTCTAAATTGCCCGTGGGTATGAGTGTGTGAGTGAATGGTGTGTGTGCCCTGCGATGGACTGGCCAGGGTGTATTCCTGCCTTTCTGTCCAGGGTGTATTCCTGCCTCTCGCCCAACATACTGGGATAGGCTCCAGCTCCCTTGCGACCCTGTTCAGGATAAGCGGGTTAGGATAATGGATGGATGGATATTCTACATTCATCAGCGCTTAAATATGCTAATGAATTTCAATTTTTTTATTATGATTTTTTAAAAATCCCAAATGTTCTAATGATCAAGTTAGTATTTACTGAAGTAGAACACGATCGCCCTGAACTGAAAGGGTTTTACTATTATTATTATTATTAATAATTATTTTTGTGACTGGGAATTGGCACGTTGTGCTTGTAGGTAAGTGACTGGGAGCCTGCGGTTTGGAAGGCGTCAGGCCATCCCCAGTGGGCTCCATTAATCGGCATAATGGTGATGAGAGGAGCATAGAGTAGACTCATTTTTCCAATTTTTTTCCCCACCCCTCTGCACCCTCCTAATCAATACAGAGGTCTTTCAAAGGACGCTTTATACACTACATAATGCGTTTTGCCTAATGTAGCTCTGGAGAAAGGGCACATGCTGCATTTCTCTTTTACCAGTTGTAGTGTGCTCCCTCCAATGACAACACATTCCACAGATCTTTGGCTGCACATATGCACACACACACTGAGGAATGATTTAAGGAGTATTTTGCAATAACAATTGATTTTATTTATCAGAATAAACCATTGGGAGTTTTTTTTTGTAGTGCTGTAGCATTCCTCTTGTAAATCTAGAACATACATTTGTACGAAAGACAAAATTGAGCTATATTGAATAAATCTGTTTTATCACTATATAGTACAGTGGGGTGCAAAGATTTGGGCACACCTGGTTTAAATGTCTGTTACAATGATTCTGTGTATGATAGAAAGCAAACCTGAACTCTAAATAGTACAGAGTTTAAAATGAAACTTTTCTGTAAATTTTAAAGCTAGATTGCATTTTATTTTCATTTGTTTTCTGTTTTAAAATTATATAAAAAAGGAAATGGGCCCTGTGCAAAAGTTTGGGAACCATTTTGGATTATTCTTTGTTACGTTTGACTCGTTAGGACTTCAATGAGTCATGAGTATAAGTTTTGTCAGTCCAATATGCTTTGGACTGACAAAACCAAAACTTAACTTTTTGGCTGCCACTAAAGAAGGTGTGTTTGGAGAAAAAAGGGTGAAGCCTTTGTAGAGAAGAACAGCTTGCCAACTGTTAAGCATGCAGGTGGTTCCATTATGCGTAGGGGTTGTTTTGCAAAATCTCTGCAAAGCTACAATGATTTTAAGTTAATTTTCAATGCTTTACAATGCTTAGAATGTAGTAGTGTTTTCATTGGGCCTATGCCATGGGTCTGGAGTGTTGGTATGGCTGTCAGTATGAAGTCATCTCGTATTATGTCAAACCATTTGTGATTTCTAAGCACTTTTCTAAAACTTCGCACTCACTGATGCTTCATTGGCCTATTGCGGTCATGCTTTTTCAGTATGGCCACATTCTTTGGATAACATTAAAATAGGAAATGAAAGGGTTAAAAATCTAATATGGTGGACTTTATAGATCAACACAGATTTGTTCCTTGTAAGGAGATTCATCTATGTATCATGTTTTGCAACTCTGCTTTATATGGGTCAGGAGTTTTCATCTTTTTTAAGCACATTCAGCTGTCCGCTATAGCACCACTGTGAGGCCAGTTGGCGCCATATTAACATAGCATAATGCCAAGTGTAATGAGTTTTTCCTCAATCCCTGTTGACTGTACAGCCATTTGTTCCAAACTGGCAGAATAAAAATAACCTGAACAAATACAATATTCTTACAGCAGCTGTTCAGCTTGGACCCCTATGTATTGGCACATTAGCAAGGACAATTGTCAGAAACCGCCCCCCAAGATGACCTACCCTCTGAACTCTGGTGTAATTGCTTGCCATGCCACTTTGCTGAATCTGGATTCCACAAAATATTTTTTTGTGTAAAGATGCCCAAATTTAGTATCTGCTCATTGTTGGCCTCATTCAACAATGAATGTACTCGCAAGTTTCTGCACGTAAACAAAATTATTTTCCTCATCTACTCAATAATGTTCAGTGGAGTATGCCAGCAACCTCTTAAATATTCCAGAATTTTAGCTGCCTGTGTAATTTTGGTCTTATCGCTGTCCTCAAATGACAGAATTATAGGGCGCAGTTTTGACTCGGAAAGTATTAAGCCATCAAATCAATAACCGGGACCTATTCATCAGTGGACTGCAAATGGCGGTCAGTTAAGGTAAGCATGGCTGTACATAAATAATTCAAAAGGTTTCACTTCCCTTTTGGGCAAATAACACGTCAAAAGATGGTTTTGGGAACAGTACAGTAAAGGGGAAAAGGACCCTACTTTGTAGGAATGATGAAGTGAAGACTTTCCCAGCTTTGCATCTTGGCGATGACATATAAGTATTCCAGCATTGATTCAGCCTGAGGTTTTCAAATGGTCTGGGCCGGATCAATATACTGATTACATGCCCAGCAAACCCCCTGGAGGCCAGTTCATTTGCTTTGGGGGAGAAAAGATGAGAATTAAACGAAAGCCACTCTTTGTAGAAAAAAATAATAAATGGGTAGAATTTTATACTGCAACTGCAATGATACTCCCATTCCATCTGTTCCTAATGTCGAGACGCTGTGGCTGTGAGGAGTATATGGGCACCCAACCTCTGAGGTCCAGTATGATCATCTTTGGCCATTGAGCAAATGTTCCACATGGATTTAAGCTCAGATCCCTGCATCACTCTCATAATCCCCAGCTTCAACCCATGCCTTGCCAAAGCTGGTCAGACCACTTCACATGCATATAGATTCAGAGATTCTGTGTTTACAGTTGAAATGCCCGCTCTGTTCTTCCAATGAAGATAACTGAAACTGTAGTTAATTTGAGTTGTTGACAGTTTGAATTAATTGCCGGAGAAGTGAAAGCGGCAAGCCAACCCTTTGCGGAACATTAAAGGTTGATGGACTTGTCCAGTCAAATGGTGTTTTGTTGTCAAGATGCCAAGATGCAGACCAGAGACTAGTTGGTGTTCCACCCGGCCTTCCATGTTGTATAAGGCCTTTGACTTTGTGCCACTTTCTGCTGGAGCTTTATGAACATTCAGAACATTAATATGCTGATTCAGTGGGGCCAACGGTGTGGAAATCTTTTAAAAAGTGCCTTGGGTCAGAAAGAAAAGAGTGGCTCAAAAGCAAAATGAGCTTGTGCTCCTACAGAAGGGCTGGGCGATAAGGTCAGCAGCTTGTTTCAGGGACATGGGCAGGAAATTATTGAAGGGAGGAAGTTATTGTATAAGACAGCCCCTTCAATGCGCACACACATAACATAACATGGTGACATGGCTCAGGCAGTAAGAGCAGTCGTCTGGCAGTCGGAGGGTTGCCGGTTCGATCCCCCGCCCGGGCTGTGTCAAAGTGTCTCTGAGCAAGACACCTAACCCCCAAATGCTCCTGACGAGCTGGTCGGCGCCTTGCATGGCAGCCAATCACCGTCGGTGAGTGAGTGTGTGTATGAATGGGTGAATGAGAAGCATCAATTGTACAGCGCTTTGGATAAAGGCGCTATATAAATGCCAACCATTTACCTTTTACATAAATGTGCAGAACTTCTTGAGTGACGAGTGACTGTTTTTGGCAAGCTTTCATTGAAAGCTACAGTAATCAGCTGATATTAAATTGCTGCAATCGCCATCAAAACTGATGTGGATGTGATGTGGACTCCAGAATTGTTGGCAAGCTTAATAAAAATGAAGAACAAAGGCTGGATATAATAGACAACATACTATATGTCATGTTGAAATGTAAGAGAAAACGACATACTTTTATTCAAATGCATTTACTCCTTTACACCATAGGAATTATTGTAAATAAAAGTATAATTATGGCATTACAATTCTACTTAATTTTGATAATCTCAGTCTAAAGCTACTGTATGGTTGTCATTCCATCACTTCCTATTTCACGAGAGTATAAAAATTAGGCAACAATCATGCAAAATCTTTGTCATCCATAAGCATGGGAAAAGCCCAAGAAATTTCAATTCTGAAGAGATTAGTGGATCATCACGAAGAAGTAAACGCAAGTGCATATTGTCCCCATGGATGGGGAGGGAGGAGAAGTGGTGAGGTGAGGGAGGCCAGAACGAACCCCGGCATCACAGTTTAAGAATTACATAGATCGGTTTCATCTTGGGGTCGCCAAGTCTCGAAAAGAACTGTAAAATACCAACAAACTCATTGGAAGGGTGGCACGAAGACAGCCCTTACTGGCCATGATAAACAAAAACATCTGCATTTTGCAAAAACCTCATTGGATGGACTGGAAGACAATGCTGTAGTCAGATGAGACCAAAATTGAGAGGGTTGGCCATATACTCCATCTCATCTCTTCAGGCTACACCTTTCCCTCCCTAACTCACCACCATGAATAGCCTTATATATGCCATAGACTGTAATGGCACTTATATAGTTGTATAGATATTGTTGTTTTTTTTTGTATTAGCTATTGTATTGTTGTACTCGGGGTATTCTAGCTGCCAACTGTGGTATGCTAGTTTGGAAGTTGATGTATTCTTTAAGGGTTCTGATTGTATCTGTATGGTTACACTAGGACTCGGAACTGTACTGTCCTCTCAGGTCCTCTTCGCACTTGTACTTGTGTTTGATCTGCACTTCGTTGTATGTTGCTCTGGATAAGAGCGTCTGCTAAATGCCCTGTAATGTAATGTAATGTAACATGTTTGGTGACAAAAGAGGAATTGCATATGGAGAAGTACTTCATACCAACTGTCAAATATGGAGGTGGGTCATTGATGTTTTTGATATTTTTGGCTGTAATATTTAAGACGCAATAACATACCAGAACATTTATTTTTATGGAAAATCTGGTTGATTTGGTGGTCACCTCACAAAATAGATTTTTGGCCACAACTCAAGAATTCATATGCTAATTATGACAAAATTTTACAAACTGTCTAATAGGATAAAATGATGAAGTGAAAACATTTTATATCCAAAATCTCAATGGTCAACTTCACTGTGACTTCATAATATTTTGCTTACCACTGTAACTGAGAAAATGATCTTGTTTTGTTTGTTGATTGGTGACGTAATCATGAGTTGATATTTTACAGTTAGTATCAAACACTTTTTGTTTGAATATTCTTCAATTAGTTTGGGTTTTACAGAAGAAAAAAAATATGATGCAAATCAAATAAATTCATATAATGTTTTTTAGATGTGCAATTTTAATAAAAAATGTAAATCAAATATTTATCTTGGTCTTATTCCACTACTCTACCTTTAACTTTTTCAGGTTGTAATTAGAAAATATTTTATTCAACATTTTAGGTAACACCAATGACAAAGAAACGGCACATTAATTATTTAAATGTATAAAAATACATTTTGCTCTACTTGTTGTGGATTCATCAAGTTTATAAGTTAGATATTTCTGCACAGACAGAGATGGCAACATGACTGGCTGGTGGAGGCATACAACTGCCCGGCAGTTATTTTGCCGTAGTTTATTTAGATAATTGAACCTCAATGACCAGTTAAACCCACACTACCCCTGGTGGAGTGAGGCCAGGTATTGCCTATGAATTAAATGTCTGGTAACAAAGCAGGAATCTGTGATTATAGTTGTCAGGCTCTATTAGCACAACAATTCTATAAGAGCCTGTGTTGGCTAATGAGGGGGCATACAACTTGAATCCACAGAAACCACAGCAGGGGTCCAGCACATAGCCCTGGGGCACCCCCAAAGAATGATAGGGTTGGGGTGGTGGGGTGCAGAGAAAGGAAACCTCTTTCTGGCACCTGATAGTTACTGTCTCCGGGGAGGGAAGGCCTTTGGCTATGCAGACTAATTCCTTCTCTGTGGCATTTAATTGCTTTAAACCTGGCACAATTTGAATGTGTGAGCTACTGTTCTCTAATGATTGAGCTCATGCTGAAAGAAACTGGAAGTAAAGAACCCTTGAGGCATGAGCCAGGTCAAAGGTCAAGACTACAGCTGTGGACCTTCTCATTTATTTTTTCCTCCTCAGACCTGCTTATTGCTGGTGTGGGCAGATAATAAGAAGTACTATACTCTTTGGCAAAATAATTTAAAGAAAAATACACAACATCAAATGGTGATAATTTCACATATTTGAATTCCTTCACACCACCCATCCCTCCCCCTTTCCTAGAAGACCAGACATAATGGGCATCAAGCACTGTATTTACTCCATCATTTACCAACATCTTCTCTGGTGTATTTTATTAGGGTTAGTTTATAGAGGCAGGATGCTAAGTAAGATGCATGCATTATGTAAACAAGGCAGATGTGCTCACTCAGAATGCAGCTGGGTGAGCAGATGAGTCATGCCGGCCTGATAGTTGTGGTGGGATTCTAGAAGCTGGGAGCTGTGTGCTGTACGCCTTCTTATTTGTCAAGTGAGGTTTGAGCAATGGCAGGAAAACATCACTGGTAGTAATTGTAAAAATACAAGAACATGTTTGTATTTTTCTTATTGTAAATTTCTCTAACTTTTTTTCGCTCTTATGAGTGCCATGTCAGATTCAACAAAAGCTCCTAACTTCTGGAAAACGTTAGTACTTTCTAACTCCTCCTCGGGCAACTATAACGGCTATAACGCTTCCTGTAGCTGTTCATTTCTTGCTTTTGGAATTTTTTCCCCATTCTTCCTCACCGAATACCTGTTGCTGAGAAGTATTCTTTGGCCTCCTTGCATGTATGGCATGTTTGAGTTCTCTCCACAGATTTTCAATAATATTGAAGTCTGTGGACTGTGGTGGCCATTCCAAAACCTTCATCCATCTTTCTTGGAGGTACTGCATGGTTGAGGAATTATTGTCTTGCTAGTTTCATGGTCTCATGTTTAACTCTGTGCCATTTAGAGTTCAGGTTTGCTTTCGATCACATACAGATTCATTGTAACAGACCAGGGGTGCCCACATTTTTGCATGTGGCACATTATCAAGGCTCGGCAGGTCCGGGTAATTAACTTGTAAAAATGCATCAAACCCCCAAATTGTCTGTTATAATACTGTATACAGTACTGTAGGGTTACCTCAGATAGATGGTCAATGGGATTAACAAGAACAAGGTACGGAGTCTACCACATAGTCGGCACCTGATTGGGTTCACTGGGTTTGGCAAAATCGAAACAATATGGTGGACCGTTGATGAACTTTCTCTTTAGCAATCCACTAAAATATGTTTCTGAAAACATTTGAGGCCAGAAAGAAGCAGTTGCGTTGCTGATCTTCACATTTCATATTTGATATGCAATGCCTAGTTTGAAAGTTTGATCCGAGTTTGAGTCGAGCGCGTGCGCCCGTCATGCACGGCAAGCCTCTCCATATAAGATGAATGGAATGTGTTGCTTATATGATTTGTATGACCGGTCGGGACTACTCGTCAGTTTTGTTCCAAGACACAAGAAATTTGGTGAATGCGCCAAATTCTCTTAAATCGCTTGTACAAACAAATCAGTTTATATGAGTGGTTCTTGCTGGAGGGTCATTGTGCTGTATCTACTTCCACAACAGGATACAGCATGGCTTGTATCACACCTGAGAGCCACCTCTGTGCTGTGTAATTTCATAATGTTATTCCTTCAAGACAGAGCTTTGTCATTGGGCTGCTGGGTGGCTCATCCGGTTAAGACGCTGTTCTACCGCATGGATGAGCTCTATGGACTGCTTTCAAATCAGTCTGTATGTGGCTGGCAGCCCCGCTAAGAGCGGCATAGTAGGTAATAGTGCCCAGGGAAGGCCAGACTGACAGCCCTCCACCAGCCATCCAGTCGATGGGTCACCCACATTCAACAGTACCTGTTGGTCTGTGCATGAAATGTCTTCCTGACTAGTGTCAGTGTGAGTTAGACTTGTGGACTGTGGACTGTGGATCGAGGATGATAGGCATTTCATGCTTCAAAGGAGACTATATGCTCGTCTGTGCTTTCCTGATAGGGTAGATTTTAGCAAAGAGAGGATGAATGTGCCACTGCTAATGAATATGATTGGGCATTCCAAATTGGGGGGAAAAAAAGGATAGTTTAATTTATCTAAGGAAGTGGACTTAGTGTTAATGTGCAAAGCCTGAGATTCGGACATTTCTCACATGAATGTCTCCTATAAATGTCCCACATTTGACATTTCAAACATTTTCCTAAGATGGTGCTAATACATAGGGGTTCAATTTAAATGACCGAAAGCCTGTTCTTCCTTTCCATCTGCCCATCCGTCCCTCCATACGTTCTTCACTCCTTGTTTTCTTCTTGGCAGCATAACCCCGTTTCGCTGAAATTGGGCGCAGTTATTAGTCGGCCATTCATTTGCACATACGACATTGCAGACGGATTAGTCTCTTACATTTTTAATGTCTTTTGAATGCAGCACTGTCAGTGAAGCATTTATCACGGCGGCAGCATAGGCCTAGCTCACAGAGCATACTGACAGCCTGTTAATTTGCTCAACAAATCAAGGGCACCCGATAAAGAACCCTGTTAACACCGACCCAGGGTTTGACAACAAGGTATATTTTTAATGCCCCACCAGGTCACTTCCTGGTCCACACAAAATCACCACTAGCTGAAGATTTTGCATGGGTGCTTCTGATATTCTGGTTTTCTTTGGTACTCTGTTTTAAGTGTGACATTAGTAAGTTAAGTAAGTTAAGATGCTTAGTCTCTTTAAGCTTAGTAACAGGAGACTCAGGAATGATTTCACTTTAATTTCATTAAAATGATTAAGAAAGTGAATTACAGGCGATTCTTCAAGGTGAGCTCGGTTAGCAGAACGAGGGGGCATAAATGGAAATTCAGAAAGGATAAATTCAGTACAGACATTGGGAAGTATTTTTTTCTCACACAGAGTGGTCACTGTGCGGAATAGCTTGCCAGGACATGGAGGAGGCAGAAACACTGAGGGTTTTCTAGACCAGGCTTGATAAGATACTGTTTAGCTTTTAGGCAAACTAAGTAGTAGGTACTGTACACTTTAGTGGTAAGAAAAGGGGAGCATTGCTGGGCTGAGTGGCCTGTTATGTTATGTTTAAATTACTGTTACCTAATTACTGTTGTCTTTGCCTTTAAGACACAGCATGGGTAGGAATAAAAGCAAGGGCATTAATAGATAAGGTTAAGATGTGTGAAGTTAACCCTCCTGTATTTCCTTTTCACAAGCTCCTCTCTTTCTGTGATTTCTCATGTATTTATGTTTCTGTGCTGGTAAAAGGTGTTTTTAATTTGCTTGTTTGACATCAAGTCTCCAAAATTCTATCGTTGTCATTGATATTTTATAAAGTTTTATAAAATGCTGATAATTTTCTTAAAGGCTTTGTCTATAATTTCTTACAACTTTCTTTTTACCAGAGTGGATTTTCATCCATATTAAGTTGCACTTTATAAGAAGCTTGCCTCGCACTTGAAGGACAATACATAGTCGTTCTAGGAAGGACTTGCCCTATCAAGCAGCAAACCTTTTCAAATCAAACTGACGTGTCCCTGCGATATGCCGTCTGCACACATCATGATGATGTTGAATTTGTGTGACTCATTCACATCTCACATTCACAACAGACTTCAGTTTGTTCTCTGGGTGGATGGAGCCCAGGGAGCCAATGATCTGTATTGTAAATAGGGAAGCCCTACATATCCTGATGCATGTTTTACAGGGACCCTAGCCCTTTAATAGCGCCCTCTCTCCACACAGTTTCCACATAGTGCCTTTAAGTGCTTTTATACGAACTGTGCTTCCCGTACTGTTGTGTACTGTTTCTCTGTGCCCAATGACCAATCAAATTTCCCCTTAAGGGATAATAAAGCTGCATTGCGCTGTTAAACATAACTAACTGATTAAACACCCTTCAGTAGCGAGGCATTTGAAAAGGCCAGATATGTTGTGAGGGGATTTTCTGTAAACTCTGGCAACATTCTGAGCAGCAAGGATACAAAGATTGTTCTTTGAGGTTACAAAGGAGCCAAAAGTATCTTTTTGTGAACATAGTCTGAGCGTACCGTATTTTTTAACAAGCATATGGTTCACAAAGCCAAAGAATAACGAAAAATCCCAAAGGCTCATTTGTAGCTCACTAGATGGAATGAATACTAGCTGACTAATGGTTATCCAGCTAATCTACAAAAACAATGGCTTGGAATGCGTATGCTTTGCAAATTGTTTCCTTTTTTCTTTTTGCCAATCATTCTGAAAAGCATTTTAAATCACACAACTTTTGCCTTTAGAAACATCCCTGTTCAGAATCCACTCTCTACTCAAAATGGTCTTTGGGAAACATTTCCATGGATAATGAGGCCATTTTCATATTATTTTATTAAATAAAACTTTGGGTTTTCACAAGTATGAATTTAGGCAAGTGGGTCCTTGGAAGCATCTGGAAGGTCCTTTAGGCCTACTTTGCTTCGTAGGCTAGTGTCGCAGTCCTGTACACGGTTGGGTTGGCTGCATAATGACACAAGGCACAGTTGCTTCAGTAGCGTTCCACCTGCGGTCTGAGCTCGTGACCCGTAGGTCCACGGTCCAGTGGTCTGACCGCTACGCCAACTGCTCACACGCTTGCGGCGTCAGCAACTGCACGCAACGCTGAACTGCAGATACAGCACGGGTCAGCTTACAGACACGCAAAGCAATATTTCCGCTTTGCCGAAACCACGTCAAGATCCGGAAATTGGAAACGAGTAGCCCATTCTTGGGTTCCAGCCATACACCTGCAGAGACATTTGCAGAGAGTGCAAGTTTGTATTTATTTTCCCAAGATGAGAAGGCGATATGTTTGATCTCAAACTTCATATTTCATTGGGAAACTTTTTCCTGATCTTGGATGTGGGTTGTGACGGTACACATGATTTTTATTTTATTTTTATTTTTTTATATTTGCTGTAATGCAATTTACTACCAAGCCCAAATTCTGGGGCTTCATCGTCTGTTATGGACAGAGTTTCTCTCAATTGGTCCCTTTAATAAATGTCTCTGCCTAACAAATGTCTCTGCCTGGTTGAATAATGCTATATTATTACCATTGGCTTCCCCCGTGGGGAAATGGATGGAGGTTGCTGGCCAATTAAAAAAAAAGATAATAATAATAATAACCCCAACAGCTGTTTTTGCTAATGAGCCTGGAATGCGCAATGACTTAACAAACAGTACATTTTTATTTTATACAAGAACAACGTCAGCCTGGGGAAAATATATACACTTTATTAGACATTTATTAATTTACTTCTTTATTACATCTTTTTTTTACTTTTTTGATTGGTCTTCTGCTGCTGTAGCATCTTCTTGAAGGTTTTACGTGTCGTGTGTTCAGAGATGCTTTTCTGCATACCGCCGTTCTAATGTGTGATTGTTTGAGTTACTGCCAGCTTTGACCAGTCTGGCCCTCTGCTTTTTATTTTTTGCACCATCCCAGGAGATCAGCAGTTTCTGAGATACTCAAACCAACCACCAACAATGTCACCTACAATCATTCCATGGTCAATGTCAATTGGATCACATTTCTTACCCATTCTGATATTTGGGATGGACATGCCTGCATGGGAGAGAGACAGAGAAAGACTCCTAGTAAGCACTTAATTCAGAAAGTGGTCCAATAGTAATAAGGATTTAAAAATAAAATAATATTTTTAATCAGGTGATTGTCTTAATTGACAATGTGTGTTAAAATAAAGAATAAATTAAATTTAAATGACCCTTACATTGTATACAGTACATATAAGGCTGACTGCTAGCTTGCGCCATTGGTTAATAGTCTGTGCTGTGCAAATATTATGGAAAATGTTTGTTCTCCTCACCAGTGCTTGTCAGTAGCGACACAGGCTAACTTTGAGAGCACCGCCCTTTAGACAGCATATGTTCAGAGTACTTAATTGTTAATGACTGCTCAGGACGGATTTTGCATAATGAGTATTGAACACATTTGCACAAAACCTTCAACTGCCACTGCCCATCAAAGTCATATGACCTGGAACACTGGTCAGGAGAGAGACTTAATATATGTGTGACAGGTCCTGTTATTGTCTATCGAGCTCTAAAACAGTGCTTTTGACCATGCATGCTCCAGTAGCGTTTTGCTGGTTCTCCAATTCACTCAGTCTCTAAATGGCAGATACGCAATCAGAGAGTTGAATAGGTCAATTGAAGATGCATTGTGCTGTATGTTTTGTTGTCTGTGATACTTTTTTGAATCTCTTTTTCTGTATTTAACAGTATACTTTCACTGCAGAAGTGACAATTGCTATCTGCGATTGCATGCCCATGCAGCTGTGCCGTCTGATGATTGGAGGATGGACACCGTTGTCAGAAACTTTGGCCTGCCTGCTGTGTTTGACAGATTTTCAGCTTCGCAGACAATTAACTGTTGGCGGAAGTGTGTGCGCGCTTTATGTTCTGCGTGTGGCTGCGGATAATGGTTTGTCCTGGCTGTGTGTGTGTGTGTGTGTGTGTGTGTGTGTGTGTGTGTGTGTGTGTGTGTGTGTGTGTGTGTGTGTGTGTGTGTGTGTGTGTGTGTGTGTGTGTGTGTGTGTGTGTGTGTGTGTGGTGTCTGCTAAGCATGTACTCCGCTGCTCTCCTGTCCTATTTGCGCTCATTGGTGTAATGAGGGAAACGCGTGCTCATTGCGTCGTGAGTGAAAAAGCATCAAGAGGAGGAGGAGTGTGTGTGTGTGTGTGTGTGTGAGTGTGTGAAAGCATCAGGAGCAGTGTATGTGTGTTGTGTGTGTGTGAAAAAGCATCAAGAGGAGGTGTGGAGTGTGTGTGTAAGCATCAGGAGCAGTGTGTGTGAGTGAAAACGCATCAGGACCTGTGTGTGTGTGTGTGTGTGTGTGTGTGTGTGTGTGTGTGTGTGTGTGTGTGTGTGTGTGTGTGTGTGTGTGTGTGTGTGTGTGTGTGTGTGTGTGTGTGTGTGTGTGTGTGTGTGTGTGTGTGTGTGTGTGTGTGTGTGAGTGAGTGAAAAAGCATCAGGACCAGTGTGTTTACAGCAGCGTTTAGTCCTGGGAAGTTTTTCCTCACGGGCCCAGCGGCAGGCAGCACGTCGGCGTAATTACATCAAAGAGACGGAGCCTTTACGACTCCAAGGGCTTTCTCCTGACGGCTACCGCGAGATAAATCGGTCAAAGAAAAAACAAAGGGCCCACTACGAAATGCATTGTGGAATTCCGGTGTGTCTGACTGTGATTCCTCCTTCCCCGTCGCTGTCCTGACGCAGCTGGACCGTTGATGACTGTGCTAACGTCGCTCGGTCCAGTCCTGCAGATTGAACGCTGGAGAAGCCGTCTCTGAAACGACTGCGGTCGCCGCAGTAACGGGGTAGCACTGGAGCGGCTCCGCCGGTCTGTCCGTGACCTCTTTAACGTCTCCTCCAATAGCCCTGCAGCGGCTCTCCGGCCGTGGCGGTCTTCCAGCCATGCATAAATGAGCTGGCTCTCTCCGCGGCAGTGTCTGAAGTGATTTAGAAGCGGTGGCTGTCCGTGAGGGAGCCAGACCGCATTTGGGCTAATGAGATGATCAGTACCCCATTTGCAGCAATTTACTCCCCGCCTCGAACAGGCTGGCAACCCAGCGGACTCCCGTAGCCCAGTTTAGCAACCCAGTTTACTCCCGTAGCCAAGATTAGCAACCCAGCGCACTCCTGTAGCCTGGATTAGCAACCCAGTTTACTCCCGTAGCACAGATTAGCAACCCAGCGCACTCCCGTAACCCAATTTATCAACCCAGTGGACTCCCGTAGCCAAGCTTAACAACCTAGCGTGATTCCCGTAGCCCAGTTTAACAACCCAGTTTACTCCCGTAGCACAGATTAGCAACCAAGCAGACTCCTGTAGCCCGGATTAGCAACCCAGTTTACTCCCGTAGCACAGATGAACAACCCAGCACACTCCCGTAACCCAATTTATCAACCCAGTGGACTCCCGTAGCCAAGCTTAACAACCTAGAGTGATTCCCGTAGCCCAGTTTAACAACCCAGTTTACTCCCGTAGCACAAATTAGCAACCAAGCAGACTCCTGTAGTGCAGATTAGCAACCCAGCGCACTCCCGTAACCCATGTTAGCAACACAGCAGACTCCTGTAGCCCGGATTAGCAACCCAGTTTACTCCCCTAGCCCAGTTTAACAACCCGGTTTAGCAGCCCAACAGTACTTGTATCAGCAGTGTAACAACCTCAGGCTTGCAGGTTCAATTCTCACGTTGGACACAGCCAAGCAAGGTGCTTAACCTGAATTGCTTCAGTAATCTATCCAGCTAAATGCAAACTCTGTCAAATTCAGAGTGATGTGTAAGTCTGCTAAATGCTTGTAATGTAATGAACACATGGAACCAGCAATTGCAACATGAGCAAGTCGTGGCTAAAAATATAAATTAATAAAAACGAGCATTGTGGAAGCGGAAATCAACTTTGCATTTAATTTACTATGAGCTTACCTCCGTCGCCAAAAACACAAGCTCATTACACAGAGAGAGACACTTTACTGCTTCACAATAAGCAGTGTGCTGTCGGTGGTGACTGGGGAAAGGAACACTTAAAAGCATCTGCAGCATTGAAAGTTGAGAACTGGAAAAATATTTTGGGGAGCTAAGGATCGTATCCTGTCCACTACAGAGAAGCAATGCGGAGCACAATGAACTTCAGCTACCAAGCTCTTTACCTGGCAACTTGAAATGGGAAGAGAAAAAAAAAAGATCTTTTAAAAACCTCAAAACGCTTCAGGGGATTTTGAATTAAAGTAGGGAGAAAAAACACGACTGACCTACTATTTTTAGATACAAAAATTATTTCGGAATGGCCTATTTCTCATATAATCCAAGCCACATTTTCGACGTGTATGTGTAGGGAATTAATATTCAGTTCTCTGAGGGAGAAGTAGCCATGTTGTTTTTCCTCCAAGCCAAACCAATAGTAATGACTGGACTGGACCAATATGTTCTAATATTAAAAAGTGAGGACGGGCGGTTGGGAGAAATGCGCGTTCCTTTGTGGAGAAATGTCTTCATTAGATTTACCTCATTTCTGTTCTGTTTCACCCATAGGCCACTCTGCATTATGAATAGAGTCTTTTCAGAATCAGGACTAGAGGTGTGCCTGACAGCAGAAAATCTAAATCAAATAACCTTATTCCTGTTTAAACTCATCTACTATTAGGACCTCAGTAGAGGAAAGTTAGGAAGAAGTCTGAACACTGTTGCTCATGTAACTGAAGGAACGTGTCTCTCTCATTGCAAGTCTGGTTCATTCCCTGAAATGGTTGAAGTATAATCTCGTAAAACTAAAGGGGACAGGGGAGAAAGAGAGAAAGAGGGAGAGATGCAGGTAGAGGAATGGAGATTGAGAGAAACGTTGGAGTGGGGGACGGTAGGAAAGGGTGATGGGTTAAAGGAGAGGCTCTAGGTGGGAAAGAATAACCCACACACTCACACACCAACAGCGATTGGCTGCCATGCAAGGCACCAACCACCTCATCAGGAGCAATTGGGGGTTAGGTGTCTTGCTCAGGGACACTGCGACACACCCAGGGCGGGATCGAACCGGCAGTCCGACTGCCAGACGACAGCTATTACCTCCTGAGCCAATGTCGCCCCTCGAAAGAACTTTGGGTCAAACGTGCATCCGGAACAAGTTTTAATAAGGAGTGCCGCCTGTCGAAGCCCTGCCACTCACTGTCCCGGTCCCGTGTCTCCTGACGGAACGACCGCAAACTATGACCGTAAGGAGGCTCCCTGTGCACCCCTAATTATATGCGGATGACACGGTGAAACGCGAGACCTGACACGCTTCTGCAGCTGATTTAATAAACGCGGTCCCCCCGCCATGGTCACCTTAATGCACTGAGGATTAAGCGATCCATCAGCCTGCACATGATTGATGAAGTGACTGATGGCTGCTTAGCGATTCACTGGCACGGCTCTGCGTACTCCCTGCATGGCAATGCCTTCTTAGCCGCTCTCCCGCACATGACAGTTTTTATAACCACCTTATTAATATCGCGCTTCCCAGTTTGCAGGCATATATGTAACACGCAGCCCCGGCATCTTCGCTTATAAATTCCGGTCGATGGTCCGTGGTGACTTGGCTGATTCGTTGCCCCAGAGTCCCAGCCATTCTGGAACTTTCTGGACTTCCTGCTGGAGTTGCTTGGGACAGCCTGTAGCCTAGCGGCGAAGTACACGACCGGGAGCCAAATGGTTGGTGGTTCGAGCCATGGTGTAGCCATGATAAGATCCACATAGTTGCTGGGCCCTTAACCCCACATTGCTCCAGGGTGGGATTGTCCCCTGCTTGGTCAAATCAACTGTAAGTCACTTTGGATTAAAGCATCAGCTAAATAACTTATAAATGGGGGAATTGTGAGAAAGGCTGTCAGGTGTATTGTTGCCAGATGCCCGGTTTTGGATTAGAATGACCGGTTTTCCTGTTATTTTCAACCCCCGACCCCCGGTCAGCAACCCCAAACTTGGCCTATGTTTGTGTTTCGTGTCTGTATTCACTAATTCTGAATCTGGCAACCCTAGTCAGGTGACCTGTCGGGCTACAGTCCTCTGCCACACACCACAGGAGGTATAAACCCCAGACTGTGTCTGTGCTAACTGGGCAGCAGCTCCACAGGAAGTTGCGTAATTGGATGTCGTGCTGCCAGTGGTTGGCAGGGCTCTTCTCACCAGGTAGTGACCAAGAGTGACCCCTCCGGTTTGTCTGGTGCCTGTAAACCTGCCTGCGATAGCTGTGTATCTCTGATGCGAAGACAGAGGACTGCGGAGTGAAAACGGGCCCGGCAGCATTTTTTAGCTAACTGTACGGGAGAGTTTTGCTAGCAAGGCGCTAATCCTGCCAACAGACACTGGAACATAGCCTGTATTGTATGGCTAAGCTACATTTACCAATTGATGCAGCTCTCCTTAAGATGCAAAGACGAGTGTTGCACCTGACCACTCGTTCACAACAGCGGGACTTGCTCTGTGCAAGCTCGCACTCGACCTCCCAAAAACCACGATATCGTGGAAATATTAGCCCGATTTCATATTAATGGTGGCCTCCTTCCAGCTTTTCAGGATCGTTTTCATAAAATAAGTCAAGCCTGCCTGTGAAAGATTGCTTAGTTGGATTTTGGCAGTGCGTTTTTCAGACAGTGTCTGTGTGGAAGGGGGTGTTTTGTGCACGCTCACACCCTATGCGGTTAACCCGGCCTCCTCTCTGCTGTCTGCAGTCACTGCGAGACCCATAAAGAAGTCCTCCTCCGCCTCCTTGTTCTGTTTATTTTCCCTCCTTTCAGGCGGCTGCTTTAGTAAACCGGCACGCCGCCTCCGTTCTGCCTGCTCGGCTGTCTCTCCGCCGTGTGTGGTCCCGTCGTTTGTTTGTGGTTTTCTTCCCTTCCATTTTGTCTTCCCACAGAGATTTGTAAAGACTGTTTCTCTGAAAGGGATGCCTGCAAAAAGATGTAAATGAACACAAACTAGGAATCTTTCCTCATATCTACAGCCCTGCAGCCCCAGTGCCTCAGGGTTTGATTAGATCTAAAGACTGGTCCCACTAGTCACACAGGGCACACCCAGCACCAGGGGCTTTCTGAAGAAGACCATGTATATGGGCTATTTTCTTTTTCCCTGAGGCAACCCATCAACCCCCCTTCTTCCAAGAGGACCTGGATAATGGTTGTCAAGTCAGGTCTTTTCCAAGCCCCAAGTGTCCATTGAATTGAAAGTTTGTACTGCAATGTAGCCTGTATGCAATCCATATCTTAAACTCATACAGATTTGGGGGTGTCTCTGCGGTGTAGTGCACTATCCACATGCCCATTGCATGCCGTGCCGTTGGCCGTCCAAAAGTCCCTCTGTCTCGTTCCCATTCTATCTGTCTCTGGACACTGTATAGTCTCTTTGCCAGATTGGCCTCGGAAAGTGTTGTGAGAGCTGTCTATTAACCTTCCAGTGAGTGTTTGCACCGAAAGGTCTGGATCACTCCAGCCCTGCAAGCTGCCCCAGTCGAAAGGTGCCAAACTGCCAGACTGACATTCAGTGAGGCGGGGATACCATGCCTGATGAACTATGCCAATTATGCATCCAATGGCTAATTATGTGGCACCTTAAAGCTCTTAGTTTGATTTTACTCCAGTTTATTGATTTACTCCTTTGGTCCGGCACGCGTACAGCAAGAGGTAGCTTTCTGGAACAGTCAGCAGAAAGTCTTGAACGAGAGAAGCGAACGCCACGCTGAATGATTTGACACAAAATGGCCGAAAGTGTGAATTGTTTGTCCACCCCATAATCAGTCCAGTTTTTTAGGCAGTCTGGTAACAGACCACCGACAGTCTGAAAAGACGGCCTACATGCCTGCGTGTCTACAGCCGGAAAGATCAGATAAACGTACCCCTGCCTCTACCCAGCAGTCCAGCGCTGCTTTATAAGTGAATCAGCCCTCCGTTGGAAGTTTATAAAGTCCGCTCTTTCATCTGGGACCCTTACTGACAGTTGCTACCCTCTTTGCCTTCCCTTAAATGCAGTGTGCTTGTGCTGCTTCAGGGAGTTGGAATCATTAATCTCTCTCCCTTTGCCTTCAGAAGTCTCCTCTCTCAGCAGTGTGTGGGTTCCAAATTGAATTACAAGCCCTTTCATAGCCTCCATTTTCTCGGCATAACCATTATCTCTTGGTCAGTTCGTGACCTTGCCTCACCTCCCTGGCTACCATGAATCCACACACACTTTTGTCCCTCCCTCCCCTGCTCCTTTTCTCTCTAATGTTATAATGGACTGTCCTCGTATCGAGATGGTAAATCAGGAAAAGGATTGCTTTTGTTGGTATGCTAGTCTACCTGTCATCTAGCTTATAATTACTGCTAGACTATATTCTATAGGCGTGATTCTGCTTAATCAGGTGGCTATTTCTAAAACTCTTGCTGTGTTGGATGAAATGTACCTTTTTGAAAAAATAACTTTTTGGTGTGGCGAGGTTGCCTTCATTTCAAAGTCGAATAAAACGCTAATAAAACTGAGTAAGTCTATCAGACAATTCTGCAACCTCCCTTCTGGGACCGAGCCTGTCCGGTCTACGGTTATTTAGACAAGTTTATGGCTGGTTTCTGCTTAAATGCATCCCAAACACATGCGGTAGAGAATACCTCCACCGCGCAGAATTTTTGTCACAGTGAGTTTGTGGGACTCCAGCTAGTATAATTGTTCTCCTTCCAGTGATATGCATGTTTGGGTTATGGAAGTGATTCTGAGAATCAACATGAAGTAAGTCCCTTTTTGCACCATCTTCAGAAGAAGTCTTTAGAGTGCAAAGGATAATGTCCTGTCCATGACAGAGAAGTCTTTTTGAAGTGGTCAGATAGTGTACTTCTGTGTCCAATGGGACCTACAGTAACAGGGCTGTTCGCATCAGTCTGTTGAATATAACATTATCTTCATATCAATGTTAATAGTGCCAAGGCCTTTGTAAGAAGTAAGAACTTGAAGTCACTGACGTTTCTGGAAACTGAATCTGTGAATATTAGCAAAAGAAAGGGCAAACCGTTGAGCTAAATGTTACCCACACACTCTGTCCATTATAAACCACAGATGTCCCTTGAAGGTCAGTTTCTTATAAAAATGTGATTGATTAATTATATATGAGTGTTTGTTGCCTCCCCTTGTGAGGTCTGTCAATCTCAGCATGGGAAAGCACAAGTGTATGTGCCTGGCTCTGAAGAGGATGTGAATGGAATCAGACCACAGTAATTAATTCAGATTTTGACACAATTTTGTCGGCGGTGACAAATTTCCAGCGTCAGGCTCGAATATGAACGTCGGGAATGACAAACTGGCGTCTTTAACCCTTGTAGTGTGACATAATCGAAGATCAGCAATGTGGCGCCTGGAAGATCACGACACCCCAATGAAAAGTCTAGCAGGTCAGTATTTTTTTTCCTGCCTAGTTTGACTCTCCTAACGATGGTCAACAACACGTTTTTTTGACGTTGACCAATGGGGTGACAGGTGCTCTCTGGTGCACATAGGTATACAATTGCCCTTGGGCTATGTGAGGTTTGTATGTTAACTGAACGCATATGCTGTCACTTCAGAGGCAATGGTCAATGAAAAGAACTGGAGCTATATTGACCGTTTTCATGATTTTAGTTATAGTGATTGTAAAACCACCTGATGTATGTATATTTGTATCTTCATTTAACGTACCAGAGTATATAATTCCCGAAACCCAATCTTATGTATTTTTTTCTTCGCTCTGTTAACCTTTTTTTGCTCCCTTTTTCCCCAGTCACAAGAATTTCAATTTTTTGTAAGGATTAAAATGTTGGCTGATTGAAAACTGTGTGGTAATCCTGTTTGAGCACCGGTCTGACCTGAGCAAAGCCGATAAAGTTTTACCTCCCTGCTGGTTTCACACACCACCGCCCTGCCCCCACCCCAGCCACTGTACCCACAGTACTGTACTATCCCATCAATGACATACATAAGCCCCTAAAGCTTACGTTCAGGAGAAACTGGAAATTGCTCTAAATGGGGGAAAAGATCAAACAAACGAAACAAACATGCAGGCACCAGCAGAACTTGCGACTGCACCATGTGCTTCCAACCCACAACAACCCCCCCCCTTTTTTTTGTTTTGTCTGTTGCCTTGCCGACCTCAAAACAGAAACAGTGAGGTCACTGGGGACTGGGGACTGGGGATCCCATGGCCTGTGGTTGAGTTTTACACAGGTGCCTACTGACCAACGTTTCCTCACAGGGTGTTGAGAAAAAGCACACATCCTTGTTAACATAAAACATAAAAATAGATATAGTCCTTTGCAGAACAGAATTTGGGAAGGTATCTCGAGTTGACTGACCGAGGATGTGAGCCCTTGGCACACAGTGGTATGAAAATGTTTGGTTTTTTGGGGTCACGTCCTGCACTTCTTATACTTAGTCCACTCGTGTAACTGGCAGAGAGTCCCACCAGGTGATGCTTAACTGCAATAAAAAGCAGGAGGTTGATGGACAGTTGTGGGCTTTGCAAGTGGGGTAGGAAGGGGGGCAAACATTCTGTTTCTTGTTGCCAGAAAGGTCCAGGGTCAGGCTTATTCTCTGGAATCACAGAAATAAACATGAAAATGACCCAGACCCTGTGGGGATTTCCAGCTTGATTATTTCTTCCTTAAATTTTTCCCTGCCGTACGGGAAAATGGTAGTATGTCAATTATTAATTTGGTTAAATATAATCTCTGGGTAAATATAATCTTTTCCTTCTCCCTCACGCCACCTCCAAAGTAGTTCACCCAATCCAACTTGTCACAGTTTAACAAGCGGAACATTTACAGGCTAACTGAGGGATGTGGAAATAAAAACGTCAAACTGCTTGTGTGTGCCTTTCATGGCGACAGCAGTTCGGTAATGATTACCGAGGCTGCTCGGAAACGAGGGAGAGGTGTGGAGTCTTTCTCTCATCCCAGTCTGATCGGGTCTCTGTTTGAGCAGTGAGTAGTGAAAAGACCACTGTGATACGGCGTGTCAAGTGTAATATCACCTTATATATTGTTCCAGCTATGTACATATTCTTCATGTTCCTGCTGAATGAACGCTTAAGAAAACCATCTTTGTCACGCGGCTGGGCAAAACAACTTTAACTGCTGAAGAGCAAACAGACAAGAGCACGCAAGTGATGGCTTCAAAGTCATCCCTTAAGTGTACATGGTCTTCCCACAGGAAGCCAGGCCCGGTCCGTGTGCTGACAATTTGAGCGTTTCTCACCATGCCCTGTGTTACTCACCCTCCACCCTTCCTGTCCTTCTTCACCAGGAATGGCTTGGGGGGTCCGGGGGTCTGCTGCGTCGTTGTCCCAGAGAGGCGGAGGCGAGAGCTGAAGGTGGAGGCGTGAGCCCCCGGCGTGGCAATGCGTCAGGGACGGCCCCCGCTTATGAAGTGAAAGCGACTACTGCCAACGTCACCGCCTCACCATGGGTGTCAGCGCCTCCTACCCCAACTCCTGCTCTCCTCGCTTCGGGGGGAGTTCGCAATCACATCACACCCTCATCGGTAGGCCCTGACCTGCATTCTGTACAACTTTCAATGAAAAGTCTGAGACCACATTGAAAATCTGGATGTAATCCTGGAAATAAAGAGAAAGTTTTAGGATTTTGAAAAAGATGAAAACAAATTAAAGTTACTTCAAGAACTACTGCTTTACAAGAACTGCTCGAAGAGCAAGGAGTGCTGGACAATCCACAATCACCTGACCTCAACCCCATTGAATATTTATGGGGGCACTTGAAGACTGACAAAAGCCAAGCATTCAGTAACCGCACAAGATGCTCTTTGGAACATTGTCAAATAATGCTGGGATAAAATGGATCATCAGGTTTTGTCCATGCCAGCTTGAGTGCACGTTGTCATTAAGGCAAAAGGTGTACATACAAATACGAAGAAATTCTGAAATTAATGTAAAGATTAAACTTTTCACTCAAATTGTTATGCTAATATATAATATATATGATTATATAATATAACTAATTAAAACGTTGGATTAAATTAGAAAAGATTGCAAAATATAAGCATTTTCACTAGTGGTCTCAGACTTTTAGACCCCACTGGTCTGGTACATTGAAAGTTTCTGTTTTCTGTAACTGTTCAGTAAATCTGGAACACCTAGATTTCCTTCTTAGCTGTACAGCTACAGGTATAACCCCCACAGAGCTATTGCAGCCTCACAGCAAGATGTGTAGTTAAGGCTGTCACCAGAAAACCAGAAAGCAGAAAACTAGGAGCAAAGGAAGTGGCATTTATACATTGAAAAACATGCAGACGGGTTCCTACTGTTAAACCAATGAGCTCGTCACTGGTTTTGATTTCATCATGGTTTTCTAAATAATTGCTTTCAAAATATTGGTTCCATTGTATTGAACTTTGACCCCATCGCTGGCTCTTTACATATCCTCACAATATTATTATAGTATGTTAATTTGTTGAGCGTTCAATAAACACAATTACACTGTTTCCATACCTGTATGCTGCTGACTGGGCAGGCTGTCAAGACTTATCGGTTACATGTTTATACATCTTATGATGGGCAGCATTCAGGATGAAAGTCGAGCAATAATGGGATGTGGCTAGCAATGTAGCAATATTAATCAGCCGCTCATACATTACATTGCTTTCCTGTAAACCGGCCTTCAGAGTATGAAAAGAAACAGTACAGGGTGAATTGCACGAGTGTTGATGACGGTTCGTCCCTCAAAGCGCCCCCCTGTTCTCCTTCCTCTGCAGGGACAGCTCCCTATGGCCAGCAGGCCTATAGATGCGAGCCTAAACTCTACAGCCTGGAGCCGCAAGGGCCCGACCGGCCGCCGGAAAGGAGGAAGAAGACGTCGGGCCTGGCCACGCTCAGGAGGAGGTTCATCAAGCGGCGCAAGTCGGGCCGCTCGGCCGACCACACCCGGCAGATGCGGGAGCTCCTGTCGGGGTGGGAGGTGCGGGACATCGCCGCCCTGGTGGAGGAGTACGGGGGGACGGCCGCCCTGAAGGAGCTGAGCTTCCAGGCCGACCTGGCGCGCCCAGAGGCCCGCACCCTGCGCCGCGACCTGGCCTCCCTCTACGAGCGCCGGCTCTGCACCGACGTGGACCTGGTGTTCCAGGGGGCCTGCTTCCCTGTGCACCGAGCCGTCCTGGCCGCCCGTTGCCCGCTCTTCAGGAAGCTGCTGCCCTCTTCTTCCTCCACGGAGCACGGCGGCGAAGTCCTGATGGACGTGGCGCTGGCTGGTGTGGACGCGGCCATGTTCTCGGCGCTCCTGCGCTACCTGTACACGGGCGAGCTGGGCGCGGCCGACGCCCGGCCCAAGAACGCCGACGTCCTGCTGCGGCTGAGCGAGGAGTTCGGCACGCCCAACCCGCTGGAGGCCGACATGCGCGGGCTGTGCGACCGCATGTGCTACTACGACTCCCTCCTCAGCTTCTCCGCCGAGGCCGGGCCGGGGGAGGGCGAGGGGGCTGCCGGGGGCGGCGGGGAGGAGCTCCGGGCCCACAAGGCCCTGCTGGCGGCCCGCTCACCCTTTTTCCGGAACCTTCTGCAGCGGCGCACGCGCTCCGGGGAGGATGCGGGCGACCGCGGGCCGCAGGGCCCCGCCCGCATCGTTCTGGACGAGTCAATAATACCCAAGAAGTACGCGCGGGTCATCCTCCACTGCATGTACACGGACGCGGTGGACCTGTCCCTGGTGTTGCGCAGCAGTCCCTCGGCCGGCAGTCTGGGGGAGGTGCAGGCCCTGGTGGCCGGGCGGGGCGGCATGACCCGAACCGAGGAGGCCATGGAGCTCTACCACATCGCCCTCTTCCTGGAGTTCAGCATGCTGGCCCAAGGTATGTCTGCCAACCACCACTTCCGTACCCACGCTCCATAGAACCTACATGTTAATCTTCTGATCTGTACCCACCACCACTACCCCCCTCTCTACACCCCCTACCTGCCACTGTCCTACCTGCACCCACAACTCTATACTCCACTCTACACCCCTGACCTGCCACTGTCCTACCTGTACCCACCACCCCTACGCCCCAGTCTACACCTGCCCCTGTCCCCCTTTTGACCTCTACCCTGCCGACACTGTTCAGCTGCTTATTTGTGCACAAGCTATCGGACAGGGATTCAGATCTGGGGTGCGTCATAACACATTAGAATTTCTCACCACCCAAGCAGATCTGTTCCCTTCATCTCCATTTATGTTTTTGCTGTTCTTTGCTGATGCAGAATGCAATAGCTAATATGCTAACTGACTGCAAACACCAAGCTAGCACAGTCTACTTCGCACATAATAGTTTTCTCCATTTTTCACAAGAGGAAAACTGTTTATGTCCCCACTCCCCAGAACTTGCAATGCAATAAGCATGCATGGAAGTGTTCCCAACGTTTCACAAACTGCAGTTCTTAACACGAAAGCAATAGCATTGTCAGCTTAAATAAGGATTTCTCCAAATTTGTTTTATGTATTGGTAATTATGAAATATACAGGCTATTATTTTATGTTGAAATATCTGCCGTTAAGACACGGGTGGTCTGAATTGTAATGTAATTAGCTGAAGGAAGTCATTTTCATCACGCCCTGCTCATTGTAAAGCTATAGTACACAAAATATAAGGCCATCAAGAAGTAGCGTGATACACTCTCGGAGAATTGATTATTGGCTCTCGGCCTTTTCGTCCAATCGTGTTCTCCATTTATTCGGAGTAAGCAATTGCTCCTGGGTATGAGAATGGATTTTCAAGTCTGAGCACACACCCTTCATAAAATGGATTATTGACTGTTTACCCCCCCCCCTCCCCTTTTAGTGAAGATGAGACACTATTCACTAGAGAGTTCTTGCAAACCGGGATACATATGGCGCTCAGCATTGAAGTGCTGTTAGCTTTCAAACAATGGAGCTGCTATCCTCCGCTATCTGGGGTTGAGTTTAGAGTAGTAGTGTATGATATTGTATTAAGGTCAGTTTAGCGGCTGTACTTTGTGTGTTCTGTGTGCCGTATGTCATGCTTTCAATTCGAGAGTCAGGGTTTTCCCGAAGCTGCATTTGCGAGACAAACCGAGGTCTCTATGGAGATGCTCCGTGTCCGGAATTAAGCCGCATAACAGTCAGGGACTGGGCTCGTTCTGAGTGGGGAATGAGGAGATGTTTACCGGCTGTTGTGCAGTTCAGAAGTCATTCCTATGAAGGAGAAGCTTCGACTGGAGTCTTGAATGACCTCGGCTTTCGCTACTGCTGACTGAGATGGCGTTCTGCCCTTCAACTTCCTGTATCCGGCCTTCTAATTTTGTATGTCTGGTCTTATAAAAGCCAATTTTATCATTATCAAGAGTCTGGATCTGCCTTTTGGAAACCGATGAAAATCACGCGCCGTTTTGTGTGTCTAAGGTTACGTGGCACCTACCTGAGCAAAAATTAGACCTCTAATGCGCAGGCATTTTGTTTATCTGCATATTAAAAGGACATTCCGGTCCTTAAAGGTACAATTGGTAATGGATTTTTGTGGGGGGTTTTTTCCTATCATTGAAAAAGGCTCACTGACATGTTAACTCACCCTCTGCCTGTGTTTATAGTCCTAAAATTCGGGTTTCAAAATATACAGTTGACAGACCGACACTGTACGAACCAAAACATTGTACGTCTGTACAATAATTCAATTAAATTAATTGGTTAAATTGCTTCTCTTTGCTGCAGCCAATTGTACTAATTAACTAATCGGGGGTGGGGGGGTGGGGGGGGGGGGTTTGATTTGAGGATGTTTGTTGCTGCAATTCCACTCTTGACCGTAAATTACCTATTGTACCTTTAAGGAAGCTGATCTTGTTTCAACTTTGGATGAATGGCCTACAATAATGTAAACGTTTCTTTGAGTAGTAAAATTAGCCAGCGTCCCTTTTGACATTGCACGCTGTTGACATTGACATCCACTTCCCTCTCTGTGTCATTCCATTAAATCAAGGGTGTTCAAGCTTATCGGAAAAGAGCTGGTGTGGGTGCCAGTTTTAGTTTTAGCCTAGCACTAAGACACGCAATTCTGCTTATCGACGTCTTGATTGAAAACGATTAGTTAATTAGTACAATCAGGTCTGGTAGTACTGGACTAAAATAAAAACCTACATCAAGACTGGCCCTTTTCGGATAAGACTGGACACGCTCGCATTAAATTATTGGAGTTTTTAATGCGAGAGAGAGCCTATTTTTAATTTTTTTGTTTTTGTCAAGTATTAACTCCATTCCCCTGTTGTGTGTCCAACACTCGATGCAGGGGACTCACCTATCCTGTGCTGCCTGCGCCTTTTCATCTCCCGTCTCCAGCGGGGATGACTCGGCAAAACCTTAGCCCTCGCTTCAATCCAGTCCCCCTGTCACTGATAACCGGCTTTACGTGCCCTCGTTTTCTCCCGCTGCATCTTTCTCTCTTCCTCTCTCTCCCTCCACCGGTCCCATTCACTTATCCCCCCGTGCTATCTGTGTGCATCTCTCCTCCCTTACCCTTCTTTAGCTGGACCATTCCTTTTATGTGTGTCAGTCCCAGGGTTATTCATTTATTCTGAAGTGCCGCCTTCCCCTTACTGGAAACTGGAAATCCTTGTGGACAGCCCATTAAGTTTTGCATGCCCCCTCTGTGCTGGCATTGGGAATTATGATTATCTTATTGTATCCTCTCAGACTTTGGTTTCAATCAACGGCCTCCGTCACTGTATGCCAGAGGGTCGGCCAGAGCCAGGGACAGCAGACGATTTCATCATCTGCAGGACGAAAAAGCGGAATCAATTATTTACGTCTGACTGCTGTTAAAACCTTTTGGAGCCGCTATAATGTGCTTAAAATCTGACCTGAATTTTTGGTTATGTGCCCTATAGCCTCCCTTACACACAGAGCCGACCCAACCCAATAAGTGTTTTTATAATGTTGGGTTCGAGAAGAAATGAAATCCTGCTTAGGGCCCCTCAAAACTGGGGGTGACACTACTTGCACTACAGCTGAACACTAATTGCACTACAGGTCAACAAAACTTGCACCACAGCTGAACAGTAATTGCGCTATAGCTCAACAATACTTGCACTACAGCTGAACACTACTTCTACTACAGCTGAACACTACTTGCAATACAATTCAACACTACTTGTACTACAGCTCAACACTAATTTCACTGCAGCTTAACTATACTCTCACAGATAAGCTGCGGAACCAACCATGCCTGTGTGTATCAAATGGGCTATAGCCTCTTTTTTTTGATGAAATGATTCCATATTTTACTGGATGGTTGGCAACACTAAATCCAGCTACGATTAGCTAGCTAGTCTCTACTGTCATTCATGGACAACAAGCTGACAATGCTAGAATTGGTAGTGGTTCCAACATCCCTTAAGACTGTGTTGCAAGTAGGATATTGTAACAGTTGGCTTGCTAACAATTTTTGACAAAAAATGAAATCATTGTTCACTGTTTTATGTTGATGTGCATTAATTTAGAACTGTGATTAAGCTTTTGATGGCGCTACTTCATAGCCAGACCTGGATAAATAATGCACCCCCTCTCAGCCAATTAGAATTGTGTATTCAACCATGCCGTTGTATAATCAGGTTTATAAAGCGAGTATGAGAAATCTCGCTGTCTGATTGGTTAATAACTGTGATAAAATAACGATATAGCACCGCTATGACTTCTGAAACTTACCATTCAATTACCACTCCGCAGCTAAGCAGTCTGCCAAGTCAAAATGAAAACCTGTGAGCCAATGGCGTTAATCAGAGTTGCCCAGAATTTGCAAGCGAGCAGAAGTGCAGAAGTGCAAGAGCTCTCTCCGCTAACCAAAACTTGGGGAACGAAGAACGCGGAAGCGCCTACAACGCCTACCTACTCAGCGTGATACCACAGTGCTTCAGTATTTGCATATAAACACCAATAAGGCATAAAGTCTCGTTTGCTCGTTAATGCTAACTTGCTAGCTACTGTAGTTAACTAGCTAGTTTGAAAGAACAAAAGTTTACAATGGTTGCATAGCAACTACCTGGCACTATGACACAATGTACCAGCTTCCACAATATCTATATTATGGCAGCACGGATGGTGCTGTGGGTAGCACTGCCGCCTCACAGCAAGGAGGTCCTGGGTTTGAATCCCCGTCGGCCAGGGTCTCTCTGTGTGGAGTTTGCATGTTCTCCCCGTGTTTGCGTGGGTTTCCTCCGGGTACTCCGGTTTCCTCCCACAGTCAAAAGACATGCAGGTTAGGTTGATTGGAGAGTCTAAATTGCCCATAGGTATGAGTGTATAAGTGTGTGAGTGAATGGTGTGTGTGCCCTGCGATGGACTGGCGACCTGTCCAGGGTGTATTCCTGCCTTTCGCCCAATGATTGCTGGGATAGGCTCCAGCCCCCCTGTGACCCTGTTCAGGATAAGCGGGTTCAGATAATGGATGGATGGAATATCTATATTATCATATTACATTATACTTCATACTACTGCCTGCTTATTGCTTAAACAGTAGATGTTTGGAATCATTTAATACAGTGTGCCGGTATCCATTTCCTTCACCAGTCTGCTTTGTAGCCCTGGTAGCTGTGAGATTTTTCACATGTCCGGTTTCACAATCTCTGAACTCTTCAGATTAACCCTGAGCTCACAAACCCAGTGGAAGGTTTGTGAGCTCAGGGTTAATAGGCCAGCAGGCTGTGCAGTCAGATTTGGGAGGAGCGGAGTGGTCTGACCTACGCAGCAGACGAGCGAATGGTCAGATGAAATGGCGGTAGTCTGCTGGTAGCTGACCGTCTTCAGACAGACTCGGAGGCATGCCGCCAGCCTTCCTGCATTCCAGTCAGGCTCCTGCGAGAAAGCGGCACTCGTTAGCCGCACAGCTAAACGCATTTTGTCTTTTCGCATTTGTTGTTTTGTTTAAAAAGAGGCCTCCGCTGATGCATGCTGAAAATGCGATTTAAGCATCGATCCCAAAGCTGCAGCCGAAGGCAGGAGCCCGCCAGACGTGAATACTGATATTTCAGGGGAAATTGATTCACGCACCTACCGGCACTGTAGACCCGAGCAGGAATGCTGGCACTGTAGTTGAGGAAGAAAACAATAGCTGATATTTCCTGTGGCCCCCTTCTTTTCTGGTAAATAAAAATAAATTCCCTGCAGATTCTAATCATGCATCTTTATGAAGGGAAATGCTTACATGTTTGTTCATTATTGGGGGAGGGGAAGAAACAAACTGGTACCAAACAGAACATAAAAAACATGTGTTTTGAAATATGTGCCAAAATATAAAAAATTGGCACTAAAATATAAAAGTCACTTTTGATATTTTAAATACTGTATATGAAACGCATATGAGGAAAGATCAACATTATGTGCCATAAATTCTCAGTATATGGCAATATATTTTAAATATATGGCAATATATTTTTGTCCGTGTGGACTGCTGGCTTCACACTAAGCCATAAGGGAAGAAAGTGAATTTCAGGTATACTATTATTTTAGTTGCGGTGTTTTCCCAGTTCATCTGTATTGCATCCATGCCTCCACATTCCGGTTAAACTCTCGGCTCTGTTTGAACGGGCTAATAATTGTTTTCTGTGGATGGCAGGAGCCCCCACATTCCCTTGAGCAGCTCAGAAGTTAGAGAGCATCTTTGATGTTTGAGAGCACCTCTCAAGTCCACACCATGTGCCCCTACTTTTACGCTTCCCTTCTTAGCGCCTGCTTATAATCGCTATTTTTAGTCTCATTAATATTAATAGGCTACTTATGATGCATTATTCAATATACATGGCTTGCGCTTGTATTATGCCTCGCAGCTACAAATATAGAGGTGCATAGATTAAAACGTAAAATCAGGGCTGTTCATGAAAAAAAATAGCTGCCCCCAATTTTTTCTCCCCCGACGTAAGGGCGAGACGCCTATAGAACTGCGCGGTTTTCTAAAACCGAATTTCCAACCCCCGGGTGGCGCATCCAGCTAAGGTACCAGTTTGTTAATGGAGTAACATGGTGGTTGTTGACACTTTCTAGGTTTTCATATTTAATTTTCACATTACATTACATTACATTATTGGCATTTGGCAGACGCTCTTATCCAGAGCGACGTACAACAATATGGTAAATACCAACAAGAGGGCATTGCAGAAACACATGGAAGTATTAAATATGTCCGTTCTTTAGTTTTGGAGAAGCATTTTAAATGTATTGTCCTATTATCAACCGTTTGAGAATGTTCTCCGAGTACTTGGGTAGCTAGCTAGCAAAAATTATTATTGGATAAGTCCATGTCCTTACCTTAGCTATCAATAGTTGACATACTAAGTTAGCTAGCTTGTAAAAATTCAGTCTCCCAAGATGAGCACATCATGGAGGTAGAAACAACAATGTGTGGGGAAAGTCGGAGCACGGTCTGTCAATCACAGTTCTCAGTACCATGCCCTGAAAGTTTGGACGATCTTTTATAGTGGGAATTTTATTTAAAAAATAAGTTTTAAAATACATTTAAATGACTGAATAATATAACAATTATGCACATTTATTTTATTACTGCCTAAAGACAAGTCACATTCAAGTGACTAACAAGTCAAGTCACATGTTACTCGAATGCGCCCCAGACTCGGATTAAAACCGGGGTAGAATGTCCAGGGGTCGGAAAATAAAAGTCTTGCCATGTGTTTCTTTCACCCCTCAACTCCGCTCCAACAGGCTGGGAGTCCCACCTGGTTATACAAAGTTGCCTGAGTATACCCAGCCTTGCTGTGCCTTAGATTCCTCCGGCCAATCGGGCATGCGCGGTCTACCTGCACTGTCTACCTGCACTCACAGTGCCCGGTGCCCCCCCGTTGAGCGTATTCTGAATGCAATTGGCCGAGGGCTTAATTGTAGGATTTGACAGGTTTGGGTCGGAACAACACAAGCTGCAAGGTTAATTGAGGAGCCATTTTGAATCCTCTCGCTTGTCCATCATTGTGCACAGGTGCTGCATAAACTGTCTGATCCGGCTGTCTTTATTGCAGTCCAGCTGGCAGTTACTTTGAATTTGAATCCTTTTTGGAGTCGTGTTGACATTTAAATGTCACAAATTAAAGGCCCCGGAACCGAAGGGCTCTCCTTCCCTCTGTGCCTCTAGAATATTCCATCCTTCAGAGGTTCAGCGCGGTACTTCTACGCATAGCAATTTGGTTCTTACAGCACTGCGCCGTCAACAATGGCCTGTACTGTTCTGTAGTCAGTTTTTGTCCCTATCCTGATCTTATCCGGCGACCGTTGTTGTATACGCTACGTTGTATAATAAATGTACAATATTCTCGGCGATGTTATCTTTCTCGCACCTAGAAAAATAGCGAATATTTGTGTTTACCGATGTGGCGGTCTGTAAGCCTTTCCTCACGATTGTTTATTATTTTTTGTGTCATTCTTTCCCGCGGCGCATATCTCCGCTCTCACCCGTCATTTATCTCCGCCGTTTCCGACCGCCCGGCACCAAGGCAGCGATGGCTCGGCTAATGAAGTCCTGCCCTCGATCCAATCAAGTAACCTAGAAGTTAATTAAGGGACTGGATCATGCGTCTGACATCCCACACCTACTGACTTAACCTATATTTACCAAGTGAACTAGATTATTTGTGTATTAACCTTTATTTATACAGGGCAGGTTGACTGAGCACGCATGTTCTTTTGCAGCAACACCCTGTTAATGTCCCCCCATGCACCCCCCCCTGTAGCCTAATCGGCAATGTCTTTTGTAGAGATGATGTTCACGGCTATGGACAAATGATACTTCCTGCGAATTGTATCTTATCCAACCCATGTTTTGTAGTTGTTGCAATGACCTTTGGTATGCACTTTGGATGAATGCATCTGCTAAATAAATGTTATGTACGCTATCTTTTATTAATGTAATGCTGTGCATTTTGGTCTATTTTCAACGAGCTGAATGGTAACACCTTTTCCCTTCAGCAGCACACTTTCTCCAAATTCACATAATCCCACGACACACTGCTCTCCAAAGCAAGCTATGTATTTTAATGAAGCAAAATGCATTTTTTGACATTTATTTTGGCTTTTGCAAATTGGATGTGTTCATTTATTAAGTTTTTTTAATTCATCTGAACATCTACATTTTTATTTATTGATTTTATTTTTAAAGGAATTTTCACACGGCACATCTCATTTGAGTTTCCTTTTGCTTATTTGACAATAATAAAGCAATTAGACAAATACATCACAGGTTTAAAAAAAAGGTCAGTAAACGCTGTTCTCCGGCCTTGAGCACTACTGTGACGGTCCAGCTCTGTCCCCCGTCTTCCCCAGGGTGCGAGGACATCGTGGCTGAGAGCATCGCCCTGGAGTCCATCGTGGCCATCCTGAGGTGGAGCTCTCAGCCCTACGGCTCCAAGTGGGTCCACCGGCAGGCCCTGCACTTCCTGTGCGAGGAGTTCAGCCAGGTCATGACCTCAGACACCCTGTACGAGCTGGGCCAGGAGCACCTGCTGGACGCCATCCAGTCCAACTACCTGCAGGTGAGACGCCGTGGCAGCGGTCTTGTCCAAGAGTCGCCGTTTAGAATGACAATTAAAAAGTTGATTTGCCTCTACCTCAAAAATACGTATGGTTTGCTGGCCTCACTGTAGCTAGAGAGATGGTTGCACAAAGGTGGAAGCCACTGCATTCTTTGTCCTGGTCTCAGTGGGAGAGTACCATTATTCGAATTGTTTGTATGGAACTCCAGGAGTGAGGACCACTGCGCTATCGTCTTCTCCCTAGCTGACCAGAAGGGTGCAGTTTCCGTTCCCTTTTGGGACTCATTGCGTACCGCCATCCACCTTCATCAGCACATGAAGCCAGTCTCTCACAGTGCGACCGTGCAGCTCGGCCGGTGGACCGCAGAGCGAACAAATCGATACGAGAAACAAATGCAGTCTTAAAAGCGGTTTTTAAAAAGCAACGGGATTTGGTTCCATCTGCTGAACGTTTTGGCTTCACGCCAAAGCTGTTTCCGGTCAGATAGTTTAGGTTTCCTCACAGAATGCCAGGTTTTTGGGCAGTAATCTCGCAGCGAGACGACATGGTTTTTGGTTTTTTCCGAGGCTTTGTGAACACCTCTACTCATCCGCCAAACCTTTTTAAATCTGGTTTAATCCCACTGTGAGTGAAAACACAAAACCCAAATCCCTGGGTTGTTCTTTCTGGGTCAAACAAAGAAAACTTTTGGTTAAATGTGCCTATACATTAAAATGTTGCAGGGTGTAATAATGCACTGGAACACAGGAATAGCTGCTGTTGTGACCAGACCTGGGTCAATTACGTAATTATTTTGTATTCAAATACATTTCTGTGCTTAATCAATCTTTCCTGGTGCAATTGAGCCCACCAAGAGGACCTTGGTACTTTTTGAGAGCTTCAGTAAAGCGTAGAAAATGATTTGAACTCAAAGCAATTACGCAATTGACCCAGGTCTGGTTGAGACTGCGCTGTTTGATAAGAGGGGCTTGTGGCAGTGGCATTATAAACGCAGGCCCTGCAGGGAGCGGTAAGGACACGGCTCTGGCTGAGGTTGAGGGCGCTGCACTGCTGGAGCCGACATGGCGGCTCAGGTGAAGCCGCTTAATGGAAATTGACGCTGTGGACCCACACTGGCTCTGACTGGGGGAAATGAAGGAAATGTAGTTAACCTTCTGATTGACCCGTTTATTCCAGTCCCGCAGTCTTTTACTGGAGTCTCTGTGGACCTGTGAGCGCCTGTGTACGTGCGCACTCGCATGCACGCAAACACACACACATGCACGCATGTACACACATGCATACACATGCATACACACCCATACACACACATATATGTACCTACACATGCGGGAACACTCCCAAGCGCCCACACTGCCACATACACACTCTCGCACACTGCCACACACACACACACACTCTCTCCCACACACACACACACACACACACACACACACACACACACACACTCTCCCACACACACACTCGCACACACACACCCACACACCCAAACTCTCCCATACACACACATTCTCCCACACACACACACACACACACACACACGCACACTCTCTCACACACACACACACACTCACTAATGGTCGCCGGCTGTAATCACACTGCCCCTTGTTTCACAGGCCAGCGAGCAGGACGTCCTCAAGTACGTGGTGAAGTGGGGAGAGCACCAGCTGATCAAGAGAATGGCTGACCGAGGTGAGCCACCCCCCAGATTCCCCCCCCCCCCCCCCCCACCTCCCCCCACTGGCAACACTGTCTCTGCCCGCAGCACTACAGTCGCGAACGGAGCCCTCCTCAACCAGCAGTCCAGCTGGAGCGGGCCCTCTGCCGGCTGTGCAGTCTCAGCGGGCCCCGGGGCCGGCTGGCTGGCTGGCTGCTGTTCCTGTTTGTCTCTCTCCTGCCCTGTTTGTGCGTCCTCCTGCACAGTGGGGGATTGTACCGGAGTGTGTGTAATTCTGTGTGTCATTGCAGGTGACGCAAGACACGTGTGCGTCGCTGGACTTGTTTTGGCTGTTGCCATTGCTTTTGCACGCTTATCTCTGCTGTACTTGTGCATTCATGTGTGTCTGTGTGTGTGTGTGAGAGAGTGTGCGGGTGCACATGTGCTTCTGTGTGTGCTGTGGAGTTATGTACAGTACTGTGCAGAAGTCTTAGTCTTAGGCACCCTAGACTTTACTCTATATATGTTTATTTTTTTGTGTGTGGTAGTATAAAAGAACACACTTCAGATTTCCAAATATTCATTTTCCAAAATATTTAATTTTACAGAGACATTTTTGTATTTCATTTTAAAGAAGTAACATATTACTGTAAGCATTTGGCTACTTTTTACATAAAAACTTGATCAAGGCTGTCTGAGATCAGAAGCAAGGAGCCAACCACTGTGGCAAGTTCTCTAACATGCTTGGAACAACCTCCCTGCTGATAGTACAGAATGTTATACAGGTGCCTAAGTACTTTTGCACAGTACTGTATGTGTCTGGACGGGCTGGATATTCTATTGTTTCTTGCAGCATTAGTTGTGTTCTTTTTGTCTGTGTGATTCTGTTCTGCACCAGGAGTAAATGGCTACATTGTGCTTGTTTCAGTGTAAGGGTGGCCTTGTTTTGTATGTGTCAGTACTGAGTGATTTCATATATGTGAGTGCTAAGTGATTGTGAAGTCTCTATCAGCATCGAGTGGATATCTAGTGTCAGTATTATGTGATGATATAGCTTCAGTGTCTGGAGTAAGTGGTTATATTCTGGCTGTGTCACTGATGAGTGGTTATGTTATGTCAGTATATGTCAGTACTGAGTGTATGTTATGTCAGTGCTGTACTGAATGGCTATGTTGTGTGTCAGTACTGAGTGTATGTTATGTCAGTGCTGTACTGAATGGCTGTGTCGTGTGTCAGTGCTGTGTTTATGTCAGTACTGTACTGAATGGTTGTGTCGTGCCAGTACTGAGTGTATGTTATGTCAGTGCTGTACTGAATGGTTGTGTCGTGTGTCAGTGCTGTGTTTGTCAGTACTGTACTGAATGGTTGTGTCATGTGTCAGTGCTGTGTTTATGTCAGTGCTGTACTGAATGGTTGTGTCGTGTATCAGTGCTGTACTGAATGGTTGTGTCATGTCAGTACTGAGTGTATGTTATGTCAGTGCTGTACTGAATGGTTGTGTCATGTGTCAGTGCTGTGTTTATGTCAGTGCTGTACTGAATGGTTGTGTCGTGCCAGTACTGAGTGTATGTTATGTCAGTGCTGTACTGAATGGTTGTGTCATGTGTCAGTGCTGTGTTTATGTCAGTGCTGTACTGAATGGTTGTGTTGTGTGTCAGTGCTGTGTTTGTCAGTGCTGTACTGAATGGTTGTGTCGTGTGTCACTACTGAATGTATGTTATGTCAGTGCTGTACTGAATGGTTGTGTCGTGTGTCAGTGCTGGGTTTATGTCAGTGCTGTACTGAATGGTTGTGTCGTGTGTCACTACTGAATGTATGTTATGTCAGTGCTGTACTGAATGGTTGTGTCATGTGTCAGTGCTTTGTTTATGTCAGTGCTGTACTGAATGGTTGTGTCATGTGTCAGTGCTGTGTTTATGTCAGTGCTGTACTGAATGGTTGTGTCTTGTGTCAGTGCTGTGTTTGTCAGTGCTGTACTGAATGGTTGTGTCGTGTGTCAGTGCTGTGTTTGTCAGTGCTGTACTGAATGGTTGTGTCGTGTGTCAGTACTGAGTGTATGTTATGTCAGTGCTGTACTGAATGGTTGTGTCGTGTCAGTGCTGTGTTTGTCAGTGCTGTACTGAATGGTTGTGTCGTGTGTCAGTACTGAATGGTTGTGTCGTGTCAGTACTGAGTGTATGTTATGTCAGTGCTGTACTGAATGGTTATGTCGTGTGTCAGTACTGAGTGTATGTTATGTCAGTGCTGTACTGAATGGTTGTGTCGTGTCAGTGCTGTGTTTGTCAGTGCTGTACTGAATGGTTGTGTCGTGTGTCAGTACTGAGTGTATGTTATGTCAGTGCTGTACTGAATGGTTGTGTCGTGTGTCAGTACTGAGTGTATGTTATGTCAGTGCTGTACTGAATGGTTGTGTCGTGTGTCAGTACTGAGTGTATGTTATGTCAGTGCTGTACTGAATGGTTGTGTCGTGTGTCAGTACTGAGTGTATGTTATGTCAGTGCTGTACTGAATGGTTGTGTCGTGTGTCAGTACTGAGTGTTTACAACAAACACTGAGTGTTTGTTTTTGTCACAGAGCCCAACCTGCTGAGCGGCACGGCCCACAGTGTGAACAAGCGGGGGGTGAAGCGCCGGGACCTGGACCTGGAGGAGCTGAAGGAGATCCTGTCCCCCCTGCTGCCCTGCGTCCGCATGGACCACATCCTCCCTGCCAACAGCGAGGTCCTCTCTGACGCGGTGAGCGTGTGGGCGCGTGTGGGCGCGTGTGGGCGCGTGTGTGCATGCTTGTGTGTCTTTGGCTGCGTTCCCCCACACCAGTGGTGATGTAAGGTGTGAAAGTTTCAAGTAATTTTATCAGTAATTTTATTTTCTTCTTTCGGTTTTGATGTCTGTTGTTTGATGTGATAAAAAAAGAACTGTACTCATGTTGCTATATTTTTTTATTTTTTTTTTAAATAAGAAAGCATATTTGCACTCTGCACTCTTTATAAAAAAAAAAAAAGAAAAAAAGAAAGAAAATGGGCCATGTGACCCCCCAGCGTCTTATGACACTCCTCTCCCTCCTCTTCACCCCAGATGAAGAGGGGTCTGGTGAGTACCCCGCCCTCAGACATGCTGCCCACGGCCGAGGGGGGCAGAGCCAACGCCTGGCTGAGGCTGAAGAGCGCCGGGATCCACCTGCGACCCCGCCTCTTCTCCCCCTACGTGGAGGAGGCCAAGGTACGACCATGGGTCGACTTTCCAGCTGCTAGTTTTGCCTATCCATATGAAATCGGCCCCTATATTTTTGCTCAAAAAGTGTATTTTCCTATTGGACTCCATTCATGTTAGTCCCAGCAGAATTTTTTTTCATAATTGTTTCAGATGTCCAATTTGTCCCCTCTGATGTAAAATCTTAGTGCCCTCATTTGGCTACTGCCTCCGCTGTGGAGGCATGTCTTTTGACTTGCGTTTCCTTCATTGGGCATGTGACTAGGCATGTGACCAAGGACACAAGTGAGCATGAGCAGTAAGCAAAACTCTAAGGGTACAACAGGGCCCTGCCCACTGATGGCCCCACCCGGTTCTGCCACAGCCGAGACCAGTGGTCTAAAGTCCAGGGGGCAGAAGGTAAAAGTCCTGCTGTATCTTTCTTCCAACCTTCAACTCAGCCAGCTGATTTCACAAATTAGTTTTACTGGCTGAAGAATTAAGCTAAGTAGCAAACCCTGGTGGTCAGAAGAAAATATTGGGGAGGGCTTTTACTTTCTGAACCTGGATTCTTTTTATTTGTATAGCGCTTTTTACAGCAAAAGATTGTCACATAGCAGCTTTACAAAGAGCCCAGGCCCTCAGAGCAAGCCTAGGGCGACAGTGGCAAGGAAAAACTCTCTGACTAACAGGAAGAAACCTTGAGCAGAACCAAGCTCAGAGGGGGAGCCCATCTGCTTCTGGCCAGCACTGGGCAAACAGTGAGATTAACAGCAGTGTTATATGTAATATATAAATAAATTAAATGAATAATTGAAATCAATAATGATACAAATAATAATTACGGATGAGTGTGTGAGTGAATGGTGTGTGTGCCCTGTGATAAACTGGCGACCTGTCCAGGTCCTGCCTCTCACCCAGTGCCAGGATATGCTCCAGTATAACCAGGAATAAGCAGGTTTGATAGTGGATGGATGGATATTCTATGTGTCCTCGTGTATATACAGTGAGGTCCGTAAGTATTTGGACAGTGAAACCATTTTCAAGGGGTGTAATATCTACACAGTATACTCTATATACTCTATACCCCTATGTACCCTCAAATTAGAGCTGACAGTACTTTAATAACTTTAGTGAGGGTGTTTAAATCCATGAGGAGCGAATCGTGTACTTATTACAGCCCTTTAAAATCGTGTCACTGTCCAAATACTTACGGACCTCATAAGTCAGTGTATCTTTGATAGGCGTAACTGACATGCAAGTGAATGGCACTTTGACCCTGTTTGAGGGAGCGGTGCGCATAGTTTGGAACGGAATGGTGTGTGTGACCTGTGACCTCTGACCCCTGACCTCCCTCACCGTTGGCCAGGCTGCGCTGGACGAGATGATGGTGGAGCAGACGGACCTGGTGCGACTGCGCATGGTCCGCATGTCCAACGTGCCCGACACCCTCTACATGGTCAACAACGCCGCCCCCCAGTGCTGTCACATGATCAACCACCAGCAAGTCCCGGGCGGCCAGGCCACCCCTCCCTCTGTGGTGGCCAATGAGATACCAGGTGGGCAGCTGAAGGACAGGCACCCGGTCCTGTTACGGAAAGCCTTCACCGACGGTGCCCGGAGAGCATAATGCCCTGTGTGTTTGTCTTCGGGAACTGCCTCGTGATGTTGTTTTTGCTGTATTATATTTAGGTGTTCTATTTGCGGCTGAATTATCAGTGGTGCTGTTCTCGGGGAGGAGAGCTTTGTGCTCCCAGCCTCTCTTGCATCTGCTTTAATGAGGAAATTCAATTTGGTGTTATTTGTACAGGGCTTTTTCCAGAACATTCCATTTTTTGCGATGCTTCACTTTGCAAAATGCAAAATTCCTCCCTGCTTTCCCATCTTTCCTCCCTTCGCATTTTGTCTCTTGCTCTTTCCTCCTTTCTGCTGCTTATCTCTCCCTCCTTTACTCCATTTTTCCTTCCTCCTTTCTTGATTCCTGTCTTTCTTTCTGCTTCACTCCATTTTTATTTTCCTCATGTCTTTCTTTCTTCCTGTCTCCACTTGCTTCTCCCTACATCTTCTGCTATCCTTACTGCCCCTCCTATACACCCCGCCTCTTCCCCCTCTCTTATCCCTCTCTTCGTTCCCCCTCTGCCTCTCTTTTCCCCATTTATCTCACCGGTCTCTGTCCTCTCCTTTTCCTGCCCCACTTCTCTCTCTCCCTCCCCCCCTCTTTTCCTCTGTTCCCCCCCTGCCTCTCTATTCCCCCATCTCTCACCCATCTCCCTGTCCTCTCCTTTTCCTGCTTCCATTCTCTCTCTCTCTCTCTCTCTCTCTCTCTCTCTCAATTCAGTTCAATTCAGTGTGGTGCTTTATTGGCAGGAAATACATATTGCCAAAGCAAACATGAAACATACAAGAATATAACAGCACGTAAAAGTAAAACATGAAGAATTGAGTGAAGTTATTGTAATAAAATAATAAAGAATTTCATTTCTCTGTCTCTCTCTGTCTCTCAGTGCCCAGGCTGGCGGTGGTGAAGCAGATGACGTCTCGCCTGCAGGAGTTGCGTCACACGGAGCTGGTCCAGCGCGCGTACGCTCTGAACTGTGGCGAGGGGGCGAGTGTCAGCCACGCCCTGCAGCTGCGGGTGCTGCGTGAGTTCGGCCTGCCGGACGGTGCGGCCGAGCTGCTGCAGGTCAGACCCTGAAATCAACCTTTTACTGTCCTTTTGATCACAATGAGCCCCCAGCCTGATCTCTACCCGGGGCGAGGGCAGAGATATGGCCCCAGAGATGTGCGTGTTGTAGGTGCCGGGTTTACGGAAGACTACATTGGCCGGGTAGGCTACTGCACGCTTTGTCTGGTCCCGTCAGACACTGTAATACAGGGATGCACAGCAAGGGCTGATCTGTTTCAGGATTTTGTGGCACCTCCCTGACCAAGGCTCTTCTTGCTCTTCTTCATTTTGGCTGGACAGCCAACTTTAGGACTCTTGGTCGTTCCAAACATCCTTTTAATTTATTTAAAATCCTTCCAATTATTGAGACCACTGTGCTCTTCGGAACACTCAAAGCTTTAGAAAAGGTTTTTTACTCTTGCCCTGATCTATTCCTCACCACAATTTTATTACAGAGGTCTACAGAGAGTTCCTTGGAGTCCTTTTTGTCCTGACGTGCAGTGTGAATTGTGGGACCTTATAGACACAGGAAACTGTGTCCAATAAATTCAATTTGCCATAAGTGGACTCCAATCAACTTCTAGACACATCTCAAGGAGAATTAAAGCAAACAGGATGCACCTGTTTTCACTTTGTCACTCTGGGTTATTGAGTACAGATTGATGGGCTAAAATGGAAATTTTATCCATTTAAAATTAAATCTACAACACCATCAATCAATCAATGTTTATTTGTATAGCGCTTTTAACAAAAGGGCTGTGTCACAAAGCAGCAGCTCCCAGGAGTATGCCCAGGTAAACGGTGAAAGACACTCCCTTTTCTAACAGTAAGAAACCTTGAGCAGAAACTTGCCGCTCGTTGACAGCGGTTTGTTGTAAAAACAGATAAATTATAGTTTGTAAATCCAAATGAAGTGGTCATGTAGAGAGATGGTGTACAAAAAGTGAAGGGGTCTGAAAACCTTCTGAACCAATGTAATGATAACGTTCTGCAAGTAGTCTCTTGTCATACTCACTGCCATTTTGCACATTTAGTTTTTTCTCTCTCCGCCCTCAGAACCCGCACAAGTTTTTCCCGGAGGAGTGCTTCGGGGACGAGAGTCCTGTTCTCGCCCTGCGCCCCGTCTCCAGAACAACGGCCGCCGAGGGGCTGCCCGGATTCCACCCGCCTCTGCCCCCTCCCCCTCCGCCCTACCACCCCCCTGCCACGCCCGGCCACGCCCAGCTGGCGGGCTGGAGGCCCAGAGCTCACCCCCAGCCTCCGTCCCGCTCTTTCTCTTACCCCTGCAACCACACCCCTCTGCCCTGGTGCCCCAAACAGGCTGACCCGCTGGGTCCCGCCCACCCCTCCTATCCTGGCCAACAGGGGCTGAATGTGAGTGGGGGGCAGGGAAGTGGGAGGGCTTAAGGTTAAAACCTGATTTACACTTTGCCGCACAACCCAAGTGTCGTATGTCGAAAATGACGCATTTTCAACTGAAAAGAAGTGTCGTACAACACTATTTATGCTAGTTTATTTAAGAATTTTATGTTGTGGACGTCATACTTTGTCGTGTAATGTTTATTGGCCAGAAGGAACACCGAAAGCCATTGTCATAGACACGTCCCGTTATCAAAAAATGTAAGCAAACTGTCAGGAGTTGTCAAACTGTCAGGAGTTGTCAAACTGTCAGGAGTTTGACGTTTCGTTCCCATACAGACAATAGAACCGCCATTGTGGACTTGCCGAAGTATACAGTGGGCTCAAGAATTATTGGCACCCCTCATCAGCAATGCACAAACAAGGCAAAAAAAAAAAAAAAAAGAATATAATTATAGAGAAAGGTAATACACCAACATGTGCCAAATACTGTACTTTATTAATGTTTCAATGGAAACAACCAAAATCATAACAATCATTTAATAAAAAATACATTTCAACAAATTCAAGGTTTCAGAATTATTGGCACCCTTCACCTAGTACTTAGGGCAACCACCTCTGGCAAGGATAACAGCATGGAGTCTCTTCCTGTAATTTTTGACAAGATTAAGGAACACATTTGGAGGGATTTTGGACCATTCCTCTTTGCATATTGTTTCAAGATCCTTCACGTTCTTGGGTTTGTGCTTATCCACTGACCTCTTCAACTCAGCCCACAGGTTTTCGATTGGATTGAGGTCTGGTGACTGAGATGGCCATTGCAGAACGTTGATTTTGTTGTCACGGAACCATTTCTGTGTGGATCTTGAGGTGCGTTTTGGGTCATTGTCTTGTTGGAAAGTCCACCTACGACCAAGTCCCAGACTTCTGGCAGAGGGAACCAGATTTTCAGCCAAATTCCCTGATACTTGCTGGAATTCATTATGCCATCAATCCTAACCAGTGCCCCTGGACCTCTGGAATTAAAACAGCCCCAAAAAATGACTGACCCACCACCATATTTCACTGTGGGTATGAGGTGCTTCTCCTTGTATGCATCTCTATTCCTACGCCAAACATACCGATGCTGTATCTGACCAAAACGTTCAATTTTGGTCTCATCTGACCAGAGAACCTTGTTCCAGTCATGATGTAAATGATGTTTGGCAAACTCCAAGCGCTTTCTTCTGTGTCTTGTGGTCAGAAAAGGCTTTCTTCTGGCAACCCTTCCAATGAGGCTGTGGTTATGGAGGTGGCGTCTGATGGTGCTTGTTGAAACCTGGTGACCCCAAGATGCCACCAAGGCCTGCAATTCTTTCACTGTGGTCCTTGGGGATTTTGTTGCTTCTCTCACCATTCTCCTCAGTATCCTGGGGGGCAAGATGCAGTTGCGTCCTCTACCCATGAGATTTTCAACAGTTCCATATCTTTTGAACCTTTTTATAATTGCTCTGACAGTGCTCAGTGGTATATTCAATCGTTTGTGAATTTTCTTGTAGCCATTACCACGTTTATGAAGGTCTATGACCATCTGCCTCTTTTGAACTGCCAATTATTTTGTTATTATATGTTGTTATTTTTATTCATGGTGTTGGATGACAAAGGGATATTGCATGCGTGTTACCTCATTTATATACCCTAGTGAAACAGGAAGTGATGTAATCACTCAATACAGTTCCTTAACACATAGATAAACTTAAATAAGTGGAATTTAATACCTGGTTTAATTTTGGTAGGTGTTATTTACAATAATTTGTAAGGGTGCCAATAATTGTGAAACATTGATTTGGAGGAAATTGATTTTTAATTAAATCAGTAAATGATTTTTGTTGGTTCCATTGAAACATTAATATAGCACGGTATTTATCACATGTTGGTATTTCGAGTTTGTCTATAAATATATTGTTTCGAATTTTTTTGAGTATTGTTTGTTCATTTTCTGTCAGGGGTGCCAATAATTTTTGAGCCCACTGTAAATGCTAAACATTTCCGAGGGTTGTGCGTGAAAAAGACTCACATTTCACATTCACCGTTCATACATTATATAAAACACGTTCATTAAATATAAACATGCACGTATCGCCCTGTCGTTCTATGTCTGTCCATCGGACAGTTCATCTGTCGATCTATCCATTCATTATCCGCCTTTAGTTGCTGGAGTGGCATTGAGAGAAGGATAAAACGGGTTTAAGGTGTTATATGCATTGTTACGGTGATCTTTGTAGTCGGGAGAGAAGGTATGTGGCTCTCCTATGTTAACGGTGCTGTTCTTGAATACTTTATATACACTGAGAGGCATTAATTATGCAACATTCGCTCTGGGTCCCATAATTCTAGTCCGTCGCACCTGGGTGCCTGGACATTTTAATGAGGGCTGGCTAAATGCAAACTGACCCTGCAGTTCCATGGGGCTCTGTTCAAATGACCCCGCACCCAAATACCGATAGTTAGCCGCAGTGGGTTGACGTACCAGCCTGAGGTCTCTGCTGTGCCGTATGGAACATGCACTGGCCCCATCCCCATCCCCATCCAGGTTCCTTTCACCCTTTGAACCGGTGGTTTCAAACTCGTTGCCACGGAGGGCCGTGTTATGCTGGGTTTCACTCCAACCAATTCACGCTAATGGGTGTCTGCACATTTCTGCGAACCTCTGTGAACCTCTGTGAACCTCTGTTCTGTACGTGCCGTTCTGAAAATTCACGCATTACCACAATTATTCTTTTTTTCATATCTGGGATATGAATATGGGATTTAATGGAACATGCTGCTAATACGCTGTTATTTTCTTCTTGTGCTGAATAATGCATCAGAGTTTAAGTCTGCCTTGCTGCTGGTAATTATGTGTAGGTTCAAGGGGTTGATGGTGCAAATTCTCTACAGCCATTGATGGTCCTGGTTTCTGCATCATCCAAACCTGTAACTGGGCCATTTCATGACAACTGTGGGAGGTTGCACACCACAGCACCCCCAGTTTTTTTTTTCTGTGTTGGAAGGCAATGATCAGATATAAAATTCCTGAAAATATGAACATTTAATGTTTTCTGGGTGTCTCTTTGACCAGTACCAGTAGCTGTGGTTCTTGGCATACCCTACATGAATTTTCATGTATTAGTTTCAGGTTATGTTATTTCACCTAGCAACAGAAGACAGAGCTGACCAATTGGTTTGTGTGTGAGTTTGTGGTGACTAGCGGTTCTGATTGGTGTGTTGTCTCTGGTCCAGCAGCACGCGGAGCCAGCGGTCAGCGAGCTGATGCCGGACGTCGCAGTGGGTGTGGCTTCGCTGAGCCTGAGGGCGGGCCTGGACAAGGAGAGTCACAACCCGCCCTCCTCCTCTGGGCCCCACTACCCCCCCGGACTCTACCACCCGGGTCGGCACGGCCCCGTCCCCCACGAGAGCCGGGCGGGGTTCCCCGACCTGTACAGCCTCCCCCGCCACCCGCAAGCCTTCTACCCCCCGGGGCCCGACCTGTACGTCCACGCTCGCCCGCCAGACCTGCACCGCTTCAGACCCCCACCGAGGCTAGACCTCGCTCCGGGGGACCTCCAGTCCACCAGGGGGCGGTCCAAAACGGAGCCGGACGGTCAAGTCCGGGCGCTCGCCGTCGCTGTGGATACCCAGAGGCCCGCGGCCCCTGAGGGATCCGGCGCGGGCGACGAGGTGGCGGCAGGAAGGGACCGCAGGTCCCCGAGCAAACCCGAGTACGCGTACAGGAAGTCTGCACTTTAACCGCGGAGAGAGAGATGCAGGACAGACGAGCAGCTCAGGGTAAAGGAAGAGGGAGTGGGCCCTGGCTCCTGTTGGCCACCGAGTGGCCCAGAAGAGATGGGTCCCACTGGGCGCAGTCGAACCGCTCGCTTACAAAACCGCAGAACCGCCATTTTCGCCCCAGAATCGCTATCTTCAGCCACCATCCCAGGAGCAGAACACTGCACATTCTCGCCCCGGTCATTCACAGCGGGGGCGGGTGTGTTTCAACCAACTTTGGTCGCAGGCTGTATGCCACCGCAGAAGAGGCTCTTCCAAGCCTTGGCCAGACCTCCCTGCATGTTCATTCGTAGAGTCAGACCCCCCCTGTGACTGGATCATCAACTTTCCCCCACGACCCTTCCCCTCCCTTCCCATAATCCTCTCCCGAGTCTTTCTCCATCCCCTGTCTTTCTAATCAGGAGCAGGCCCTCAAGAGCATTCCCCAGTTTAAGTTGCCTCCGTAGAAAAGAAAGCTCTGCACTTGGAAACAGAGCTTTACAGCAATGCGCAGTATTATCGAGCCGGCTGGTAACATGACTGACGGAGACAGCGCTGTGTCCCCCCACAGGGGATATTTACCCTGGAACATTGCCGTTTGTGCTACGTATTAGTGCCCTGGATGATTAGTATAGGGTAAATGTCCCTGATTTTAATAGCCTCCATTTCTCATTGCTAGGTTATGACAGAGCAGCGACGATGGGGGCAATGTCGTGGAATATATTGTGGCCACACTCTCCTTCCTTAAGTATAAATCCGGTTTGTAGCTCTTTGTCCTGCTGGCATTTTACGTCTTAAATGGGCTGTAATGGCTGGGCTCCAGGGGACGCGTGGGTTCATTAACAGTCGCAGAGATGGTGGTGGAGACGGCCTGTTTGTTGGCGGTCATTCCCTCGCTTGGTTGTGCTGTTGTCAGTTTGTGTCACTTCCTGTTCTTGAGCCCTCGTGTTACCCCCCTCTGGTGTAACACAATCAGGGGAGATTCTAACCATTATAACCAAGCTAGCAGAAGGCCATGCATTAATAAAGCTATCAAAAGTCATTTTATTCATCAATGAACGGCTGTTCAGAGAACTGCTGTAACCGGCAGTCCTGTTCCGGAGCACAGGGAAGGACAGTCTTGCCCAGCCCATTTTAATTTATGGGATTGCGATCTGCCAACATGGCTGTCGTGTAATTTAGTTTGTTTTCGAGTTGGCCATCTGCAGCGTCACGGGATGTTGTGCTGGATATCGGACTCCAGGCTTCTTCGGTTTTCATTCCCTCTGCTGCTCGTCTCCTGGCCGCTTTTCATATTGGAAGGCAAGCGCGGTATTAGCGCCAGCATTTTTTTATTTGTGTAGCGATTGTATATGTGCCCCCCCCCGTCCTCACTCCTAACGCTTCTGCGACTGTGGTGTAGCATTTGTGTTTACTGGCAAAGCTGTTATTTACTATGAGAAGCATTCCATGTATTCTTTTTTTCATTATTTTGTCTTTTCTATATGATCGGATTAGTACGTTTCTTCAGAGGTTTGATTCTTTGTGATTTTACAAGGCAGAAGTGGCAGGCCGTGAACTGGTAGCTACAGATTCACGTGCGGAATATGTGTCATAATGCTACCCACCTCAGTCATACTGAGACGTTCTTGAAACAAGGGCAGAGTGTTCTGTTTTGTTGTTGTTTGTTGTTTCCCATTTATCAACTGCATCAGAGTGTATGTTCTGTTTTGTGGTTGGGCCAGACCATAATAGTTTTGAGTGAGTCATATGATCTTGACTCTGTCTGAGTTTTGTGATGTTGCCAGGGACAACCGGGCCAAGGCAGTGGAAACGGTACTTCCTTGTTCCAAAAAAGACAGTGACGTAAGTACACAATGCCATTGTGTCATAAGTAAGAAAAGGGCAGGCAAAGGCAGGTGTCAAAATGCATGTGAAAAATGTTCCAGAAGACGCTCAGTGTTTCTTTACTATCCATCATGTTCCCAGACTGAATATTAAGTCACTCATTGTGTTTGTTAAGCTCCAGTTTAAGTGTTGTAAACCCTAATTTCATACGTCACTGGCCACCCTACCCCTCCTGTCTCCAAACTTGCTCTGACCCTGTTTGAACACACTTCAAAACACTTCTCTCTCACGCCTCGGCACCTCAACAGCTCCACCTTATGGTTGTGCTATGATACAGCAAGGCCTCTATTCTCAAAATGTTCTACCTCTGTCCCACCAACTTAAGTTCTTGATTATAAGTCATAATAGATCTTTAATCCCAAGGACCGATCCAAAGGAAATCATCCACATTAGCAAATACACTATCAGGACAAATAAGATGACATACAGGACAGACATGAACATATGTCAATAAAATGTACATTTTAAATCTGCCTACACAAGAATTCCAATCAAAACGGATGTGACTGTAGCTACTTGACAGTTTCCTTCAATTGTAGGAAACAGTCCAACTTTCTCCATCCCGTGACCGGGGTCCTGGAAAGCAGGACCACCCCGGAAGGTAGTGTCCCAGGCATGTTCACTCAAGCATAGGCAGAGGCTACCCAAAATAGATCCAGTCCCAGACAGAGGCAGGGCACAAAGCAACCCCCCCAATACTGACCCACATAAGATAGGATGCTGATATGTTCTGTCAAACTTAACTTTTTCTTCACTCAACACTCTGCTGCATTATTTACAAATGGCAAGTATGGATGATTTTTTAGGCAAGCTACAGCAAGCCTGGGTCAAGTACATAATCAGATTCAAATACTTTTCTACACTTGTCTGAGCTTGTCTCTTGCATTGGAACCTATGAAATGCTCACAAAATGTGCTTCTGGTCCTCTTAGTTGACTCTGTTGCACCAGGCAACATCAGTCGAGCACAGAAAAGTATTTGAATCTGAAAGAATTACGCATTTGACCCAGGTCTGCTTAAGGTCCATGCTACACTACAGTCCACCAAACTCCACAGAACTTACTGTGGACTCCTGGCCAGTCGGTATTGGCGTGGCCAGGATAACATCTGAACTCTAATGTGCAATGGCACACTAAGAACAATTCCGTCAATAGGATACACAATTCTGGAGAGACAACCTGTTTTATTGTTTAATTCAATTGATGGCAGACGATTGCTCCACCCATTATATGGTGCATCAAATCCAGTTCTAAGGGAGGGTGGCTACTTGACAGTTACCTTCAATTGTAGGAAACAGTCCAACTGGTCAACCTGCTACCAGCTGTTTCAAAGCATAGCTTGAGCTGGTCTGAACTGGTAAACCAGCTAAGCCATGTGAAGCTGGCTGTAGTGTAGTGGTTATGGTACATGGCTGGGACCTGCAAGGTCGGTGGTTCCCCAGTGTGGCCACAAAAAGATCTGCACAGCCGTTGGGCCCTTGAGCAAGGCCCTTATCTCCTCCTTAGTCTAATCAACTGTACGTTGCTCTGGATAAGAGCGTCTGCCAAATGCCATTTATGTAATGTACGAGCTGGGAGCTGGTCTGAACTGGTGAACCAGCTACCAGGTGTTTCAAAACCTAGCAGTTCTTTTCAGCAGGGTGCAGTCAAGAACTAGTGAGGCTTTTAATGGAAACTTCCCTTGACCTGTTTCTTCCTGTCATCATGTATAAATATACAGCAGTAAGGCCATTTCTAATCATGCTACCAGTGTTAATTCCATTCACAAAGATGGTGAATTTAAACCTAAAGACAATATCCTTCCTTCTTAGAAATTTTCTTTATTTTCTTTAGAGACGAGTGATTGTCCCAGATCTTCTTGCTATGCTGTACTGACAGAAATTTGCTCGCATTTCCATATATTTTTTAAAACCTCTTCTAACTTGCCACCTCTGACAGCAATGCATTCAGTATTTTTGTAGCTTGTATTTTTGAGATGTGTAACACAAAGGGTTATCTTGAAATGCTGGTAGAGTATTAACTTATGACATCCATAGAGATTTGAGATTGCTGTTGATACTGTATTTTTTGGGGGCTTTCCTGAAGTTGTTGACCAGGGCTACTCAGCCCTGGACCTAGTGGACTACTTTTGCTCCACTTCAGAAAATAACCTTCAGATGCAACAGATCCACTTCCTCAGGCCACCCTCAAAATGGCTGCCAGCCCGTTTATAGACGTACACGTCCCACGACCCTGTCAAAGAAGCTCATGGTAGAAGACAGGCTGATGAATTCAGCAGTATATCACAATATATCACATTATAACAGCTGCCATTAATGCAAGAGAGAAACACAGCAGGATTACTATGTACAGGATGCAGACCGGTTTTTAATAATGGTGCCGCATACTACTGTTCTGGCTTGTGTATATCATTGATGGCATTCCCAGTGTTTCCCAGTCAAAATTTCACACACTTTTTGGTTGTGGCCCGTAAGTGTACACATAATGTACATGGCAGCCATTTTGGGTCTGGTGAATATACAGTACTGTATTCATATGCAGTTCATTCCTCCTGTTCATTTAAGTCATTGATTGGCTAACAAATCCACACACCTTGTTCTCCAGACTATTGGCAGCCGAATGAAAGGAAACCACAATAACCCGCAGACAATGCAGCTTGGCACGCCTGGTCTAAGGGGAGCATATTTTGATTCATTTAATTGTTTTCAATATTTAAAAACTGTCCCCGAAATTGCCTTCATATTATCGCACATACTCGTAAAGTCACACATTTGGAAAAAAAAAGAAAAGAAAAAACATGCTTTGACAGACTTTTGGCGCAAATAAATTCCTAATATCCAGCAGTAAATTTGGGTTTGGAACCTGAGAGGCTCCAAGCTGTATCATTTATTTTTCTCCATGGGAACACGCCCGTGCCTTCTCTGCTATCAGCTGGCCATTTTATTTTCCAGAACTTTCTTCCTATGCAAGCATTTTCTACCAGCCCGCATAAACCTGTCCTTTGTTAAAAAAAAAAACTGCTTTGTACATTTTTTGAAAGATAATATTTTTCCATTTGTAGCTACCTGTGAAGAAACCTCCAGGTATTTGTGGAAATGGTTTGTTAAATATCTTGAAATGTGTAACAAATGTGATTTGTACTTGCTGTATATAATGAAGTCAAGCCCCTTTCTTGTAGACGCCATGCAAAGTTTTCTCTAGCTCTATTTTTCTACTGTTATCGCAGTGGGGAGCGTGGTACAGTGATGGAACCTGTCTGCAAAATAAACAATTTTAACAGATGTCCTTGTGGTCCCTCCTTTATAAGTGAACTGGTTCCTCATTGGTCTTCCATATGCTTATCTGTAAAAGAAGCAATGCTGTGAAGTTATTCAGCATTTCATTAACAGCTCTTTGAGGTGGGAAAAAGTGACGTGCTTCTGTGTTAAAAGCACGGGACCACATTCTATAAACGGTCCCTCGAAAGTGCTATATACACCCCTCATAAGCAGTACATACACAGAAATGTTTAAGGCAAACACAATAGGTTATGTCACCACTAATGCAGCAATAGACATTTCCATGACTAAAGTGACATGTCCTTCTTTGCAGTTACTGACTGTATTATTACACATTCGTGACACTGAATGGTATCGGTTCTTCAGACAAAATGTAGTATTAGACAACGGGAACCTGAGTAAGCGCGAAACACTTAAAGCTCTTCCTGTGTCTGGCTCTCTGGATCTGATCCCAAATCATTGAAGAGTGCTCCACACACTGTGTGAAGCCTGGGATTCCAGCCTTCTGGCAGCTGGTGTCAAGGTAGCCATTCTTCATGAGGAAGCTGGTTATCCTTTGCACCATGACTGCAAAGATCTTCCTCTCCACGTTCAGTAGGGCAATGCTCCTGAACTGACTGATGTCTCTGGAATCTAGCTCCTTAGGGATGAAGACTGCTACTGCTCTTTGCCATTCAGATAGGATGCACCACTTCTTCCAGGCTGTTAGATGTTTCGGTACCCCGTGGCAGTACTTGTACACCTTGTATGGTATCCTATTTTGTCCTGGCACAGACTGCCCTTGCATTCTCAACAGCCTGCCTAACTTCGGCGAGCTTTGGGAGTGTGGTGTTCATCTGGGAAGTAGGTGCTGGAGGGCGAGGCACATACCTTGGCAGTCCTAACAGAGTGTTCTTTGCAGCTTCCCAATATTTTTGTCCTCCAGAGTCTGTCTGCCGTGCTTGAAGGGGTTCGTGACGAAACCCGCTTTCCTTCTCCTTTCTTTGCTTTCAGATCACCTCCGCAGGCTAATTAGCCTTTGTTCTCCTCCCAGAGGACCTTCGCCCCCTCCTTCTTGGCCTCAGTTGTCTTCCTCCAGTTTTTCCTGAGCTGCCGCCGCCTCTGCACCATCTGATCAATCTCAGCTTTGCTCCTTCCTTTTTCTCTCTGGGCTGCAAAATGATTGTTGGTGATCTCACCAAACCTCTTTGCACTCCTGGTACAGGATATCCATAAACAAGTTAAGCTTGGCCTCTACGCCACAACGGCCCTGCTCTTCTACCATATGCCTGCCTTCAGCACTTGGTTTTGGATCCCTCTAATCTGACCGGACACGTCAGTTCAAGGTCGCTGTTGGTCTTTCCCGCCACATCGCGCTCTTCCCTGGTGGATTTGGGAATGAAGTCACCTTCTTTCAACCACATTTACTTTTCCCAAGGATCTTTAAACCGTTGTCTTAGCCATGCTTCAGCATCAGCTCATGGACAGATGACCGGACATTCTCCTTAAGAATTTTCTGATACAGAGCAGAATTCATAGTTCCTTCAATAATGGCATGTTGTCCAGGTCCCAAGGCAGCAAAGCATCTCCACACCATCACACTACCACCATCATGTACAGTGGGGCAAAAAAGTATTTAGTCAGCCACCAATTGTGCAAGTTCTCCCACTTAAAAAGATGAGAGAGGCCTGTAATCTTCATCATAGGTACACTTCAACTATGAGAGACAGAATGGGGGGAAAGAATCCAGGAAATCACATTGTAGGATTTTTAATGAATTAATTGGTAAATTCCTCGGTAAAATAAGTATTTGGTCACCTACAAACAAGCAAGATTTCTGGCTCTCACAGACCTGTAACTTCTTCTTGAAGAGGCTCCTCTGTCCTCCACTCGTTACCTGTATTAATGGCACCTGTTTGAACTCGTTATCAGTATAAAAGACACCTGTCCACAACCTCAAACAGTCACACTCCAAACTCCACTATGGCCAAGACCAAAGAGCTGTCCAAGGACACCAGAAACAAAATTGTAGACCTGCACCAGGCTGGGAAGCCTGAATCTGCAATAGGTAAGCAGCTTGGTGTGAAGAAATCAACTGTGGGAGCAATTATTAGAAAATGGAAGACATACAAGACCACTGATAATCTCCCTCGATCTAGGGCTCCACGCAAGATCTCACCCCGTGGGGTCAAAATGATCACAAGAACGGTGAGCAAAAATCCCAGAACCACACGGGGGGACCTAGTGAATGACCTGCAGAGAGCTGGGACCAAAGTAACAAAGGCTACCATCAGTAACACACTACGCCGCCAGGGACTCAAATCCTGCAGTGCCAGACGTGTCCCTCTGCTTAAGCCAGTACATGTCCAGGCCCGTCTGAAGTTTGCTAGAGAGCATTTGGATGATCCAGAAGAGGATTGGGAGAATGTCATATGGTCAGATGAAACCAAAATAGAACTTTTTGGTAAAAACTCAACTTGTCGTGTTTGGAGGAGAAAGAATGCTGAGTTGCATCCAAAGAACACCATACCTACTGTGAAGCATGGGGGTGGAAACATCATGCTTTGGGGCTGTTTTTCTGCAAAGGGACCAGGACGACTGATCCGTGTAAAGGAAAGAATGATTGGGGCCATGTATCTTTGAGATTTTGAGTGAAAACCTCCTTCCATCAGCAAGGGCATTGAAGATGAAACGTGGCTGGGTCTTTCAGCATGACAATGATCCCAAACACACCGCCCGGGCAACGAAGGAGTGGCTTCGTAAGAAGCATTTCAAGGTCCTGGAGTGGCCTAGCCAGTCTCCAGATCTCAACCCCATAGAAAATCTTTGGAGGGAGTTGAAAGTCCGTGTTGCCCAGCGACAGCCCCAAAACATCACTGCTCTAGAGGAGATCTGCATGGAGGAATGGGCCAAAATACCAGCAACAGTGTGTGAAAACCTTGTGAAGACTTACAGAAAACGTTTGACCTCTGTCATTGCCAACAAAGGGTATATAACAAAGTATTGAGATGAACTTTTGTTATTGACCAAATACTTATTTTCCACCATAATTTGCAAATAAATTCTTTAAAAATCAGACAATGTGATTTTCTGGATTTTTTCTTTTTCTCATTTTGTCTCTCATAGTTGAGGTATACCTATGATGAAAATTACAGGCCTCTCATCTTTTTAAGTGGGAGAACTTGCACAATTGGTGGCTGACTAAATACTTTTTTGCCCCACTGTATACTCTGTTGGTATGAGGTTCTTACTGTGAAATGCTGCATTAGCTTTATCAGACATAATCAGACATTAGAACAGTTCCACTTTCTGGATGACCATAGAACATTATCCCAGAAGGCTCGGGGATCACTCCGGTGTTATATTGCAAATGCAAGACAAGCATGGGTGTCCCTCTTGGATTGTGATTTCTGCCTTGTACTATCCCACAAAAAATACTTTCTCACAGCACTGTACATATTGTTTATGAAGGGTTTTTTATAACCTAAAAGAAAATCCATAGGAAGTGGAAACAAAGCATGTTTACAGTCCACATAAAGTTCATCCCATTTCATTAAATTTCATTATAGATGTTTATTGTAGCATGTGAACACTGCAACCGAGTATCCCGTCATGGAATTAGATGAGTGGAAACATCAACAGAAGAACTTAACTCATTTTATTGGTATAACAAAATATTTGAACTTGCTTATTGTATTAGGTAGATAGCATGAGTCTAGGGAGCTACCGAGTCTCATACAGCTTTGCTTGCAAATGTGGTGGGTAAAATGATTCATTCAAAATCAGTAAGAGGTTCACAAGTATGATTAGGTCAGTGGTTCTCAAATTCGGTCCTGGGGTCCCCCTGTGTCTATTTTAACAAGCTGATAATTTCTTACCATTTTCATGTTAAGGGATTATTTAAAAAATAGCCATGCTATGCCATGCCATGAAGAATAGAAGTCCACTATTCACAATACTATACTGCAAACAACAAAAACTTATAAATTAGTAATAGAGTAAAATAGAAAAAAGTAGTTACCAAACCCCATGTTTCCCCGCTTTTTGAAAAACAATATACCACAACCAAAATACCAATACTTTAACAGTTTTATTTATTGGAAACATTGAACATTTAAAAAGGAAACGGACTATACATAGTGGATGCGAGACAAATTTTACATTTAGATCTTGGTTGCTGACCCCCAGTCACTGCGGGCTCAGACATGGCTGTCCTGCAAACTGTTTTCAGATTAAACAATCCTACAAAGCGACTGAAGAACTAACAACAATGTTGCCGTCAAAGTTCTGTAATGTTCCCATGAAAACAGTGTCCCTGAAAATACCCTGCCATTATGACAGTGTGTGATGTAATGACACCTCCCCCTTGCTCGAACAATGACATTAAGGCCCAAGCACACCTTTGTGTGTGACTACAGAAAGGACAATAAGCAGACACCCACAGCAATATGAAATATGAACAGTTGTGTCTTCAACGTAGGGCATTATGCATACTAGTATGAGCTTCAGAAAGGTGAAAAATAAGCCTCCCACTTCCTCCGGTCTGAAATGAATCCCCTTTAACATACTTTTGTTGATGCACAGTGAGACCCTTTTTGGAGAATATCAATTCATTATTAATTTTATACGGACCACTTTTATGACCAAAGTAAGCGTCAGACAAAATGGTTTGGTCAAAGGCTTAAAAGGCGGTCTCATCTGACTGTGTAGACAGGTTTGGAGCAACGTTACGATCCAGAGCCAAACTGAACAAAGTAACAATACGGAAACATGCCTCATGACCTTCAGTGAAAGACTCTGGCATGCAAAGCAAAAAGCAATCGTTTGATCAGCCTGAACTCACCAGACAACGCAATTACCATAATGACTTGCACAGCTTTCAACCAGTCAGCCTGTCTGCTCTCATTCCCTGCCCCCAACAAATGGGCAAGCTAGTATTTAAGAGTTTGGAGGGCGTTTGCCTCAGACATGCAAGCCAAACAATTTGTTTCTTGATTCCGTTGGTGGTTCCACTGCAAACATGGAGCAGACAGTCGGCTATTGTAAGAGGCCATGTGTTCAGGAGCTCTCAGATAGCTGGCCCACTGAACCTTCAGCTCCTTGGTCTTTTATAATGGAAAAAAAACGACTACAAACACAAATGTTACAACAAAACATATGTACTGTTTTGAAATACTGAAATACTCTCAGCTGGTTTAGAGAGGGGAAAAAAAAGGTTTCACCAGCATTTATTCATTTAAAAGCAATTACTCTGTAGGGGTTGATTGTACGGGACCAGAGCAGATGACAATCGGTGATTGAGAAGAACAAAAGAACAGTGACTGGCGTAAGAAACCCTAGCTCTCGGTGCAGACGGAGGGGTGGGGGTCAGGATGGGGGCGCTCAGCTGCAGTAGTACTGTCCCGCATTGGCTCGCCTCCTCTTGCGGCCCTGCTGCTCCTCGAAGAAGCGTTGAATATCCTCCGGGGTCACCACCTGGGAGCAGGGCGAGGAGGAGACACGGTCACACCAGAGCCCTTTCTCCTTCTGTGGCAGTGCATGCTGCTGTTTGGGTCATGTGATACAGCAAGGCCAATCAAGGATATGCTCAGATACTTATATGACCTCTATTACTCCCAAGTGGTGACATTTATTGTGGGGTTAACAAGGACAAATACATTGAGGCGCACTGGTTTAAATCAGGTAACAGAAAAGCACTGGCTGGTGCTAGCTAATTTAAATTGAAAAGTAAGACTCTGAACCTATTTGAAGCATGATATTCTTGTCGCATTCATGTCATCCTGCAATTACTCTCCAGTGTGGTGTGTTCTCACTGCTCCTTCTAAGTTTTAACTAAAATAATCAGTCCGTTCGTTTTTCTACTTTGTCGATTGTTACAAAACCAAGAATAAAAACACCGATGCAACATGTTCATATCACTCGTGACTACATACTAATGTGTTGTTTTTATTCTAGTGCATTGAAGTTCTGTGACCCTCCCTTTCCCCACAGACAGGCTGGATTCTTAACAGGCTCTTCTGAGCAGTGTAACGTGGGTTACAAAAACTATGGACGAAACCGCTTTAAAGGAAGCAGATTACAGTGGAGATGAGAAAATCAAATCCATTAACGCAACCGGTAATCCCATACTGTCAGAAAGCAATGATTGGGAGTTTCTTACTTTGCCTTCCGCTGCAAATCTCTGGAGGTAATCCTTCAGCTCAGTCTTCATGTCGTTGTACTCTGAAACATGAAAGCAAATTAGCGAAATAGCAACTTTACAAAATGAGCTTGCTTAGCAAATAGCCTGATCTACATCAACTTGAATTTTCACATGCTATCCATTTATACATTTAGATGCGTTACCGAAGAAATTCAGGCAAAAGGCCTTTTTCGCAAATTTACAGGCCTCCACCACCCCTGGCCCTGCGCCGCCTCACCATAGATGATCTCCAGCTGCTGCACGTGGTTGAGGGTGTTCAGGGCGGACATGAGCGGGTCCCTCCCCTGTGAGGCTCCCTCCTCCTCCTCCGTGGTTTTCCCCTTGTTCTCGTACGCCAGGACCGTGTCCGACTCGTCTAGGAGGAAGGCCACGCCCGCCTCCGCGTAGACGCTCTGAAACGGCAGGCCAAGCGGTGAGGTCGCTCACCCATTAATTGCCTGTTAACACGCAAACCAGGGGGATCGTCAGCTCGAGTGCTCGTCTCGAAAACCAGACCTGGTTTTCATCTTCTCCTGGGTAATTGGTGCTACTGATGGGCCAGAGTGTCTTCACACCTGACTCTCAACTAAAGGGAAGGTGGAAAAGCGGCACTTCTCAGCCCTCGAGGACCGCTAGTTGCTGATCCCTGATATAGATTGTGTCTTGTTTCTTCATTCTCGGTAAGAACCGGGTGAAAGACTATACCAACTGGTCTGCATGACGGTGGGGGTAGAGGTGAAGACTTGAAGGGAGGGGGAGGGGGAGGCAAAGCGGAGGAAGGGTATCCGTACCTTGCAGGAGGCGCAGGTGCACAGTTTGGTACGCCACGGCGAGGGCCAGAACACGGCCCCCTCCCGGGCTCTCTCGCGGCCCTCGGCCTTCAGTGCAGTCAGCTTGCACTCTACCCCCTCGGCCTTGCCCTCCATCTCCTGATGGCTCCGCTTGCAGCCTGCCCCGCCGTTTACCGTCACCTACAAAATGGACGTTGTTAACTTGGAAAATTGAAAAATCACCTCATGATCACCTTCAAAACACATTTGGTCACCTCCAAGCAATCCAGAGACATGTAGTCCATGGTCCATTTAAATTAGCCTCCTTGCTAACCCTGGTGCATTTACAGAGATGTTATAAATGTGCATTGAACTTGTCAAATAAACAAATAAATTAAACTAGGTCTGGATTATGAGTGATGTGGTGTACAGATACAGATCCGGCCAGTTCCCAATACATCCAGACAGCTCTCATGCAGGTAGAAGCTCTTTAAAATCAGAAATGAATATGCAAATCCAGCACATTTGAAGCTGAAACCGCTAAAACAGCTTTTGCAATGCAAAGCCCCAGAAAGCTGGATTCAGGATCATTTGTCTGCTAGACCAACTAAGACCAGGGATCCTGCTATGAGCATCCAAGAATCACCGCACAGCACCATCTACAGGCAAATGGAAGTAGTTGCCTGTCAGGGCTGTGGGGAAAGGGCATCAGTTCTAATGAAATGTGGACACACCCTTGTTTTGACCCTTGTTGCACATGGCTGTGAGTGTCTGGCTGTGTGAACATTGTGTTTACATGTGGGCCAATGCGGTTCCGGTACCTTCTCTCCCTGACAGTCCAGACTGGTGGACGGCCCATCCCCCTGAGCGCTGCTCTCCTCCTTGCCTTTCTTCTCCTCCTCGCCTTTCTTCTCCTCCTTCACGTCCGGCTTCGATTCCTCTTCCACCTCCACCTTGCAGGGACTGTCTTTGACCACCGGGGGCACTGGCAAGACAGTGCATTCATGACCATTCACCCTGTTCTCAGGAACGTAGCACTTAAAGGTACAATAGGTAATTTTGCACTTCTAACGGTCAACAGAGGAATTTCAGTAACAAACACCCTGAAATCACAACACTGTTTATCCCACCCCTTCTTTGTGAACGATCCCCCCCCACATTGGCTGTGGCAATTAGAACCAATTTCCAACCAATGAGCTTGAATTACAGTACAGCTATACAATGTTTTGGTAGAGTGTCGGTCCATCAACCGTATATTTTAAGGACATTTAAGGACGATAAATACAGGCAGAGGGTGAGTCAACATGTCAGTGAGCCTTTTTCAACGATAGGGAGGGATTTCCAATGATCTCGTAACAATGTTTTAAACACAGAAATCTTACCTATTGTACCTTTAACGTCTTTATGCATGTACCGTTCCACTCCACGTTAACACAGTGTCAGACACTGGTAGCTCCCCACCCAGGCTCTAGCCAATGAGGAGCATGTACCTGCTAGGTGGGCGGAGTAGGTCCACAGGAAGGCTGCCTTGTTCATGCAGGACTCGCACACCATCTCCTGCAGCTCCACGCCCTCAGCGACCGCACAGCCCAAATGCTGCAGGGGACACGGTGCGGCACCCTCAGACTTCTGTGCAGACACTACTCACCCACTACTCCACTACTACACCCACCACCAAGTTTCTGCTAACTGTCTAACATAAAACCAGTTCAAATTAAATCCCGCCCTTACAATAGAAAAGGAAAGAATCAACATACAGACAATAAAAATTCATACTTTATGAAAGTTTGGGTTCATTTTGCAATGCTTTTACACCACAAACATGGGCCACAAAATCTGTCAAAGTTGGATAGAAATGTACTGTACAATTTGCACTGCAAAGTTTTTCCAACAGACACACTGTGAACTTTGACCTTGAAGTGAAAATCCATGTGCGTGCTTTGATTTTGCATTAAAAAGAAGATGAACAGTTTTTTGGCCAATTTTCAGGCATCTTCGGGCCTTTTAAGATTTTTTTCAAGACAAAGAGCGCCCCCAAGAGGCCAGATTTCAAATGCACTATGGTAAAGTACCCGAGAAACTGCAAGTCCCAGCAACGGCGATCACTGCCACTCTCCCCAATCTGGCCACCCGAACACCCTCACCCTCCTAAACACTCCTAAATCCATTCCCCCAGCGTCCTAACCCTGCTCCAGTAATGCTTACCCTCCCATGGAACCAGTCCTCACACGCCACACACTGGATCATTTCATCTGGGACCTACAGAGAATATGATTTTTTTTTTTTAAAAGATCACTCACTTCCTGTTTCACTGAACCAAAAAACACCATTACCCATGAGCCTCTGGAAGCACATACAAATTTCAAGGTGTAAAAAAATATATAATAATAAATAAATAAATAAACAGGTCACACCTCATCCTCTGGGTCTGGGTATGGTCTGTCACAGGTGCAGTAAAGACCAAAGAAGTTGTGGCTATATTTGTTATCAGTGTTCAGGTTTTCTTTCTCCTTTAGGAAAACAAAGAATGAGAAACAGTTTATTTGGGATCCTGCTGTTAGCATTACATTCAGGTGTGAAGTGATGCATACCAAAATATTAAAAAAACATTGCCACCTGCTCATAAGTATTAACAAGACCAAGTCGGAGGAAATTAGTGTGTGACTTACAGGATATAGTTTGCACTCAAATTCTCCAAATTTTCCATTCCCACAATCGCAGCGAAAATTCCTGCAACAAAAAAAAAAAACATCTCCGGAATGTACATTTCAATCCACTTTTCATCCATTTATTACAATGTGATTCAATGAACAGCAGAAGGAGCTATTGGACACCCAGTCAAACAAACATATCCAAAGATGCAGACTTAAAACAAAAATATATTTTCACACCTCTCAGCTCAAAGGTATAATTAACTCCACAGCACCTTTTAACATATATCAAGCTTAACACTGCATTTTAAAACATTACAATGATGAGGTGAAATCTCACAAGGTTTACTTGCTTGATTGAACCAGATCCTCAGGGCTTACTCAGCGGGCTTATTCAAAAGGCAGAATTGTATGCAATATTTAATTGGTGGAGCTTTTACTGTTCATTTCAAACAGCTTTGTGCATTGTGTCTCTGCTAGGATGATGGTTTGGTAACATGAGTTGAAGTACGCAACTGCCCAGTGGCCACAGTATAAAGGCTGAACATGGTCACCCTCTCAATCACAATACCTGCAAAGTTCTGTCTGTTTGAAAAACGTTTACATAACCCATTACATAGTGTTCTGCACATAAACTTTCCCACTTTTACTGTTCACTCTGCTCAACATAGCGCCATTGTCTATGGCATTCACACATGGATATGAGATCCAATTAATCTGAGATTAGATTTAAAATTAGAACGTTAAAAATGACAAAGAAAAAGTTGTGATCCTGGAAGTCCTTCAGGGCTGCCAGGTTTTTATTTCCACTTCAAAAATCAACAACCAATTCAGACCCAAGACACCAGGAGGGGTCCTAAAGCATGATTACCGAGTCAGCTGGGTAAGTTCACCAAGTAAAACCCAGAGCAGCTTCAGTGTCCATGTTCAAGTCTTGGAAAGGATCTGGGAACAGTGAACTTATTCAACTAACTCAGTAATCCTGGTTTGTGATATACCCCCCGGGTGAAAGTTAGTTAACTGCACAATCAAATGCTTTAAGTCATATTCTGAGTAACAACAAAAGCCAGCAGAACCTGCAGGTCTCCAGGACCACCTAAGATATATTTTATTGAATTTGTCCTCTGCATTTGATCCAACCGAGTTAGTTAGGAGCGGTGGGCAGCCACAGTGCAGTGCCTGGGGACCAGTGCTCCTGGCTGGTCGGGAATTTAACCCAGGAACCTCCCGGCAGTAGTGCCGTGCCGCTCATCATAAGGTAACCCAAGTTCCACGTACCGTTTGGTGTAGAGCTCGAAGAGATCGTGTCCCTCGTGGCATTTGTAGGAGCAGGCCAGACAGATCCCGGCCGGCTCACTGCCTCTGGGTGTGCATGTGTTACAGGCGTAGAGAGCCTGCCGCTTCACGTAGCCCTGTATCCCAAAAAAAACAAAACGAAAAACGCATGCTAAGTAACTGAAGCTTAAAAACACATGCTAAGTAACTAAAGCCTAAAAACACATGCAAAGTAACTGAAGCCTATGACACATATCATGTGACTACATACATGTACAACTAAAAAGTATCTAACATTATCTAATGCTGCATCTACAACAGTAGACTAAAATATTTGTATTAGCAGAATTGTACGCAAGACCTCAGCATGGTTAAGTCTTCCCTACAAAAGGACAGATACTACATAAATGCACAATTCAATAAATACAAAAACTAAACTCGAGAGGCAGACATAAACATAACTATCACATGGAACTACTGTATGGGCACAATAAGCATAATGTATAGAAACTGACATATGAATGGTGCTAAACGCAGTTTTCAGTGCTGTGAAACTATTTTGTCAGCAACCCGTTTAGTGCTCATTTCCAGTGTGCACAATAAGAATCATTCAACAAGAAACTCCGAACTATTCCTGAACTAACTAGTCCTGAACTATCAGAAGACTCCTTGCTCCCTACAGGTGATGGAATCCAGGTTAACGCCCTTTTCTTGCTTCCCTGCACGCTAACCAAGCTGCTCCTCGGTCCATTGTCTGATATCCCCCATACAATCTCCCTCCTCCCCAATAATAATAATAATAATAATAATAATAATGTAGCGGCTAACCATCTCTGTTCTTCGGTTTCTAAATCCAACCGTGTTCTGCCTTCACTCTACAAGGGTCGCTTTTTGAATATTAGAGCTCATTGATACATTTCTTGAAAGACAGTACCTCAGCATCCATTTTGCTGCCAATTCATTTTCGATTAATTGGCGTAAAATTTAACAACGTTTTTTTGTTTAATTTCACACGATTTCCTTTAAACTATACAGCTATACTTCGACCACCACATACTGAAACGTATTTGATATGATACAGCTCCGTTATCGCTCAGTTCTAGCCTAGCTCGCCAATATGAGATTGTATTGTCCTGACAGGCTGAATTTAATGGCTTTTCCCCCAAGTTATGTATATCTACGTAGCGGACAATCATATGCGTATCTACATTATTTATTTTTTATGGTTTAAAAATATAATGTTCTTCTCAAGCTTCTCGTGCTTAGTGGCTAAACAGCCAACACGCGCTAGCCATAGATAGGAGTATCTACGCAACACCTGACTAAATACGCTAGATGATGACAATATTCATCATTTGTAAAGAAATTATAATTATAGACTAACTGCCTACACGCCATTGTCCAACAAAAAGGCAGTAACGATAGCTGGCTGGAAATAAATGGCTGGAAAAACTAGTCAACTGAAAATAAAAAATATATAAAAACGTATCGGCTCTGAATATGCCGCGCGAATGATAGGATGTCGTATGACAAACAGAAATATTCCAATAATTTAGCGGCTTGCAAGTGAACAGTACATAGTCATTATTTCTGTCAACACTACTAGGCTGGCTGGCTAGCTAGCTAGATTAGCTATCTTGCTAACTTGGAGCCAAGGAAGTTATGTGACTGTTTCGCATATACAATGTGCCATTGCTTACCTCGGGGTATGAACATTTCTCCGAATCGCTACCGCCTAAAACGGCAGATGCTTCATTTTCTAACTCTTCATCTTCTTCCAAAACATCCACAAGAGAAACAGTGGCCTCGTCCCCTTCGTTTACCGCCATCCTTGAAAAGACAGAGAAGCAATAATATGTCATTTCCTGTTCCTGTGGAAACATTGCATGTGTCCCTCGTTTTGCTTGTTATTGAATTCCATAATGCTTTTATGCGGTTGTCTTATTACCAGAACTCCGTAACACAACAGCGTCCAACGATGCAAACCGGAACTTTACAATCAACATAGGAAAGAGCCGGAACTGGGTTATATCCCTGATAATCGATTTTACGATATACCCGGGAAAGTAGCACGTTGTAGTTTTTTTATCTCAATAATAGTAATACGGAAATAAGCTGTTCGTGATTTGTATTTAATGCACAATGTAAGTGCAGCAATCATATAACCAACTACTCAGTAGGCGGAAGCAAAACGCAAATTAAATCGAAAATACAATATTTCACATCGATTGTTAGCTATTGCAAGCTGTTCCTTATTTTAAAACCGGGTCGGAGTTCAGTTAGTTGACATCAACATGGCAGCGTGTGAGTTGCGAGGTGAATTAAAATACAGAGATGGAGAGAAGAAAGAGTTTGTGGTTAAAACGGAAAACAACTTAAAGAACATTGTAGCAGGCGTTCAGAAGATGAATGCGGACGTGTCAGCGGTACTCACAGAACTTGTTTTACGAGAAAAGGGGTCTGTGAAAAATGGTAAAGGGGACATTCATGTCGATGGTAAGTAGAAAGCTGGCTCATTCAATACAATTTCAATATGAGAGAAGTTCGTTTGTGGCCACCTTTTAGACAGTAACGTTAGTGTTTCGGGTGATATTTAAAACGTGGGCTAAAGTATAGCTAGAATCACTAAAGCGGTTTATGAATTGCAAATATGAGGCAGAAAAAAACATTCGATTTAAAATCCTGCGACGGCTCACCGCACGCATACACCAATATACACCAATATGCACTCGCTTTATTAGGAACACCTGCACACCTAGTTACTTATTCATGCGATCTAACCAGTCAATCGTGTGGCAGCAGTGCAATGCATAAAATCAGACAGATACGGGTCAGGAGTTTCAGTTAGTTTTTCAAACATGTAACTTATATGTATATGTTCCTGTAAAATGAGATCCTGTTTCAACCGATCAAAATGACTGCATTACAATACCAACTAAAGTACTTTTTTGTACATATGTCGGCCTATTATACATTTTGAAGAACATAAAAGTTTCATATTGATTGGAAACCGTCTACCTTATTCTACTTAACATATCCTAACATAAGGTAATGGCGAGAACAGGCCATTGTACCTACAGCCTAGTTTGCCTAAAAGCTAAATAGAATCTAACACCATATCAAGCCTGGTCTTTCTGCCTCCACTACATGTACTGGCAAGCTATTCCACGCATTACATTACATTAATGGCATTTGGCAGACGCTCTTATCCAGAGTGACATACAGTTGATTATACTAAGGGTTAAGGGCCTTGCTCAAGGGCACAACGGCTGCGTGTGGCTACACTGGGGAGCGAACCACCGACCTTGCGGGTCCCAGCCATGTACCTTAACCACTATGCTACCTCGCTTTGTGAAAAAATACTTCCTAATATCGGTACTCCTTTGCCAATTTCCACTTGTGCCCTCTCATTCTGCTAACCAAACTCACCCTGAAGAATCCCCTATAATCCACTTTGTTAATCGCTTTAATTAATTTAAAAGCCTCAATCAAATCCCCCCCTAAGCCTCCTTTTACTAAACTTAAAGAGATTAAGCATCGTACGTCTATCCTCGTAATTCTTACCTTTTATACATGGAATCAATCTGGTTTCCCTTCTCTGAACCTTTTCCAGTGTCTCTATATATTATAATGCAGTCCCCAGAACTGCACCTGGTTGAATATTTAACAGTTTTTGGTAATTTTATGGCAAGATCCAATTTTGCCATTGTATAATTTTTTGATAAATGATCGATTGGACTTAATTTTGTTTGTGACTGTTCTTAACCAGGCTGTTTACTAGTATTAGTATAAGTCTGGATACCATACACCAAGTGGCACTGATGTAGGAAGCCATCAAAGTATGTTTTATTGTGAATTAAGGTTCTCTTTGAAATTAAAACATGCCAAGGCATAGCAGTAGCAACTCAATCTCTTGTAAACAAGTAGGACAATTATACCTTTTGAAGTACTCAAAGTTTCATTTTGATCGGAAACTGTCCACCTTACCAACTACTTTGTTGAATTTTTAATGATTTTTGAATAAATTATCTATTTGACTCATTTTGGTTGTGGCTATTCATAACCAACAAAAAACAACTCCAGGACCGGAGTTGTGCACCTCTGGGTAAAGTACTACTACCTTCCTGAAGGGTTCACGTCTGTTGACACCTATATGGCCTATATTGTTAGCTACATAACTTCTGTATGTAGCACTGATCCTTGCCTAGAATATCAAACAAGTGATTCTTTGACACTTGAGAATATTGTTTCTGGAAAATTCCTAACCCTCCCCGGAAAGGGCAGCACAAAGCCGCAGGTTTTTAACCATGAACCTTCGTCTTCATTGACAGATGATGAAGAGGATGACAGTGATGAAGAGGATGAAGAAATTCAAGACCATACAAAGGCATCTAATTCAGAACCTCCTGCCAAACGCACAAAGACATTAAGAGCTTAAGAGACATTAAACCTGTCTCTCACCACAGAGACCAACTGATGGGAATATTTACCTGGACAAACAGCAACCTTGTTGTGGGGATATCATTGGATTGTTACAAATATAATGGATGTGCAATGGTGTCAACCACTTTGATCCAGACTGCATGTGCCCTACTAGCCTATCGGTCAGGAAAATTGACTTTTAAAAAATGAGGATTTAATCAAACCTGCATTGGAAAATTTGACCAGCCATATATAGGTTTTGCTTTTACATGTATGAATTGTATTTGTGGGGGTTGGTATTGGAGCATTGTCTTTGAAATGCAGAGATGAATGAAAAATGAAGAAACCAGTGCAATTATTTGAACAAAACATTTTTTCCACACAACCATGCATAATGCTCCCCCACCCTCAAACCACCCCTCCCCCTTACACAGACAGGCATCCACACCAGCGGACACCCCATAATATCCCCCAGTCCCTTCACAACCTCATTCCAAACCAAGTAACAAGTTTAACCAGGATAATTCAGGGAGGAAAAATGTAAATAGGGCTTTTTTGTAGCACCATGACATTGCACCTTTCACAAATGTAGTCCAACTGCCATTCTCTCAAGTAGTGTTAGTTTTTCTAACTTGATATTCCAGGATTATTTTTCCAATAGTTATGAGGGTGAGGCAGCTTCCCTCCAGTTCAACAGCACTAGTCAATACACCAACAATAGAGCGAAGGCCAAAGAGTCTAGCTGTGGCTTAGGTAAAGCCTATTGGTTTAATTGTAAATGGTCCTGAAACAGTGTGATCAGAGAAAATGGAGAAGCGCTTGGGACTATCACACACAGGATCTAGTTTTGCTTTCATTTTGTGCTGGACTGTAAATGGATGGACTGCATTTATTATAGTGCTCTTTTCCAAAGCGCTTTACAATTGATGCTTCGCATTAACTCATTCACACACAATCGCACACCAACTGCGATAGGCTGCCATGCAAGGTACCAATCAGCCGGAAATGTGTCTAATCCTTTTACAGTTGATTAGATTAAGCCCCCCGTTTGTGGGGTAAAGGGCCTTGCTCAAGGGCCCAACAGTTGTGTGGATGTTATCATGCCTACACTGAGACTTCAACCTCCAACGTTCTGGTTTCCAGTCATGTACCTTAGCCACTAGGCTACAGGTACATTAAACCTGGGCCACGTCTGATTCTGCACACTTGCCGAACAACTTGTTGGCCCTGGTATTTCTAGATTATGGAGTGGATAAATGGTATCTTTGAGAGTAACATTACATTATTGGCATTTGGCAGACGCTCTTATCCAGAGCAACATACATCAAAGTGCAAAGTGCATACCCATAACCAGGGATAAGTGCACTGAAAGACCCTACAGGGAAGTACAATCGCAAGTGCCAACAGTACAACAAAGATAAGAACTAGGGCCGATTTGATCTAATCTTCCATTTTCCCCAACTTGTTTAACAAACACACATTGACAAATTACTTCTTTTTTTTTCTCACATTTATTTTCTGAAAATATGGAGCTTTTTGTCATTCACAGTACCCATTTTGATTTCAAAGGCAAACACAGTACCCAAACAAATGCTCATTCATTGGTTAGGGTAAAAATACTCTAAAGCACTTTCTAGAACATTTGGACTGTCAAGTATTTTTTGAAAACCTGACTGCAATCAACTCAAAATATTGACCACAGCCAACAGATCCACAGAATCTGTACTTCCTAGTCATGAGCAATGAGGATATTTCTTTGGTTAGACTCAACATCATCTGCTGCAGTTCCCAATTGATGCCAGTGGCATTGTGCTTCATTATCTTCTAGGATTGAGTATTTTTTCCCCCCCAATTATATAAACGTTCGTATATGGACCACCCCTCAAAACATTAAAATTTCATAATACAAAGTTGGTGCTGAGTTGCATGTAAAATTGCAACATTTAACAGGCTACGATGTTGCCATTTGAACAGTGGGGTCGAGGTTGCCAAAATTAACCTTGCTGGTTTAGTATAATACAAAAGACACGTAATTTACAGATGTATGTGAAGGTTTGGCTCTCATTTACAGTGCAAGGCAAAAAATAGATTGAGGTGTACAGTTTCACAAGTACAGTTTCACAAAGGTGTTTTGTGAGATCAAAAAAGTATGATGTAAAATAAAATTAAAACAGTTTTTAAAAATGAAAGACAAAACACAAGTTATTTCTAAAAGTGCAGTAAAGTTTTAAACAAGTGAATCATTGAACAGGAAATAAGGTCCCACTCAAAAGGTTTCCTGCCAAACGCACAAAGACATTAAGAGCTTAAGAGACATTAAACCTGTCTCTCACCACAGAGACCAACTGATGGGAATATTTACCTGGACAAACAGCAACCTTGTTGTGGGGATATCATTGGATTGTTACAAATATAATGGATGTGCAATGGTGTCAACCACTTTGATCCAGACTGCATGTGCCCTACTAGCCTATCGGTCAGGAAAATTGACTTTTAAAAAATGAGGATTTAATCAAACCTGCATTGGAAAATTTGACCAGCCATATATAGGTTTTGCTTTTACATGTATGAATTGTATTTGTGGGGGTTGGTATTGGAGCATTGTCTTTGAAATGCAGAGATGAATGAAAAATGAAGAAACCAGTGCAATTATTTGAACAAAACATTTTTTCCACACAACCATGCATAATGCTCCCCCACCCTCAAACCAACCCTCCCCCTTACACAGACAGGCATCCACACCAGCGGACACCCCATAATATCCCCCAGTCCCTTCACAACCTCATTCCAAACCAAGTAACAAGTTTAACCAGGATAATTCAGGGAGGAAAAATGTAAATAGGGCTTTTTTGTAGCACCATGACATTGCACCTTTCACAAATGTAGTCCAACTGCCATTCTCTCAAGTAGTGTTAGTTTTTCTAACTTGATATTCCAGGATTATTTTTCCAATAGTTATGAGGGTGAGGCAGCTTCCCTCCAGTTCAACAGCACTAGTCAATACACCAACAATAGAGCGAAGGCCAAAGAGTCTAGCTGTGGCTTAGGTAAAGCCTATTGGTTTAATTGTAAATGGTCCTGAAACAGTGTGATCAGAGAAAATGGAGAAGCGCTTGGGACTATCACACACAGGATCTAGTTTTGCTTTCATTTTGTGCTGGACTGTAAATGGATGGACTGCATTTATTATAGTGCTCTTTTCCAAAGCGCTTTACAATTGATGCTTCGCATTAACTCATTCACACACAATCGCACACCAACTGCGATAGGCTGCCATGCAAGGTACCAATCAGCCGGAAATGTGTCTAATCCTTTTACAGTTGATTAGATTAAGCCCCCCATTTGTGGGGTAAAGGGCCTTGCTCAAGGGCCCAACAGTTGTGTGGATGTTATCATGCCTACACTGAGACTTCAACCTCCAACGTTCTGGTTTCCAGTCATGTACCTTAGCCACTAGGCTACAGGTACATTAAACCTGGGCCACGTCTGATTCTGCACACTTGCCGAACAACTTGTTGGCCCTGGTATTTCTAGATTATGGAGTGGATAAATGGCATCTTTGAGAGTAACATTACATTATTGGCATTTGGCAGACGCTCTTATCCAGACCAACATACATCAAAGTGCAAAGTGCATACCCATAACCAGGGATAAGTGCACTGAAAGACCCTACAGGGAAGTACAATCGCAAGTGCCAACAGTACAACAAAGATAAGAACTAGGGCCGATTTGATCTAATCTTCCATTTTCCCCAACTTGTTTAACAAACACACATTGACAAATTACTTCTTTTTTTTTCTCACATTTATTTTCTGAAAATATGGAGGTTTTTGTCATTCACAGTACCCATTTTGATTTCAAAGGCAAACACAGTACCCAAACAAATGCTCATTCATTGGTTAGGGTAAAAATACTCTAAAGCACTTTCTAGAACATTTGGACTGTCAAGTATTTTTTGAAAACCTGACTGCAATCAACTCAAAATATTGACCACAGCCAACAGATCCACAGAATCTGTACTTCCTAGTCATGAGCAATGAGGATATTTCTTTGGTTAGACTCAACATCATCTGCTGCAGTTCCCAATTGATGCCAGTGGCATTGTGCTTCATTATCTTCTAGGATTGAGTATTTTTTTCCCCCCAATTATATAAACGTTCGTATATGGACCACCCCTCAAAACATTAAAATTTCATAATACAAAGTTGGTGCTGAGTTGCATGTAAAATTGCAACATTTAACAGGCTACGATGTTGCCATTTGAACAGTGGGGTCGAGGTTGCCAAAATTAACCTTGCTGGTTTAGTATAATACAAAAGACACGTAATTTACAGATGTATGTGAAGGTTTGGCTCTCATTTACAGTGCAAGGCAAAAAATAGATTGAGGTGTACAGTTTCACAAGTACAGTTTCACAAAGGTGTTTTGTGAGATCAAAAAAGTATGATGTAAAATAAAATTAAAACAGTTTTTAAAAATGAAAGACAAAACACAAGTTATTTCTAAAAGTGCAGTAAAGTGAATCATTGAACAGGAAATAAGGTCCCACTCAAAAGGTTTCCAGTGTTCTCTGTGTACGGTTAATGATCACTTTTTCTCAGAATGGTGTTGCGTATAGAAAGCATGGCACTCTACTTTTGGCATTTATTCAAACATAAAACATGTACACATCTGACACTGACTGCACATGGGCCGAGAGCTGTGAGAACCGTTTGGAATGAGACAAAACATTGCAAGACAACATACAAGTGGTAATTTCTTACAGCAGGAAACAATCATTTGGAGAAAAATTTCAGAAACATGGAAGTAGAAAACTTAACCACTCAGGAGGAATACAAATGCTGAAAAAAAACCCACTCAGAAGAATCAAAATGCTGAACAGACTTTCCAGCATCTAAACAAATGACTGCACCAATCAGTCGGTCACAGCATTTTGAGTTTAAGTTATTTAAGCCTTCATAGATCTGGGATTTTAAAAGATTTTGTTCCATTTTACTTTATTTGCTTTACCCCAATTTGTCCAAAGCAACTTGTACAGCATATATTTTTAATATATGTATTGACACAGATGATATCTACTGTACCTTGATATGTCCTGTCTGTGATTTGCACCTTACATCAATCTCCTTGATAACTATGGACAGTGTAAAGTCCAGGGATCAGAAAGTAAAAGTCCTGCCGTGTTTTTTCCACCCTTCAACTCCGCTGATTCCACTTCTACCTCTCTAGCTGATTAATTATGCTAATGGTAAAATCCACATGATTGGAACAAAACCCTGAGGAGGACTTTTACTTTCTGAACCTGGACTTTATGCATGCTCAATGTGGTCCTGGTTGTCTGCTTTAGCTGCTTCCCCATCCACATAATTTTCACGGTTAATCACAGAAATCTAGCTTTTGCAGTGTATCCTGCCCACAAATGAGGTCAATTCTGAGACTGGCTTGTGGTGTTAACTTCCCACTTCCCAATTCCCACTTGCATCTTGATCAGGGGTGCACAGCAAGGGCCGATCCGCTTCAGGATTTTGTGCCACCTTCTGCTCTTAATGACTTAATTGGTTAAATAATGTCTTGATTTGTATATGCACCAGCTACAGCCACAGACTGCAAGTGTTTTCTAAAGATTTTACTGTGCTGAAGTAAAGGAGTAAACCAACATCATTTCTAGAGCGGTCAAAGAAAAAATAAGGTAATTGGTTGGAACAAAAACCAGCTCGCAGACCAGCCCTCCAGGACCGGAGTTGTGCACCCCTGATCTTGATGTACAGTTAAACCTAGAAATTTAAACAAGGAGAAACAAATCGATGGAATGGCTTTTTTGATTGCTGTAGCTTGTAATTGCAACAGGCTCTTCTGTCCGTGTAAATTCGGCCCTGGTTTTCCTCAGTAAGAGGAAATAAATACAGAAAGGTGTGGAATAACATACTGTCAATATTCCCATTCCTTATCAATTTCGCCAATAAAAAGGCAATATCAATATCAGCAATACATGCAAAGGTATCAACAGATCACTGGAGTGTGAGAATCTGAAAAATCTGATGTTCCCAAGACCATTAGGCAATGTGCCTTTGTAGTGCGTACTGAATTTGAGTTTCTCATCTAATGATTTAGGCAGGAATTAAGCCGCAATCCTGGAGAGTCACAGCCAATTTCAGTCTTTAAAATGTCTGTCAACTTAACAGGAGATTCACCCTGAACGTTTTGCGAGGTTTTGCAACACTTGTTAGGAGGTGTCCTTTGGGCATGTCATGGGGCTGGGAACATAACCTTTGCTGGACTGGTGATGGGAAAAGGTATTGCTGCAGCTTCAGGTATGCAGTTATCTTATTTGCCAAACCTGCAATGTGCTGCAACGATTTGTTCATGCTTCTAAAACGTTCACATTCCATTTAAGTTCTCAAATTGTGGACTGTATAGCCAATAAATGCCTTGAATAAAGCATTTAATTGCCAAAAAGCACTTAAAAGTAGGCTAGTTGCCACTAAATCTCACATGGGCACACCGGTCTCCACAACTTTTTAGGTATCAATCAGTTGCAGCCTGCTAATCTGATTGGAAGCCTTGGAAAAGGTCTGGTGCCGATTACAGAGCATTGCCATAAAGATTGGCAGGATGCAGTAGCCGACGGTCCTGGGGTCCGGGCGGGTGCAGGAATAGAGAAAAAGGAACACCTGTAGGTACGGAACGAGCAAAATGATCATCCACAGCCAGAACGGGAAAGTGAGGAGCCGCGTCTTCAAGCTGTGGTTCCAAGATAGAGAGGATGAAGCTCCGGGGTCCGTCGCCACTGATGGTTCTTTGGCTGCCTCTTCCACGTAGTCCAGAGTTAGTCGGTTGTACGTCTGGTTGATCTCGAAGAGGTAGTAGAAGGCGGCCACGCTTAGCAACAGGTACAGCCCCATACCTGTCCATCCGATCCGCTGACGGAAGTTCATCATTCTCCATTCCCCTCACTGAAGCGGAAAAAAACGCGCCTTCACACAGCAACCACAACACATGATCTTGTGACAGTGGCAATAATGACTAAATATAATTTCCGCATTTGGGCGGTAGGGTAGGTCTGGCGACATTGTTTTGCGAGAGGCTCCTAAAGTTCCACGTTGGCCATTTTACTTTGGTGCTATAAGGCACATACACGCAGAAGTAACAAAACTGTAGGCTGTTATTCATCCTTATCCATGTTCGAATGATGGCAAATATTTAGATTAGCGTGGCTGTAAACGTTCACCACCGAATTTAAGCAAATGTCTTTTACAGTCTAGCGTGAAAAAGAAAAATATATAATGTGATTGCATGCGTTTGCAAGAAAATAACACCCCTGTCATTGTAAATTTTTGACTTAAACTGAGTGCCAGCCATTCTGATAAACGATCGTTGTCGTGTCTGATTGTGCTCACATCGCGTAAGGAGGAACGAGCCCAACATAAAGCTAGACAAATAGTTATAATCATGTAATAATGTGATCGCTCGTCAAAGCGCGACAAGATGAATTTCGAGGATTCTCACCTTTTTATAATGAATAATTACATCCACAAGTGACATCTTGCGTCAGTCAACTCACAATTTCTATGCATATTCTGTCGACAGTCACTTCGCACAAAGCGCGTCGGTTTTCCTTTCCATTCAGCCTGTGATTGTAGTCATCTGACTCCCCAAACTTCCTTGAAGATACGGAGTTCGCCATCTGAATTTAACCATTCGCTGTGTGACGTTTCAATGACTAGGACACTACATTATTAACTGCAGCGCCCCTTTGCGTTGTGGTGAGAAAAATATTTGCCTAGGACCCTCGTGCAATTTTCCGGTTTGTAGCCTTATATTTAATCCAGTTAATAGCTAAATATAATGTGAATAGTTTTGTATGAAATACCGTAACTGGGGAATATGATAGGAACCTTATGGACTTCCAAGAAAAAAAACATAATTTCACAGACACTGCTCCTAATGTTTGCCAAGTCAACATTTAGTTACAGCCGACCATTTATTTTCTCAGTAGGGAAAGAAGCCTATTATTTTGCCAGAGTGAATACTGTAACCTATCAGCAAGATTGTATCGTAGACATGGTTGCTTGTATTGTTCCCTGTGTGAGGTTAAGATTGCCTAAGATATCTGATAGCATTCAAATATATATAACGGCATGTTTATTTTTACGATTACAGTTAAACAACTGAATTTATAAATTGGGGCTGGTTTTAATCCAAGATCCAAACGCTTGAGCAAGACACTTGACTTGAATAGTTTTAGTAAACATAAAACTGTAAGATTATGTACACTATTTAGCCTGGATAAGAGCATCTAAGCAAGTAAATTGATAAATGTCATGCAAGCAATATTTGTATAATAAAAACACGGAGTAGCCTAATTACAACACACTCACTAAATATAGCGCGCACACGCACGCACACACACACACACACACACACACACAGTCACATTCCGTTCACCATCGATTCCGGCGTTAAAACGCATTGCTGTTGAGTAATGAGTATTGCAATTGTTACAGAAAACAGGGAAACTGATGTAGGCCTGATACAAGTTTTTCTATTTGTCCAATTACAGCGAACTGTTGAAATGTAGACTAGAATGATCAATTGAGATTATGGTTTATATTTTAAAACAGTTACCGTTTGGGGGCGATTAGATGGTCCATCTAACTGGGTCAGCATTCTAAATGTTTTGATTGAATGAAAATAAATGTATTAGCTGTTGTATATATTAATATTATAGGCTACTGTTCCATCATCAGGCATGTTAATCCCTGGTGTAAAATGAAACTTTGTTAGATCAATCTTTTCCCCAGACAAGAATCAGGACAGTGCGTATCTTTAATTCGTCGACCAGTGTATTGACTATTATATGATGATGTTTTGCTGAAACCAATTGACTTGAGCAAACTGTAGGCCTATATGCGGACTGCTCGGGTGGAAGTTTGGTTATGCTGCGCGAGGAAAGCATAGCACACTTACCAAGAGGTATTTTCATCACATCCGCGTATTGGAGGTGGGTAGCTTGTGCTCACTTCCATGGCGTTTTATGTTCTAGTACTGCCACCTAGGGGAGCTATCTCGAGGCTGACAGCAGGTTTTCCAATGCATTCGCTAGCAAGAGCGTGAGCTGGCTGAGTTTGGACACAGTGCAGAACCTACTGTCCGTTGCCATACCTGATACATTGACACAGGACTTTGTAGGGCGTGCCAGGGCGTGTTTTCTACAAATCATTAGCAACAGTAGAAAATCACCGCACATATGTGATTAGAGCCAGCTGTAAAGATATAAACGTTTTGACATTCAATGACTGAGGCTATCGCTAATGGAAGAGATCGAAGAAAGAGGGGTGCATGGCGAATAGTTATTTCCTAGTAGGCTACTCCAATGCATGCAGTAAGTGGTATTGTTGTTTAATAATATTCTAGTTTAATTTCGAAAGATTTTCGGACACTTGAATCCTCTAGATAAAGCACAGATGTTGTTGAGCAGGTTGGACGGCGCATGAAATAATTATGTGTAGGAAGACCGAGTGAACAAATTGGAGAAGGGGGCGGTGGGGGGGACGCAAAAAAGGTTCGGGGGCAGGTCTTTCATAGCCACGCAGCTGGCCAACTTGCTTTAGAAAATAAGTAGCCTTTACAGCAAGATGATACACACGGAGCTCCGGGCGTCTGTTGCCAGCGTTGGCAGACATAGCTGACCGACCACCGCATCCCGATAAACAGTTTTTGTACGCAGTCAAGTATTTTATCTATTTATTTATTGAATCCAATAGCTTGGTATGTTCATAAACGCTGGAATAGTGTAACTTTACCCCTGACACTCGCTTGTGCTTTACTTGAGTCGTACTATTTTCTGTTTCTGTAGGTTTGTGTGGGTAGACTGTTTCCTGTTTTCCGTTGGAGCCGAGCTTAAATAATTTATCACATCTGGACTCTAATAACACGCTGAGATGCAAACCTTTCTAAAAGGCAGGAGAGTGGGCTACTGGCTCAGTGATAAGAAGATGAAGAAGATGAATTTTGTGGCCTTCGTGGACATGTGCAGGTAGGTGGAAGAGCCGCATCATTATTTTAAACGTGCGATTCCGAACTGCTCTTTCGGTCAGAGTAGTAATACAGCTATCAAAATATGTCACACAGTGTTCCAGCGTAGATTTAACACCCATTATATCACCTTTGTTTGACCTGTTGACTGATAGTGAGCCAGATGTTACAAATGAACAACCGTGGGCAAAATTATCGTAGCGAATTAAATTAGCCTTCATAGACCTCCATAGGAGACTACATATAATAGGATTGTGAATTGTGACCTAGTAAAATCTAGAGATAAATCTCACCGCAACATTGGGTATATAATACGCAATAAATGTCGTAATTTGATTGCGCTCCAGACGTCATCTTTTTACTGGATCTAAGTGACCCGAAACCTCAGTTAAAGCCTTTTCAAGTTGTCCGTGCCATTTGGCATATGCTTGTTTCTGTTAGTGAGTTCACTAAGTTAATGAAGCGGCTGACAACTGAAGTTGTTTCAAAGCTCTGGCTATGCAAATTTTATTTTTTGTTTATGAAGGTAAACGATCGTTTCCACCCTTACTATGAATTTGGTACTAGTTAGCTCCCAGCACTGAACCGCATTTGTGAGTGGAGAGGGAGTTAATACAACAACGTTGCATTCCTCTGGGTGCCCCTAGAATAATCGTCATTATTTTAAACGCTAATCGTAATTAAGCTTAATCTTTTATCTACCACCTTTTCCTTCCAGCTTATTATGCGCCCAGATTCCCAATCGTATTAATACGCTACGATATCAATAATGGAAGCTTTCAAGTCACCGCTTCATTGGAGCACCTCACAGTAACAGAAAATATACAAATTCTATTTGCTACATTTGCGAATCATTCATAATTAAAGGGGATAATTAGACAATTAAAATAGATAAATATTGAAATATTTAATACATTCATCAGCCAACATATTTATTTCATTGCCTCATTAATTACAGGAGAACCGGCGCAATTGTAACATTTTTCAATTCTTACTCAATTACTCAGGGTAACTTGATGAAAAGCGGTGAAATATAACCACAAAGAACCAAAAACGACCGATTCATTCATTTACTTAAGTGGGTAAAAAACCTTTTTTTTTTTTAAATAACTCACTCAGAGTGTAATGCACAGATCGCAAACTTAGTAGAGGACAGTACTGTGCACATATGAACGCGTTTTCACATCCGTGCTTATATTGTTGAATGAGAAAATGCATTTGTTACAATTGTGAAGCATTACAATCGTGCCGGTCCTCCCCTTCAGGTCATGTTCCCATTTGTAATGCAGGTATTTCATTTTCATGAAAGCACACAGTGTACAATGTGGTTACATCATCCACAGAGTATCCAAATTATGTTTGCCTTTACACTTTCCCATCCAACTCCAGGAGATTGAAAAATCCATGTCGTTATATTTCTGGGGTGTCATGTTTTGTAATAAGCCAAGTTATGGAAGAACCTTTTCTGGACCAAGGCAGGCTGTTACACACTTTGTATTATGCGCGGTAGGCCCCATCATATGTATGGTGATGATAGTGTCCAAAACTGAGATACTGAGTTTGCAAAATCCTGGACAGTCAGCTGGAGTTCCATACACCCAATTAACAAACTATTTCTCATTTAATTTAAATACAGTGTTTTTTGATTGGATCAAGATTGACAGATAAAGAAATGAGTGAGTGGGGAACCAGCATTGTTTTCCACACAAAAATGGGCTGTGCTTGTTTATCTCTCAAATAAGCACTTGTATTTTACCAGGCTATCTCCCAGCTAGCTTAACAAGGCAGGCGTGACTCATAGTGAGGGAAAGAGGTGGCTGAGTTTCAGTGATTTCAGGTTGGACCGCTTATGCCTCAAACGCCCAGTGTAGGACCTGTCTCTTGCTGCAGTACATTTCAGGTTAACTCCCTACAGCCACAAATAGCATGAGCAGCTCACACTTGCGGGGATTCCAGCTTATCGCCCTTTCAGATCGTACAGAAAGCAAGCAGCCTGAATTTGATAACAAAACAAGCCAGGTACACATATTTCACCACATACTTATTGGTCACCTCCCACCATTTTGAATGTGCGCTCAGCTACTTTAGGATGGGGAACTCGCATCCCTCTTCTCTTAAATGTGGTTGGTTGTTTTCCCGTCTGTGTGGGTCTGATTGAAAGATGCCGAGTCACTGAGGCAATCGGTTGCGCAAAGTTGTCCATCGGTTCCACATTCGACTGGGTTGTGGTCAGTTTCAGCAGCCCAAGCTCATGCGTGTTCCATGGGCGCTCACCAGAGAAGGGTCCCATGGTTGACGCAGGCTGCAACACATTAGCTTTCTTTCTAGACCTCAGACCTTCTGCTGAGGAAGATGCCTTAGTGCGCTCCTTAGCATAACCTTTTGCTCTTGGGCTAGAGAGGTTGGCATTTACATGAAGGGTCACAGACAGTCACGGCCACAGAGATAGCATCCAATCAAACAAAAGAAAGCATGCTCTAGTTCCAGTTATACAATAGCAAAGCCATTATCTGTAGCCATGCAGGCACCTGGTATGTAAATACACAATAATGTGGATGATGTAATGTAATGTTTCCAAGAAGGGATTTGTGTTAATGTGACTAATTTGAGGAGCTGCTGTGATCCAATGCTCAGTAGTAAAAGTTCTGCATCCATCTGATAGCCCAACGAGATATCAGCAGAAGAGGGCAGAGCTTGCCCTGTTTCACTAGTCAGCAGTCAGACAAAGCCATCACCACATAGCATGTATCAATGTTCTGATACATCCCACTGTCACTCTGATTTCCCGATAAGCCTTTGTTGCTGCGGTGGATTGTCTGTTTGCCCACAGGCATGGTACAATGGGGCCAGCAATGAGCTGTCTCAAATGACATGTTACTGAGCACGAAAGAGCCAGTGGGGGCAGGATTTACGTCAGCTGTGTGACAGAGGTGAGTGATTCGGACTCGCCTGTCACAAAGGGAGGGTGGGGATGAAACACGAACAACTGTGATACCCACTACCTTTGGCGATAAAATGCCATTTGGAAGCTGTGGCCAGTTTGGAGAACCAGCCCATGTTTTCTGCAGGTGTTCTATTATTAAACACAGCATTATGCTCTGCTGTGTGTGTGTTGACCTGCTTTTTGTCCATACCTCTGTCCCCTGTACCTCAGTTGAGTTACGTCGGCTGTTAGGTGCCAAATCGGATCAATATGATTCCAAAAGCGCACTTTGTATGTTTCAGTCTTTTCTCCCCAGACTGTCTGTGCTTCCTCACCATATACATACACCTTTCATTTTCCTGATGAATTGGAGGGCCTGGCCCAGGTTGCCTGTCCATTGTTATCCTCACAGAAAGTTGTTTTAGAAAGAAGGTCTATCACAGCCTCCTGTAGCTGTGATTCTAACAGCACTGTTGTATGTCTGTACTGCTGTCCCCCTCACTATCAGTGCAATAGCATAGGTAGTGATGGTGCCATAGCATACTGACCATGGTTCCACAGTTGTTTGGCTTGGGTCGATGCAGTTTTAGAAAAGGAGACTTGGCTCTAATCGGCTTGAAACCGGAACAGACTGAGTGATAATTTTCATTTTGGTTTGTCCAAGCACAGTTTCAATGGAGAGCTAGACGCCGTATGTCACGTTTTAGCGGTTCTGCGGCATTTTTGTGAAGTAAAGTGCTCAGCCAAAAATCAAAAGAAATCTTTTCTGTCAGCTTTTCCACATGCCTTCTCAAATTCTCCTGAAAGCACGAAAAAGAGGACATGTTCATACCTGTCACATTGTCCTATGGTGCGTCCATGGGGCAATGGACCATGCATATTTCTCAGAAAACATTTCAGAGCAGAGCATTTTGAAAACCATATAGTTTCACTCATAAAAGAATAGGCACATAACCAGAGAAATGTGGAGCATTCTCCTCTTTAGTATGGCTGGCTCGGTCAGAACAGGCAGTCTCCAACCGGGCCCAGGCCTCTGCAGGTTGCCAAGCAACCCACTTTTGCCAAGAGCTTAGAATCCTCTGGACTAATTTCTCTTGAGGAACTTTTAAAAGTTCCCCAGAGAGCTGCAGTGGAGTTCTGAATACCGTACGTCTTTTGATTAACTAAGAAAAACTGCTATGCAGCATAAAAATCATTTGATGTGTTATGTAACATGAACTTGAGACCTGTACTCCTACATTAGCCAATGAAGACATTGATCACTGGTTCAATAATAATTTCAGCCTATTGTTTACCCTGTTTACTGTGATGATTGCTTGCTGTTGGCAGGCTGACTGAATGTGGAATGCACTGGATAGGGAAGCAGGCTCATAAACAAGTTGCCCCAACCAGGGCTCAGTTAAGTGCAAATAGACACCAGAAATGAACACTTGGCAGTGCCTGACTTCCCTTGAGAGTTTTCTTTGAGTTCTGGCACGTGTGCTAAATGTTAGATTTTTTTTCATTAACTTTGCTATCTATTGACTGTAGAAAACTACCTCAAAGGGTATAGTTTCTTCACCATACCCCACATGACAGAAGTTAGATTTGTATAGATATGAATTATGCCAGGAGGAAGAAAGCAGCTTGTTCAGACACGGACAGGATGGTCAGTAATTGTGTTCATTCTTCTCTCCCCCAGGAAACGAGGCATTGAGATGGTTCAGGTAAGTCTGTTTTAGACAACAGCCTAATTTAGCAACCGTTTCACTGTGCTGGATTTTGTTGAATGCACTGGCCTTACACCTCAGCCCAAAACTGAACCCAGTATTCAGTGTGTTATTTTCAGTGTATGTCTTACGAGATTCCTGAAGGCCATTCCGTAGGTCATGATCTGGAATGCGTAGTGTCTAACCCTAGCTTGATCTAATTACATGTGACAGTCATGGTTACCAGCAGTTAATTGCTTAGATACATCTAAAATTACTGCATCTTGCTATTAGTGTTTGGGACATGGCTGCACAGTAACAAGTGCTAACTACTAACTTATTAACAGGAAATTACTTTATAATAATGAGCTGCAATTTGTCTGTGACTCGCATGTTTTTTATTTTCATATTTTGATCTCATTGTTTTCATCTTGTAGTTGAAATCACCCAGATTTACTGATATTCCTGTAAATTCAATACAAAAGTCAATATAAATACATTCAGTGACCACTTTATTAAGTAGACCTGTACACTTAGTTCATGCAAATATGTAATCAGCCAATCATGTGGCAACTAAATGCATACAAGAATGCAGACATGGTCAAGAGGCTCAGCTGTTTTTCAGATCAAGGTGACCATGAGGCATAACCGCTCATTACAACAGTGGTATGCAGAAGAGCATCTCTTGACAAGCTGGTTGGTGCCTTGCATGGCAGCCAGTCGTCGTTTGTGTGTGTGTGTGTGTGTGTGTGTGTGTGTGTGTGTGTGTGTGTGTGTGTGTGAATGAGAGGCATCAATTGCAAAGTGCTTTGGATGAAAGCAATATATATATACATTCCATTTATCTTAAGCAACTGCTGTATGAAGTCAATACAAGCAACTGTTCATTTCTTTGGTAGTGAGTGTTCTGGTTCAAACTCAACATCAAGGGTCATTACGTCTCATTTTTAGGTTACGGTAAATGGTAAACCAGTTCAAATTCAGTTGTGACACATGATGGTTAATTCTGCTCTTTACAGGTGAAGAAATGGATGGTGACCTTTCCCTCTCAAATTTAGAAATGTTAATGGTTTTGTCGGAAAGGTGCCGGCCTGTTTAAGAGAAGTAGAAGGTTCACCAGCCCCCTTGGTCTTAGTTAATTCACCTCTGTGCTATTTGAGTTCAGTAGATGTCAAGTCATTTTGATGGTTTGAGTCGTGCATTGCCTGAGACAGAATTGATTGCTTCCATGACGCAAAATGATAGAGGACAGCCTTCACTATCCCTATGTTTGAGGACACATGGTGGTAACACACATGAGAACTGAGACCCTTGAAGATATAGCCACCTGAACCCCCTTCCAGAATTCCTTGACTGAAGTAATTATCAGAGCTGCTTCTAGGGACTGCTTGAAGTGCTCTGTTGGATGTCTCAGGCTTTGACCAATGAGAAGGGAGGCTGCTGTTGTGTGGGGTCTTAGTGACGTGTGGTTGTTACATTAAATTATTGGCATTTGGCAGACGACATACAGTTGATTAGACTAAGCAGGAGACAATCCTTCCCTGGAGCAATGCAGGGTTAAGGGCCTTGCTCAAGGGCCCAACGGCTGTGCGGATCTTGTTGTGGCTACACTGGGATTCGAACCACTGACCTTGCGTGTCCCAGTCATGTACCTTAACCACTATACTAGAGGCCGCCCTACTGATCGTGCGTGCGTGCGTGCGTGCGTGCGTGCGTGCGTGCGTGCGTGCGTGCGTGCGTGCGTGCGTGCGTGCGTGCGTGCGTGCGTGCGTGCGTGCGTGCGTGCGTGCGTGCGTGCGTGCGTGCGTGCGTGCGTGCGTGCGTGCGTGCGTGCGTGCGTGCGTGCGTGCGAGCGAGCGAGCGAGCGAGCGAGCGAACATTAGAAATCATGAGAGCCAGTGTTCAGTGTAGGAAGGCCCTGGGAGCTGTCCCAAAGTCAGCAGTGCTCAGCACATGGGCCAAAGCCACAACCCCTCCACCCCAAGTTCACACCAAGATCACAACATTTTCCTGAGGCATGGTTATTTATTAATTTCTGGTAAATCCCTCCTGTCTTCTTAACTTTGCTTTCTTCTTCCAGTCTTCACCTGCTTATATCAGTGTGTAGATAGCAGAACATGAATCATACACTAGTGTAAAAGTCACTGTTTTCTTTCCTTCTCTCCTTTTCTTTCTTAACAGAGTTCTCTGGTAAGGTTAAAGTCCTGACTGTTATCGGTCTTTGGAAAGTTACTTCATTTAGTAAGGAAGGAATTTGTGAACTCCTGTGTGTGTGAATGAGGGGGCGGGGGGTTGATTACTCAAGGCGACCAGCTCAGTCCAGTATCTGGTATCGGTGAGAATCATTTTTTAAAATTATTGATTAGAATTTTTTCTGCTTTCTATACATGAATTCAGTCTACCTCGCAAGTTAATATGCCAGAACCTCAAAGTCCAGAGAGATGTTAGTATCAGGATGGTCAGGTCATCAGCACACATCTGTCTGCTGCATCCATAATAAATTAGTCTTATTGCTTCTTACCATCTACATGCCAATGGATACATTTTTGTTCTCGTGTTCTTTGAGCATTTGAGCGAATGTAACATTTCCTCTCTAATTTGAACATCTTCAAGACAACTTAGGTGGTGTTTACATGAAAGCGGTAATCAATATAGCATTCTGAATAGTCCTTTGATGCAGACTGAATGGTTTGGTTAATTTCCAGGACTTACTGTGGTTCACAGCTTGTGGGCAGACCTGGGTCAAAAGTGTAGTTGTTTGAGTCAAATACTTTTCTCCACTTTACTGAGCTTGTCTGGTGTATTGGAAACCTGTGAAATTGGGTCAATTGCACCAGGCATGATCAATTGAGCACAGAAAGTATTTGAATCCAAAACAATGACCCAATGATTTTACCCAGGTCTGGTGTGGTTGGTTTCCAGGACTGTGGATCACTGTTTCGGCATCCTGTTTCTGTTGCATTTGTGGGTGCTGATGACTTTCTGGAAAGTTACTTTATTGATTAAGGAGGGAATTAGTGAATTGGTGTGTGTGTGTGGGGGGGGGGGGGGGGCAGGGGGGGGGCAGTGAGATTGAGGCAAAGAATTCCATCGACGGCAGACAGCACTGAAGTTTAAAATTATTAAACTTTTTGCTTTTGTATTCAATGGAATTCCTAACAGGCTATGACACAACACAACAGAACAACATGGAAAGCTTTTTTTTCCGCTTCCCCCAAACTTGGATAAACAGCTATACCAAACACAATCCTCCATTTTTTTAAATTGGAAACTGGCTCAATTACCGAGCAACATCACAATAGCAACTTATATTTTATTTGTTGTGCTGCCATCCTGCCCCGCTCTGACACGAAAGTGCAGCACTGCCGTCAACCGTTCACTGTCATGCATGTGAATGCAGCATGTTCAAGAACAGTAATTATGGATATTAATTTAATTCAGTCCCCTGGGTACCGTTAAATCCATTCATTTGCGCCATGTGTGAGAGAAAATGTACTTCAGACAAAATGGCTGCTCAGTCAAGCGCTCTCTCACCCTTTCAACATGATAATTTGTTTTAATTCAGCACTAGCTCAAGATATGAGGCTAAATGAACATTGCATGTGTCAACAGACCAGTCATATGATAGAGATGCATTGACATTTTAGCTCCACTGTTCACACACAAAGACCTTTGACAGAGGACAGCCACGCGAAGGGACAGAACGTGATAACCAGCGAGCGGAGTCACGTCCCCCTTGAAGGGCTCTGACCTTTCGGAGACAGCAGTCGCCCCCCGGTTCGTGCCAGCCGAAACAAAGGGGGCACAGTGAGTCAGAGACGGCCCTCAGTCCTGGGGCCAAAAGCAATGACGAAAGATCACTTACTTTGATGGCAATATCCCCTGCGGTGGTTCTGACATCCAGAGATTCTACAAATGTGCACTTGCGCAAGGCGAGAAACATACACCTGCTGTTGAAATGTGGCCTGTGCAGTTTGGGAATTCTGACCACTCTGCATTTCATCAACAAACACCGTCAAACTATGGTTACATTTGCTTTGTCATTTAGTCCACATAACTTTAGGTGGTAAAAGGCCCCCTGGCAAAGCAAATTAGTAAATAAGTAGATAATAACAAAATAATGACAATACGCATGGCAAGAAATTAATAAAATGTGAAATATATTTGTAACTGACAGTGAAATAATAACAATAACAATAACACTGACAGACTTCCAACAGTTGTCATGAACGTTTTCACCTTGTGTTAGTTTCCGTCTTGTTCTTACACCACACAGATGGCCGTGCAGAAAAATTTATCCCACATGCAACTTTTGCCCTGTTCAGATTCTACCAAAATATTTTCTTCTTTTGAAAAACATCTGGCAATTTTGTTGCAACATCAATGTTGTTTCACTTATGTAAGTGTTACTCAATTTGAGGCACCGTGGAATGAGTTGTTTAGTTTTTTTCAAGAAGACATAGCTCAGTTTCCAGAGACGTTTGACAGGCTGAACTGGCCAAGAAATGACAAACATCCAGGAAGTAGAAGTTTAAGCTACTGGGCTATGTCACCATGTGTGTCATGGTCATCTTTCACTAAAGGGTATTGGGCAATGCCTGGCATTGCTCAGATAGCTCCAAGCCTATAGGCCACTCCCAAACATGGTTACTGTATGTCACCAAGGTGGTTGCCACACACAAACCCATTTCCATTCTCCATGAAAGGTCTGATATTGTACACCTTTCCAGTGTTTTATTTTAGGTTCTGATATCTATAGCAAGATATCAGGACTCTGTGGTTTGAAGTACCAAAAACAGTCTATCAAGTTTCATGTCCATTCATCAGCACCTCTCATGAGCTTTTCCGAGAACAGGCTGTTTTACTGACTGTGTCTTTAAGGCTCATTGATGTGAATGAACTTCTGTTCTGATTGGCTGGTTAACTCCTCCAAACTGAATGCCATCTGTGCCAAGGTTTGGATTTGTTCCGGCTACAATGGGGCCATGCTGAACCAAACAAGGTTATTGTTGTGATGTCATAAGTTCACGGAAGTCCAAACGGTTTGTTTAAATGTTAATTTTCTTCATACGGATTGGGGATTTATTTGGGAACTGTGTGTTTTGATAGTTTCACAGTGTTTTTATAGCACCTCCAACTCCTTTATAGTCCACATACCATTTTCCACAATATGGGACCTGTAAGTGTTTCACGATCATGTAAGTGCTCTTATTTATAATTATAGTCCAATAATTGTAGAGAAAACAACTGCACAACCGCACAACATCCCTGTGTTCAGAAGACATTGTAGCACTTAGCACATGATGGTCTGAACACTGCCGTATAAGCCTGCCCGGTTCTTATTCTCTCGTGTGTAACAGCTTCCCCACCATAATGTTGCAATGGAGCAATATTACCATGTCACTGTATGCTGAAGTAGATTGTGTATGTCACTCATCACAAGTTTTTGTGAAAACAGAAGTTTACACACACACACACGAAAACCAAAGCTCATCTGGAAATAATTTTTTGTTATTGTCATGAAATTTGCACTGTTCGGAACATGGTGAGCTAACTTGGTGTTCGGAACATGGTGAGTTAATTGGTTTCTCTAATAATCATGCCAAAAGTCAAACTTGCTAGGGCTGGCCCCGATAACTATACACCCGCCGACACACATACACACACACACACACACAAGCACTCCTCGGTTGCTTCTTGTGTGAAACGAGAACCTGCTTTGAGCTGCACAGTAGGGATGGTGGTTTTCTCTTTCAGGACCAAGTTTTATGTTTGCAGTAATCAATTAGGCAATCTGTTGATGAATATTTAAGGTGGCCACATCGTCATGAGCTCAGTCAATCAGAAAGAGGGAGAGAACACAGAGACAGGTCTCTTGCCAACAGCATTACCTGATAAGTACTGAGAACTTGGCCGGTTGGAAAGTGTGTCAAATTTGTGGGTAAATATACCATCTTCAGACCGTTATGGTTAAATAAAGTACATAGGAAAATAAGAATGTTCGAAGAACTGGTTGTTCGGCCTCTATTGGCCTGGCATCTTGCCTACAGCCATTGTAAATTCTGGTGTTTAATACCCCAAGGGTCTGCACGTCTACCATGAGTCATGATAAGTACAGATACTCCCTCAGTTGCAAATTTACCTTGACCTGTTTTCACAGGTTTGCTGACAGAACTAAACCTGAAATGACCTTATACTGTATGCTTTATTTATCTTTTACAATTTTTTTTATTTACCTTAATCAGATCAACCATGGCTGAGCCGGGTTGCCTGTCATTGTGTATGTCTCATTACCTAGAAATGTAGTAATGGCCCTGCCTGTGTTTGGTTTGTGCTTAATTATGTGGTATGTACACTTGGATATTGGTCGTGGGTGCGGTATACTGCCTTATTTATCTAATTATTCATAATTGTTCTAGTACTTTCCATCCCATACCTCTAGCCACATCTTCTACATGATCTGGGTATTGGATGTAGTTGTATACAAATTTGTGGCATCTTCCGATGTGAAACTATCAAAAAAGCAACTATTTAGTGAAGGAAAGCACTTCACTTCTGTTTGTTTTTCATAAAAAGGTATGTTTTTTTCTGAAATTTGCAATGATTCCATCTTATAAATATTTCATTTAAAGAGTATAACCTTGTATCTACCTCTCAAAGTTTTTTTTTCATTTTATAGCATTATTACTTATTTCTTCACTGACTGTCATGCCAGTGTATTTCATGAGGTTACTTTTCAATCCTTTTTACTTTTCAATTCAATCATTTATTTATCAACTGTGTGAACTTCTTTATCAGGGTAATTTGATATAGTAATTCCATACTTATTTACACTCCTGCCATTCAAATTTCACCTCACTCTCATCCATAGTTCCTTACATTAATTAATGAAACATTATTTTATACACCTGTCATGAAATTTCACATATAAAAGTAATTGTAACGGGATTCATTGTATTGTTTTAATATTTTAATTTAACATATGGAGGTTTTGATGGAAACAGCCTTCCTTTAAACCATACAGTGTGAGAGCTTTGTGACATTTTGATCTGTCTTGCAAATTGAGAGAGATTATGTAATTTAATAGACAGTGGCCACACATGTCCATACTGGGATGTTTTCATAGATTATTCATCCCCACCCCCCCACCCCACCCCACTCCCCCAACCTGCTCTGCTCCCAAATTTGCTGTCCCTACAGTAAGTCCTCAACCCAACCCCCCACCCTGTTTCCCTACATGCCCCCACATACAACTCATCTCCACCTCCTCTCCCCAGTAGCTCTGATTGTTATCGTTGTGTGGAGCAGCTGAGACATTTGCCAAGAATCTTGACGTGTACAATCGTGTACAATAGGGGGATCTCTGGGAGTGAATCGCGAAGGCTCATGGTCACTCCCCCCCCCTCCCTCTCTCTATTATTTATGGACATGTAATCTGTTATTTGACTACTGTTTGTATTATGTCCGTACAATTTATTATTACGCCACTCTGTTTATTGATTTGCTTGGCTGAAGCCCTTATCCAGGGTAGCTTCCATAGCCGATATTGAACACATTGTCCTTTTCTTACAGCTGGGTATTTGCCCCGGCTGTCCATGTCCTACCTTACTCAAGGGTACAATAGTTTTCACTTCACACCACCTGGTGAAGTGAACTTGGGACCTTCTGGTAACATGCCCGGAACACCCCTATGCCACAGTGTTCCCACACCTCCACCAACCCCACGTCCGGCGTTATAAGCTGAGATTGCTCTCACGGCACCACTGAGAGCGCTCCCCTTTTCCACCACTCAGCCACAGTGTTGCTTTCAGTGTGAAGTCAACAAGGAGCTTGCCAGGGCTCGAACGTGCGCTTTTTGCAAAATTGTACCAGACTGCGACGGACATTATCTATTTCTTAGGGCTGTTCTGAATAGTGTCACTGCAGCAGCTTTGGGGCTCAGCCTATGCAATCCGGGAATGGGTAAAACAAAAACCTACGTCAGGGAATTCTTGTCCGCTTTTAGCCGTGATACTGCTGGCGACAGGCCACCTGCGTGATGTAAACAAGAGATTAAATCCTAAAAGGAGGAGATAAATGGAAGAGGCTTGAGCAGGGTTCATGGGAATTGCAGTGCAATTGAGGTTAAACAGTTCAGGTAAAATGTGACGTATTATACATTTAATATTGTTTAAGCATTTGAACAGTAAATTATTAACACCTCCGGTCGATCAAGACTCTCATCTGTGCTCAATCGATAAACCTTACGCCTAAATAATTATAAATGCACAGAGTTAGTTAAAGTCTTAATACACTGCATGCATAATGGATGTTGTAATCAATGCTCAAATACTGTGTGTGTCTAGTCATCGAGTGTGTCTAGTATTTCCTGCAAAGGCAAGTCACTCTTAACTGTCATGTTTTTGAGTGTGTTTAACAGCTTGAGTTACTTTCTAGCATGAAAATAAATAAAACATCTTTGGAACAGGAAGAATATTAATCCTGTGAGCATCTGTTAAGTAGAAGGGAGAGATAGAAAGGGTGGATAGAGTGAGGGGGAAAGTAGGAGAGAGGGGGAGATGGAGGAAAGCCGGAGAAAAAGGAGTAGAGGGGAAGGGGGAAGAGGGGCACAGAGCTTGAAGAAAGGGCAAGGCAGGGGGTAGAGAAGGAAGGGAAGACAAAGGGCAGTGAGAGTGATCTGGACACGGGGCATCTTGGGACAGTCTCATCCACTTGACATACGGGTTTAGGTTCCTGATGTGTCCATCTCTGTCTATCACACCCCTGCTCCACTCCTGCTGGACTGGGGGTATGACAGACAGAGATGGATGCATATTTTTAAATGCACATATAAAGTACAGTCTAAGCATTTGGGCGGTGACACAATTTCTGTTGTTTTGGCTCTGTATTGTTTCAATCTATGAGTAATGGTGAATATCAGGTTACTCATAGATTGTCCACTTTAATTTGATGCTATTTACATCAATCATAAACCAAGCTATGGAATCTGATTATGGACTGGGTGTAGTTCAGACTCAAATTCATTACAAACTAATGGTACAATTTTTAAATCAGTTACTCAGAACAAACATTATATTGTCCGGTCGGGATCACACACCATATTGGTACAAATACTTTAAAAACCGGACATCTCTTTTGAATACCGGGCATCTGGCGACCCTATAGCTTGCCAGCCTATTAACTAGCTAGCTTGTTTGTTAGCTTGGGTTTTGTGCTTGTCATTAAAGCTAGGTAGCAACGCAATTATTGCTAACTAATAAATAAGCAATTCACAAACATGCAGAACATATGTAAATGCAGAATTGCCCTTTGCATTGGCAGTAGCATGAGCTTGCTGTCTTGCTAACTGGGTGGCTGGAGTTGGTGAATTTGCAAGTACAGAAGCTGCCTACATGTGATTGGCTGAAGAATGGTGTGAGCGGCGTCAGAGTCGACCATTGCTGTAAAAAAAAGGTACACAAGCTCATTGTTAGCAGCCGACAGGAAGTTTTTTTCCCACCCATTCTGCAATCGCAAGCAGCTTTCCTGTGGGAAACACTGCATAATTGTATTTTGTGCTATATCGTGTTGTTGGCTTATTATTTCAGGAGTTGGACTCTATCGGGTTTGGGCTTAGACATTGCCTAGTAAAGAGCCATTGGGCATAGGCAAGCTCATTCTTCATTTCTAGCCCAGTTCAGACATCTACCTCTGTGGCCTTGTGTGATGTGTCGGTCTCTCTGTGTTGTGTCAGTCTCTCTGTGATGTACCGGTCTCTCTGTGTTGTGTCAGTCTCTCTGTGATGTGTCAGCCTCTCTGTGATGTGTCAGTCTCTCTGTGATGTGTCAGTCTCTCTGTGATGTGTCAGTCTCTCTGTGTTGTATCAGTCTCTCTGTGTTGTATCAGTCTCTCTGTGTTGTATCAGTTTCTCTGTGATGTGCTAGTCTCTCTGTGATGTGTCTGGGAGGTAATTGTTCAAAGCTCTCATTTCCCAGTTACTGTGAGCCTCTCAGACGGACCCATACTCAACCACCTGTGTAGCACTGCTAGTGGAGGAGCTATCCACCCTGTGACATTTATCCCATTCCCAGCTGTGTACGTGTGTGTGCGTGTGTGTGCGTGTGTGTGCGCGCGCGCGCGTGTGTGTGTGTGTGTGTACGTGTGTGTGTGTGTGTGTGTGTGCCTGCGCATGCGTGTGTGCGTGTGAGAATCTCCTTGAATGGAGTACTATGATGTATTGGCTCTGCATTGGTTGACCCCTGACCCCCGTTCTCTCTTCCTAGCTGGACCTTAGCCAGCCCCTGGAGGAGCAGGGCCCCCTGGACGTTATCATCCACAAACTGACTGACCTCATCCTGGAGGCGGAGAAGAACGACACGCAGGCCCTGCTGCTTGTGCAGCGTGTGCAGGTGAGTCATCACATCCAAACCGGTACTAACTGACATTTTTTACTTGGTGTCATAAATACATATAGGACACTAAATATGCAGCACGTAGGCTCAGAGAAGGAAGCAGGGAAATCCGAGGACCAGGTTATGTTCCAGAAAAAATGCATGTTTGGTCTGCCAGATCATTTCAGAGGTACATACTTCAATTATCATGAGGTATGGACTTCTAATAAAATATGTAAATTAGATCATTTGCATACTTTATTCAAAATGACAGAAATTACTCATTTGAACATTTTTGTAGCTATCTATAATCTGAGCCAAGTAAAATATCATTATAATTCTTTCAGATTCTAAATAAGAAATGTTTGAAGATTGTTTTGAGACATTTTTATATCACCAGTGCCCAATAGTCATTTTTTTTTTATTTCTGATTTGTCATGAAGAAAGATTATGAAATTTCAAGATCTAACAATGCAATTTGTGATGCTGTACCCATCCTTAAAGCTTATAACAAGAAAATGATTGGCTCACAACACTCTCCTGGATATGAAGTAAAGGTTTGCAAAGTTTCATGATGATAGGATGACTATGCACTGAGAAAAATGATTCCTGTAATATCGTACAAAATCAGGTTTTGAGAAAATTGACTCCAAAGATAGAAATGGTCAATAATTATATTGATTTCAGCATGCACATGGCGTAATCATTCAAACAGTTGTATTATCCTGAAAGTTGAATAGTTGAGGGATGATTTGCAGCAGTAAATGGAAAAAAGTAAATTTGACTGAAAATGAGATTTTTCAGTGGAAAAGAAACTTAAGTAGGCACACACCTTGCCTATGTGATGAATCTGTCCAGGTGGTCCTCTGATTAGCCCTGCGTCCTTCTCGCAAACCGAGTCAACATGCCACCACAAAGTTTTACACAAAAATACTGTTTAAAAGTATGAAAAAAGCCTAATTTAAAAGGTTGTATCTGCTTGGGGCCCATTCACTTTGGTCTCTTTGTTGAAGCTCAATATCTCACAACCACGCAGAACGCAAACCTAATAATTCCAAGGTTGTTGCATGGAGGAACCCATGGTGAAGGAGAGGGGTGTTCCGTAATGTACTCTGAATAATGTTCTCCCAATTGCAGAGGAAGGTGGAGCTCAGGATAGGGCTGGCGAATGTAGGCGGTTCCTAAACGGATATGTAGGTCTTGTGATGGACAGCACTGCAGCAAGATGAGGGTGTCCCCCAAATAAAGTGCAGCCATGAACTTCAGATGGGAGTGATTCAAGTTTAGCTGAATTCATTCACAAAACCACAAGGTGTGCTACGCCAGGAAAATACCACTCCTTGGTCTATCCTCCTTTTTAGTGGGATGCAGGCTTAAAGATAGTTCGGCTTTTAGGCAGCTAGCGACCTCTGTGTGACCCCAACCACAGTATTCAGAACAATATGCCTGCAATATGGCAACAGTACATAGATAAAACACACTGTCAAAAACCAGATTTTTGTTCCCATGGTGCAATCCTCTCACAATTTACACACTGCATGTATTGCTTTTGGAGGCGTTTGTTTTTACGTGACAGTTATTTCCCTGACTCTAAATTTATCCAAAGTGACTTACAGTTGATTAGACTAAGCAGAGGACACTCCCCCTGGCCAAACAGCTGCATGCATCTTGTCATGGCTACACCAGGGCTTGAACCATCAACCTTCCAGGATCATGAACTTTAACCACTAGTCTACAGGCTGCCACGGGTGTTTTTGAATTTAGCATAAAAAAATCGAATCTGTGAAGCATACAAATAAGGAGTATTTACACTTTGGTGAATTCTTGTAAATGAACTGAAATTTGTGAATTTATGTATATTTCGATGAAAAGTAGCCCCTCAGCATTGTTAACCATGTCCCTTTTCTGCAGGTGTTCCACCTCTGTGGTTTTGTTGCTGTGTGTTTCTGTGAGCTCACTTATTTCACTTATTAGCTGCTGTGTTGGGTTTGGTTCTGATGTATTACCTTGGGTTTGGTTCTGACATGTGGAGGTGGGTTACGCTCTGATGTGTTAAGGCTCTGAGTCCTGCCCTGTCTCTGACCCGGTTGGGTTATTTTTTGGACTGGTTTCAGGACTACATCGAGGCCCACCCCGAGACCATTGTGTTGGACCCGCTGCCTGCCATTCGCACCCTGCTGGACCGCTGCCGCTCCTACCAGCTGATCCACAGGATAGAGAGCTGCATGCAAGGTTTGGAGGCCCCCTCTCTCCTCTTCCACCCCTCTATCTCCCGGTTTTTCCCTTCCCTGCTCTTCAGTATGCAACATCCAACATCCAACCATATTCATATTCGCTCACAATAATATGTTAAGGTCTCGTATTGTACACCTTTCCAGTGTTTTATCTTCGGTCCTGATATCCATAAGACGTTTACCATCTCTATCTAGTTTCACATTCACAAGTCTATTCTCCAGGGCCTCTCATGAGCTTTACCAAGAACAGGCTGTTTGATATCAATGAACCTCTGTTCTGATTGGCTGGCTAGCTCCGGCTATGAGGCTGAAGCAAGTGAGCGTAAATCACAACTTATTTTTTCTTCGTACGGATTTATTTGGGGACTGTGTGTGTTTTAATACTTTCACAGTATAATGAAGTCACACCATACAAATGCAGTCCATTTACCATTATGATTGTACTCTCTCAGGGCCGGCCTGATGCCTTATATTGGCAAAGGCATGTCAAAAGCGTGTGCTGCGCCCCTGTGCTCCCTGTGCATGCCTGGCTCCCATGTAACCCCACCCTTTGTCCCCATAAAACATGTCCGGGGACGCGGAGATTCCCGCGGCCGGCGGTGTCCGCCCGCTCGGTTTCAGTCCCTCGGCTGCTCTTTGTTACCCGGGAGACTGAGCAGGAGCGACCTTTGTTTGTGGGATTTTCGCTGGGGGAAGTACGAGGCTTATGGGGTTTAAACGGACGCATCGGAAAAATGCAGAGCACGGTGTCTTTTTTTTTTGTGTATCTGACATGCCTCATTCATGAACCAGGATGGGATCAGTATGCAATGGACCTCTAGATGCAGATATTTTTAGGGGATATGTTACTATAGCATTTTAGTTGTGTTTGGTCATATTATGTCCTGTAAGCTTAAACCTTACCAGTATAGAGATTCCTCCCTTTGAATTATCCATTTGACTTCATTTTCTTTATGGCTGCTCGTAACCAAAATATCCACTAGTCTTAGAAGTTTGGAAGTCATACACCAAGTGGTGCTGATCTACTAAGTCATCCAATATTGAAACAGAATTGCCAAGCCGCATGATTTAGAATTATCGAATGAACATAACTTTTTTCTGAGCAGTACTATGAAAATTAGAGTACATAATCTCAAATTAAACATACAAATATATTATGCTCTAAATTCTGCACAAACCCCCTTTGTTTTGTGTTCTCTATTGAATATACTTAACATTGACACAAAGCAAAATTGGAGTGGTCGCCCCCCACCCCTCTGGTTAATGTTTCACAGAATGACCCTAATGTAGTGGTTATGAATATAATATCAATTATTGATGTGCAAATACATTAATAGAGCTGCACAGATTAACTTCTCAGTAGTTAGTTAGTTAGCAACTACATTTGTTAATGCCAATTCATGTACCCTTAGAGTAAAATGAATACACAGTTATTCCATTGTACAGTGTTACTGGAATAACTGTGTATGGAAACTGATGAAAGTGTGAGTGGTTGTTCTTGGCTTCAGCTTTTTCAGTGGGAGATTATTCTGTTTAGAATACCAAGAGTGTGAGTACGCTTTGGTCTCACCAAGCAACCAGACCTACAGATGTCAACAGCAGCAGCTGGGATAATTCTTATGAGGCCTATATCAGTTAGCATGGCTTTCACCAACCTCTTAGCTTGTTAAATGGACTGGCATGAAGGGCTATAGCCAGCAAGCAATTTGTATTCATTCATATGAAAAGCTAAACAGTCCAGACTGATGTTTAAAATAAAGGACAAATTATTGAAACTTTACAATAGGGGTAAATTTAGTAAAGTTTTAGATGGGATTTTATCCTTCTGGCCATTATTTGGGAAGCAAAACTTATTTCTGTCCAGAACTTTACTTTTTCCTCTGGAGAAGTTGTTTTTAATGTTGTTTCCTTCAGCTCTATGTATTGTACTCTATTCATTTGTGCATTTAGAAAATGGGGAATTGTAGACTAATTGTGTTCGATTAGAATTCAGTCAGTGAATGTCATCTGGGTGACCTAGCCTCACTGCCTGGATTATTAGAATTTTTAAAAGCAGATTGTTTATCTAAATTGCTTTATATAACTAAAATATCAGTTTGCATTACAGAGTAGTACTCACAAGCACTTCTATTCTATTTTGTATGCTCTTTGTATGCGTGCTTGCATGTGTATGTTTGTGTGTGTGTGTGTGTGTGCGTGTGCGCTTTTATGTTTTGTTTTTGGTCATTTTCTTCTCTATGTTTATAAGAATGTCCCCGTTAGATTTATGACGCAGCAAGAATCAGTCTTTAAATGGCCAAGCCTCATTTAATGGCCATTGTGTAATCATCACTCTTTTAAGAAGGATGACCATAAATAAAGGAAGAATTTCTGGAATTGGACACTTAAGACTGTAGTATAATCATTTTATTTGGTTAGCATGAAGCGCTTTAAATGTGACAAATACATGATCATCCTCCAGTTATTTTAACACTATCAACATTTAAACATATATTCTGTGTAGAAATGGGAGTGTCTAGTAAGATATTTGCTTGTATGTTTAGAGCCAAGAAAAGTCCCCAATGCCATTATATAAACATACACTCACTGAGCACTTTATTAGGAATAACACTACACCTACTTATTCATGCAATTATCTATTCAGCCAATCATGTGGCAGCAGTGTAATACATAACGTCATGCAGATACGAGTCAGGAGCTTCAGGTAATGTTCTCATCAACCATCAGAATGGGGGATACATGTAATCTCAGTGATTTCGATTTGGGCATGGTGCCAGATGTCTAAAAAATAGGTCTAATAAATATCTTACAAAGTGTTCACGGAAGTGTGTATATATAGTGTTTGTGTATTTATCTGTAGGCTATATACAGAATATCTATACATACACTTCTTGTGTGTGTGTCCGCATAAATATGTATAAATGTTTATAACCAGTATATATATATATATATATATATATATATATGCGCTTGTGTGGATAATATATTTAGACATTTGCTTTGTTGTAAGTAGACTTTATTTTCATTATTTATACCAAAACCCAGTATTATGGCATGTTTTAATTAATCCTGACAGACTTTGCGTACCAATTTTTACAGTTTTCAACAGTGATTTAAGGTGATCTGCTTTTTATTAAAATAGAAACCTAATCTCCTTAAATCCTCAATTCTCTGTATCCTTAATTTGTTGGGTGCACAAAACTGCCCCCATTTTAATCTGAAAAAAAAGCCTTAGATGGGAAAGCCATTACAGAACTGCGTATGGTAATTTATAGAAAACGTGGCATGGTATTAAAATGTCTGGAGGCGACATCGCTAGTTTGTCAATGTGTGAGATTATTAACAAAACCATTTTAGCCCAGGGAAAGCATAACACTGGTGTTATCTCAATCTAGAGAAGATAAAATCAGAGAAAAGCAGTGTCACAAAAAATGTGTGTATTTTAAGCTGCTCTGGTGCTGGGTGATTTAATTGATGTGAGATGCAGTGAGACTAGCAGGAAGTTCTTCACTAAGAATAGGGACCTGGTCTCCTTATGAACAGCTACCAGTTAAGTCTCTTCTCTTCTCTGCAGATGACAGGATCTGTTCTCCTCCCTTCATGGTCTTGAATGGCGAGTATGGACCGGACACTATGAGGCAGATCGAGAAGCACGGAATCACCTTCCCGTTCAGTGAGTCACGGCAGCTGCCAGGAAAAAGCTGGCCCTGGACCAGCCTCTAGTTTTCACAGAAATAACGGGATTATGTGTGAAGTGTTAGGATTAACCCGCACGTTCTGTTTGCTCATTAGCACCTGTGAAACTGTTAGCCCTGGGTCAAATATACCCAGGACATTACTGGGATTTTAAGGCAATACCAAAATAAAATGTATGCAAACATACTCACTATACACAATATGGTTGCCATTTACCTCTGTTAGATTGTGTTTAACGGTAAAAGTGTCATTAATTATTTGGGATAATGGCTTCACTTTAATGAAGGCATTGTGGGCATAAATCACATTTATCTGTAAAAAATAAAAGAAACACTTTCATGCAATAGGTTATTGATATTTATTATTTTTAATTGACACTTTCAATTATTCATCATCTTTATTGTATCATATTCAAAGAAACCATATAGGCAAAGACATAAAGCAAATACAGATGATGAACAGCAAATAGAAACACAATACAAGAACCACATTTTCAATGGTTCAGTCACTGGTTATAAAATACCTCTCTCAAATGTGTCATTCCTCTTCTATTCAAAGTTTGTGAGGCAATTTGACACTAACCAAACACAAGAGTTATGATCCCAGAGCATTCTAACACTCCTTTCTGTCTTCCTGTACCTGCAGTTTGCAAAACACGGGTAGCACATGGCACCAACTCCCATGAGGTAAGGCTGTAATGGGGAAATATGGAGGTACAGCGCAATATAAGTATTTGGACAGTGGTACATTTTCTGTTGTTTTGGCTCAGTACTCCACCACATTGCATTTGAAATTCAACAATGAATAAGACATTATAGTGCATTATGTGTGCTGGAGTACACAGGCAAAAGAAGAGAAATTGTCACCACTGTCCAAATACTTACGGACTGCACAGTGGGTGTGGTATTGTTGGAATTCTGTTGAATATTAACATTTGCTGAATATGTCTGAAAGTTGAACAGGTGAATTTGCTGAATGCATTGAATAGATTCAATAGTTTTAATACATTTGTCACTATATACACTCACCGAGACAGAAACGCCTTGTTAATGAGAGGGATCAGAGGAGAATGGCCAGACTGGTCAAAGCTGACAGGAAGGATACAGTAACGCAAATAACCACAAATTACAACAGTGGTTTGCAGAAGAGTAAGTGGATAGGCTTCAGCAGTAGACGTAAAAAAAATAAGTCTTATAAGTACCTGAAGTGAGTGTAGTTTCTCAGGAACATAACTGAGGGGTGACCGTCTCTCTGTTTAAGTCACATAAAGGGTGTCATTATGAGGGAGATATAAAAACACCAGGGTGCATATTTGTTTGGATGTGCTAGGAATGTATAAATTAATCCTTCAATACGCCCTTCTAGGTGTGTATTAAATCACATTTTAAAAATGGTTTTTAGCATGGTTAAGCAAAAAATATATATATATATATATATATATATATTGTGTATTGCTACACTTTTTATCCTATATGACAGTGCTAATGTCCATTAGATTTGATAGTCAATCTGGGTGAAAGCATTTGATAAATTATTGGTACGTAATTATTCAAATGATATCTTGCAATGTATGCTAATACACCTAACACCAATCTGCTAAAAGGGTGCATGCAGAGGCGACTCGTGTGATTAATGATTTCTCGTGTGGTCATCGCTGGACACTGTTGAGTCATCACTGAACAGTGTTAGGTGGCTGTTTTGCCACAGTTTGAGCCAAACGGAAATTCCATTCCTCATTCGATTGTGCGGCTAAATCTGGAAGTGTTTTTCATCACAGAACTGGAACTGCAGGCTTCCTTTGTGAAAGGCTGTCCTTGAAAACTTTGAAAAATGTCATTGAAGTCCCCTGAAGGCCTGAAGAATCTTTTCCATTAGAGGAACCCTGTTCCTTTTCTTGTCCGACTTGTGCTGACTCGCGTAGCAGCCTTCATGCAAGGCAGAGTCTCTGTCGATGTGTTGCTATGGGGATGGTGTGTTCGTATGCCACCTTTATACTCGAAACATGGGCTTGGCCTTGCTCTGTCTCAATACCGCAGAGCTCTGCTTAGCATAAGAACGATCAATATTACACCTTGTGCATGCAACTCAATGACCTTTGATGTTCACTCAACTTTCAAGATAAATATGTTACCAATTAATCTGCCAATGGTGTGAAGAACACAGGGATACTGACTTTCCTGTTTTCTCAGGAACATAACTGAGGGGTGACCGTCTCTCTGTTTAAGTCACATAAAGGGTGTCATTATGAGGGAGATATAAAAACACCAGGGTGCATATTTGTTTGGATGTGCTAGGAATGTATAAATTAATCCTTCAATATGCCCTTCTAGGTGTGTATTAAATCGCATTTTAAAAATGGTACATTAATCTTGACTTTCAGTCAGATCTACAGTACTGTGCAAAAGTTTGAGGCAGATGTGAAAAATGCTGTAAAGTATGAATGCTTTCAATAGTAGAAATGTTAATAGTTTATTTTTTAATCAATTAACAAAATGCAAAGTGAGTGAACAGAACAAAAATAAATTTTTCTTCGGTTCATTCACTTCTGTTCACGCATTTTGATAAAAATAAACTATTACTAAACTATTAACATTTTTTCACACCTGCATAAAAAAACCGTTGCACAGTACTGTACCTTGAGTCATAATCGTGCACTAACTTTTCAGCGAGGAACACTCACTGCTCATTGAGTTGGTGTGTTGGACCCCATTGGCCAGGGCTACTCTAGATTCCTATAGTTACTGGCTGATGCCACCTTAACCCAAAACCCCCAGTGGGAGTGCAGGCATCAGCTCTGTTCCCAGAACTGCTCTGGGATCGTTTAAAATGTCTCTGGATTAGCGGCTGCTGATTGACTCCTGTTAAGATGCTGGCACTAATTTCAAAACAGCTAGATCAGTGAACCTCACTCCTGGACCTGGAGAGCCACAGGGTGTGCTGGTTTTTGTTTTCCCCTTCATATTAGCAACCGATTCAGACCCAAGAAATCAGGCGAGGTCAGTTAACTGTGTAATTAACTGCTTTAATTAATCTATTGTGTGCTCAGTAACAATAAAGGCCAGGCCATCCTGCAGCTCTCCAGGACAAGGAGTGAGGACCACTGCTCTAGATAGATAAATGGACTGAGGGAGGAATAGATGAGGAGTGGAAACAATACATTGGCAGATTGAGGAGTTGAGTAGATGGAAAAGAGATGGGGGGGCTGTGAGAGAAATAAGGCTTGATCACAGGAGTAAGATGTGGTAGAGTGGATTTTGTATGGAGGATGGTGTTGCATTCTTTCTGATCTCCCCTTCCCCACTCCCTCCCTCGCAGATGGCGCTAATCTTCAGTGAAGAAGACCTGAAGGACATCAAGCCCCCTTGTGTGGTCCAGAGCTTCATCAATCACAACGCTGTGCTGTATAAGGTGTTTGTGGTGGGAGAGTCCTACACCATGGTGGAGCGGCCCTCGCTCAAGAACTTCCCCTCCGGACCTGCAGGTGAGACGCCCCAGATCCACTCCTGTGCCTGTGTCCCTCTTATTGCCTGTTTTATTCTGTGCTCTGTTAATCCTGCCTCTGTCTTTCTGTTCCTCTCTTATTCTTGTGTCTGTATACCTCTTGTTTTCTGTTCCTGTCCTGCTGTTTCTCTCTCTGTTTTCCTGTGTGTCCCTCTTATTCCTCTCTCTCTCTGTTTCTCCTGTCCTATTATTATTCCCTGACTCTCTTATTTCTGTCTATCACTGTTTCTCTCTTATTCTCGTGTCTGTGTCCATCTGTTTCTCTGTTATTCCTGTCCATATCCCCCTGTTCCTTTGTGCTACTACCTGTGTCTGTGACCATGGTACTGATAAGAAAGACTCTAGTTGCCTCTCGGTTGCTAATGTGATCAATACTTTAAATGAAGCTCTTGAAGTAATTAATGGCCGGCAGTGAAACAATGAAAATCAGTACTATACAGGCCCTCTCAGTTGAATTCAATTCAATTTGCTTCATTGGCATGACAAAGCATTACATTTTGTATTGCCAAAGCATACAATGTTCACGAAAACATATCCACAACTGCACAATACTTATACATGAAAGGCTAGAAACAATGAACAGTAACCACACACACCAACTTTTTTATTTAGCTTTTTCATTTCTCTCTCTCTTTCTCTCTCTTTCTCTCCAACTCTGCCGCTCTCTCAATCTCTCTTTTATGTCTCTCTCCCCCCACTCTGTCTCTGTCTCATTCTTTCCATCAGTCTCTGCTCTCTCTCTCTCTATCTCTCTGTCCCTCTTTCTGAACCGCTAATAAGAGTCTCAAAGTCCAGTCCACACCTCCGTGGGTGTGTGCGCACATGTGTCACAACGGTTCTTCCCTTCCCTTGTCATAAAACCGCCATTTGCATGAACTACGGTCTAGGCAAACAAGCGTGGGCTCAAAGCCACACAGCCAGCACCGCACGCCCACTTTCTCGACAAGGCTGGGGGTCCGTCTCCCGATGTAACGATGCCGAGGGTCAGTTCAGAGGCGGGCAGCCTCACCCCACCCCTAAGATACCAGGTCTTTGTTCAGCGGGTAACCACACAGTGGATGGGAGGGAATTAATACCCTCTCGTACGGGCTCGAATCAGCTCGAGTGACGACTTGGCAGAGCCTCGGTGTCTGACATCGAGAGGGCGTGTGGTCGCGCCAGGCCCGGCGATGTCTACCTCGAGCGGGACTTTCCCCCCCGCGCAGACTGGCTTATCAGTGAAGCTCGTAAACACACCCTCGGTTTTATTGCTCTTTCGGGGAGTGAACGAGGGCTTCGCGCTGGTTTTTTCCACGCCTGCACCGCCAAAGACAAACATTGTGTAACACAGGACACCCCTGGCTTTCACAACCCTCTCAGCTCCTGAACCTGCACGTAGCGCTGTAAATTATCACGCGGTGTCAGGCGAGGAAGCCGCATTATTATGGCCACGGGGATAATGTTGCAGGCACGGTCGCCCTCCCAGGTGAGGCCCATCCTGTTTCTGTGGTTTGTGCGGTACGACTTCCTATGGTGTTCTCATCCATCCGGTTTGATTTATTCCGTTTGATAGATTCCATTTGCGGCTTCCCGTCAGTCACGGCAAGCGTTTCTAGTGACAGGTGGAGGAGCCGCAGTGGTTTGGCCTGTTCCACTGGGTCATCCAGAGTAACCCCATGACCTGGAAGTACAGGTGGAGAACTGGCCCAAAAATACCAGCGCATTGTCCTTCGCCCTCCAGTCCTCTACAGTCTTGTGTCCCGGGATGAAAACTGGGACTTTTGCCCAATTGTAATTCATGAGTCGTGCTCTTGCTTTGCAGTAGCCATATGCATATATTATCAGCTTTTCTGAGCATTGTTATTTTACCATAATTTATTTTTATGTTTTTAGCCGCTTGATGTTAGTTTTCTTAGTCTCAATGCATGGCGTTGTAGGCATTAATATGAGCTGTCAATTGGAGCAGTGAAGGCTTTAGACTGAACCAAGCTAGTCACCTCACGTTGGATTGTTGCAGGTTACTCTGATGTTGTGATAATGGCTGCCATCTGCTGGCAAAGCTGAGAACGGCAGAACTTTATCCGAACAGCGTGACTGGATCGGATACATTTGTTTTCAATATCAGGCTACTATAAGGATGTTGCCATTCAGGACTTTGGGTGTCAGGCCGCATGCAAAGCTTCACTGATTGCCTTTGGAAGCTCCAGTCATTATAAGACACCCCAACAAATTTATCACGTCAGAATTGTTCTGTCTGTGGGGCAATAGCCAGTTGGGGCAAATGACACAGGCTTTCATTTTTTCAAAATCCAAATTAAGTCTATGAAAGTTACATTTAGGAGTTAACCGGATGTACCAGGATGGGAGATACCACACGACTACTGCAAGAGTCCTGAGTAAGGAAAATTTCCTCTCCACAAAATATTCAAGATTATTGATAAAGGAAGCACAATTTGCAGACACAGAATGCAAACCCGTAATATCTCAGATTATTTGTATTCAGAATGGAAAAGATGGTCTGACTAACTTGTTTCACTCCACAGTCTTTGCTGTCAGTCAGCCCATAAGCTAACCACAGTTTTTTTTGTTTTGTTTTTCAGAACGAGGAGCAATTTTCTTCAACAGTCATAACGTTTCCAAGCCAGAGTGTTTTTCAGACCTGACTTCTGTAAGTAGATAGAACATTCTATATACAGTAGGACCATGTGGGACTATCAGGGCACCATAATGTTCGGGACAAATGGCTTTGCAGGTGTTTCTGATTAATCAGGTGTATGCAATGGCTTTACGAAGTATAATAGAGCTCTCAGTATCTAGTCTTGATTCTAGGCTTTTGGTTGCCTTTGGAGGCTGTTATTGGCCATTTTCAAAAAGAGGACCAGAGTTGTGACAGGTCAAGGTAAGCTTGTGAGCAAGTGCTGGTTAGCTCAGTAATTGCAAAGGGCCTGGTAGGCTAAGGAAGACCTCCATAGTTGATGACCAAAGAATTGAAAAAACCCACACACCTGTCCCAGCAGATCAGAAGCACTCTACAGTAAGCAGGTGTGGATGTGTCAGGGATTGCTATCTGCAGAAGACTTCACAAACTGAACTAGTAGTTCCACTGCAGATTATTAATGTACAAGAGCCATTTAGTAAAGACCAGGTGGAACACGTGGTAGGAAAATGAGAGCATTGCTCGTCTGAATGGCCTGTTCGTCAGTGTGCTATGCTATGTTCCTGGGTGATAATTGTCCTCATTTTGTGCTCATGTTCCCGCACAGAGGGATAATGCGGAGGGGGTATTCCAGCTGCCCAGTGATGATGTCATCCGAGAACTGTCCAAGGCCTTGCGTCAGGCGCTAGGGGTGTCCTTGTTTGGTATCGACATCATCATCAGCAACCAGACGGGCCAGCACGCTGTTATCGACATCAACGCCTTCCCAGGTGCGTGCCTTATTCCAAGACCGCCGGGGGAGGGTGTCAGAGAGTGTACGAGAGGATAGCTGGCTCTGATTGGCCTGGCTTTCACAGTCACAGTGTGGAGAAACTGGAGCTCTGCAGCTGTGTGCCTGCCATTAAGGAAGTGCCTTTCGAGTGTCTGTTTGACAGATATACGGTTCAGGCCATAAGGCGGCAGTATAGAGTCACCAGATATGAGATGAGCTGAGCAATGAGGTCATGCTTTTGGGAAAAGCTAAACAACGGAGTGTCATATGACCCGTGTCTCCCTCAGCCATACATTTAATCTTCCTTTGCTCCTGTTCAATACGTATGGCTTACGTGCCATTTTCTTACCAAGACAAATCGGCACTTGGACAAGCAGGAACAAACACCTAAGGGCACCACTAAAGCTTTTACAATGGAGAAGCTTATTTAGAAACTAAATGGCACCCCTGCAATCCAATAAATATCACTGGCATTTCATGCTTGTCAGATGTGACCAGGATGCCAGGCAGAGTGTATTTGACCGGTGGGTCCAAGCCGTAGACAATATCGCACTTTCACTGAGAGCTCCCTGTGGAGTGCCTGCAGTGATGTCATCATCAAAGGGTATGCCCAGAGGCTGGCCACATGGCCCCTCCCCCAGCGCATCGCCGTGGAAATGCAGAGCGCTTCGAGGGGACTCTCTGTTTGCTCACTGGCACAGGGGAAGGCCCCTCTGCAGCATTAGCATGTAGCATTAGTGTGTAGTCGCCCCGGGCATTAAACAGAGATCTGCTCTCATCTTACACTGCCTGCCTCTGATTACCCAGCACTCACTGCTCACTTCAGCAACCCTGTTTCATCATATATAAATATATATAATATTTACCCTGCTTCTTTGCAGACCAGGATATTTCACAACTTATAGCTGTGTGTTTATTGGTGCAGTAAAGAGTTACCAGTACGGCTTTATCTAATCTTTGAACCATTTATGGAATACTCAAATTAAGTACAAATTCTTCTTTTGCTCAATTGTACCAGACCAAGATCAATCGAGCACAGAAATGTCATTACATATTTGACCCAGGTCTGGAACCAACCAACTTCACATTGTCATAAATACATGTTAAAGCAACTTGGACAAGCTGACAATGGCATTGTCCATTTGTTCTTGCCGGTAGGGCATAATTTACACAATTCAAAGAAAATGTTCCCTTTTTGACTTGTGCTTGTTTTCTTTGATTATTTTACATACATCAGCTCTACCAGTTCCTAACAGACTCCTCCCCCCTCATTGTCTACAGGTTACGAGGGTGTCCCGGGGTTCTTCACCGACCTCCTGAACCACATCACTGGGGTCTTGCAAGGCCAGGAGCCCGAGTGCGCCCCCTCTGGGCCGCACAGGGACAGTGCGGTGGGCCAGACCCCCAACACCGGCGACCGGGCCTGCGGCGCCATTCTGGGTAAAGACGGAGCCCGAATGGCGGAGAGCGAGTCTGCGAAAAAGGCCCAGGGCCAGAGAAGAGGCTGCAACGCCGACCTGTCCCCCAACTTCCAGCCACACTGCCTGTGTCCTATAGCCACCAACGCCTCCTCCCAGTGACAGACACTGGACTCCAGCCTGACCTGCCTCACCCCGGCTGACCTGCCTCACCCCCTGACTAATAAAAAGCTAACATGTCCGTAACCAGACAAAACTTTCCAAGGACGAGGAGGGGGGAAGAAGATGAAGATGAAGAGTAGATTTGTGGCTTACTGTCTTTTTCGTTTTCGTTCCGTTTCGTAGTGTTGCAGCAGAACTTTGGGAGCTTGGGATAATGCTTTCTTGTTGTTGCCTTCGTATTCATCTGGAGGGAGTGAAATCAAATGATTGTGTGTGTGTGTGTGTGTGTGTGTGTGTGTGTGTGTGTGTGTGTGTGTGTGTGTGTGTGTGTGTGTGCAATGCTCAAAATGCGACTGGTTCTCAAGAAAATTCCACGGTAGACTAAAACAATTTGTCTAAAACAAATTATCCCTACACTACCTGCCTCAGTTTATTCATAGTACTGTAAGTTTCTGAGTGCAGATGGGAAACTGAAATACAACATGTTTAATTTTATTGTAAGATAATATAGAATGCAAATTATATTTTATTGAATCAACATTCCTTTTTGTGAGTAGTGTGAACAACATTTAGTTTAGTAGCCTAATTTTTTTTGCTTCTGCCCACGGTTTTCTTTGAAGCTTTTTACATAGTGCTGTGGAATTCTTGATTTGACTTTTTAAATCAAATACTGTGATTTGATGAAAGAAAAACTATTCATAACAACTTACCCAAAATGTCCTGCATGCGCATCTTTCTTGATTTTGTGCTTGTATGCGGTTGTGTATCCTGTCTCAGGACAGGAGAGCACTCCCAGAACATTTGTATTCAATCTCCAGCACCTCAATCTCCCTGCAATCCCTCCCTGCAGAAAAAAGCTAGGTTTTTAAATGGCTGGTAGCTGGTTCACCAGTACAGACCAGCTCTCTGCTTGATATAGTTTGACCAACCCAAGCTGTGTTTTGACCAGCTACCAGCTCAGACGACCTACCAGCACTAGCTGGTTGACCTGCTCATGCCCAGCTGAGCCATGTTATCACATGTCAAGCTGGCATATCTGTTTTTGTACAGCAAGGCTCACTCCCTAAAACCCCAATTGTATTTCCTTCTGAATATCACCTCTGGTATTAGTGTCATTTAATCCCAAAATGATCCAGGACTGACATCTGACTGTTTCTACGTCTTTTTCGCTATTATCAATATAGGCTTTTCTCATGTTGGGCATCACTACTATGTACTATCAGCTAGGAACTCTTCAAATGTATAAATACCTAACTACTAAGGATGGAGAAGATTATTTTGAATTGTTATTGTTATTTTTCTTTTGTATAATTTATATACATACAGTACATGTACCCACAGAGCTTGGGTAAGCACTGGGTGAGTGATAGAGGGGCGTGTCCTCAGGGGTCGTACTCAGGAGAGTGATTGACAGCTCCATACGTGTAGAAGCTTGTGTGCTTTCTACTCCTTCATGGTGCATAAAAGGGGAAACTCGGTGCCTGACGTGCTATTCCTCTAATCCCAGCAATGTTTTAGTGCTGTTAGCTTCCACTTGAATGTTTACATATCTTCACACGTATATATGGTTATCTTCATATATATGTTTTTTTTTCTTTGTTTTTTTTCGATTTCTTCTTGAGAAAAGAATTACATTTCTGTGGCCTTTTTAATGATGTGAATAAATCTGGGGGAAAATGAAATAAATATAGAATATTAACTTGACTTTAGAGGATGATTTGAATTACTTTCATTCCAGTTGGAAAACCCTTTGGGATACAGACTAGGCTGACTGTTTTCATCTGAGGAACAAAATGGCTGACTGTTAAGAGCTGAGTTGTGTTCTCTGTCGAAAAAAAGAGGAAGTATGCCTGCTAGTTTACTGACTGTGCTAAAATGGTGGGCAAAGCTAACTTCTGTGCTGCTTTAGCGCTTCGTTCAGAGTAGTGTTGGGGTAATGGTGATGTTTGCATGTTGTGATGATCCTCAGAGTGTGGTTTTGACGAGAAAGGCACTGCATATGTTATGAAATCTTAATCATGCCAGAAAGCAGAATTTATTTATGTGTAAGCACATTAAAGATTTTTTTTTTTTTTTCTGATTATGCAGCAGATCTAGCTAGTATGGTTTATTTTTATCCACAGCTCTGGGAAGAGACTGCTGCAAGCATCGCTCCGATCTGCCAAGACAGAGCTTTTTGAATTCTGGTGATGTCAGTTCTTTTTCTTTCATGTCTGTTGGAAACCGTGGAAACGGTCGCCTCTTGCTTGGAAGGAATGCGGAATGGCTCGGGCTCCTGAAATGGGTCGGCATCTCATCAGCACAATGCAAGTCTCTGCCAAGGAAACAAAGAAACAACACCCCCGCCTCCCTTCATGCAAACAAGATCTGTAACAAGGGGGGAAACTATTGCATTTGGAGTGTGGTTTAAGTGGTTAACTAATTGGTGGCCCTATGCATTCCAAGCAGGCCATCTGGCCTTTCGTTTAAATTGAACTGTTGTAGTTTTTTTTGTATTATTTTATAGATTTTAGCGTCACACTACTGGACAGGATGGGGACCTCTCACACCTGATGTACCGAGCACTTTATTAGGAAAAGTTTTACTTTATTACACCTACTTATTCATGCGATTATCTAATCAGCCAAATGCATACTATCATGTAGATACGGGTCAGGAGATTCAGCTAATGTTCACATCAACCATCAGAATGGGGGAAAAATGTGATCTAAGTGACTTTGACTGTAGAATAACTGACAGTGACAGTAATGCAAATAACCACACACTACAACGGTGGTATGCAGACAAACATCTCTGAACACACAACTAAGTGGATAGGCTACAGCAGTAGAAGTCTAAAAAATAAGTAATAAATACCTAATAAAGTGCTCATTGAGTGTATATTTGACATGGCACTGTTTGTTCAATTTGACAACATGTGCACTACATTCTGTACCAGAGCTAATTTGAAATGTGCACACTGAGCAATCGCCAGACAAATCCATCCAGTTTATTCATTTATAGATAAATTCCATACAGCATTTAATTTTCTGAAATCACTCATCTGTTACAAATTCTTATTTATTGCATGTATCTTGAAGAATAATAAGGGACTTAAGGTACAATTTTATTATAAATATAATAGGTTAGAAAGAATACATAATTTCAAGCATATACCATCTCACAGAATACACACTCCCCCATCACTCGTTACCGATCAAAAGAATCGATGTGGCATTTTTAGTTTCATCATTATTACTTCCATTTCATGAGAAGCAGCAGGGATGCTTCGAAGCACTAGCATAGTAGGAAGAAAATGGCGGATCAAAAAGGGCTCGGGTCTAGCTGGGCCGGGCACATGACGAAAGGGTAGAAAAGAGGTATGGTGAGAAGGGTGGCCAGGAACAGGACCAGACACCAGTGCTTTTTCAAGAGGGGTATTACAAGAGAGGGCTGTGTCTCCAGTGAGGCCGTACACCTGTGGAAAGCTGGAACAGCACTCAGCCCCTCCTCAACTCGTGGAGCTTTTGGGCCATGTTCTCCAGCTCTGACTCAATGGCGGCTAGACTCTCGACCTCGTGATCCTGCACAGAGAGAGAGAGATTAAGCGAGCTCCTCATTCAACAGCACTCAGGAGTATACTTTACAATAACCACAATTAAAAGGATTTTTTTATTGACCATGATTTTGTTATGCCAATAAAGCTATTTGCATTTAAAAACTATAAAAGGGCATCTGATATAACTGTGAATGGTTTTGTGAGGTACAGTGATGTTATATTGAATGCCTGCATATTTAAATGTATATAGCGCCTTCATCCAAAGCGCCGTACAATTAATGCTTCTCATTCACACATCATCACACACCAACAGTGATTGGCTGCCATGCAAAGCACACCAACCAGCTCGTTTTGGGGGTTAGGTGTCTTGCTCAGGGTGACTTTGACACCCTGGGCAGGGTCGAACCTGCAACCCTCTGTCCTGACTGCTTGTAAACCACCTAATGGCAACTGTCATTTAGCTATAATCTTTTCCTTTAGTGGCTAACTTTCACCAGCACAAAATAGAGAAGCTGGAAATGTTGGATAAATTGTATGATACAGTTGAGCATTGTGTGGCCCAAAACAATTTTGGCATCTAAAAACTGTTCTGTGATTGCGAAATTGGTGTAAAAAGGGAGGAATAAGTTTCAAATAATAAACCAATTTAAGCCCAGTTTAATAAATAATAAAGGCAAGACAAATAATAATCAAAACCTTTTTTTACGTTTTATTTTGAGGAAGAATTGCCCCAAAATATGAACAACATCATGCGTATATTTTGATCTTTGGTAAAAGACAATGGTATGAGCTCCGAGGTGGTTGTAAAAGGGTTTTAACGCACTCCGTGGAGGCGAGGCAACTACTACATTGAGCGTTAAAACCATTTAACGACTACCTCATCGTCGTTGATTATTCCTTACATAATGTACAGCTACTGTCAAAATGAAAGTGAAACTATAGCATAAGCTGCATAGTTTCCAGAACATCCCGAAGCACCTTGCCGATTGAGCAAGTCTCATTTTTCCTTTTCTCCTAGAAGAGACACCTGGGCTTTTAAAACAGGATTTATAGACACCTAGGGGGGTTATAACCAGATTTATGGCCAGAAGATGGAAGGTTCTAATCCCAATAGCCCTGCAGTGCCCTTCAGCAAAAAAAGACAAATAGAATTTTTGCAGTACAAAATAACTCCATTCGTCTACTCCAACTCGACGACGACAAAAGTGTCAGATAGAAGATTCACATGAAAAAAATGACTGCTTCTCGTTCTCCTCATTATTATTCATATTAGTAGTAGAGGTTGTAGTAGTAGTAGTAGTAGCAGTAGTCGTAGTATTACAGCAAGACTGTGAACCTGATGAGGGATTTCAGTGGTGCTATAGCGTGTGAGAGATGATGGAGAGAGTTAGAGACTCAGGGCTCATGGGAACTGGAGTGCCTAGCAGCTGGGGAACAGTAGAAGGAGAGGGGGGTGGAGCAGGGGAGGGGCAGGCATGTTGCTGTGCAGTATGGCAAATAAGACCATGGGGACCCTGAGAAGCCACACATACATATACACACCTGGGTCAAATATGTATGTACGTAATTTGGATTCAAATACTTTTCTGTGCTCAACTGATCTTGCCTGGGGCATTTCAGACAACCAAGGGGACCAGTATGTGTGGTTTGCGCACTTCTTTTGAGTGTTAATGGGTTCCAAAACACCAGACAAGCTCACTTTTACAGACTTAGATGCATATGCCACTCCACAGACTCAAAAAGCTTCTGCTGTGAAGCAAAGATTTCAAGAACGAGGCAATACCTCACCTTGTATTGAGAGTGCCTCTAATTCAGCTGTCTGGAATGCACCAGGATTTATGAGTCTAAAGCTATGAAATGTTTTTCAATGTCACATATTTTCACATTTGCCCCTCAATCATAAATTATTTTTTAAAATGTACACCAAAAAATTGTAATTGAACACTTTAGTCATTTTTTATTTCTTTATTTATATTGTTTACAAGAGAGGTCCTAACCTAAGAAATAAATTGGTGCACGTCACCTCCAACCCCAGACAAAGGCTGCTTGCTCCCCATTAGAGATAATAACTAACCTTGTGGAATTTAGACTCGAAGGTAAAGATTTATATTTATTTACATTCTGAAGTGCCTGTGAGATAAGATCTATTTTGGCAAAAAATACTAGTCTTAAGCAATTAATTAATAAATGCTGGAGCAGCATTAGACACAAAAATGAGAACTATCCCATTGCATATCATTTCAATGGATGCTCCCATACTGCCTCTTCAACCCGTTTTTATGCATAGAGGCTATTGGTCTACATAGAGGGAGTAATATTGACAGAAAACTCTGTCACAGATCATTTGTTTTGGATTGTGAATCTCAATGATGAATTTGATATACAAGTGATAGTGTCGTCTTCTATTTTTTTCTTATTGTTCTTTTTTACTCCTAATATACCATCCATTTGTTTGTCCAAATCTAGGTACGTTTTTTGTCATGATCAATGATTACTGTTGTCATATGGAATAATGAAATGCAAATGAATATTTTTCTTTCAAATAAATGTGAACCACCACAAAATAAATTAGCTGACTGCTCCAACTGTTATCACTAGTGAGTGACCCTCCTCTTATAAAAATAATTAGTTATAATTGTTTTGTGCACCTGTGTATCTGTATGCTCTTTGAGAGATCTGTGACTGAAATCTCAGCACTTTCAATAAACTTTATAAGTGAAATCTGCAATGGAGAAAATATACAGAAGTTGTTCTCCTTCTTGAACATATTGTGTCTAGAACTTTTCCTGAACTTCTGTGAGGGTGTGTAATGCTCTTCACCTAGAGGCCTCTAGAGGAATGTAAGAATTTGAGACTCTTGGGCTCGGACTGGACTTTCCTGATCCTGGAGAGCCGCAGGTTGTGCTGGTTTTCGTTGTTGCTTGGCTATTAATGAATCAGTTAAAGAAGTTTATTGTACAGTTAACTCACCTAGTTTCTTGGGTCTGAATTGTTTGCTGATATTAAAGTGAAAACAAAAACCCTGTGCCTCTCCAGGACCAGGAATGAAGATTATGGGGCTAGAAGTATCCAAGGGGCACACGCACCTCTGCCTTGCGATTAGCGCTGCCCTCCTCTGTCTCCCTGCGGGCCATGAGCTGGAGCTCCAGGGCTTCGGGGCTCCTGCGTGCCTCCTCCTCCTCCCCGCCGTCCTCCTTCGAATGGTGGGGGATTCCCTCCGTGACCCCGCCCCTCGGCTCCCCTTCTGCCCGTCTCCGGGACGACGGCCCCTCCGAGGGCTCCCCCTCCTCTTCCTCCTCTTTTCTCTCCTCCAGTCCTTCGAAAT